>NC_089264.1:38979197-39579197 GCF_963930625.1 Muntiacus reevesi | reverse complement strand
TCCTGTGCTCGTCCTTGCATAAACAACGTGCTGGTTCTATTAAGGAATTTTACTTTTCTAAACAGAAGGCTCCCTGGGCAATACACAGCTGTTTCTATAGGATGGCAATTAATGTTTTTTTCCCATTAAAAAGAACGCTTTACATGCTTAAAAAAGAGATTAGCACAAGGATTCATGATGCTTCCTAATTTTAAACCAGCTTTACTGAAAGACATTAGATATAGATGAGATAATTGCACAATCCAGGAATATCCAGCAGAAAAATATATGACTCCAAAGCAGTAGTCTTCATCCTTAGCATGCATCAGAATCACCTAGAATTTCTGTTAAAATATTCAGTCTATACTTTAGCAGGTTTGATTTACATGTTCAGCAATTTCCCAAGTGATGCTGATGTTGTCGGTCCAAGGACCATACTTTGAAGAACACTGGTCTAAAGTAATGATGCTGTCTTGCATATAAACATATCATATGTTATGCATCCAAATGAATGTCTTTAAAATCATATACTTCTTCTAGCAATGGTGCTAAGCTCAGTAATCTCTGAAAATTTTCCACTTGGAATTGCCTTGAGGGTCAGTTCATGAACCGGACATTAAAGCTGTTTCCTTTGTTTCATAGTCACGCAGAGTCTCCTGCTGTGTCTTCCTCCTCCTCCCCATGTTTTGAAACACAGAAATATTTTCAATGTTATTGAAATATGCATTCCTGATCTTTCTACCCAGCCCTCCCCCTCACTCTCCTGTTAGGCCAGCTCACGTGCTTGATTTGCTCTCAGTTTGAGCATCTGAGTTTGAAACTAACCAGGCACCTCTTTATTTGAAGCAGAAAAGAGTAATAAATCACGTTTGGGCTCAGGTAGCATTCTGATGTCCACTTTTGTCATTGGTAAAGCTAATTGCTTTTCATCTAGTTTTAGAACCCTGGAGTGGAACCAGGATGAGAGATTGAATGAAACCCCATCTTGAACCTTGAACCTGGCACTTTGCATGGTTTAAATGGCATTTTAATGGAAAACAGAGGAATCAACCTTCAGTTTTATTTTTAACTTCCCTTCCCAGTGTCCTGTGTTATGCTACCTCTGTACTTGGAGTGAACAATACTTTGAGGGGCCTATGTTCAATTCACAAATTATTTATTGAAGTCCTATCATCGTAAGGTACTATATGAGATTCTTTAAGAGTTACAAAGGTGAATGTAACATACTGTGTGTGTAAAATGCTTACATTAGATTAGGGAAGAGAATACTAGCAAAAGTAATGCTAAAAACTTATGCTGCTGGCAGTGTGAGCAAAGAAATCTGAGGGGAAAAGTGAGATCACTTTATCAACTGATAAGTAAAAGAGAAGGTCTCTGTAAGAGGTAGTATTTGAGGTGGGTGCTGACTGATGGTCAGTCATTGAAAGGAAGGGGTCTAGTGGGATGCCTAATGTCCAGAGACAATTGTATAAACAAAGGTAAAGTGCATGTGTTGGATATGAAGGAATGATTTTGAGAGAAATTTATATAAGTCCTGTGTAGGGAGCATTTCATGCAAAGATGCTCTCAGTAAAGGACAGAAATGGTATGGACCTAACAGAAGCAGAAGATATTAAGAGGTGGCAAGAATGCACAGAAGAACTGTACAAAAAAGATCTTCACAACCCAGATAATCACAATGGTGTGATCACTCACCTAGAGTCAGACATCCTGGAATGTGAAGTCAAGCGGGTCTTAGAAAGCATCACTATGAACAAAGCTTCACCTTCACATCAGGTGGCCAAATAATTGGAGTTTCAGCTTCAACATCAGTCTCTCCAATGAACACCCAGGACTGATCTCCTTTAGGATGGACTGGTTGGATCTCCTTGCTGTCCAAGGGACTCTTAAGAATCTTCTCCAGCCCTACAGTTCAAAAGCACAAATTCTTTGGCTCTCTGCCTTCTTTATGGTCTAACTCTCACATCTGTACATGACTACTGGAAAGACCATAGCTTTGACTATATGGACCTTTGTTGGCAAAGTGATGTCTCTGCTCTTTAATACGTGTCTAGGTTTAATGTAGTAGGTGTTAATCCTTAATACACGTCTTGTGAACTGATGCCTGTTAAATTCCAGAGTGAGGTACATATTCATACTGAGTTCTGTAGACCATCAGGAGTGACTCAAGCCTGTCCTAAAGTCAAGTGACATGATTGGAAATACATTTTAGGAAAACCCATTCAGCAGGAGTGTATGTGGAAGCAATTAAAGAAGAGGAAACTGGAGTAGAAACAGAGGTAACAATTTTTGCTCTAAACAGAGAGAATGCAATGAAGACCTGGAAGAAGATATTAAAATAAAAATAGAGGTAAATTTGAAAGATATTGACAAAGGAGGATCTGTAAAACTCAGGAATTGATTGGGTATTAGAGTTGAGAAGTAAGAAAAGGTGGAATTCAGGTTTTCTTTAAGATTTTAAACTTGATGAACTATGAACATGGTACGACAGTTAACAAAAGTAAGGGAGTCAATGTGTGTGTGTGTGTACAGACACATGCACCATGCAATCCAAGGGACTCAAAGTAGTGAAATAAATTAGGAAGAAATTTCAAATGGTTTATGCCATAAATTCCCATGATTTATGCCTTATGGTATGTTTTTGTAGCTTGCATTTCTACAGACCTGCTCTGCATATGGGAATAAATTTGTCATATAAATAGACACAACCAGAATTGCAGCATTAGCCTTCCCTAAGTCTTAGGTCCTCTCATGTTCATTAATATCCTGTTCATGTTCTACTGGCCTTCCAGAGAAACACATCCTGTATCCAAGATGCTGAATTCCAGAGCTCTGAATATTGAATGCAAACCCACCCAATGATACTGAATTGCCTTTTTAAACATCACATGTACATTTCAGTGCATTATTCCATTCACAATATTATGAAACCTTCACTGCTATTTCCCAAACTTTGTTATTTGAATTGAATTTATTAATTTTAATGGACTTTATTTATTTTTAGAGTGGTTTTAAGTTTATAACAAAACTGAATGGAAAGCATAAAAAGTACATATATTTCCTCTCCCCACATATGCATGGCCTCCCCTACCACCACCATCCCATACCAGAGTGGTTACAGTCTGTAAACCAACACTGAAACATTATTATCCATAGTTTACATTAAGTTCCACTCTTGGTCTATGAGTTTTGACACGTGTATAATGATACATAGCCATCATTATAGTATCTTACAGAGCAGTTTTACTGCCCTAAAGATCCTCTGTGCCCATCTGTTTATTCTTCCTTCTCCCAATGGCCTCTAACTACTTTTCTCCCACTGTTTCTATGTGTGTGCTCAGTCATGTCTGACTGTTTGTGTGGCCCTGGACTGTAGCCCACCAAGAGGTCACAGATTCTGTTCATGGAGTTTTCTAGGGAAGAATACTGGAGTGGGTTGCCATTTCCTATGTCAGAAGATCTTCCTGACCCAGGGATCAGACCCGCGTCTTCTGTCTCCAGCACTGGCAGCAGATTCTTTGCTGCTGCACCACTTGGGAAGCCCACTGTTTTCATAGTGTTGCCTTTTTCAGAATGTCATATTGTTTGAATCGTATAGTATGTGGTGTGTAACCTCTTCAGACTGGCTCTTTTAACTTGTAATGGCATTTAAGTTTCCTCCATGTCTTGTGGCTCATTTTATTTTAAGCACTGTCTAATATTCCATTGTATGAATGTATGACAATTTATTTACTCATTCATCTAGTGAAGGACTTCTTGGTTGCTTCCAAGTATTGGCGATTACAAACAGAGCTTCTGTAAACATCTGTGTCCAGGTTTTTCTGTGGTCGTAAATTTTCAACTTATTTGGATAAATATCAATGAACACAATTGCTAGATACTATCGTAAGGATATGTTTAGTTTTGCAAGAAAGTGGTAAACTGCCTTCCAGAATGGTTGTACTACCATTTTGCATTCCCAGAATGAATGGGAATTCCTGTTGCTCTTCATCCTTACCAGTATTTGATGTTGTCAGTGTTTTGAATTTTAGCCATTCTGATAGGTGTATAGTTGTTTTAACTTGCAGTTGTTGATGACATATGATGTTCATCTTTTCTTGTGCTTATTTACCATCTGTATAGCTTCTTCATTTCAATGGCTGTCTCAGATCTTTTGTTCATTTTTAAATGGAGTTATTTATTATTATTATTGTGGTGTTTTAAAATAGTGTACATTTAGATACTATCCCTTAATCACATATGTATTTTACAAATATTTTTCCTAGTTTATGACTTGGAACATATAGCATCTTTTTCATCCACAAACAGAGACTATGCAGTCATTATTCAGATACTTTCCAGCTCCTGGGAACTTCCAATCTATATTCTGTTTCTATTAATTTTCCTGTTCTAGGTGTTTCATATAAATGGAATCATATAATATGTGTTCTCTTATGTGTGGTTTATTTATCTTATCAAAATGTTCTCAAGATCTATTCATGTGGAAGCATGTATTGTATCCTTTATATATATCCTTGTATACATATATAAATGTTGTATACATATATAAATGTTGTATACATATAAAATTTTGTTATCCATTCATCTGTAGATGGACATTTTGGATTTTTTCCACCTTTTGGCTTGAAAATAATGTTACAGGGAATAATACTGCAATGAGTGTGGAAATGTCTGAGTCCCTCTTTTTAATTCTTTTAATATATACCTAATATACATAAGGATGGAATTGCTGAGTCATGATAATTCTTTGTTTAGCTCTTTGAATAACTACCACCCTGTTTTTCACAGAGACTGCACTATCATACTGAAATTCTTGTTGCTTACTCATGTGAAACTATGATAATACCCTCCCCTAGCAGACTCTTGTCAGTGTGGACCCTGAGGGATCATGCTGTCGCCTCGAACTTTTCAAAGGCTCCCTCTTGATACCTGTTCTTTATGTCTTAGAATTAGCTCACAAGAAAGTTGGGGAACAATGGCCTATTTTGAAACCTGCTATTTTTGATCCAGTGAACATTTTGATGCTGCTATTTCAAACTGAGGTTGCTTTAATTTTGCACTTAAGAATATAACTTTTAATTACAGTTTGCATTTATTTTGTATATTTATTTTCTGCCTTCTCTACAAGACCTCTACGGTGATGAGGAAAAAGCAATGAACAAACTGAAAAAAATTCTTGCAATTATGGAGCTTATACTGTAGTATGAGTCAGAAAATAAACAAAGACCATTTTAGGTTATTGTTGTTGTTTAGTTGCTAAGTCATGTCCTACTGTGTTTTGACCCCATGGACTGTAGCCCACCAGGCTCCTCTATCCATGAAATTTCCTAGGCAAGAATCTAGAGTGGATTGCCATTTCCTTCTCCAGGGGATCTTCCACATCCAGGGATCCAACCCCCATCTCCTGCACTGGGAGGCGGATTCTTTTATCACTGAGCCACCAAGGAAGCTCCAATTTTATATTAGATTTATACTAAAATGAATGGTGCAATAGAGAGAAACTTAGTAAGAAATGATTATCGACATGGCAGCCAGTAAACACCTATCCAAAGTGACTATTGAATGAGACTTGAAGTATGAGAGAGAGTCAGGCAATGTGAAGAAAAGGTGATGGGAGGGTACTCTGAGGCATGAAGAGCAGCCGAGCAGAATCTCCCAGGTAAGAAACATCTTGACATGTTTGAGACACATAAAGCGAAGTGGAGAGAATCACAGTGAACAAGTAAAGAGGCACAAGAAGAGCTAGAGGGACACACAAGACTCCATGCGACATTAAGACTTCAGACTTGGCAAGAGTTGGGATTTCATTCTCAGATCAGGTAGAACATTTACAGAAGACGATAACCTGATAAAATTCCAGTATGATATGAGTCCTCCGTACTCTGGTTCCTCTGCATGTGTATTCAGAGTGCCAGCCATCCCCATGATGGTCACACAGGCTGGAACATTCATAAGACAATATCATAGGGCTTAATCTGGCTTTTTTCTCTTCTTTTCCTTGAGAACTGAAAGGTGTTTTAGGGTATTGTTCCTGGAGTAATGTTTAAAAACATCGAAAGTTCGTAGTCCTAAAGTTCACTGTATTCTTTCCCCTCAAGACATTTTCCATGACTCTAACATGCTAGAATCAAACAGGACTGACTCTAAGATGCTAGAATCAAATAGGACCAATCATTGTCCCCTTTTTTTTTTTTTCATGGAAAGGCATTTAATTTAAAATACAAGAATGTGTCTATGTCAATCCAAACATCCAATCTATCCCTCCCTCCCTCGCCTTTCTCCACAGTAATTGTGAGTTCCTTCTCTAAGTCTGTGAGTCTGCTTCTGTTTTGTAAATAAGTTCAGTTGTATCTTTTTTTTGATTTTGCATATACATGACATCATATGAGAGTTATCTTTCTCTATCTGACCTCATTTGGTATGATAATCTCCTGGCCCATCCATGTTGCTGCAAATGGCATTACTCCATTATTTTTAATGTCTGAGTAATATTTCATTGTATAAATGTACCACATTTGCTTCATTCATCTGTTGATGGACATGTTTCCATGTCTTGGCTATTGTAAACACTGCTGCAATGAACTTGGCGGGGTGGTTACATGTATACTTTCAAGCCATGTTTCTTTCTGAGTATATGCCTAAGAGTGGAATTGCTGGATCGCATGGTAGCTCTATTTTTAGATTTTTAAAGAACCCCCACATTGTTCTCCATAATGGCTGTACCAATTTACATTCCCACCAACAGTGTATGAGAGTTCCCTTTTCTCCACATTCTCTCCAGCATTTATTGTTTGTACATTTTTTGACAGCGGCCATTCTGACTGGTGTGAATTGATACCTCATTGTAGTTCCTTTTTTTTTATTTTTAACGATTTATTTGTTTATTGGTTGTGGTGGGTCCTAGTGGCTGTACATGGACTTTCTCTAGTTGCAGAAAGTGGGGGCTACTCTTTGTTGTGGTGCATGGACCTCTTATCATGGTGGCTTCCCGTGTTGCGGAGCACAGGCTCTAGATGTACAAGCTTCAGTAGTTGTGGCACGTAGACTCAATGGGTTTTGATGCATGGGCATGTGGGATCTTCTCAGACCAGGGATCTAACCAGTGTTCTTTAATTGCAAAGGAGAATTTTAACCACTGGACCACCGGGGAAACCCTTACTGTAGTTTTGATTTGCACTTCTCTAATAGTTAGGGATACTGAGGATCTCTTCATGTGCCTCTTGGCTGTCTACTGATGTCTTTGGAGAAATGTGTCTTTAGGTCTCTGTCCACTTTTTAATTTTTTTTTTAATGTGGAGCTGCATGAACTGTTTGTAAATGTTGTAGACTAATCCATTGTCTGTCATATTGTCTACAAATATTTTCTCCCATTCTGTGTGTTGTATTTTTTGTATATGATTTCCTTTGCTGGGCAAAAGGTTTTGAGTTTACTTAGATCTCATTTGTTTATTTTTATTTTATTTCTGCTACTTTGGAAGACAGATCAAAAAAGATACTGCTGTGATTTTTGTCAGAGAATGTTCTGCCTATGTTTTCCCTAAGAATTTTATAGTATCTAGTCTTAAATTTAAATCTTTAATCCATTTTGAGTTTATTTTTTTGTATTGTGTTAAAGAATGTACTGATTTCATATTTTACATGGATCTGTCCAGTTTTCCAAGCACTATTTATTGAAGAGACTGTTTTTCCTCCATTTTAAAGTCTTGCCTTCTTTGTCATAGATTAATTGCCAGTAGGTGTGTGGGTTTATTTTTCAGCTTTATATCCTGTCCCATTGATCTATATGTCTGTTTTTGTGCCAGTACCATCCTGTTTTGATGACTGTAAGTTTTTAGTATGGTCTGAAGTCAGGATGCCTGATTCCTCCAACTCTGCTTTTCTTTCTCAAGATTGCTTTGACTATTCGGAGTCTTTGTCTTCATGTAAATTTTAGGATTTTTTATTCTAGTTCTGCGAAAAATGCCATTGGTCATTTGATAGGGATTGCATTGAATTGCGGATAGTCTTAGGTTGTATAGTCTTTTTTGTCAGTATTGATTCTTTCACTCCAAGAACATGTATACATTTTTATCTATTTGTAGTATCTTCAATTTCTTTCATCAGTATCTTATAGTTTTCAGAGGACAGGTCTTTTGTTTCCTTAGGGGGGTATATTCCTAGGTATTTTATATTTATAAATTATATATTTATATTCCTAGGTATTTTTGATGCAGTGGTGGTAAATGGGATTGTTTCTTTAATTTCTCTTTCTGATCTTTTGTTGTTAGTGTATAGAAATGCAACAGACTTATCTTTAACTTTAATTTAGAATTGGGATTCAGTGCATGCAGCCCACTAGCTCTAAATATGTATCTGAGTTGGTGGTGGCTCTATGTGGCTAATTTATATACAATTTAAGAGAATGAGAGAAAAGGAGAGAGAGAGGAGGAAGAATGAAGTAGCTAGTACAAAGCAGATAATGAAGGAAAGACTGGGCTCTGACCCAGACTCTCATGTAACTGGCTCCATTTTCCCTTAAAATTGAGATAGACTTTCTGCTTTTGATTTTTATGAGGTATGTCTGTCTCACTAATAAATTCCATAGGTTTACTTAAGGTAGTCTGTTGTTATTGTTGTTGTTTAGTTGCTATGTCTGATTCCTTTGAAACTCCATGGACTGTGTCTGCTATACTCCTCTGTCTATGAGATTTCACAAGCAAGAATCCTGGAATGAGTTGCCATTTCTTTCTCCAGGGGATCTTCCCGACCCAGGGATCGAACCTACATTTCCTATTTGGCAGGTGGACTTTTTACCACTGAACCACCTGGGAAGTACTAAGGTAGTTTAATAGATTTCGTTTACTTACATACTAATGCAAAGGGAGTCAAGGGAAAAGCTTGATTCTGCAATATGATGGGGGCAAATTTATTTGGGACATTTTTGTGCATAAAATTCATACCTTAGTATACTTAGAATTAGGGGAAGAGAAAGGAGAGAATGTTATGTGGCATCAGCAGGCCTTCATGTTTAGGATGAGGTCCTGCTTAGTTTCACCACCTGCCTGAACTATCCTTTTTCTGAGCATAAATTAGAAAAAAGAGATAGAAAACAAATAGGGATGAAAACAAGATCATCTCGATCTTCTTTGTGGCATGCCTTTGTATTTCATAGATATAATCCCTTTAAGTGGTACCTGGAGAATTTACCTTCTTTTCCTATGTGCTACTGTTAGGATACTAAATTGCCAGCCAGTGTTCGCGTAATTGCTTGGTACTCATAACTAGAATCCATATTGCATTTTCAGTTTAGAGTTTGAAATGACATCATTTATCTCTCTTTGGAAAAGTTGATATGACAGGATTTCTCTCTCTTTGTCTAAAAGGTTTTGGGCAAAGCCTTCTATAATAGTTTTCACTTCTCCTGTGAAAGTCCCATGTTTTTCCATGAGTGACATAAGCCATTCTGCTTTGTGTGCTGTACTTATATTTGGCCATTCCTTTTTCATCCTTGGTGTCAGAGAAGGAGTCGTTGACTCCAACTCTTGAGCCTGAGACACTGTCATGTGAATAACCCAAGCAGGGAGCATAACTGACAGTTTATATGATCTAGAAACATTGATGATAAATGTCTATTATATATTTAAATGTATGTAAAGGAGATAAATGTATAAAAAGTAGATCTGATTTATGGGGCACTTAAGTCTTTCAGAACATACTTGTCCCAGCTGCAGGATAACTTGAATTTGGGGGAAATTTTATCGTGGGCAAGCAGGTTGGAGGAATCTTATACATATTAATAGCATAGTGCTTCTACCTTTTAAAGAGGAATTGTGGGGACTTCCTTGGTTGTCCAGTAGCTAAGAATCTGCCTTGCAATGCAGGGGACATAGGTCCAATCCCTGGCTGGGAAATTAAGATCTCACATGCTGTAGGGCATCAAAACCCACATGGGCAACTGCCAAGCCCACGTACCACCACCAAAGAGCTTGCGCTCTGCAGTGAGGAGTCTGCACGCCACAAATAAGACCCAGTGCAGCCAAATAAATAAATAAGTAAATATATTTTTAGAAAGGTAATGATATGATGTTATGCCAACATGAAGAGAAGAAATATTACCGCTGTTGGTTTTTAATACCAGAACATATTCTTGCTACTTTCTGTGTTCTGTGCCAGTTCCCAGTGTCCAGTTTACCAAGTTGTAGTCATGCAGTGAGATTTTAAAGTTGTTTAATTGATTATCATATAGTAACTACTCCTCACCATTAGTGTCATGTTACTTCTTTTTATGTTCACAAACTTTTTATAGAAGTGTCAAACGCACAGGGAAGGTACAGAGCAAATTTTCACACAGTGAAAACCCTTGTAGCCTATACCCAGATCACGGGTAGGAATGTTATCAGAACTGGAGATCCCTCTGTGTGCCTTCTAGGCACCATGCTTGCCCCAGAAAAAGTGAAAGTGAAGTCGCTCGGTCGCGTCCGACTCTTTGCGACCCCGTGGACTGTAGCCTACCAGGCTCCTCCGTCCATGGGATTTTCCAGGCAAGAGTACTGGAGTGGAGTGCCATTGCCCTCTCCAGGGGAATCTTCCCGACCCAGGGATCGAACCCGGGTCTCCCTCATTGTAGGCAGGTGCTTGATCGTCTGAGCCACCAGGGAAGTCCCCAGAGGGAGCCGCTGTTCTGCGTGCCACCTTCTCTGATGGGCTTTGCCTGTACGTGAACTTTGTATGATGTCAGTGAAACCGCACAGCACACCCTCCCTCGTGTTTGGTTTCCCTCACTCATTGTTACCCAGTGGGGATGATCCAGATGACTGCGTGTCCTTGAGATCCGCTCACTTTTATTGTTGCGTAGTATTTTGATGTTTGAATAAACCATCGTGTATCTATTCCAATGCTATTAATTGGGCTATTCTGAGCAATGCTGCTATGAACACTCTTGCACATTGTGAACATCTGATTCTCTTCTCTATGAATATACCTAGGTGTGACTAATTGATTGAAAGATAATAAATTGGTAGAACATATTCCAAGTTAAGTGCTTTTCTAGAAAATGTATTAAAAAACTCTTTATAGGTTGTAACATCAAATGTAAACACACACACACACAAACCATTTACCACAATGACTGCCACACAGTAGAAATTTAGTAAAGGGTATTAAATGGACAGGTATATTGAGCATAACAAATAAAAAGATGATTTTGGAGATAATAATGTGTGCAGATGGAGACTGCAGCCGTGAACTTTATGCAAGCCATAAAAGATGCTTGCTCCTTGGAAGAAAAGCTATGACCAACCTAGACAGCATATTAAAAAGCAAAGACATTACTGACAAAGGTCCATCTAGTCAAAGCTATAGTTTTTCCAGTAGTCATGTATGGTTGTGAGAGTTGGACTATAAAGAAAGCTGAGTGCTGAAGAATTGATGCTTTTGAACCTTGGTGTTGGAGAAGACTCTTGAGAGTCCCTTAGATGCATGGAGATCAAACTAGTCAATTGTAAATGAAATCAGTTCTGAATATTCATTGGAAGGACTGATGCTGAAGCTGAAACTCCAGTCTTTGGCCACTTGATGTGAAGAACTGACTCATTGGAAAAGACCCTGATGCTGGGCAAGATTGAAGGCAGGAGGAGAAGGGGACAACAGAGGATGAGATGGTTGGATGGCATCACTGACTCAATGGACATGAGCTTCAGCAAGCTCTGGGAGTTGGTGATGGACAGGGAAGCCTGGTGTGCTGCAGTCCATGGGTCACAAAAAGTTGGACACAACTGAGCGACTGAAATGAATGTGGTTGAAGATTAGCATTTACTGAAATACATGACTTTGAAAGTTCTCTTTTAACTATAATTCTGAAAATTTGGTGGTTTTATCATGAATCCTTTCTAAGTTCCTTCTTTCCTTTGAATGGTAAATTTGAGAACTGGACACTAGTAGGAATTTGATAATACTGCATGTAATTCTTCTTTAGAAAATTTGCCTTTATTACTCTGGCCTGGTAAATGGTGCCAGTTTGCACTAATCTTCCATGGCTACATGGGCTCCCTCCCAGCCCAGTCAGCATTTGCAACACAATTTCATCGCTTTTGAATTTGCAGTCAAGAGTTTTGATTTCAGTATCTGGCCCATGAAGCAGTATTCTTGCATCTGTCCATTTGGAAAGCTTTCAACAGGAGACCAAATCCCTAAAGCTGGCAGGAAAGGATTGCTGGCTTTCCATGTTTTGTGTAGGGATAGCTGTCGGAGGCATCCAAATTTGAAAATTGGCTCCTGTCTTCCTGTGATGTATCATTTTATAAATGTCTCAAAGTGAGGCAAAGCAAAAAAACAAAAAAAAAAGAAACCTTAGGTTCTGTCCTTTTGTTCTTCTCTTTCTTTTCTCATGCTCTTCAAGCAAGGAAAATATGGGGAAAGACCATTTCACAGGTCTTGTTTCACAGAAACATTTCGTTTCTGCAGATTGTGATGTGCTGACTTCGAGCTCCCTCAGGAAGAAGCCCTATCTTTCTCTGTGGTTTGATCAAATAGGGGTTGATAGCTGATGTTTTTTCCTCTATACTCAAGCTTATGCCTACTCAGTGGGCCTCCCCCCCCTTTTTTTTTTTTAAGTTTATTTATTTATTTTCTTAATTTTTTTTTTCAGTGGGTTTTGTCATACATTGATATGAATCAGCCATAGAGTTACACGTATTCCCCATCCCGTTCTAATGAGATGGATGAAACTGGAGCCCATTATACAGAGTGAAGTAAGCCTCCCCCTATTTTTAAATGTGCTCAGGGTATCTGGGAGACCATTGCAGAGCAGAGCAGTTGAGCAGGGGTTTGAAGTCTGATGTCTTTTGGGGCCAGGCAGGTGAGAAGAAGGGGGACACTTTAGGTAGAAGCTGGAAGGAAGGGCAGGGGCAGTTTTAAGTGGAGAGTGCATGCTTCCCTGAAAGTATGCAAGTATGTTTAAAAAAAAAAAACACCCAGTATTATTTGTCTTCTACCCCCTCTCCATCCACATACATTTTGTGCATGCACGAACGTGCACATGCACACATCCACACGTGTATACCACACATATTCTTTCTCACTCATGCATAAACATGTTGGGATTGGAGGAATAAAATAGTTTGCTACCAGATTGTATATCCTGGTTCTATCTTGTTACCTCCATTTCGACAATATGTAGGATGAAGATTTAGTCTAGTACTGTTCGGTGGACAGGAATGTTTAGTGAGTGTGTGTGTGAGAGAGAGAGAGAAATTATCTCATCACACATGCTTACAGTTAACATACACACACAAAAATGACTGATCCAAAATATCTGGTCTTAGCAGAGATAGTGACTGTTTTCAAAACCTGAATTAGACTAAAAGGGGGGGAAAGTCCTAAATTAACGAATAAAAATGCATGTAAATGAATGAGAAGCTAAGAAGTTTGCAGGAAGTCCTGTTTTGTTTTGTTTTTTAATCTTACTCTGTTGACTGCTCAAGTCTCAATTAAAGATTATACACTGGTTAATATGAATAATGATGACAATGAAAAATATCATTATTAAAGAAAAAATGACCCACTAATATGAGTTTTATTATAACCATTAGGATTGTTCTAGGAAGAGACCTTAATTTTTATGATGATGTTATGATGCTATTACTTGGTTTCTGTCCGGTCCTATTTCCATCCACGTGGACTTTGCATGCATACTTTGTCTGCCTCCTCATCTTCTCTCTATCTTTCCTGTATAAAAATTTTCCTCCAAAACTGCTGAGGTTGGAGAAACAGGGTTAAGAGGCAGATTTTAGAGGAGAATGAGAGAGATTTCAAAGCATTATTAGTTTCCTGGGCCTAATATTCTCTTTTGTACATGCATCTTATTTCATTATAAAGTTTGCATTTTTTAAAATCTCATATCTTCATAGGCAGGTATATTAATGTGTTTAAAGTATATCCTTTAATATGAATGTATTCTTGCCAAGTGTTATGTGCAGATGTATTTAAATTTATAGAGACAATATAACCATCACCTATATAAATTTAAATACTTATTATAGGTCTCTAATTGTTTTTTACTCTTTTCCACTAATGCCACATTTTAAAGATCAATCTATGTTGCCAAGTTTATACCTGATTTGTATCTTTTTTAAAAAACTGAACTGCAATTGACATACTAATTTGTACCTTCTGGACAATTTGTTGTGGTGGGCATCAACATTTCCCCTCTCGCTATGGTGGACACTCAGGTTACTTCTAACTCTTTCGACTCTTGTGACCCCACAGACTGTAGCCCCCAGGCACCTCTATCCATGGGATTTCCTAGGCAAGAATACTGAAGTGGGTTGCATTTCTTTCTCCAGGGGGATCTTCCCAACCCAGGGATCAAACCTGCGTCTCCTGCATTGTCAGGCAGGTTATTAACCACTTCCCACCAGGGAAGCCCTCTAACTTTACCGACAAACAAAATACTTTGAACCAATCTTTGTGGAGCTATCAGGATTTTACTGGGATACCCATCCTGGACTTGTATCTTATCTGTCTTGCAAGGTAGTGTTGGATTGCTTTCCAGAATGCCCACAAAGCGTCACTCTTCCTAGTCGTTCATGACAGTTTCCCCATCCCATGAATACTGAGTGATACCTGGCTTTCTAACTGTTGCCAGTTTAAAAAGTTTGATGTGATATCTCATTGGTGCCTTAGTGAAAGGCATTTCCCAGATAGGTCGTTAAGAAGTCTGGGATTCCAGAGGAGGAGAAAGGAGTATGGGGCTCTCATGAAGGAGATAGGGGTCTGGAGTTCTCAAGAAGGAGAAAAGGACATTTTTTTTTTTTTCTTTAAGCCCAGAGCTGATGTTTGCACAACAAAACAACTCATCTTGCTTAAGGATATGTTTTCCCTTAAACTCTGTACCAATGATTATATAACAACGCTGTTTCCTGCTTGAGGAAATGTTTCACCTTCTGACTAATCCTGTCATCTTACAATGTATATTATGGGAGTGGGTCTGGTAAAATCTTTCTATTATTAGTTCTAATCCTATTATCTTAAAATGTATATTGTGGGAGTGGATCTGGTAAGACCTTTACAGCCTTGAGACATTCTTTTGATTTATTGTTCATAACCAATTGAAAAGTATATAGCTCCCTTGCTAAGACTAGCAAGGGGGGCACTCCCCATCCCCCTTCTAGTGTCTATGTCAGAAACTTTCTCTGTCCCTTTTTATACTTTAATAAAACTCTGCTACACACAAGCTCCTGAGTGATCAAGCCTTGTCCCTGAACCCGAAGCTAAATCTTCTTCGGAGATCGTGAATCTGACATCGTTCACAGTAAGCTATCATTAGCTTGCCTTTTCCTCATCACCAATAATTTTGAACATCCTTTCAAATTCTCCTGAGCACTTGGGTTTCTTTTTCCATGTATTGTTCATGTCTCCTTTGCCCACTTTCTACAGTCTTTCTCCAGCTGATTGCAGGAGTTGCCTTCCAGTGCTAGCTATTGATAACTTAATGTAAGACACTGTGTATAGCATCTCCATTTCTTTCACGCGCTAACTTCTTTGTAAATTTCTTTAAAAATAGGTCATTACTCTTGGTTGGTAAAATATTAAGGGCTTGTCTAGTGGAATTCCTCTTGTGCTGTGGCTCCTCTCTCAACTGTTTCTTCGGGAATCCCTTGAGCTATATTGATACCCAGCGCTCTCATTCACTGAGAAGAACCTTAACAAGGAATGGCAATGATTCTGCTGCCTGTGTCCGCTAGGAAATATTAAAATCTTAAAGACAAGCAGAGGGTATTTGGTCATTGTTATTTTTGCATATGCTTCTCATTTTATAGTGATAGGTATGATCTTGGCATAATGCAAAAGAGAATGAAATATTTGAATGTTCTATTTTGAAATGAAAACTGGAGAAACATAAGCTCATGATCTTGTTTCTGAAATTTGAGCCTATCTTTAGCTGATTTTTTTCAGAGACTGAAATAGCATTACTCTCCTAAGGCCTGCATGAAATGACGTCTTCAGTTAAGTTCTCGTTTGGCATTTGGGCATTCCAAGTCAGCTGAGAAAAGGCTATTACGCCCCATGAGAGGCCTGCACTTGATCAGTGAGTCACAAAGATGTGAAATAACATAATTGAATGAAAAATACAATAATGTAGGTTTGAGGGAGTATTATTGCCAATAATATTTTTGAATATACAGAAGTTGGTTTTGGATGAGTTTCACTGTTTTATCTGTTAGAGATGATTCCTCACACATGTATTACCATGCAGGTTTTTGGAAACCTTTTAGCTTGTACAACTTGAGCTATTTTTCTTGAATTCATTTTCCAACTCCTGGACATCCATATTTTATACCTATTTCCTTTTGACTAAGCATGTCATAGGAAGTTACCCTAATCTACTGCCTGTCAGGGATACTGAATTGCATTGCTTTATAACTTTGACTTCCCTTAGAGTTACTACGTGGAATATCTTTTCATGAGTGTCAAAAACACTTAATGTTTTTCATTGCATTTCCCAATACCTGTCATGATTAAGGTATTAGAATATATAAATCTAGAGTTATCAGTTCTATTCACAATAGTTTGGAGATACTAAAATTGTAAGTGTAGGTTTGAATGTATGAACACTTTTTAAATTTTATTCTAAATATTTTAGGATTTTGATCATTGATCTAAAAGTAGAGATGGCACATTAATAGATGCAGTGAATATTTAGAAATGAGATTCTCTGTTTCTTCTGAAAAATGAATATCTTCAATGAATAGGAACACTTGCTAATATGATATCAAAATTTAAAGTGTATTTATCACAATTGAGTCTAACTAGCTAGCTAATAAACTCTCATGAATTTTAAGTGGCCCAATATACCAGACTCTTACTGGACCATACTGAACAACATTTTTTGACCCAATGAACAATGGAAATTATTTTGCCAAACACTATCGACTTCTAGACTCATTCTTTGCATCCCAGTGAATGCTCTCAGTGCTTAATGAGTATAACCACCATGAAAACCCCTTCCTAATTCTCGAAACTCTATTTTTTCCCTCCCTGCAAACTACAGTGATTTTCTTCACTAATTTTCTCTTTCCTGGCAAACGATTTTTTGTTTGTTTTTCATTTTTAGCTCTAGAGGTCTTTGTTCTATTCCTTGATACTGCTAAGCCAAGTTATTTTTTATAATAATGTGGCACAAAAGCAATGTAATTATCTAAAAATGTCTTATTTTGATCATAATTAAATGCTTCGATTCCTTTTCTAGTGTTTTAAACCATGATTTTTATCCGCAGGTTAGTTGGTTTTGGAGAATCTTCAATGGCTGTCTACTCTGTCCCGTCTCCTGGTTTGTCTCCCATTTCTCACAGGAAACTTCTTAGCAGTGAAATTCAACAGGGAGTCAGTATGTTGGCATCGTTGGCAATGAGGAAAGCATAAGATGTGCCTTTCAATAATACCACTAAATGATAGTAAAAAATCAGTTGATGGGATTATAAAACTGGTCAAAATATGAAAGAGAAAGTAAGCATTACTGTAATAAGAGGAATCATATTTGTTGAATATGCACTCTTGACTCATTATAGTGAGTGAAAAAAAGCTCCTGAATTCAGTTCTTCTAACAGTCCTGGGATATAGATGAGGAGACTGAGACAAAATCTTTATTCCGAATAATTAATTTTGTGAACCAGTTCAGGGGCAGGCCTGATTCCTAAAGCCCTCACTGAACGGCTGTATTTAAAGGTATAGGGCCGTGTTGACTGATCCAGGTCAGGCATGGCTAATTCCTGATGATGGGTTATGTAGGTTTTTACACTGTACCACTTTAAACTGTTTGTCTCATTTAGATCTATAAACCATACAGATCTCTGAGTGAGAAGAGCAGTACTGTGGAGTGCATGAGAAAGCCGAAGTGAAGAAGGGTGGGATGAATTATGTCCACATACATTATAGAATGTCATAGTGTGCTGAAAAGAAATGATCCAGGTATACCAGATGATGTTAATAAGCCTCTTTGGCTGGTATCGTTAAGTGAGAAAGATAAAAGTAATGTTTATAATGTTATTCATATTTTTTAAAGCATAAGAAAATCTCCCTATATGTGTGTGTGTGTGTGTGTCTATGTGTAGATAAGGGAGAAAATCATAAACCAGGTGCTAACTTGGGTTACCTTAGAGTAATGGTTGTGGTTGTGATGGTTGAGAATGTAGTTGGAAGAAGGAATAAAACAAAATTAATAGAACGTTAGATACAAAGAAACAAATGAGAAAGAGCAAATCAGCCTAGCGTGTGTGTGCATGATTGCTATGGGCTGAATTGTGTCCTTTTAAATATGTTGAAGCCCTAACTTCCTGTGGGTCACAGTGTGACTTTGTTTGGAGATGGAGTCGTCACAGAGGTTATCAAGTTAAAGTGAGGTCATTAGGGTGGGCCCTGATCTGACATAACCATGTTCTTAAGAGCATTACAGCATACTAACACATATATATGGAATTTAAAAAGATGGTAATGATAACCCTATATGCAAAACAGAAAAAGAGACACAGAAGTACAGAACAGACTTTTGAACTCTGTGGGAGAAGGTGAGGGTGGGATGTTTCAAAAGAACAGCATGTATATTATCTATGG
This sequence comes from Muntiacus reevesi, assembly GCF_963930625.1. Taxonomy (NCBI): domain Eukaryota; kingdom Metazoa; phylum Chordata; class Mammalia; order Artiodactyla; family Cervidae; genus Muntiacus; species Muntiacus reevesi. Next base: position 39,560,630 of record NC_089264.1, on the reverse strand, counting down.
TGAAACAGATCACCAGCCCAGGTGGGATGCATGAGACGAGTGCTCAGGCCTGGTGCACTGGGAGGACCCAGAGGAGTCGGGTGGAGAGGGAGGTGGGAGGGGGGATCGGGATAGGGAATACGTGTAACTCTATGGCTGATTCATGTCAATGTATGACAAAACCCACTGAAATGTTGTGAAGTAATTGGCCTCCAACTAATAAAATAAAATTTAAAAAAAAAAAAAAAAGAGCAAGGGGAAATTGGGGCACAGAAAAGATCATGTGGGCAGACATAGGGAGAGGATGGAATCTATAAGCCAGCAGATACCGAGGCTTATAGAAGTTAGGTGAAAGGCCTGGAATGCCTCCTCCTTTCAGAGCTCTCAGAAGGAACCAGCCCTGCCAACACCTTGACTTTAGACTTCTAGCCTCTAGAACTAGGATGAAACAACCTTTGTTGGTTAAGTCATCCAGTTGGGGGCATGTTTTTAAAGGCAGCGTTAGGAAACTAATACATGGGTATATATGCTCATAAAGAAATTAGAGAAGATAATGGCTCAGATGGTAAAGAATCTGCCTACATTTCAGGATATGTGGGTTTGATCCCTGGGTTGGGAAGATCCCCTGGAGAATGAAATGGCAACCTCTCCAATATTTTTACCTGGAGAATCCCCTGAACAGAGGAGCCTGGCAGGCTACACAGTCCAGTAGGTTGCAAAGAGTCAGACATGAGTGAGCAACTAACATGAACATGAAAGATAGACTTTAACCACTTTATTTGTAGATATCCTTAGGATATGTTTTCAAGGAAAGAAAAAGGGACAGCATCACAATAATGTGGATAGTGTGATTCTATTAAATTAAAAGGGAATAAGAGAGGCCTCTCTATAATTAGACGGAAATTGAAATACCAGCTTTACCGCTTCTTATCAGTGTGAATGTGGGTAAATCACATCAGTTTTATCATCTACTCAGTGGGACTAATGATGCTCACATTGTAAGATTGCTTGGGGGAATAAATGGCAAAGTGATGCATGTAGAGCTCTAAGGCCTTCTTTGATGCTCCAGGGCTTCCAATATGCTGTCACATGTGTCTGGAAGATTCTCAGCATAGCTGACTCCATCCTGCATGTCCTCACCTCAGATGGCCTCTCCTGACAATTTTCTTCCTCTTTTTTTTTTTTTTTTTTTTGGTCACAAAGTACCCTTTTTACCTTACTTGTATCATTTTTTTTCAACCTCACATTATTTCTTTAATTTCTAGCTTATTGCCTGTTTCCCCACAGTCCATTTGCTCCATGAAGGCAGGAATTATTCTTGTTCTGTTCACCATGGACTCTCCAGTGTCAAGAACATTGTTAAGAACTGAAAAGGCAGGCAAGAAATACTTGTTCAATGAATATCTAAAATGAATAAAAGTATTTTGCGCTGTATTTGTCACATACTAACTGCACAGTAAATACTGGTGATTTTTTTTCTTTTTCTTGTTATGCAATATACAGCCCCTTCAGTGACAGATATCATTATCCATATGTGGGGGAAAAGGGATGTTTTCTTTCATTTTCACCATTCTTGTTCACCCCAAATATGAGGAACATGCTTTCCTTGGCCCCAGGGAGAAATATGACCTGACTCCTGTTTTAATTTATTTGAAAATGTAATATATTCAGGGATCCCATGTCACAGAATTTATTCAAAATTATGATTAAAGACCTCTTAGGCAGGCAAATAGCTGTTCAACAGCCTATAGGTACTTGTTCTCATATTGTGACCTTATTTGGCCCAGGTAGTTATCAGAAGCAAAATTACATTTGAATAGAAAATAGGAACTGCTGCTCTTCATCCAGAAATGTAACAGCACCCCATCTGGAGCATGATATGGTTGTTGCTGAGAAACGACACACAGGGATAATAATTTTCAGATAGAGAGCTAGCGTGAAATCCAGCAAGGGTGACCAGATCCAGGTAAGTAAATTAGATTGATCCAAAGGCAATTGATTTGGCTTTGTAATCAAATTAATAGCAAAAGTGACCTGAATATTGGCAAAATGGTGCTGGAGCCTGAGAGTTCACAGCACTTAGGATTAGGCTTTGCAGGCTGTGGTTTTTATTCCTCTTATAATTCCTATGAAGCACGTGGGACAGCTAAGCACACAGACCTGTGTGGTGTGTAACTTTAATACTCCTTGAAGGGATAGGCATAAGTCAAATTTTTTAAAGCTTAGGAGAGAAGTAGGACCATGGAGATTTTAGACATTGTTGTTTACACTGTTTGTGTGAACTTTAAGTGATGGGAAGTGGTTACCGCATCAGGGACACCTTCTCATTTGTTTCACTGCCAGAAGTCTTTCCTGGGCTGAATGAAAATGGTCACCCTTCAGTTGGTGTTCTGATAATTCATCTGATTCTGGAAAAATAGAATCTTCTTTTATCTGACATTGCTTTAACAACTTGAAGGTTGTAATAATGTGTCTCCCGTCAAGCTAAACATCCCAAATGAACTTACAACATTTATTTCACTAAAAAACAGAGACTGAATTTGCCCTGGGTCCCATCGAAGGTTTGAATCCATTCAGAACCTAAGAAATGAACAGGTGGGGCTTGCAGTATAAGAAGCAAAAACATTAGACAGAAGTTCTTCTAGTTGGTCCAAGAGTCATCTCCACTACCTGAACCAAACCTTAGATTTTTCTCACACCTCCATGGGAGTTAGGGCAAGTCCTCATGACAACCTTAAATAGCATGTGAATGTCCACACATAAGTCATTTTTATAAATACCTGAAATATCAATTTATGCATCATTCAAACAGATAAGTAGGCATTAGAATTATTAGATAATTCTAGTAATTCAATTAATTATTAGGATTCAATTAATGAGGCAAAGCCATCTACAAAATTTGTCATGTACTCTAAATTGTATTTTTAGAGTGTACTTTATAAGCATTCTTGTAATTTAATCAGAATTTACCTAACTATGTTCCATGCTATGCAATTGACTTTGAAGATATTAGTAGAAATTCTTCAAAAAGAGGGTGCCATAAGACTCCAGGGTCCATAGAATTTCTGATCTTACCTCATTCTATCATGCTGTGTGACAGGTAATATTTCCAAACTAGAGTTAGATAGAACCTCCATACTATAGTTCAATTCACTCAGTCTTGTCTGATTCTTTGTGACCCATGAACTATAGCACGCCAGACTTCCATGCCAATCACCAACTCTCAGAGCATGCTCAAACTCATTTCCATCGAGTCGGTGATGCCATCCAACCATCCCATCCTCTGTTATCCCCTTCTCCTCCCACCTTCAATCTTTCCCAGCATCAGGGTCTTTTCCAGTGAGTCAGTTCTTCACCTCAAGTGGCCAAACTACTGGAGTTTCAGCTTCAGCATCAGTCCTTCCAATGAATATTCAAGGCAGATTTTCCTTTAGGACTGACTAGTTTGATCTCCTTGCAGTCCAAGGGACTCTCAAGAGTCTTCTCCACACCACAGTTCAAAAGCATCAATTCTTTGGTGCTCAGCTTTCTTTATAGTCCAACTCTCACATCCATACATGACTCCTGGAAAATCCATAGCTATACTATATCGCTATCCTAATATATGCTTTCCCCTCCTCCCCTGCAGATGTTATACAGATCCTCTGGATGTATGACCAGCGTGTTGAGATTATTTTTAGTGGCCATCTAGGATGTATTTTATAAATACTAAATTTATGTGTTTTATTGAGATTTTTTTAATGTATAATCCTTCACTACATGTTATATAAAGTTATCTTTTTTTTTAAAAAAATTTCTGAATTTGCTTGGTATGGTTATTTCTTGGCCTAATTTTAACATCAACTACAGTGTTATTATGGTGCTATATTATACTTTTTACTGCTTATTATATTTGGAGTATAATATTTAACAGTTCCTTTTATTTTGTGATTTTAAAATATGATTATTTCATTCCTATTAAGACCACTTTTATGTGAATAATTAAAAACTACATGCACATACACACTTATTATGAATTAGTCAAACACTTCAGTCATTGAAATGTTAAGGGTACATACTATTCTTAATAAAGCAAAATATGCCAATAAAGTTTTAGAAAACCTTCTGGGATGTTTTGCCTCTCAGTATAGCCTCAGTTTAGGACAGCTGAATGCCTTTGAGTAAAGCAGATTCCATAGGAAACAATAAAAAATAAGTGCTTTAGAAATTTAGATATTAGCTTTTAGATTATTACAGTGTTTATTTAATCACAACAGTAAGCTGAAGACCCAACTTAGCAACCACACTCAGCTGACTGCAAATGTGTTCTTGCTATTTCCTTGGAGGATAGGTATTACATAAGCGCCCCCAAACAAATGGGGGTGCTTTTTATTTACACTTTTTATTTCCCTAGAACATTGCAAACACATGGGGTCTATTTGTAACGCTGCTTGGTGGTTTATGCAGCTGAGACCATCTTTATGGCGGAACCATCTTACATTTGGTGTTTTTGTATAAGATTCCTTTTGAAGGGGTCCCATGATAGGTTTATCATAATTCCACATTCTGAGTGATACACACAGTGGTTGTGACTTGAGTTTTGTGGACTGCTGTGTCCTCTGCCCTGCAATAGCTAGAAAGGCACATGGACACAGCCCATGGCCAGAAGAAACCAGTTTATTTGCACTTCAGAGGGTGATCTGAAGCAGGTATTTACTGTTCCCATGTATCTCTCTCTTTCTGAACTGTGCCACGATGGACACAGGGCATCTACTGCTGCCTATTCTCCTTGTCTCTTCCTTTTGACCTTTTCCTCCTTCCTCCCAGTTTTTGGCTTCTGCTTATTCTACTGTTTCTACTCAGGTTAGGAGGGTTCATTTATCCTCACGTTCAAAGCCAGCAATGCCATTAATATTGAAATTTTACATACCACCCTGTGTATTTGAAATACTCTTGTTCAGTAGGTTCTCATCTACTCAAAGCCTGCCTTAACAGCCTTTAGAGTCTGGTGGGGAGAGCATTGTGTCTCACTGAGGCATTATTAGGCTAAAAGAGACTACCTTTATCTTTGATGAGATTTGTGGAAGTAAGAGGAGGAAGGAATCAGAAATTTATTCTGAAGTGTATAGTATCAGGGATGGAAGTGTATGATAATGTTAATGATTTTTAGTAATGTTATAGTAATTTTTATAGTAATGTTAATGTTAACATTTAGTAAAGATGTGTTTTTACTGTATATATATGTTATATGTGTGTGTATATATATGTTTGTGTATATATATATGTGTGTGTGTGTATATATGTTTGTGTGTATATATATATATATATATATATGGTGGTATGTTATATATATATATGTTTTACATGTATATACATGTTATATGTGTATATATATGTTATATATATAAATTGAAGGTGAATATAGTTTATATATATATAAGTTTATATGTATAAATAAGTTATATATAAAGTATATATATTATATGTATATAAAATTATATAATATATATAAATTGAAGGTGTATATATATGTTATCTACCTATCCATCTATATATTCAGTTTCCCAGGACTGTGAAGAGAACTGTTTGTACATATAGTTAAGTGCAGCTTAACTCATACTCATAACTGCAATCAGGATCCATCTGTTTCCTTCACTCTCAACATAAGTCTTGCAAGCAGAACTTGGGGTAATTAACTGTCTCATTTTGGCCAGGCCTTGGGAAGAGAAGGTCCTGGAGAGTTCTAGGAAATTTGGAGAGTTAAATTTGGAGAGTTCTAGGAAATCCATTTCACCAAGACTGAGACGTTTCCCATAAACTGCAAAATTGAAAATCTCAGGGAATGAGTTGGTCACCTTACTTGCCACTCACTTCTGACTGTATCGTGGAAGACTGGAGTAAATTTATGCTCTAGGATTAGTTGAATCAGTCCCTGATTCAGATGAACAGTGAGTAGAGAAAGTGTTAACTTTCCAGGGGAAAAAATTTCCAATTGTGCTCCTCCTGGTTGTCCTAATATATATCATCTCCTCATTCTTCTATGGAAAAATTCCCAGCTTCTCAACACAGCATCGGAAACAGCTCACCATCTGGCCTGTGCCTTCTCCTCTGTCCTTATGACCCTGATATGCTCCAGCCTCACTCAACTTTGAGTTGTTCACCTTCAAGCCTTGGGACCTGAGCAGACCTTATTCTTTTCTCCCAGACTCCTTTTCCCCGACTCTCTTCCTTTCCCTCCATCGGCTATACTCATTTCGTTGTTGTCCAGTTGCTCGGTCGTGTCTGACACTTTGCAACCCCTGGACTACAGCACGCTAGGCTTCCCTTTCACCATCTCCTGGAGTTTGCTCAAACTCATGTCCGTTGAGTCAGTGATGCCATCCAACCATCTTAATCATTTTGTAAGACAGTTCAAATATCTTTGCCTCTGAATAACTGTTTTCATCTTTCTCAAGGAGAATTATGCCCTATCCTTTGTCAACCGAAATTAAAAAATAACAACAGCAAATTGCACCATATGAGAGCTGTGGGTTTGTTTTATTCTGGGACCTTACTGAGGACTATAGCCTGAGAGACAGCCTTTCAGGTGACTCTGAGGAACTGCTCTGAGCAGGTCAGGGGAGAAGCCTGTGTGTGTGTGTGTGTGTGTGTGTATTCATTTTGCCTAAGGAATACATGCAACCAAGCATAGGTAGAAGCTTACTGCTAGTGACAAGGAACAGACCCCTCAGTTAACAATTGTAGTGCTTTTCCAAGTATGGAGGGATGCAAGAATCAGATTCATAACATTTTTTTACTGAAAAATATCTAACTAAGGACCTGTTTTACTTGTTTACCCAAAGCACAGAGTCCCTCATCCTTCTTCATCCTGAATCCCTTCTAGGGTGCATTGTAGGTTAAGTGGCCGCAGTGGCTAGTGTCTTGATGCTTGTAGCACTGGATGATGGGCAGCATTCTTTGTTTTATACCTTTAGCTCTGTTTATATCTTAATGATATAGCTTAACATGTAATATTGCAAATATAATCAAGACCTATCTTCTTTACTAGTTTTTGTTGTTGTTCAGTCGCTAAGTTATGTGCAACTCTTTGCGACCCCATGGACTGCAGCACTTCAGGTTTCCCTGTTTTCCCTGGAGTCTGCTCAAGTTCATGTCCATTGTCCACCACCTTCAAAAGGTGATGCTACATAGCCATCTCATCCTCTGCCACCCTCTTCTCCTTTTGCCTTCAATCTTTCCCAGTATCAGGGTCTTTTCCAATGAGTCGACTCTCCTATTTCTCAAAAGCAGTGACAAACACTAATTTTTCTTTCTATCTTCAGGGCTTAAACTCTTGCCTGGTACACAATGAAATTTGTTGAGTCAGCATTTTAGATCAGTTTGTTTGTAATTCTTTTTAAACAGATGAGAAAACTGAAGTTTAGAGAAATAAAATGATTTCACCTATATCCAGAGATAGGAAGTGGCTGAAGCAGGACTAGAACTTATCTTGTAACTCTTAAAGACCATTCATTCACTACCACTTCAGTTGTATGTATTGATTGCCAATAACCAATACTCTCAACTTTAGAGAGCTCTTCAAAAGGTCAGGAGAAAAAATTTCAGGAGATTGGGAAAGGAAGTCCATACTTTGAAGTAATAATCTATATGTAACACAATAGAATTCCTCCAAGGGAAAACAGTCCATTCGATTAGAATGACCTTACATTAAGAAGCTATTATTGTCTATCTTGCAAATTTCAGTTAAACCTAGACTAGATTCAGTGGTTTATATCAGCTTGGTGAACTTTAGATTATTTTAACTAGTATATGATATTTCTAAAACAAATCCTAGAATAAACCAAAATAGGATTTTGCTTATAATATCTTTTGCTCATTTAAGAGGGAGGTTAAAGTGTTAGTCACTCAATGATGTCTGACTTTTTGCAACCCCAGGCTTCTCTGTCCTTGGGATTCTCCAGGCAAGAATACGTGAGTGGATTGCCATTCCCTTCTGCAGAGGATGTTCCTGACACAGGGACTGAACCCTGGTCTCCTGCATTGCAGGCAGATTTTTTACTGTTTGAGCTGCAGGGAAGTCCTTGTAAGACAGGCCATTCATTAGCATTAATTGGAATTAAACTCCACGGTTCTGTCACATTTCTATCAGGTTCCATTTGAAAACATTGCCTGGTTACTTCAATCAGTTTAATTTTCAGAAATGAAGGTGAAAGATAAAGGTTGTGCATGTGTGGAGTAACATTCATCTCGAGCCAAATTTAAGAGCTAACATCTTGTCTAAAAACAATCTAGAGAATCTTAAGACATATTGTCACTTTAAAAATATTGAGTCAAAATAAAATGTCTGGTGGTGAATTTCCACTGCTTTTAATGAGACATCAATGTTCCTAGTTTAGCTGGGATTTATTTGGTGTGCCTGGAACATATTTCCTGACTTTTGAGATGCTTTGTTTCCCCTGCAATTAGAATAACTAAGTACTCAGTTGTCATGGAAATACTCCCCTCTATAAAAATTCTTAAAAGAGAAGCTTTCTTGATTTGTCTCTCTTTGCAGAGAAGGCAATTACTACAGCTACCTTTATCCTCCTTTCTTTGTGCTTTTTTAAAATCTCCAGTCCCTTCCAATTCAAATTGTTTTGTAGCACTTTTGTGGTGCTTGATCCCTAGATGAAAATGCCTCTTCATTCATGAGAAGCAGTAATAATATTCAAACTCCTGGAGTTGGAGCAAGCTCCAGGAGTTGGTGATGGACAGCGAAGCCTGGTGTGCTGCAGTCCATGGGGTCGCAAAGAATCGAACATGACTGAGTGACTGAACTGAGCTGAACAATATTCAGATGGTGTTCCAAGCTTTTAGTAGTTAACAATAATCACTGAAAAGGTTCAGATATGTAGCTGAGGCATTGTTAGGTTGGCTGCTTTTAGCTTAATCCAATTTCAGAGTATTCTAGTAGTTATTTGGAAATAGACTATTGTGTTCCCAGAGGAAAATGATGGTCGGCTTTTGCAGTTGACACACCTAGGACAGAACCACATCTGACTCATCTCAGAGACTTCAGCTTGCACTAGGTCAGTGAATATATCACCAACGTAGGTGTCAAGATGGACTTCCCAGGTGTCTCATGGTAAAGAATCTGTCTGCCAACAAAGGAGATGCAGGAGACCCAGGTTAGATTCCCAGGTTGGGAAGATCCCCTGCAGTAGGAAAAGGCAACCCACTCCATTATTCTTGCCTGAAAAATTCCATGGACAGAGGAGCCTGGCAGGCTATAGTCCCTGAGGTTGCAAAAAATTGAACATGAATGAGTGACTGAACGTGAGATATATCATGATAGGCACATAATAATTGTTTGTTCTAGGAAAGGGAACACTAAATAGGTTTTGACATTAGACTTTTTCTGAGGAGTGAAGGAGATGAGATGTTGATTTTTGAGAACTGGTGGTTTAGTGATACAGACAGCAGAAATAGAGCCTGTTATTTTTCCTCTGTCATTTAGTTTTGTAATGTGCCCAGTGTTGAAATTCTTTGGTGACATCTCCATGCAAGGAGGAATGCCCAGCGTAGTGGTCACAGGCGCAGGATTTGAAGGCAGACTGTCTGGGTTCAAATCAAAATATTTTTGTTCCTTACCTCAGTGACCTTAGTCTTCAGTTTCTTCACTTGTAAAATTATGATTGTACCTACTTTGTGGAGTTGCTTTTGGAGTTGAATGAATTCATATTTATCAAGATTTCAGGCCAGTACCTGGGACATAATAAGCACTCTGTTTGTAAAATAAATAAGGCAAAATGTTGAACAAGAGATGACGTTTCTATGCTCATGGGGTTAACTACCTTGTCAATAATTCTTCCTTGGTTGATATCACTCCCCGGCCATAGTATAAGCGCCAAATAAAACATGTCCCCAAGACAGTTTTTGATAGAATAAGTAAAATAAGAACAAGGAAAAATAGAACAGGATAGAGAGTTCACTAACATTGAGATGCTCTTCAGTTAAGCACCCGCAGAATTTCCCCTTATGTTTACCAATGCCCTTGAAGGGAGGGTGATAGGAGAAGTAGATTTTAATGAATGCACAGAAATGTGTGTATGAATCACAGGACTGATTTGGCAGAGACCAATACTTCTCACTCTGTGTAATGGATGTCTTCCTAAAGAGTTGTATGTACACTAATCAAATTTTATTTCAAGCACTCCAGGAGAACTTGTTTTAAAGGTACCTATGTTAAATCCTTTAGAAGAGAACTAGCCATCACCTAATTCACTTAGTTTTTATATTTTGGCTTCTGCAATGATTTTTAAGTCACATTTTATGTACTAGTTTTTCCTGAAGTATAGATTAATTTAAAATAATTAAATTGGTTTACACTTTCTGAGAGCAGATACTTAGTTTGTCTTACCTATGTGAGTTGGCATATGAAGGGGTGAATTGTTAAAATGAGTAAATTAATGAATTATCATTTAAAATATGAAATATGTGAAATTTTATATTGTTATTAGGCAGCAAATTTCTCTTCAAATTAACAGTGACTAAATGTTTTGTTAAATATTATAGGAAGAGTCAGAAGTAGAAAATATTTAAAAAATTGACCAACATAAATGCATCATCTCTAAATGATGTAAAGTGATGAGTCTAGATAGGAAAGGCTCAAGATGCACAGATCTCCCTGGTTTTATTCCCTTCTTCCCTTTTTTGGACTGCTAATTTCCACCATTTCACAGCACCACTTGGTACTTAATATCCTAGATTTAATATAAGGTCATGGAATATATGAATCCAGATTCCCTTCATGTTGAAGCAAGACCTAGAAAAAGGGCTTGAGTCCTGATGGGGAGGGAGGCCAAGAGCTCTGCAGATTGTCAGGACTCTGGTAGATACTCTGGAGTTGAATGTAGTTTTCAATCTAATAGAATATTCAGTTCTACTTAGTATTTCTTAGTTTCCTAATCCAGCTGTCTTTCCTAAGATTCTTATGGTGACTTAAATCTTCTCAAGATTATTGGAACCTCCTCCCCAGATCCTGGCACCTGCTCAGTCACTAAGCCGTGTCTGACTCTTTGTGACCCTATGGACTGTAGCCCACCAGGAGCCTCTGTCCATGGGATTTCCCAGGCAAGAATACCGGAGTAAGTTGCCATTTCCTTCCCCAGCTTCTGCCACACTCAAGGCCAACAAAAGAGCTCACTCTTCCTTCCCAGGAAAAAAGTAGAAGCCTTCATCTAGGAATTCCCTCAAATCCTTGCTACCAAAACCCACTACATGGACACCTATCAGCTTCTCATTCTTTCTGCTGCGATAATAACCTCTTCCCTGAGACAAATCTCCATAACGGTTATGGATGCTATCTTGTTCTTGATGATTCCTTCTTTCTTCCGTATCCTTTTTTTTTAATTGAATTATATTTGCTTTACAATGTTGTATTAGTTTCTGTTGTAGAACAAAGTGAATTAGCTATATGAATATGCTTCCCCTTGAGCCTCGCTCCCATCCTCAGCCTGTTGCACCCCCCTAGATCATCACAGAGCACCAAGCTGAGTTCCCTGTGCTATACAGCGGCTTCCCACCAGCTGTTTACCCTACACACAGTAATGTGTCTATGTCAGTGCTCACTCTGAATTTGTGCGCCCCACCCTGTGTCCACGAGCCTGCTACTGGACATATACCCTGAGAAAACTATAATTCAAAAAGATACATGTACCCCTAAAGTTCATTACCGAACTGTTTACAATAGCCAGAACCTAGAAGCAACCTAAATGTCCATCCATGGATGAATGGGTAAAGAAGATGTGGTGCATATATACAACGGGCTATTACTTAGCCATAAAAAGGAATGAAATTGGATCATTTGCAGTGATGTGGATTAACCTAGGGTCTGTCTTTCCCTTATCTTTAACTTACTCTTCTTTACTGGTTGCTTCTCATCAGCAGTTAAAGTGACTGAACCTCACCCATGTAAAGAAGGCAACGTTTTCTGGACTCCACATCTATTTTAGCTGTAACTTCTTTGTTCATTACCAATATAGCCAAGATTCTTTGACTAGTCATATATTCTGTCTCTACTTTCTCTTCTTCTCGTCAGTCAAAGGCAGATATTCTGCCCAGCTGCTCTATTAAAATGTTCTTCCAAGGACACCCATGATGTCCTTGTCACAAATCCAGTGGAAAATTTTCAGTTTTTTCTTTTGCTTGATATCCCTGTAGCATGAGACATCATTGACCTCTCCTAAGCACTTCTGTTCTTTTCTCTTAAATGCATCTTAAATGTTGATGTTTTTCTGCTTTTGCCCTTGGCCCTTACTCATTAATGGTAAATATCAATTCTCTTCTGTGTGCTGGCCATTGTCTAGAACCCACTTCACTTTTTATTCTGTACACTATCCTTGCTAATACCATCCTACCTACTTTGTCAGACATCAAACTCAAATGCCTTCAGGAGCCAGTTAGCTAACAAAAGGTATAAACAAATAATAGTGGGGATTAGGGCCAAGTGAAGAGCACACATCCCATCAGAAGACCTTGAAATTCAGAGGTTTTTTTTTGCACCCTTGCAAGTAAATATATTGGGTCAGGGGCCACAGGAGATCCAAAATTACACATTTGAAACTCCTCAAGTCTATATGCTAATGATTTCTTCTAGTTCTGTGTGGACAACTGTTTCCTAGATATCTCCACTTGGGTATTCTCCTGGTGATTCAAGATGCACAAAAATAAAATCCCTATGCCGTAGCCAGAGTTATCACTCCATAATACAGATTGGATCATGCCATTTTCCAGTGTCAGTCTCTACCTGATTCTCCATGGCTTTCAAGATAATGTTTAGGAGTTTTATGTGTCCTCAGGTGTCACGTCTTAACCAGTATCATCCTCCTCTCTGCTAGTCAGTGCTCAAACCCTTAGCAAGCCAGCCCCACTCTTCTGAACAAACCACTTTCTCTCTTGCTTCTGAGACATTGGAGATGCTCTTCTTTCCACCTGGAGCCCTTGGCTTTGCTTACGTCGCCATGTGATGTGTTTCCTCTGCTTTACTGTGTTGCCATGTGACTTGCCTTGACCAATGGGATTTGAGCAGAAGGGACATATGTAAATTCTGGAAAGACGTGTTAAGGATGGTGCATATTTTGCCATGACTGCTTTTCTCTGCTTCTGTGGTCGTAGAAGCATTTGTGTTCCTGAGTCCACAGCACACAGGAAAGGTAGACAATGCTTCTTCTGTATTTGAGTGTGCTGTGCCTCAGAGATGCTTGTTACAAACTGTTGGTTGTAGGTCGCAGGTGTTACCTCAAACAACCAGAAAAATAGGGAGTGCAATTAGAAAGTGATAGGCTTTATATATTTTTTCAGCTGAGGAAACATGGGTCAGCCTTTGTGTTGGTAAGTAGACTTGTTTTTGGAGCCCATACATTCCTTAGGAGAGATGACAGTTTTATGTAAACCAAAAGAAAAGAAAAAGGGAAACTGCACATTAGTAGCCAAAGGAACATTGATTTGTTTATTTTCCTGTGTTACTGTTGTGAAAGGAAAAATTTTGGCATAAAATACGGCATTCCATGGATAAAAAGCCATGCCTTGGAACAAACCAGGCAGAAACTCATGATATAAGTACAAGAGTGTCCTTACCACAGTTAAATTCTTATACATTTTTACCTATAACATTTAGTGTTAGCAATTCAGTTATAGTGCTTGACTGATTTATTATCAAGCATTCTTAAATATCTTAAATGGGCAGAGAAATTTTTTTCAGTGCAGATAAATTCGATTTTATTTAAAACATATCATTAATTTCCATTTTTACAGAAATTATTGGTTTCTTATATGAAATTCTGGCTGCCCAGAGTTTTTGTTTGTTTTAGATTTTTTTAATTGGTGGAAAATGTCTTTACAATGTGTTTGTTTCTGCTATACAACAATGCAAATCAGTCATAATTATAAATATCCCCTCTTTCTTGAACTTCTCTCTGCTCTCCCCATACCATCCCTCTAGGTCATCATGGAGCTCCAGGCTGATTTCCCTGTGTTGTATAGTAACTTCCCATTATCTGCTTTACACATGATAGTGCATATGTGTCAACACTAATTTCTCAATTTGTCCCACCCTCACCTTCCCCCAATGTGATACAAGTCCTTTCTCTACCAGGTTCATCAGTATCATTTTTCTAGATTCTATATATGCCTTAATTTTAATATACTTGTTTTTCTGATTTACCTCACTTGTGCAAGAGGCACTGGGTTCACCTATGTGACAGCAACTGACTCAAATTCATTCCTTTCTATGGTTGAGTTCCATTGTATTCATGGACCTTATCTTCTTTATCTATTCATCTGGTGATGGACATCTAGATTGCTCCCATGTCCTGGCCATAGCAAATAGTGCTGCAACAAGCATTGGGATGCATGTGTCTTTTAGAAGTGTGGTTTTTGTAGAAATTGTTTTATGAGGATTATATAGTAAGGCAATGTAGACTTACAACTATTATGCAATATTCTTTAAAACTCTGATCCCCAAGCCCGTCTGATGACCAGACATGGTTAGGGAGCTGTTCACCCACAGTGATGCTCAGTCCACTTTAAACCTGCTGAAATCTTGGAGCTACTGACTTAAAACTTTTTCTTCAGAAGAATGGGTAATAAGCTTGGGGGCACTGATATTTCAAGAAAAGGTACAGTTTAAATATTAAGTAGCTTTCATTGTCCTTGGATAGTGATGATCTGTGTCAGTTAAAAAATTAAAACAAGGTATAATCATTCTGTCAGTTGAGAAGATAATTCAATTTTAGTAAAAATTCTCTCTCTGAGATGAGGTGTAGAATAAAGATATGATATTAAATGAGATAATTTTGTCATCAAGGTGGAGAGTGAGATATCAATGGGGAAGGAGATTATTTAACAAACCCTAAATTCAGTGAATCTTTCATGAAAATCTGTTGGGTGCTAGGCCCTTGGTGTGGAGCCGTTGGGGACCTTAAGCTGAGACAGCACAGCACAGCAACAAATTGACCACATGGGAACCAGACAGACGTGAGTTCAAACGTCAGTTCTGACTTGCAGGAGATGCATGACTAAGTGATGAAATGAACTGCTATAGCATTTAGTGTTTCCATCTGTTTAATGAATAAAATGTCTTATCTCATCGTACCGTTGTAAAAATCAAATGGTGAAAAATACACAGCATGGAACCGGCTCACTTAAAAGATCCATTTCAGGATCTGCTCCTGAAAGAGTCTCATGAAGAAGGTGTATTTATAAATTTGTGACTTTAATTCAAAATAATAAGCTCTATTGTATCAGAATACATTGGAGATAAAAGACAAGATGAGGAATATCTAACTCTGTCACTCCCAAGGGAAATGGCATAGAATATGACATGGGAGGTCAGGTGTACTTGAAATTTGTGGTTGGTGGAATAATGGCTCTTCCAAAGATATCCACGCCTTAATTCCTATAACTTGTAACTATATTAATTTATATAACAGGGGCTTCCCTGGTGACTCAGATGGTAAAAAATTTGCCTGTAATGCAGGATACCCAGGTTTGATCCCTGGTTCGGAAAGATTCCCCAGAGAAGGAAATAGTAACGCACTCCAGTATTCTTGCCTGGAGAATCCCATGGTCAGAGGAGCCTGGTAGGCTACAGTCCATGGATTTGCAAAGAGTCAGACATGACTGAACCACTAACATTAATTTATGTAGCAAAGGAGAAGTAAAGTTGCAGATTTGAGGTTGTCAATTAGCTGACATTGAAATAGGGAAATCATGCTGTTTTATCTGAGTGGGCCCAATATAATCACAAGGATCCTTAAATATGCAAAGGAAAGCAGAAAAGCCAGTCAAAGTGATGCAATGTGAGAAAGACTCAACTGGCCATTCTTTGCTTCGACTGGAAGGCGACCACAAGTCCAGAAAAATAGGCGGCCTCTCAAAGATGGAAAAGGCAAGTAAATAGATTCTTCCCTGAAGCCTTCAGAAAGGAATATGCTTTTGCTGACACATTGGTTTTAGCTTAGTGAAATGCATTTTGGGCTTCTGACCCCCAGAAATATAAGATAATACATTTGTGTTGGTTTAAGCCATTAGTTTGTGGTTATTTGTTACAGCAGCAATACAAAACTAATACAGAGCTAAAGTGAACAAGTGATCAAGGTGGGGACTGGTCCTCCCAACTTGGAGATCACACACACACAAGGGCCTTGGAGTTGTGGGGTACTGTGGCTGATGGGACCACCAGTATTTCTGTATGTTTAGAGTATGAGGGCTAGTGGATGAGTATCAGGATGTGACTTCAAAGGGAAGGGCAGGGGATAGATTGTGAAAGGCCACACACATCCTTCAGAGGAAGGTGGGCTTCATCCTGAAGGCACTAGAGAATCCTTGAAAGGCTTTCATGATGAATGAGTTGACACTCCATCAATGAGAAAAAACTGTTGAGAGTGCAAAAATTTGTCACCTCATTTAATGTACCCAAAAGACACCATTATTTCTTTTGAGGGGTGATCTAAACTATAAACTTGTATTTCCCAATTCCAAGTTTTGTCCTTTGCTGTTTTCTATAGTGTGTATTTAGTTGTTTGTTTGCATTATTTCAATACTCCTGCTCCCTTATTTACCCTTGTTGAAAAAAGCATTTTCCTAGGGTAACAGATGCAATGGTATTTTGATCCTCTCTTTAGTCCCCTCCTTTGAGGATCTGTTGTCCAGTTGTTTTATTTAGAAATGGAGTCTTCAGATTATCCTATGCCCTGTATAATGCCAAAACGATTCAGAAAAATCAGCTGCTGAGATGATGTATCATCAGTTATCTTTTTAATGAAGGGAGACAACTGGGCATGGTGGTGTAGAAGAAAGGATGACACCAGACACAAATCTTTTTACTCAACATATTTTTAATGTATAGCTATTTTGTGATAGGCCCTGAGCCTGGCACTGGATATCTATTGTTTAAAAACATATAATTCTTGTCCTCCAGGAAACCATTGTGTGTGTGTGTGTGTGTGTGTATGTTGGGAAACAAATAATAAACAAACAAAAATATGGATTTGACATTTGTGGTAAATGCTGGGAAAGAAAGGAACAAGGTACTTTGTGAGAGAAAAATGGGAGGATGGGATGTGTCCTTTACCTGGGCAGTCGGGAACTTTCTGAGGAAGTGATATTTGCAATGGAACTTGAAGGATAGGCGGGAACAACGGAACATTCCTGGAAGAGAGAATATTGTACAAAAGCTCCTGAGGGTGGAAAGGAGGCCACTGAACTAGCGTAAGTCAAGGGCAAGGGGCACAGGCTTGGGGAGGCCAAGGAGGTCAAGTGCCCACAGGGCCCTGGAGTCTTGCTGCCCCTGGAACTAATCTGGCAATTGCAGTCAAGCTGCGCCGTCCCTGCACTCTGGTTACTCCAGGAAAGGAGCGGATCGAAGTGGATGCCCTCTTCTCCTTTGCCAAAGAATAAGACACCAATTCCATTGTCACCCAAAGAGTAAAATAATGAAGGACAAGCTCCCTAGATTATTGAAAAAGCCTTGGTTTTTAACAAATACTTATTGAGGGCTTAATTTATGCAGCGTGCCAGGGGAACTGGAGGAGAGGAAGGCACCAACATCTGCTCCCGGGGCGGGGCTGTTCCTTAGGTTCTGCGTCTCCTGCCTCTGTAGGCTGATCGGTGGGAAGGCTCCCCAAATACCACCACCCACAGACCACTTTGAACGGATCATCGAGAAGCTCTGTGCAGTTTCTGAAATCTCACACCACGCCTGAGAGCTGAAGATGCTACTGCGTAGCCTTCTTACCCTTTCTGCCCACAGGCTGGGTACCCATTAGCTTGATGCGGTCACGCTGAGCTGTGCTGGGCTTCCTTCCCCAGATCTCATCTGCTGAAGGGAAATGTAAAGAGTGGGGAGGTCTGGTCAGTGCAGGCTGCACGTGCTCTGAGAGTTTCTGCAATATCTGCTGTGGGTAAATGGTTTAAAATAACTCGATTTGGCTGAAGATGATTTCTGGAGAAAATCATGTGATTCTCTCCAACATCTAAACATATCTCAGAAAAAGAGAATCTAGGTAGTGGGTGGAGGGACTGCAAACCGAAATGCCTAGAGAGTGTGTGTTCCTTGACATAAAGAGGGAGAATTTAGCTCAGGATTATTCAAAGAGGAATGCCAGAGAATCTAAAGTTAATCTTTGACATTCTGGTTTGTGTTGGCCTATTTTCATCCTAGTTGTCGTATGGCAGGAGGGAGCCTTTTGTCCGCCTCTGTTGGCTAAGTTTTGTTTGAAGCAACATTTTAAATGGAACCTCTGTTCCTGTGCTTCCCTGTGAAGTGATTGCCACATATGGGGAAATTAAGAATATCATTTCTGCAGCAGTCCTTGTGTTCTTATCACCAAGCCAAAAAAATCTCTTGTTAAATGGGTATGAGATGACATAAAGAGAGATAAGATTAGCCTTCTGGGCTAATGTCTCAACTCTTAGTTCCTGTTTGTTTCTCTTTGCCTTTATAATTTTGTTTACTGAACTATAAAATTTCTTATAATTTCATAATTACAAATAAATATGCTTCTAGGGAGGAGAACAGTACTATCAGTGAAATTAAAAGTAAATATATTAGACATATCAGGGCAAACAAATGTTAGTGAAAGCAGTTCCTTTAATTAAATATAATTATGTATGTAAATATGTGGTAGATGTGTGTATAAAACAAGACTGATTTGTTTTTAATAAGAACCAGGACTACAAAATTACAAAGGCTTCATGCAGCTTGAAGTTTCAAGTATATTTTGACCTCTCAAAATTTTATCATCCTGATCTACATCTCTGTTAATCTTATTTGTGTTTCAATGATATTTTCCTTGGCTTTAAACCTAGGACTTTAAAATTGGGGCTTCCTTGGTGGCTCAGGTGGTGAAGAATCTGCCTGTAATTCAGGAGACCCGGGTTTGATCCCTGGGTTAGGAAGATCCCCTGGAGAAGGAAATGGAAACCCACTCCAATATTCTTGTCTGGATAATCCCATACACAGAGAAGCCTGGTGGGTTATAGCCCATGGGGTCACAAAGAGTCGAGCATGGCTGAGTAACTAACACTTTCACTTTTACTTCCAGGCTTTGAAACTAGCTGTTCAGCTCAGGTGAACTTATCAAATACAATAAGTTCAGAACCTTAGTGCAGAACGAGCAGAACCTCAGTACAAAACCGAAGGGAGAAAGGCTTGGATGAAGCAAGCATGTGTCTTAGAAAACAGAACTTCAGTTCTCATCCCCAAATAGTGTCAGAAAATCTACCTAATCATTTCTAACGAGCCATGGGCAGCCGGCCTTGCATTACCGTGTGGCATGCCTGTAAGAGTTTTTAGAGTGGATCGATACAAACCCCAGGCAAATGAGAAGAAATCACAGTGTGGATATTAATTCATCTTTTTTTCAAAATATTCCTGAGATGAGTCTACTCCCCAAGAAATACAGATTTGCATTTAGCCCTGAAGATAATCTGATCTTTTCTACCTTCTAATGATGGTTCTAGTGATTATTCCCTCATCTGAGAGGTAAATGAAAATACAGGAAGCACAATGGAATTTGTAGCTAGCTTCCTTCTTCCTTCCTTCCTTTCCTTTTCTTCTTTATTTTATTTTGGTATATTATAATCACTTGGCCTATTGGGATACAGATGGGGTACACTGATCTGTCCTGGTAGGTAACATAAACATTTATGCTGTCATCTAATCTCACACTACTGCGAGCATGATTGTACTTTGGGAGACAATCCTTTGTGTTTCTCTTGAGGAACAGAGATCTGATTTTCCTGCTGCTAAGCATTTGGCCCAGTTGTGTTCAGAACTTTTATGATTGTCCATCAGGTTTCAGCGTTAGAAAGAAGAAAATAAGGGTAAGGATATAAGATACATCCTGGGCCAAAGCCTGGAGGAAGGGATTAACAGAGAGTGCGTTTGAGTTATCAGAGTCCTGAAAAGTGGTCTGAATGTATCAGGTGAACTAAGACAGGTATGGAGGGCATTGCTCCTGAGTTCAAGGTCAGATTCATCTTCTGAACTTCACCCAGAGTCTTTGTCTTTCATCTCTCTGGGTTTATGAGTGAGAACCTTTATTGTGTGCATCTTAACCAACTGGGCAGCCACCTCAGGAGAGAGTGGCCATCAATAATTGCTTAGAGAGGACAGTCTGCAGAGTCCACCAGACAACAGGAAGACCAAAGAGAACCTGAAACTTAGCGAGTGGTGGTGCTAGTGGTAGAGAACGCACTTGCCAATGCAAGAGCCATAAAAGATGTGGGTTTGATCCCTGAGTCAGGAAGATCCCCTTGAGGAAGGCATGGCAACCCACTCCAGTATTCTTTCTGGGAGAATCGCATGGACAGAGGAGCCTGGTGGGCTACAGTCAAGAGTTGAACGTGACTGAAGGGACTTAGCACGTAGCACAGAGAGAGTTACCTACACTTACAGGCTGGCCTGAGCATCCTCGGTGAGGGGACTGGGGTTTTAACATCTCCATGAGTGCTGCTTTCTCCTCCCTGAATAGCTTCAGAGGTCAGCACTGCACGACCCCCCTCCCCTGCTGCACCCACAGGTAGAAGGCAGATCAGTGTCACAAATGCTTCGGGGAATCTTCCAAAGCATGGAAGCAGTGAGATGTTCTTGATTGTGCACTGTGCCCTGAGGTGTAGCAGAAAAGATAACCGAGAACCAACAATGCATCGTTTATCCTTTTATTCAGCACGTTTTTTTTTTTTCCAAATTGAGTATATACTTTGTGTTAGGCACTGAGGCTGGCACCAAATATACACTTTTCCAAAAACCAAATGTGATTACAGTAATTGCAGTCCTCTTGGAGACTACAACTGTGTGCATGTTGAGAGACAGTCACTAAACAAATGCACATAAATTATTTACAATTTGTGATAAATCCTAAGTAAGAAAGGAACAAAGTACTTTGAGAGAGGGAGCAAGAAATGAGGCAAAGAAAGGGTGCATTGGCCTAACTTTACTCTGCGCCATGAAGAACTCTGCACCTTTTCCTCTTAGACTGCTCACATCATGCTTTTTGACTCTCTTATAATTTTGTGCACTGCTGTTCATTATCAGAAAATGACCTTTAGTCTCAAGCATGGTTTATACTCATTTCTAACAATCTAAAACCATTGCATTTGGGTTAGTTACCAAAACCAATGATTATGCTTTACATTGACCATCTGCTTAGTTATTGATCCATGATGATGTGCCTATTAGTTCAGTTTCTATGAATGAAAAACAATAATGTTCTCATGTTCACCTTGCATCCCAAACTGTCTCATTAACATTTGTTCTTTTGATGGTACTTACGGTTAGGCCCCCTAGGCTTTTAATTCATTGGACAGATGGATCATTCTAAATTGTTCTAAGATCTAACTTGTAAAAATATGCAAATTACTGGGGTCTTTTCCACACACCATCACATTTAATTCTCACTTCACTGCAGAGAAGACTTGCTACTCCCATCTTAGAGATGAGAAAACTCATACACATATAACTGGTGAATATAAACACCAACTCATCTCACTCTGGGCCTGGTTACGGTTTCCCTATGGAAACCCAGATATTGGTCCAGTTTTCTCTGCTACCCCTGTGGATTTCTTTTCAGATGCAGCAGCCTTTTCCTTTCATGCTTTGATTATTCTTGCCCTGATATGTTTTATTAATGATTTTTAGACTTTTCTTTTGGGGCTCATTTTTATTTATCCTCCTTAGCTGATAGTCCCAGATTATCAACTGCCCAGAGGAGCCAGTAGCATTGGTAAGATGTTTTATCTCTCTTTTCAAATTTATTTTCCATTGTAGGATAATTTTTTTTATGATGTTCTGTTGGTTTCTGTCGTACAACAAGTTGAATCAGCTGTGTGCGCGTGTGTGCGAAGTCCCTGCAGTCCTGTCCAGCTCTGTGCAACACTATGGACTGCGGCCCGCCAGTTTCCTCTGTCTAAGGATTCTCCAGGCAAGGATACTGGAGTGGGATGCAGTGCACCCTCTTCCCGGGGATCTTCCAAACTCTTATGTCTAACCTGCGTTGGCAGATGGTTCTTTATCACCAGTGCCACCTGGGAAGCCCTTAATCAGCCATGAGTATACATGTATCCCCTTTCTCTTGAGTTTTATTTCTCTTTATTACTCTTTTCAGAGTATTCTTCTGTAAAATGGGCATTTGGTACTACCTTCCTCATATAACCTTCATCTGCTAAGCTTCCTTTCAGGGGCTTCCCTATTGGCTCAGATGGTGAACAATCTGCCTGTCAGTGCAGGAGATTTGGGTGAGTCTGTGAGTCTGTGGGTGAGGAAGATCCCCTGGAGAAGGGAATACCCACTTCAGCATTCTTGCCTGGAGAATTCCATGGACAGGGGAGCATAGGGGGCTGCTGGACATGGGGTCTCAAAGAGTTGGACATGACTGCATGACTAACACTTTCCTTATATAAGTATTAAAGAGATAATTTATGATATATATAATATATAACATATATATGATGTATATAATATAATATATATATACATATATTTTTAAGTATCTGCCATATGTGTTCAGCAAAGGCTATTTTTTAATCTTTATCTCTTATTTTTAAAAGAAATTAATTTTTCCACCAACCATGGCTTTGCACTATCTAAACTGTATTAAGAAGTTTGTTATGCAAGAAGGAATACTCCATGTGATAGGTTATCTTTTACTCACTACATACCCTTCACCCTTTAGAAGCCATCAAAATGCCTAAACCTACAAGCGCAAGAACTGGGTTAAAAAGAGCTGACTCATGGGCTCTCTAGGTCCAAAAAATTTCCAGAGTCCTCTTGCCAGTCCACTTCAAAAGTCCTCTTTGGAGGGTTTTCTCAGTCCCTGTGTAAATGAACTTGTTCCACTCTGACTAGTTTTAGATTGAGGCTGGCATTGAACTGTTGAACTGGCCCCATTGTCAAATGCTGGTTTCAGTAACTGCCGTGGCTTGGAAATCACAAGCAAGAGGCATTGCCCACCATCCATCTAGTCTTCCCTTTTTCAGGAAGAAAAAAAGGGTAAGACCCCAGTTTTTACTGTTAAGTTGCTCAGTCACGTGCAACTTTTGGTGACCCAGGGCCTGCAGCACACCAGGCTTCCATCCTTCACTATCTCCCGGAGTATGCTCTAATTCATGTGCATTGAGTTGGTGATGTCATCCAACCATCTCATCCTCTGTCACCCCTTTCTCTTCCTGCCTACCACCTTTCCCAGCATCAGGGTCTTTTCCAATGAGATGGGTCTTCACACCAGGTGGCCAAAGTATTGGGGTTTCAGCTTCAGCAATCAGTCCTTCCAATGAATATTCAGGGTTGATTTCCTTTAGGATCGACTGGTTTGACCTCCTTGCTGTCCACGGGACTCTCAAGAGTCTTCTCCATCACCACAGTTCAAAAGCATCAGTTCTTTGGTGCTCAGCCTTCTTTCTGGTTCAACTCTTACATCCGTACATGACTACTGGAAAAGCCATAGCTTTGACTGTACAGAACTTTGTCAGCAAAATGATGTCTCTGTTTTTTCAATATGCTGTCTAGGTTCATCACAGCTTTTCTTCCAAGGAGCAAGCGTCTTTTAATTTTATGGCTGAAGTCACCATCCACAGTAATTTTGGAACCCAAGAAAATAAAGTCTGTCAGTCTTTCCATTGTTTTCCCATAGATTTGCCATGAAGTTATGGGATTAGATGGCAGGTTCTTAGTTTTCTGAATGCTAAGTTTTAAGCCAGCTTGTTCTCTCTCTTTTTTCACCTTCATCAAGAGACTCTTTAGTTCCTCTTTGCTTTCTGCCATTAGGGTGGTGTCATCTGCATATCTGAGGTTATTGATATTTCTCCCGGCAGTCTTGATTCCAGCTTGAGCTTCATCAAGTCTGTACCAGTACCTCTTCTTTATCCTCATCCCGTCTTCAGTTTCTGACCTTCTTATTACTTATTGCAACATTTCCACAAGTAAAGTCAGAGGATCCTTGGATTGCTATGATTGAGAAATGCCAGCTAAAATTGTGAACGTAGACAGAGTTGAAACGATTGATTAAAAGGAGATCCTTAGCAGATACCATTGATGCATTCCTGCCCTCTTGTGTCATAGAAGCTCCACAGAGACTCTACAGTGCAGTGAAAAAGCAAAGTCTGTGAATCTGTGGTTTCTGACCCTGCATGTTGGCTTTGCCAGTGATCAGACTTGTGATCTCAGATCACCACTCTAACCATGGATATCCTCATTTATCAAATAGAAGGAAATTCTGCTACTTTGTAGGTAGTCATTAGACATAATAAAAAGTGCCGATTACAGAACTTGACATAATGATAGGTGTTCAAAATGGTAGCTCATTATTACCTGGAAATACCAATCATGCATAACTTTATCCTGAAAAATAAAATGATGTTAATTTTCAAAGAGCAGGCTTAAATATATGAACAGGGAGTTGTTTGTTAACTCTTGTAAAAAGGTCATTAGTGATCTCCTTGGTCCTAAATACAATGGATAAGTTATTTCAGGTTTCAGTGGGCTTGACATCTTGTTATTGCTTGTTACTATAGTCACTACCTCTTTGGGAAATTCTTTTCTTGATTTCCATGGCACAGGGTTGGCCAAAATTCTGATAAATTGCATTTAAAAATCCTGCACAGGAGGAGCCAAGATGGCGGAGGAGTAGGACGGAGAGACCACTTTCTCTCCTAGAAATTCATCAAAAAAATAACTGAGCGCAGAGCAAACTTCACAAAACAACTTCTGATCGCTAGCTGAGGTCATCAGGCGCCCAGAAAAGCAGCCCATTGTCTTCGAAAGGAGGTAGGACAAAATATAAAAGATAAAAAGCGAAACAAAAGAGCTAAGGACGGAGATCCGTCCTGGGAAGGGACTTGATAGAGGACGTTCCCAGACACCGGGAAGCCCTCGCACTGGCGGGCCTGGGGGAAGTGTTGGAATCTCAAGAGTTTGAATCTGACTGGGAGGGATAGAATAAATAAAACCCACAGATTACGAGCCTAAAAGCAACTCCCAGCAGAGGAGTACCCCAGACGCCCGCATCCGCTGGTGGCGGAACGGAGAGGGGCAGGCGGCATTACTTGGGGCAGGGTCCGGGCCTGAGCGCCCTGAGGACAATCGGAGGGAGCTTTTGTGAGTTGCCAGCTTGAACTGTGGGAGAGCAAAGAGAGAGAGAAAGCTAACCGGCCCGAACACACTGCCGGCCGTTCGCAGAACAAAGGGACCGAGATTCTGGGCGACTGAAGTCCGCCGGGAGGGTCGCGGCGAGACGGAGGGCGCGGGCGCCTGACCGGCGTGGGCGGGGGCTGGGGCTGGGGACGCGGAGGGCAGAGGGCGCGCACGCCCGACTGGCGCCGGCGGGGACTGAGACTGGGACCGCGCAGGGCAGAAGACGTGCCGCACCCGGGGAGAGAGCGCCCGTCAAGCGCCTGGCTGCCTGGGCCGCTCGGGCGGCGTGGGGCCGGAGCGCGGGCCCGGCTTTGTGTGCCGCGCTTTTGTGAATCGCCCGAGGGCTGGAGCCGCATTCAGCGTGGCGCGCGCTTCAGACAGAAGAGCCTGGAGCCTGAGCAGCGCAGACCGAGAAAAGAGCGCAAGCCTCTCCCGGGAGCGCCGGCCCCTCCCCGCACGGCCCCTCCCCGCACGGCCCCTCCCCTCAGCGCGACGGAACTAGCTACCTGAATAAGAATCCACCTCCGCCCCCTGTGTCAGGGCGGAAATTAGGCGCGGAAGAGAGACCGGCAACAGAACCCAAATAAAGGGAACCGCTTCAGAAGGGACCGGTGCAACAGATTAAAATCCCTGAAGAAACCACTGACTGACTACACCGGAAGGGCCTGTAGATATCGAGAAGTGTAAGCTGGAACGAGGAGCTATCTGAAGCTGAGCCGAACCCACACTGACCGCAACAGCTCCAGAGAAATTCCTAGATATATTTTTTCTTTTTCTTTTCTTTTTTTTTTTTTTTTTTTTTTAAGTAAGGAAAAAAAAAAAAATTTTTTTTTTCTTTTTTCTTGGGTCTCTTTTATTTTCCTTTAAAAATTCCTTATTACTCCCCCATTACTCCTTAACTTTCATAGATTTTTACGATTTTTTTAAATTAGGCAAAACAATTTTTTTTTCTCTCTCTTTTTTCTTTTTTTTTCTTTTTCTTCTTTTTCTTCTTTTTTTCTGTTCTTTTTTCTTCTTCTCTTCTATTTTCTTTTTCTTTTTCTCTTATTTCTTTTAAAGCCCTCTAGCACTCCTTTTACTACACCTTAATTTTCATTTTCAATCCACTATAACCTTACAGAAGAAAGGAAAAAAAAAAAAAAAGAGAAGCCCTATTTTTATACCAAACTTCATATATATTTCTAAAATTTCTTTTGTGTGTTTTGGTTTTTGTTTTTAATATAGTATTTTTAAGAGTCTAACCTCTACTCTAGATTTTTAATTTTTGTTTTTCAGTATATGATATAAATTGTGAACATTTAAGAATCCAATATTCAGCTCCCATTTTTATTCACGAATGTGTTGATTATTCTCTCCCAATCTTGACTCTGTTTTCTACCTCAGAACACCTCTATTTCCTCCTTTCCCCTTCTCTTCCCAATACAATTCTGTGAATCTTTGTGGGTGTCTGGGCTACGGAGAACACTCTGGGATCAGACAACTTCGTAGATCTGTCTCTCTCCTCTTGAGTCCCCCTCTTTCTCCTCCTGCCCATCTCTATCTCCCTCCTCCCTCTCCTCTTCTCCATGTAACTCGGTGAACCTCTCTGGGTATCCCTAACGGGGGAGAAACTTTCCACCATTAACATAGAAGTTTTATTATCAGTGCTGTATAGTTGGAGAAGTCCTGAGACTACAGGAAGAATAAAACTGAAATCCTGAAGCAGGAGACTTAAGCCCAAAACCTGAGAACACCAGAAAACTCCTGACTACATGGATCTTTAAGTAATAAGTGACCGTACAAAAGCCTCCATACCTGCACCGAAACCAACCACCACCCAAGAGCCAATAAGTTTTAGAGCACGACATACCACGCAAATTCTCCAGCAACGCAGGAACATTGCCCTGAACGTCAACATACAGACAGCCCAAGGTCACACCTAACACATAGACCCATCTCAAAACTCAGTACTGGGCACTCCATTGCTATCCAAAGAGAAGAAATCAAGATCCGCACACCAGAACACTGACGCAAGCTTCGCTAATCAGGAAACCTTGACAAGCCAATCGTCTAACCCCACCCACTGGGTAAAACCTCCACAATAAAAGGAACCACAGACCTGCAGAATACAGAAAGCCCACTCCAGACACAGCAATCTAAACAAGATGAAAAGGCAGAGAAATACCCAACAGGTAAAGGAACATGAAAAAAGCCCACCAAGTCAAACAAAAGAGGAGGAGATAGGGAATCTACCTGAAAAAGAATTTAGAATAATGATAATAAAAATGATCCAAAATTTTGAAAGCAAAATGGAGGTACAGATAAATAGCCTGGAGACAAAGATTGAAAAGATGCAAGAAATGCTTAATAAAGATCTAGAAGAAATAAAAAAGAGTCAATTAAAAATGAATAATGCAATGAATGAGATCAAAAACACTCTGGAGGGAACCAAGAGTAGAATAACGGAGACAGAAGATAGGATAAGTGAGGTAGAAGATAAAATGGTGGAAATAAATGAAGCAGAGAGGAAAAAAGAAAAAAGGATCAAAAGAAATGAGGACAACCTCAGGGACCTCTGGGACAATGTGAAACGCCCCAACATTCGAATCATAGGAGTCCCAGAAGAAGAAGACAAAAAGAAAGGCCATGAGAAAATACTCGAGGAGATAATAGCTGAGAACTTCCCTAAAATGGGGAAGGAAATAGCCACCCAAGTCCAAGAAACCCAGAGAGTCCCAAACAGGATAAACCCAAGGCGAAACACCCCAAGACACATATTAATCAAATTAACAAAGATCAAACACAAAGAACAAATACTAAAAGCAGCAAGGGAGAAACAACAAATAACACACAAAGGGATTCCTATAAGGATAACAGCTGATCTATCAATAGAAACCCTCCAGGCCAGAAGGGAATGGCAGGACATACTGAAAGTAATGAAAGAGAATAACCTACAACCTAGATTACTGTACCCAGCAAGGATCTCATTCAGATATGAAGGAGAATTCAAAAGCTTTACAGACAAGCAAAAGCTGAGAGAATTCAGCACCACCAAACCAGCTCTTCAACAAATGCTAAAGGATCTTCTCTAGACAGGAAATGCAGAAAGGTTGTATAAACGTGAACCCAAAACAACAAAGTAAATGACAACGGGACCACACCTATCAATAATTACCTTAAATGTAAATGGGTTGAATGCCCCAACCAAAAGACAAAGATTGGCTGAATGGATACAAAAACAAGACCCCTATATATGCTGTCTACAAGAGACCCACCTCAAAACAAGGGACACATACAGACTGAAAGTGAAGGGCTGGAAAAAAATATTTCACGCAAACGGAGACCAAAAGAAAGCAGGAGTCGCAATACTCATATCAGATAAAATAGACTTCCAAATAAAGGATGTGAAAAGAGACAAAGAAGGACACTACATAATGATCAAAGGATCAATCCAAGAAGAAGATATAACAATTATAAATATATATGCACCCAACATAGGAGCACCGCAATATGTACGGCAAACACTAACGAGTATGAAAGAGGAAATTAATAGTAACACAATAATAGTGGGAGACTTTAATACCCCACTCACAACCATGGATAGATCAACTAAACAGAAAATCAACAAGGAAACACAAACCTTAAATGATACAATGGACCAGCTAGACCTAATTGATATCTATAGGACATTTCACCCCAAAACAATCAACTTCACCTTTTTCTCAAGTGCACACGGAACCTTCTCCAGAATAGATCACATCCTGGGCCATAAATCTGGTCTTGGAAAATTCAAAAAAATTGAAATCATTCCAGTCATCTTTTCTGACCACAGTGCAGTAAGATTAGATCTCAATTACAGGAAAAAAATTGTTAAAAATTCTAACATATGGAGGCTAAATAACACGCTTCTGAATAACCAACAAATCATAGAAGAAATCAAAAAAGAAATCAAAGTATGTATAGAAATAAATGAAAATGAAAACACAACAACCCAAAACCTATGGGACACTGTAAAAGCAGTGCTAAGGGGAAGGTTCATAGCATTACAGGCACACATCAAGAAACAAGCAAAAAGCCAAATAAATAACCTAACTCTACACCTAAAGCAATTAGAGAAGGAAGAAATGAAGAACCCCAGGGTTAGCAGAAGGAAAGAAATCTTAAAAATTAGGGCAGAAATAAATGCGAAAGAAACTAAAGAGACCATAGCAAAAATCAACAAAGCTAAAAGCTGGTTTTTTGAAAAAATAAACAAAATTGACAAACCATTAGCAAGACTCATTAAGAAACAAAGGGAGAAGAACCAAATTAACAAAATAAGAAATGAAAAGGGTGAGATCACAACAGACAACACTGAAATACAAAGGATCATAAGAGACTACTACCAGCAGCTCTATGCCAATAAAATGGACAACTTGGAAGAAATGGACAAATTCTTAGAAAAGTATAACTTTCCAAAACTGAACCAGGAAGAAATAGAAGATCTTAACAGAGTCATCACAAGCAAGGAAATCGAAACTGTAATCAGAAATCTTCCAGCAAACAAAAGCCCAGGACCAGATGGCTTCACAGCTGAATTCTACCAAAAATTTAGAGAAGACCTAACACCTATCTTACTCAAACTCTTCCAGAAAATTGCAGAAGAAGGTAAACTTCCAAACTCATTCTATGAGGCCACCATCACCCTAATTCCAAAACCAGACAAAGATGCCACAAAAAAAGAAAACTACAGGCCAATATCACTGATGAACATAGATGCAAAAATCCTTAACAAAATTCTAGCAAACAGAATCCAACAACATATTAAAAAAATCATACACCATGACCAAGTGGGCTTTATCCCAGGAATGCAAGGATTCTTTAATATCCGCAAATCAATCAACGTAATACACCACATTAACAAATTGAAAGATAAAAACCATATGATTATCTCAATAGATGCAGAGAAAGCCTTTGACAAAATTCAACACTCATTTATGATTAAAACTCTCCAGAAAGCAGGAATAGAAGGAACATACCTCAATATAATAAAAGCTATATATGACAAACCCACAGCAAGCATCAGCCTCAATGGTGATAAATTGAAAGCATTTCCTCTGAAATCAGGAACAAGACAAGGATGCCCACTCTCACCACTACTATTCAACATAGTGTTGGAAGTTTTGGCCACAGCAATCAGAGCAGAAAAAGACATAAAAGGAATCCAGATAGGAAAAGAAGAAGTGAAACTCTCGCTGTTTGCAGATGACATGATCCTCTACATAGAAAACCCTAAAGACTCTTTCAGAAAATTACTAGAGCTAATCAATGAATATAGTAAAGTTGCAGGATATAAAATTAACACACAGAAATCCCTTGCATTCCTATACACTAACAATGAAAAAACAGAAAGAGAAATTAAGGAAACAATACCATTCACCATTGCAACAAAAAGAATAAAATACTTAGGAGTATATCTACCTAAAGAAACAAAAGACCTGTACATAGAAAACTATAAAACACTGATGAAAGAAATCAAAGAGGACACAAACAGATGGAGAAACATACCGTGTTCATGGATTGGAAGAATCAATATTGTCAAAATGGCTATTTTACCCAAAGCAATCTATAGATTCAATGCAATCCCTATCAAGCTACCAACGGTATTTTTCACAGAACTAGAACAAATAATTTCACAATTTGTATGGAAATACAAAAAACCTCGAATAGCCAAAGTAATCTTGAGAAAGAAGAATGGAACTGGAGGAATCAACCTGCCTGACTTCAGACTCTACTACAAAGCCACAGTCATCAAGACAGTATGGTACTGGCACAAAGACAGAAATATAGATCAATGGAACAGAATAGAAAGCCCAGAGATAAATCCACGAACCTATGGTCACCTCATCTTTGACAAAGGAGGCAAGGATATACAATGGAAAAAAGACAATCTCTTTAACAAGTGGTGCTGGGAAAACTGGTCAACCACTTGTAAAAGAATGAAACTAGAACACTTTCTAACACCATACACAAAAATAAACTCAAAATGGATTAAAGATCTAAATGTAAGACCAGAAACTATAAAACTCCTAGAGGAGAACATAGGCAAAACACTCTCCGACATAAATCACAGCAAGATCTTCTATGACCCACCTCCCAGAATATTGGAAATAAAAGCAAAAATAAACAAATGGGACCTAATGAAAATTAAAAGCTTTTGCACAACAAAGGAAACTATAAGTAAGGTGAAAAGACAGCCCTCAGATTGGGAGAAAATAATAACAAATGAGGAAGCAGACAAAGGATTAATCTCAAAAATATACAAGCAACTCCTGAAGCTCAATTCCAGAAAAATAAACGACCCAATCAAAAAATGGGCCAAAGAACTAAACAGACATTTCTCCAAAGAAGACATACAGATGGCTAACAAACACATGAAAAGATGCTCAACATCACTCATCATCAGAGAAATGCAAATCAAAACCACAATGAGGTACCATTACACGCCAGTCAGGATGGCTGCTATCCAAAAGTCTACAAGCAATAAATGCTGGAGAGGGTGTGGAGAAAAGGGAACCCTCTTACACTGTTGGTGGGAATGCAAACTAGTACAGCCACTATGGAAAACAGTGTGGAGATTTCTTAAAAAACTGGAAATAGAACTGCCATATGACCCAGCAATACCACTTCTAGGCATACACACTGAGGAATCCAGATCTGAAAGAGACACGTGCACCCCAATGTTCATCGCAGCACTGTTTATAATAGCCAGGACATGGAAGCAACCCAGATGCCCATCAACAGATGAATGGATAAGGAAGCTGTGGTACATATACACCATGGAATATTACTCAGCCGTTAAAAAGAATTCATTTGAATCAGTTCTAATGAGATGGATGAAACTGGAGCCCATTATACAGAGTGAAGTAAGCCAGAAAGATAAAGAACATTACAGTATACTAACACATATATACGGAATTTAGATAGATGGTGGCGATAACCCTATATGCAAAACAGAAAAAGAGACACAGAAGTACAGAACAGACTTTTGAACTCTGGGGGAGAACGTGAGGGTGGGATGTTTTGAAAGAACAGCATGTATACTATCTATGGTGAAACGGACCACCAGCCCAGGTGGGATACATGAGTCAGGTGCTCGGGCCTGGTGCACTGGGAGGACCCTGAGGAGTCGGGTGGGGAGGGAGGTGGGAGGGGGGATCGGGATGGGGAATACGTGTAACTATATGGCTGATTCATGCCAATGTATGACAAAACCCACTGAAATGTTGTAAAGTGATTGGCCTCCAACTAATAAAATAATATTTAAAAAAAAAAAAAAATAAAAATAAAAATAAAAAATAAAAAAAAATAAAAATCCTGCACACTCCAATCCTGTGCCTAGGCTCAGTTCTTCCATGGGGTAAACTAACAGTGGTTGTCTATGGGAGGAGTGATGGGGTAGGGTGAAATGGAATTAGAAAATGTTCCTTCCCCCCACTCCACCCCCTCCACGTTGTGATTATTTGGATCTTGTTCAGTTTATTATATGCTCATCTCATAAATATTTTTCTATGTCTTTAGTAATATGCTTTTGTGTGTGTGTGTGATTGTGCATAATCATTGAGACATATTTTTTCCCATTTACCTCAGAATAACACAACCCAATATTTATTAAGAATCTACATTCTTCAATTTTATGCTCCCGTGACCATGTTAAGCCAGAATTTAGCCTTATTTGTACTGTGTGGGGTCTTTCAATAGAATCTTGCCTTATTTTGCATAGAGGAGCAGTGTAACTTCATGAATAGTAGCATGAGTTATGGAACCAGATTACCCAAGTCTGACTGCTGGCTTTAAACCCTTGTATATCTGTGCCTTGATTTTCTCATCTGTAAAATGGGTATAATAAGAATATTATCTCATTGGTTTGTTGTGAGAATTAAGCTCATGAAATAATCTGACATGTTTTGTAATTGTTCCTAGTACAGAACATAATGCTAATAAACACTATATATCATTAACACCATTCCAAATATTTTCTCTAGGCAATCTTTTCCACATACAGATGACTTTCATTTATAGATGTTTATCCAACCCAATCCCTTTCTGAAATTCAAGGCTCATTCCTGTCTCACAGTGGATATATTAATTTAAATGTAGTCCTGTAGACATCTAAAACTCAACACATGCAAATCAAAAGTCATCCTTTCCTTCCCTGAAATATCTTCAGTTTGTGACTTTGAAGTTCAGGTAATGGTGCCATCATCCAAATAACATCTAAACCAAAAACTGTGTCATCATGATGCCTTTGTCACATTTTCTTGGCCTCAAGTCCTATCTTCTAAATATCTTTCCAGTGGGTCTTTTCCTCATCCACACTGGCCTCTATTCTAGTTCAGGCCTTTGTACTCTTATGTCTGGTCACTGCAGATAATCTTGCAAATAATCTTCCTACTTTCAGTGGGGCCCAGTCTAATCCTTTCTCTTCATGGCCACCAGAGTGATGAATACAAAGTCAAAATCTAAACCTATTAATCTCTGGATTGAACCTTTCAGTGGGCTACCAATGTCTCTGATTAAAGTGAACCCACATTTTGGTTTTAATACTTTGCATATGTGGTCTCCTTTACAAGGAATGTTCCTGTCCTTCCCTCCTCTTCATATGACTAATTCATCCTTGTCCATTAGGATTTAAATTTGACACTGGTTCTTCTGGGAAAGCTCCTCTAATACCCAAGATTGAGTTAGGGGCTCTTCCCGAATCTTCCCACAGCACATGAGTCATGCTTGTGGGACAGTTGTACTGGAGTGTAGTGGGTCCACTTATTGGCTCTAGAATCAGACTGCTCAGTTTGAATCCTGGCTCTGTCACTAGTTTGATAAGCTTGGAATAGTCATTTAGCCCCTCTGTGCCTCACTGAGATATGAATAGTACCATCCTAGAGCCAATTGAGATGCTGGTCACGCATTCTTTGCCTCCCTGTACATAGCCTTTTGTCA
Source organism: Muntiacus reevesi (assembly GCF_963930625.1). NCBI lineage: Eukaryota > Metazoa > Chordata > Mammalia > Artiodactyla > Cervidae > Muntiacus > Muntiacus reevesi. The sequence continues at coordinate 39,526,543 of NC_089264.1, read as the reverse complement.
TATGACTTCATAATTTCCTCCATTAAAGGAGGTATATTCTTCTTTAACCCCTTGAATCTGGGCTAGCTTTGTGACTTGATATGGCCAATAGGACAGTGGCAAGTGTGTCCCAAGCAGAGACTTTAAAAGGAGCTGTGCAGTGGCACCTAAGCCCAGGAGCCCTGCAGTCGTTGCCAAGTGAGGACGTCCAGGCCAGTGTGCTGGTTGGTGAGACGGACGGGGTCCAGTTATCCCCACAACTCCAGCCATCTGCATGACATGTGAGATGGGTACATCACTGCCACCCACAGAGGCACTCCCTAAGTGGGCAGACCACAGGCTTGCGAGGTAGATGAATGATTGTTATGTTAAGCCACTAAATTTTAGGGAGGTTTCTTTATATGGCAAAACTAACTGATATATACTCTTATGCAGTTGTGAGGATCAGATAAAATAACACTTGCCGGTGCACTTACCAAGTGCATTGTGGGTGCTTTTAACAGGTCATACTTCTTACTGCAATTTATACTTATGTATGGATCCATTCTGATATTGTCAGCTTCTTGAAGGCAAGGAACTCTACCTTTTCTTCCGTCAGATCCTCCCTATGTAACACAGTGCCTGGCTTGATACTTGTTGAATGAATAAACATTTTTGAGATTTGGTTGACAAGCTGAGCACCTGCTTTAGATAAAGAAATCATGAGAGCTGATGAAATATGCCTAGTCACTTGTGCATTGTCAGTCTGACCCCTGTATACTATTTTATTGTACCAAACTTTGATTTACTAAGAATGTTGGAGTTGATCATATTAAATTTAATCTACCACCACCATTTCCCCAGTATAATCTTTTGCTGCTTATGCAGTTATGCTAATTTGCCCATTCAAGTATTCTTTTTCCTAGAAGGGGAAAAGATTGCTCCAATAATTTATGAATTTTGTTTTATTAAACTTTGGTAATATGAGAATGAATGGAGGAGAATATTTTGATAGCTATTCTAATCACTGTGAATAAAATTTAGGCACTTGCCAAAAATCAGTAAAGGAAACAATATATAGATGACTTGTCATGTCCGATAACCTTATTCCTCAGTAGTTCAGTCACAGTACCATCTTCTCTCTTTATCTCCCATCCTCCATTCTTGCTGTGCCTGAAATTCTCACTTATACCTTAGTCTGCCTCCATGATTAGAAATGTATCTTTTACTGCATTTCCACAAACACCCCAAATCTGGGAGTATTTGTTTTATCAGAATTCACCATCATAACATAGTTAGATTTTCATTCTTTGGTACCATTCGTCCACATCACCCATCTAAAAGTTTCTGGGCTTCAAGAAACCCTAATGGCATCAAGACTTTGAAGGTCCCAGCCTTCCTTATCTTCTCCTTTGTCCATTTGTTGACAGGTTGTTAACGAACACCTGAGCTGGAGCATCAACTACTTCATCTATTTTGACAAGTATTACACAGCTCTTTCACTGTTCAATTCTGACAGCTTGTCAAACCTAGTTTTGAGTTATCCACACTCAGACCTGTGGCCATTTTTTTTTTTTACCTTAATCTGAATAATACAGATTCCTGTTTACCTCAAAACATTTCTAATTTAAGAAAGAATTTTAATTTTACTAATACATTTTAAAACAAAAAGATCGAGTGTATTCCCCCAAAGTGTTAATCTATTGAAAAATCTTCAACATATCAAGTTAAATTCCTTATCAGCAATATAATATAGTACTTTGAACCACACACACACACATAAAGAAACGCATTTTTCTTCTTTTTAAGGACTTAATCTGATTCAGATATTTTAAGAAAATAATTGATTTGGAATGAAATTCAGTTTTAAGCTAACTGCAACTTTTGATTATGAAGAACTACTCTAGAAACAGGTTCATTTAGTTACAGTGAAACCATTTTTGGACAGTTTCATTCAAACTGCTAATAGATAAACTAGCAGATACTCTCACAAGAACTGGTTTTTAGTCTAAAGGCAGTACAGTGAGCAATTAAAGAAAATACAAGGATAAAAGGTATAAAGTGGTTTGGATATATTGAACATGTCCCCCAAGTTAGAACATACAATTTAAATCTAGAACTTGGAGAGATGAAATTTAGGTAAAATCTTTTAAGCATTAACTTCATTAAAGATATAAATTGTTACAGGGCTTCCCGTTCAACTAAATTTCTATTCCAAAGCAAATCCCCTAATCACCTTTCCTGCCACATAGAGAATGTTGTCAGTGAGTGAATTTCCTGAAGTTCACAAGTCAGGAGAAATGCAGCTAAGCAATATAATAACTTTACATTTATAATATGGATTTATCCTGAAGACAGAGTTGCAAAGCAAATCTGAATTTTGCTGCTTAGAGAATTGCAGTTCATTTGGCAGTCCTCCAGCTTATATAAACTTGGCAAAGCTTATAGCACCAAGTGTTGAAAGATGTCAGATGATGAGGTTTGTGTCCTGGCTGTTCCTTGTGCTCCTTGTGAAAATTCAAGTAAGTCACTTTCCATGGGCTCTCGCTTCTTCATCTGCAAAATGGGAATAATAGAATCTGACCTACCTTCACAGTTGTAAAGGCTACATCATCTACTGAATATAGAAATCTTACAGGAATGTCAGAATTCAGCCTGCCACCCTAAAATGTTTACCTCATTTTTGTCTCATTGTGGCACATTCATATTCCCTTTAATGTGAAGATCTCAAAGTAGGTTATTTTCACCGATTATTACCATCATGAGAGAGATAAGAATCACAAAGCAATTTGCAGATGTAGTCAGATGATCAAGGTTGTAGGTATTTGCTGCTTGTAACCTAATGAGGCAATAAACAATTATATCCATCTGAGGAGGGACTGCCACAAAAATTAAAAAGGGTCATCTCACTTGGGGGGAGATGTGGTGAACTGGTTATGATTATAGCACCAGCCGCCTCTCATGCCCAGCGAGCTCTGGGTGCCTCTGAGGAGGCAGTAAACATAATGTTTTGATGAGGCATACTTCGTTTTCATCAGCATACCTGGAACCACTTGATGATGTTGTTAAAATGAGGATACTGACTCAGTAGGTCTGGGATGGGGCTCCAGTTTCTGGTTTCAGATAAGTTCCCAGATGCTGCAAGTGCCATGGTTACTTCTACTGTAGAGTAGCAATTTCTCAAAGTGTGGTCTTGGGGTGTGTATTAGTCTGCTCAGGCTGCCGTAACAAAATTCCATAGACTTGTGCGGCTTGAGCAAAGCGAATTTATTTTCTCACAGCTCTAGAGACTGGAGGTCCAAGCTCAAGGTTGGAGCAGGTTTTGTTTTCTGGGGGAGGCTCTCTTTTCCTGGCTTGCAGACAGTTGCTTTGACCTCACATGGCCTTTCCTCTGAGCTGTTTCTCTTTGTGCTTCTCTTTGCAAGGCCATCAGTTCTATCTTAAACTGTGGACTTCAGTTAATAATGATGTATCAGTATTATTGGTTAATTTGTAATAAATGTACTACACTAAAGCAAGATGTTAATAACAGGGAAAACTGGGCAGGGGGAGAGGAGGTGTATGGAAACTATGTACTTTTTGCCCAACTTTTCTGTAAACTGAAAGCTGCTTTAAAGAAATAAAATTTAATTAAAAACTATTAGATTCCATGACCTTTACCCCAGACTCAGTGAATCCATCTTGGGGGCTGGCGCACAGGTGTTTTCAAACTAACCCTGTGGGTGCAGTTCTCGAACCATCAGTAGAAACTGAAAGTGCTAGTTTTGCAATAGATAAATGGGGGTTTAAACTCAGCTGTACCTCTTCACAGCTGACTGCTCTAGGGCTACTCACCCTCTCTGAATCTGTCTCATTTTAAAATTAGGGTAAAAATAACTCTATAAAGTGGTTCTTCTGAGTATTAAGTGATATGCCGATGTAAAATTTTTAACCCAGAGCATGCATAATAAGTGCTCACACTTAGTTATAGTTGTGTTGGGCTCTTTGCAAACCCCATCAACTGTAGCCCGCCAGGCTCCTCTGTCTATGGAATTTCCCAGGTAGGAATAGTGGAGTGGGTTGTCATTTCCTTCTTTAGGGGATCTTCCCAACCCAGGGATTGAACCTGTGTCTTCTGCATTGGCAGGAAGTCTTTACCACTGTACCACCTGGGAAACCCATGTAATAAGCACTCAATAAATCTTTTTTTTTTTTTTTTTTTATTTTATTAGTTGGAGGCCAGTTACTTCACATCAATAAATCTTAAATGTGAAGTTTTTCTATTATTGTTTAAATCCTGGTGAGCAAGAGAGAATTGTGCTGAAACATGAGGGGCTTTCAGAAAGACTAGACAACAAAAATAATAGGCAATAAAAGAACAGGACAATAATAAATGTAATCCTGGATGTTTCTACAGCACTCCAAGGTTTATAGATAGCTTTCACTTTCATTACCTGACTTGATCCTGACAATGACCTTGCAAAGCAGAAATTCTTCTTTTAACAGATGAGGAGCAGAAGCTTAGAAACAACCAGTGGCTGTCCGAAGGACACAAAACTAGGAAATGTCAGCTCTCAGAGTTTCTAAATCTTAGTCCAAGGTAGTAGTCCAGGGTGGTAATTAAGCTTGAGTCAGACTGGTGGGTTCAAATTCCCAAAATACTGATTAATATTGGTGAAAAACTGGCAAACCAGTTCACCTGAGTTTTAATGTCTTCACTAGTTAAATAGGGATGACAAAAGCACTTACCTCTTAGTGTTTTATTTTTAAGGTTAAATAATGATGATATTTGAGGTTAAAGTCTGGCACATAGTTTACTGTGCACCCATTTTACTGTCTGAACCACTAAATATGGTTCCTTGAAGGGCACAATATATATCCATGTTACACAACAAGTAAGCTAGAGTTAGTCCAACAATTTGTGGGAATCTTTGTGCTTATGTTTTGGGGGACTGGAGTGGGGGGCTGGGGGGCTGTGGGACTGGAATTGCTACAGCTTTTTAGCAGGAGCAGTGGGCTGGCACAACATATGTGGCCTATGAAGCTCTTCTCTATAAGTGTTGGGACATCTGAAGCACCATTAAGATGGTATAAGCAAGGCAGAGCACCCTAGGCCTTTAGTCCCAAATATCAGAAATGACAGTAAGGGTAGCACCAAAAAGACGATGTTTTCCCCTGTGATCTTTGGCAATGACTAAGGGTCCACATAAAGAGAAAGAATTCTGCATAAAGAAGAAATTAATTCCATGGTATCCAAGATCCCAAATAAATATTTTGGAAACAATTTATTGCAGAGTTCCTCAGCACAGTGTCTTCTTTACCTGATTGTGTTGCCTTCTTACAGATTCTAGGGAGAAACAAATAGTAGGATCAAAATAGATACTCAGTGGGTAAAACTTGAGGAGTGGGTTGGCCCAACAAAATGTGTGTATTTTGCAGATGAAAGAGGAGTCGTATTAATACATTACTTCCTACACTGTGAGAGAAGGCTGGGCAGATTTGTCATGGAAATGACAGTGATGCTTTTTAAAAAATTCATCATAATAAGATGATGATAATGATACTAATAACTCTCAGGATAGTGATAGTAGTGAGTGTCTTACTGAACTTTTGCTCTGTGCCAGGAACCTTTCTAAACATTTCATAGATATCCCTTCATTTAATCTTTCTAACAGTTAATTGAGAGAGACAGACACCTTTATTTTCTACATTACAGAGATGAGAAAGGGAGGTTATTAGCCCTTGAATGCATACATTGTAAAAGTTGAAACTGCGATTCTGATCCAGGCTCCTAGATCAAAATCAACACAGCTGTAGAAGTTAGCTGATAGAAAATGATGGAATTTAGAGCTGGACAGGTGTTAGTGATCATCTATGGAGTAAAAGTTATGAGAGGTTTCTGGAAAGAGTTGCTGTAGAATTAGAGATTCCTGTGTGCCAGGCACTACCGTAAGTCCTTTATTACATCTAGCAACTCCCTTTAATCCTCACAACAGACCAATAAAATATCTCATTGTTACAGCTGATGTAAATAATTTGCACCAGGCCAGGTCTCAAAGTTAGTAAGTAGTAGCCTTGAACCCAGGTAATGATGACGTATCACCCCCCTTACTCATGAACTGAAAGGAGAATCAGAGGCATCACAAGAGATCAAGTGAGTCACTTGTGGGATTGGGGTGTGAAAATTATAAAGTGTCATTTGAAACATTCTTGGAGTAAGGGACTAGATTTCAGCTTGTGAAAGTCTCTAAGGGTGGGGTGGGGTTTGCAGCACAGAAAGTGCTGGTAGCTTTGCAGAAGACTAAGAAATGACTTCCACCCAAATCATAGTCCATTGAGAATGAGAAGGAATTTTATTTCGGTTAGCTCAGGGAACTGGTCAGCTTGACCTTCCTTCTCAAAAGATGCTTCATGTACTTGACTCTTGGGGACACAGAAATCAGCATTTTAATTTGGATTTTCTCAAGTAGTAACCATGGCTACAAGTGGCTTATTGATTAGTTTTTCTCTTCCTGAACATCCCCTGCCTTGGTTAGCTTAAGAGGGCATACGACACCGGGTGATGAACGCCCACGGGGGAGCTGAGCTCCCTCCCTGGTGAGCTGCCAGGGAGCCCTCAGATGAAACGTTCCCTGTGAATGCTCGTCTGAAACCCCTCCCCAGCCCCCTCCAATCTTTCTTTCCAAAGTGGCATTCTCATCTCGGCCTTGCCCGCCCGCGCACCTGGGCGTGAAGGGCCCGCCTTTCCCAACACCTAGCCAAGTCGCATGACTGGTTCGAACTTCAGTCGGGAAGTTTCCCGTCTAGGAGTTCAGGACTTTCTGGCGCTCTGCCCGGTTTTGGAGAAGGCATCTCCTTGCTCTTCCCTTCTGGTGTCCTTCGAACTCAGCCTAACTTTGGGCAGCAACCTCAAGTTTAGCCTTCGGAGTTTGAGCCCCTGGGGGATTCGGCAGACGGTTCTGTGCGAAGGCGTGGGGCCCTGGAGCCCCTCCGCAGAGCCGGCGCTGCGCGCGGCAAGAAGGGCTCTTGGAGGCACCGGGCACCTCTCGGAATCGCCTCCGGTCTCCTTAAGGTCTGGATGCTCTGTGGTCAGAGCCCCCAGGTCAGCACCACCCCAGGCCACTGACTTGGCAGCAGGTGGCAGAGGCGGCGAAGGGAGGGGGCGCCTGGCTCTCGGGCTGGCGGTTAGCGGCTCGCGTTTCCAGCCTGTCGCCCCCGGTCCCCGCGCTACCCGCGCGCCCCCGCTGCCCAGCGCCGCGCCGCGCCGCGCCCCCGGCGCCCCCCGCCGGCCTCCGCCCGCACCTGCATCCGCTCCGCGCGCCTTGCCCGCAGCCGCCGCCGCCGCCGACTCTCTCGCTCCCAGCGCGGCGGACGCCCCCGGGCCGAGCAGCGAGGGCGCTCCGGTGCCAGACCCATCGCCAGACGCCTCTGGGCCGGTTGACTCCCGTGTCCCGCTCCTGCGCCCTGCGTCCCCAAAGATGAACGTGAGGAGGGTGGAAAGCATCTCGGCTCAGCTGGAGGAGGCGAGCTCCACAGGCGGTAGGATGCAATAAGCGTTGGAGCGGGCTCCCGCTTCCACTCTGCTTCCCTCGCGAGCTGAGACGGGGACCCCTTCCTGGGCTGGGGACGCTTGTTGCCTTTGCTGCATGTGAGATAGTCACCTGGGCGGGACTGGGAAGGGGAGGTGGCAGCGGCGGGAATGGGGGTGCGGAGGAGAGGGGGTGCATGCAAGGTACAGGTCGGGAAAGAGGAGGTGTTTGAAGTGTGTGTGAAACTCGCCAGTGTCAGGGTCCCCTGCGATCCTGTGCCTACTTTTGCCTTCTCTGAAAATTTCCCATGTTGTTTATGCATTTGCCAGATGACTTCAGACTGCACACTTCCTTCTCCCAACACCTGGGGATAAATGATCTGAAATAGTATTGATCCTCTCCCTCTACGGTGCCTTTATGCTCCCAAACATTTCTTCATTAAAACTCTATTTTTGTCCCCTGGTAATACACGGGCGGAATGTTTCCCGGGTCAGATTCTTCAGCAGGACCGTATGTCTTATTTTATTGCCAGCTTCAGTTTAGTGTGTTCAGAGAAAATGGTCCTCAGTGACACTTGGAGATAATTTATACACAGTATAGCCTTGGAAAGGTACCTGGCACTCTGTGCAAGGAGCTTGGCTTTCAGAGTATCATGCATTCTGCGAAAGCAGGGACAGGTATCCATAGCAGAATATGGGACCATAGCTCCTTACCCCCCCCACCGCATCCCAATAAAGCCTCCTGGGTGGAATCGGTTTGTTTTTAGGTGGCTTTACATGTGTACAAATTTTAGAGGAGTCTTAAATCGAATGGAGATTATTGTGGGGAACCTGAGAGTGATCGAGAGTGGACCTTTCCCAGATTATCTAAAATGAGGGGGTCACACGTGGCCACAGCATGGTATGGATTTTCAGGATGAAAAAGTTGCACTTCAGGGCTGTAAAGTTGCAAGGAAAGAGGCATGTTCACATTTTAGGTGTTTATACCCAGGAAAATGGAGTCACTTCAACTAGAGTCCATGCCCTAATTTATAGACATTGAGATACGGATGTGTTCTCCTCCTTCCTTTCCCTCCTGTAGTTCAAGTTATTGTAACTGGGAGGACCCTAGTCTTTTTTGAATGTAAAGTTTTAGAGAAAATACTCTTGGTAGGCTGGAAAAAACCTGACAGTCACTTTTAGAGCCCCCAGTATGACTTATAATGATGTATAGTTCACATTTCCCTCATGACAATAGCTGCCACTCATTGCAAACTAAGTATATCTAGGATATATCTTAGGACCAATACTCAATCTTGAAGAGATTGAATTTTTCAGAATGAGAGTTGTAACTCTAGAGGGCTGCATAGTTGATTTCATAGGGCCTCTGTCTTTGCAGTTCCTTCGACTCAGTAAGGTAGGGAGCTGGCTGTTCTTTCGGGAACTTACTCGTGCCCAAGGCAACTGTAGGTACTCAGAGATGGTTGTAAGTCTGGGGAACTGGGTGGCTTGCATTGTTCAGCTCGTCAGCAATAGCAGCTTTTTGGCTGAGCCTAGTCTTTAATTGGCCAGATGGGGACTGAATCAGCTCGCCTCATCTATTCACAGTACCATAGGTGGCCATAATCTCTACTTGTTGGATAAAATGAGAAAGATGAAATCACATCTGAGGAGTATGATGTATTAAAAAAGAGAAGACTTTCAGCACCATCTCTAGAATCAGCATGTGTTCATTGTTCATTTGGAGAATAGAAAGCTCCTTATTTATATCTTTCTCAGGTGAGACCAAAAAGGAAGCATTTTCTGGCTTGAATTGATCTGACATCTGTTTCTTGAATTGTATTCATATGTTTTTAGAGTTAATTGTTTAGAAGAAGGAACAACTTCTAAAGTTAATTGTTAACTTTAGAAGAAGAAAAATATATGAAGCACCCTTTTTTTTTTTTTTTGTTCTTAGTGTTTCAAGTTTAAATTGGAGAATAATCCCCAGATATGTAGTTGTTTTGTAGGGTCTCCGTCTTTGCATCAAAGATCTTTGTATTTTCAGCAAACTTAAACTTTCATACTTTGATTTGGGCTCAAGTGTTGAGTCTTGACTAATCCTGAGACAAGAAAAGACTTTCATATTTAAAGGTTTCAACTCTAATTTCAGTTCCTTTTAATGGTTTCTTGACCAGAGACATATTAATGTCTTTTGCTACCTGGTTATTGACTGGAGTGTTTCCGTGTTCACTTACGTAACAAATCACCCAGCCATAGGCATTAGTTTCTGTATACAAAAATCCCTTGGTCAGTAATATGTTAAAACAGTAGCTCCTGACCTCTTATTTCCTTTAAAATAAGTGGAATATTTGCATTTTCTAACATGACCATGGTGATTTTCTTTTGAATATATGTCTCTTGGATGAAGGTTTATAAAATGATTTAATCAGGGTTTAAATGACATTTAACTGGAGGATCAGACGGAGAGAAATGGATTAGAGTTAGAGGGAAATCAGGAATTGGAGAAGCGTGTGTGTGTGTGTTGTGTGTCTGTATTTAATGACCAGACTCTAGAGTCAGAAACATAGTTTACTGAGAAACATAGATTACATTAAAGTGCAAGTAGAGAGGGAAATGTGGAAAGATGGAAGCAAGGTTGAGTGAGTTGCTAAAACTTTATGATACAATTACTCAACTTACTCCTTACTCCTTTTAACAAGTAATGTATTTACTGTGCTAACTGATTAACACCATTTTTAAGTCATGGTAGTTGACAATACTGTGGAGAATGGGAAGTGGATGCTTGTCAGTGGTCACGAATAAGTAGAGAAGGTTTCTTAGGCATCACAGTGCTCATTTCTATTCTCCCTCTCATGAGTTTCTACATTATACCAAAAGCTTGCCCAGAATATATTTTTCATGTCATTTGCTCCCCTGGTACAGAATCAAACAATCCTACTACTGGTGGAGAGACAGAGGGTGATGATTATTCAATAGTGTATTTGAAAGAGAATCAGAAGTAAGGTCAGAGAAAAAAACCCACAACATTATTCACCGGTGTCCTTAATGTGTTCCATCTAACACAGAGATGGCAGCTGTTATGTGATGTAATCTATAGCTCAACATGGGGAGGGAAATGGGTGTTTCAGTAGTTAGAGGAGGTCATGGAGAGGATGTGGCCCAGACTAACGCACAAACTGGATCTAGGCAATCAGAGGCCCCTCGCCTGCCTCCCCTGACCTTGGGATATATGTTCTGCCCACTATTTGCACAGCACAAGCCATTTTCAAGGACATAGCCTTGAGAGAGTAACTTAAGGACACCTGGGTGGTATTCATGACTGTCAAAGTGTTAGTCGTTCAGTTGTGTCTGACTCTTTGTGACCCCATGGACTGTAGCCTGCCAGGCTCTTCTGTCCATTGAATTCTATAGTATTCATGACTAAACCTTGTTAAACCCTCTATATAAATCTTTAAGAATCTGGCAGGCAGATGTGGAGATCTACTCATCTTGCTTCACTCAAGACAAGCCTTGTTATTTAAGGTCCTTTGTTTATTAAGCCTGCCACTGACCAGTCTGGAGTGGTCCTTGTCCTCTTTCTTGGTCTCTTCTTACCCTCTGTGTGTGGGACTCAGCTTCATATTTCACCTGGGATGCTCTCAAGTTTGTCAACCAACAACAGTACAGTGAAAAATGCTCTTTATTTTGTATTGTTAGGTGGATGTTATCATGACCTCAGCTTAAGTTGGGAGTTTATTAAAGATAAACCCAAATTAGTAATTCCACAAGGGTAGTAGTGAAAAGTATTCTCAATCCAGGAAAAGCTTTTTATGGCACAAGGCATTATTTTGTCTTCTTTGTGCTGTTGAATGTAAGAAGGTTCTACGCAAGTCATGTGGTGAAGTGTTAAAATTCAACAACCCTCTTCCGCTTGCTCCACTTTTTTTTTCCCCTGGCCGATGCTTATGCCAAGTTTCATAAAATAAGGCTATAGATAGTTTGGAAATTAATGATTCATGCAGTATAAAACATGTATGCAAAATTTCCATGGAATCGTAGACTGGATAGTAGTTGAATCTTTTGATGATCTATTTCTTGGCTTGAAGTGTATGGTCCTTCTTAGTCTTTTTTCATCCTTTTATTTGTTTTTCTTGTCTTCACTGGTGTTCTAGAAGATGTGGATAATATTGCTTTTCAATATTTCATTGCAGAGTGTGCTTGCTTAATAGCCTCCTTTCTTAGGGACTTTCAAGCAGATTAAAGTGTGTGTGTGTGAGAGAGGTGAAGGGACAGAGGGAAAATAAGTTTTTAATTTGTTCAGTGGCCTTTACGGAAACAGGGCTCTCAAAGCTGATGCACTGGGACAACCCAGAGGGATGGGATGGGGAGGGGCGTGGGAGGGGGTTTTGGAATGGGGGACACATGTACACCCGTGACTGATTCATGTCAATGTATAGCAGAAACCACCACAATATTGTAAAGCAATTCACCTCCTATTGAAATAAATTAAAAATAGTTTAAAGTTATATAACTTGATCTGCCCAAAGGTTTATTCACCATTGGGCATTAAATCACCTCCTTCTTTTTCAAAACTGTTCATTTGGCTAAAGGTCCTCATGTTCTTTTCTCCATTCACATTTTTCTGAACTCACTGCCGTGCTTCAGGCTGTTTATCTGCACTCCTTAGAAGACTGTGAACCCTGGGAGCAGGGCTGTTGTGTTGTTGGCAGCATGTGGCATCCAGCCTGACATATAGTATTTGCTCAATAACATATTTGTTGAATGAATGAATTCCCCTCGTATTTTGTGGCATTGTGTTAGTCTGTCTCTTCCTACTTCTCTCAGATCTCATTTTCTGACCTTTATTTCTTCCTTTGTCCATTCTGTACAACTTTGCGCACAGTTCTGTCTTCATTCTCTTATTTCTCTCTGATCGAACTGTGGCTTTGACACATTTTATCTGGATGCAGAAGACTTGTTAGTCTGTAACTCTGGCCTAATCCCTTTCCACATTACCAGATGGACATTTGCATGCCCTGTTGGTCAGACCCATTAACAAGTTTTACCAGCACCTCGAAGTCAGTGCGTCAGAAAATATATAATGCTTTCTTCTAAGAACAATTTGTCATCCAAATTTTCATGATGGTGACATCATTTTTTGAGGCACGCAGTTAAAAAGTAAAGCAAAAGTGATTCTTTCTCTATGGTCCTTCCCACTTTATTTTCTCTATGTGGAATCAGTCACCAAGCCTTATTGATTCTCTTGTATCCTTTATGTCCAGCTCTTCCTCCAGCTCCCTTTGCTTTGCTTAAAGTTATATTCTTGTCTCCCAGACCATCATGGTTGTCTTCTGTTTGCACTATGTGCTACTCCTCACACACAACCAAATACATTTATTAAAACCTGATTTGAGTCAGATCATTCTCTTGTGCATAACCTTGCCATTACTTATAGCACTAAAATACCATCTTCTTAGCTTGATAGTCAGGGCTTCCACAATGTGGTGATAGTCCTCTATCCCAACATTTCTTTCCATGACTCTTTTAAGGCTATACCTTGACCTGCTAAACTGAATTGTTCCCTAGTCCCCACGCATATCTCATATTCTACCTACTGCTTAGGATGAACTTTGTACCCCAGCTTGACCCACTTGAACATTCAATGTTGAATGTTCAACATTGAGTACATCTTCTGAGACATTCATCTTGAATGCAGGGTCTTTCTCAGTGTAGCCTTAGTGATTTTCCCTGACCCCCTCCCCAAAGAATTATGCATTAAATTTTCATCAGTCATTTTCCTTTGACTTACATCTGAATGACAAAGGAGAATAAACTACATATATTTCTTTGGTGTGCATTCTTGTTATAAAATCTTGATGCTGAGTACTGTACATGAATTGCTAATTTTCATACCCCTGCTAATGACTGGCACAGTGCTTCACAAACTAGTAGGTGCTTCAGACATTGTTATGGAATTTAAGCCACACTGCTCAGTGGTAGACCTATCAGAGACTCAAAATTACAGTTCATGTTTGATTGCTTGTTAAGTCATCTGCTGGAAGTAACACTTTTTTTGGTTCTATCTTTTCTGTTCCATGGGCCAGGTCTATGAATAATGTGACAGCAAGATACTGCTCCTCTAATCTGCGCATGTGTGCATGTTCTTGTATCTGTAATGCATGGCTATGAGAATTTGCATCATTTCTGAAGAAAAGATTAATAAGTAACCAGTGTTTTTTGTGTATTTAGAGCAATAGGCAACGTCATCTTTGGATACTGTCGCTATGACTCTGTCATTCTTAATACCTTCCAGACCTGTCACCCCCAGGAGATTGGTGGTCCAGGGGTCCCTCCGTGAGTGATAATCACGTCTCTTGGTTCCCTTTCCAATAAAAGAGTGGAAAGATGAGCTAAGTACTCCTGAATCATGAGTGTGATTATCAGTACTGGTCTGAGTTAGTGTTACAGAGAATAGCCCTTCATAACATTTCCCAACCCAGATCCTGAGTAGCTACACCGAACCTTCTTCTCACCCTGTCTACCATTATTATCTTCACCAAATGATAAATCCTTTTACTACATCAGTGACTCTGGAAAGGAATGGAAAAATAGTAAAAAACTGATACCTTTTAACATTTACATATCCATTTCCTTAGGTGTGTGTTCTTTAGTGTCAGACTTCACAGAATCAGGGCGTGTTGAAAGGGAATTGGAAGGGCATGGAAACCATGGCAGGGCTGAGATGAGATGAAGTTCAGCTCTGTAACTCTCACCACTGGGGCTGTCTCCCTTCCCACCCAGTTCCTTCACTGTAGGCTGTTCTGTACACATACATATGTCCTTAGTGTTAGAAAGCCTTAAAAAGAAAGATTCAATGTTTAAACACATGAGTTCTCCATTCACTCTGACACTAATGAATTATTTGAATATGGATATAAATATAAAATTGGCCATATTGAGCACTTGGCCTTCATACCAACATGTTAAAGGCTAATTTTCTTCCCAAATGATCAGAGCCTGTGTGGTCTAATGGTTCTCCCATTCGAAATAGGTTGTCCCTATGGATATATTGTTGACGTTTTAGAAACTTCTCTCTCCTACATCTTCTACCCCAATTATTTAAAGTTAGGTAAAAATAACTCTTCAGCCCATTTTACAATAACAGTGCATAACGTCTTGGTTACCTGAGATCAGGCTTGACTTAGTTATGGAAGTGTCCCCCCCACATACTCAGGAGCATCTGCTCATGAATAGGGAATAAAAAGTCTTGAGGGAATTTGAACTGGCAATTTTTTTTATAGGTCTTTACTTTAAAAAGGTTTTGGAGAAGAAATAGACTTCATCTCCACATGTCAACACTTCTTAATATTTGAAGAATCTTTTGAGTGAAGCAGTTTATTTAAGAAATGACATTATCTGTGCACAAAAAGGAATCAAAATCAGATTTGACCGATGGAGTAAGTGCTGCAAGCTCATGACTATGCATGCTCCCCCTGCCCATGTCTTCACTGTAATAGCACCTACACACTGCGTTACAGATAGTAAGGTGTTCCCAATAATGTCCCCAAATATGATTTTTTTTTTGACTAGGGAAGACATGATCTCCAAAAGTCTTTATGAGCTTCATAATAAACTTCGTTGAAAATAGCACATGTAACTATTAAACTGATCTACATTTCAGCATGGATATCCTGCCAGGGGCTTTCTTTTGGATTATAGCTTTTCATACTTTAAATTTTCATTAGAATAGCACAAGAAACTACTTACAAAAAATTGGTTTAGCCCTTGCCTTTTATCCATGTTTTGTATGTGGTAAGTGCTCCAGTGATGTTAAATGAATAAAAGCGTCTTACATTGTGGTTAAAGCCTAAATGTGGAGATGCCCTCTTGTACTCCAATCCATCCCATCACTGTGGAAACAGATCCTCTGGTTTTCTTGTGTTTGCAAGGAGTTTGGAAAAGTCCAAAGAATAATATAGAAATAACCAACAGGCATTTCTAAAATAACCCATCAAATCCAGTCCCCAAAACAAGTTTAATTTAGAGAAATCTTATTTAATTTAGAGAAGTAAGGATGTACAAAATAGCCGTTGACTATAACGTTGCTGTTCCTCGTTCTTCACCTATATAATAAGATGGTGGTAATTATATTACTTGTAGGTTATAGGGATGGATTCTGTAATGAAGAAATGAGATTAACCAGTAAAAGTGTATATTTATGAAGAAGCTACATATTGCTGGCATGAGTGAGAAGTGGAGTCTGCCTTTAGAAACCTTACTGTTTATTCAAGAGATATTTACTGAGTAGGCACCAAGTATTTAGAGCTGAGTAGGGGAGAAATAAATAACTAAACATGTGTATTTTAAAATATTTATTGCCATAATAGAGGTAAAGATGAAGTGAGATGGGTTTTGAAAAGCAAGATTACTTCCAGTGGATATAAGTGCCATTCCTTTCCAAGTGGACGCAGTGAAAGCAAACAGTGATATTGAACTTGATTTTTCTCTCTTTGGGATCTCACAAAATAAAGCTGTCAAAGAATTGAGCTCAAAATTCTATATTTTTTCTATTGCCTGACTTTCCGCCCCCCCCCCCTGTGTTTTGTTCTCCTGTAACGTGGGTTTATGTGTCCACCAGTTAAATACATTGTGATGTTTTAAATATCACTTTATGGTGATAAATATCATTTATCACAAGAATATTATTATATGTGATTTAATATTGGGAACACTTATGAACATCAGATTCTACTAAGTCTGTCTTGAATCTTTCCCAAGAATTCTTCCAATACTCTTGTATCATTTATTTCCCCCAAGCCCCTTTAATCTGAGGCCTCCTGCTAAGCTGCATGGTATTGCTGCAATCTGTTCCCTGTTCGCTTTCCTCCCATGGTCCAGTTTCATCATAATTTCCTGTCAAAGTTGTGATTTCTGAGAGTTGGTGCTGGCTCTGAAACAGGTGCATCACATTAATTTGAAGGTTGTGGGGAGAGAAATCTTGAGAAACAAGAATTAAACAATATTGAAAGTTCAGAATCAGACATTGGGAAACGTGGAAAAAGGAAGGTGGAAACTGCAAAATATAGCATTATGTAGGGACATAGAGGGAGAGAATTATCCTGCTATGGATTTACAGAGTAAGCCTCGTTTTCGATGGAGGTGTTGTAAGGTAGTTTTAAAAAAGGCACATCCTAAACCACAAATCTCAAAGGTGGTAAATACTAATCCTTCTGACATGATCGAAGTACCAGCTTTGCAGTTAATCTATATAAACCCTTCTAGTTCAATTAAAGTTGTAGATGTGGATTCAGAATGAAAATTAGTGTCCACAAAACCGAAGACTTTAAGATTGTTGTTCACCTCTCAGGATAAATATAATGTAGAATCTGCAAACACTACACTAGGAAGATTGAACTGTAGAAATAATTTGTTAGAAACATTGCAATTTAAAGCACAGTTACATTTATCTCAGACCCTTGATTGTGAGACTGTGGCTTTTCATAAATATCATTAGAATTGAATTTCAGATCTCAAGCAGTGACAGTTATAACTCTTTTAAATGCAGTCTGTATTCTGGTTGTTTTCAAAATAGTTTTGAGGATGTTATTCAACAGTCATGCATTTGAAACATAATAAATGATCAATTACCTATTATAGGAGAGACACTGAAAGTCAATATTTCAGAAAATAAAAAGGCAGGCTAGTTGTTTAGGAATTAAGCTTTTAAATCATATCTTCCTTCTCTACCCCAGAATTCTACTTGATCTCAATTGTGTATGGATTAGGTAGAATATGTTGGCTTACCTCATTCTCAGAGACACATGCTAAATGTTTTTCTAGGACCCTGGGGTATGTCCTTGATGGAGGATATCAGAAACTGTGATCCTTGTCTTCTGTGAAATAATAAGCTGAAGGAGCATGGGGTAGAGCTTCCATAATCACACAGTTTGTTCCTAAGTGATATTGGTTTCACAGAGTCACTTAAAATATAAAACAAGTCGTACGTGGAAAAAGCCAGCATTAAACTGTAGACTAGATATACTCATACTCCACATATCAGTGAGGGATTCTCCAAATGTGAGCCAGTTTATTCTTTTGTAAAACATATTGAGCATCTACTATTTGTCAAGTATTGTTCTAAGTACTAGAATACAGAGATGAAATATATCCCGTGGGAGACCCTGAATCTAGTTAAAGAAGTAGACATGGGAGATAGTAGTTGGCGTGGGCAAAATCTTAGGATAGCACCAAGCACAGAGTGCTTTGGAAAGGCATGTGTGAGTTACCTCCTACAGGCTGGATGGCATCACAGTAGGCTCCCTCGACTGGAATGGATCTGGCAGATGAGAATGAGTCTTCCAGATAAATACAGCAGGTGGGAAAATGCACAGTTAGGCAGGGAGCATTGTGGTTCTAAGGCTGAATCTGAGAGAATGTGGTGGTGTACTCAGGCGACAGTGAGAAGTCCTGAGTGCCATGAAGATGGGGATGGAGGGGAACAGCGAAATAGGGAGCTGGAGAAGTAGTCTGCTTCAGGATGTGAAGGCAGCAGGAACCTACTGGTCAGTTTCAGTCAAGAGCAGAACATGACCATGTTTGCATGTGGGACAACAACCACAGTGATGGGGCGAATGGGCAGGAAGGGAATGAAACAGGAGTAGAGTAGACCTGCAGAGGTACAATTGCAGTAAGACGCACTGGATCATAGAAAAGCATCGGCGATGTGGAAGGTAGTGGGTTCACACGAGGTAGAGGATGAGGCCAACAAGATTTGATAATGGGTTGTAATTGGGGTTGGGAGAGGGGGAGGAGGAGCCTGGCTAAACTCCGAGATTTTTGGTTTTGATAACTGGTGGATGGTGTATATTTACCAAGATGAAAAGTACAGAAGGAGGTTTAGTTGAAATACAATGAGATCAATTTGGGACTATAACCTTTAAGGTCTTTGAGGATGTCAAAATGTAGTTATTGGTACATAAGAGTGAGATTGGATTCTCTAGACGGTGGACTGGACTGAGTCTCTGTCGTGTCCGGCTTTGTGACCCCACAGACTGTAGCCTACCAGGCTTCTCTGTCTATGGAATTCTGCAGGCAAGAATACTGGAGTGGGTTGCCATTCCCTTCTCCAGAGGAACTTCCCAACCCAGGGATCGAACCCTGGTCTTCTGCCTCGCAGGCAGATTCTTTACTCTTTGAGCTGCAGGGAAGTTTCTAGACAGTGGGGAGCTAGTTAAATTTAGGAGTGACAGAATAAGGAACAATAATTTTGCATAGCTATGTAGGCTGCATCGTCGACAAGGATGTCATTAGGAGATTGTTGCCTTAGTCTAAGCCAGAGAAAACAAATATTTGCACAATGGTAATGGCAGTGGGGATGAGAGGGTGGGATGATTGGGAATGAGAAAGATGGGGAGATTGGTGATGGGTGACTCATGGTGCCATGAGATGGAGAAACGGGAAACACAGGAAGACAACAGGTTTTGGAGGATGGTAACATGGAGGGAAGAAAACGTTCTCACTTTTAGAAATACTGATTTTGATGTACTAGGAAAACATCTGGGTCAAACTGTCCCAAAGGCAGTTGGAAATGTGGAGTTCAAGTTTAATTGATTTCAGAGACACACATATTTATTAAGCATTGTGATGAGTATTGAGAAGAGAGTATAGAGTAATGGCCTTACTCCCAAGAAACTGACCACCAGACTAAGCTGGAGAGTCAAACTTGGGAATCAATTGCGAAGAGCTAAAGATAACTGAAGATATGAGATTGAGTAGGGGACAGAGTTTAGGATTGGATCTATGAAGAATAAGGGTGGGAGGTGGATGTAAAACCAGGGAAACATGATATAGTCGAGAAAAAATTGGAGAGGAGACTGTTACGGAGGTCAGTGTCCTGCACATAGATAGATGGTCCATGGCTGCCAACTAATGGAAGTGGAAGAATTTCAAAAAGCCAAAGCCAGTTAAGAGTGAATTGCTACAGAATATTCATGGTGGATGAAGAAGTTTCAAATACTGTGCCTGCTACCTTCGGAAGTCAAGTGGCTACTCTGTAGCTTAGCTTCTTTATCTGTGCCTAGAACATTCTTGCCCCATATACTCCATTGTTTTGCTTCCTCCCCTTTTCATGTTCCCATTAAAATATTACTTCTCTGATGACATCATCTTACATAACAATTCCCCTGTGTCTCCCTATTCCCTGATCCTGCTTTACTTTCTGTCATAGCTTTTATCCTATATTCTTTCAAAGATAGAACTATATATACTATACTACTATAATGTTATTTATGTATACTATAATAATACTTATATATACTATATTTTTGTGTATATTTGTTTAGTTTTTACTATCTTCCTTATTAAAAAGCATTCAAATGTATGTGGAATGGTAAATCAATAAAGAGAACCCATTTTGACAGGTTGTATGGAGGATGAAATGAACCAATGTATATGGCAGATGCCCAGCACAGTGCCTGACAGATATTTGGGATCTAATAAATGTGATTTATCATATAATTTGTATGATATTCGGGCCTGAGAAAAAGTCCTTTAATCTCGAGGATGGGCGGTCTGGAGAGTGGCGAGATTGGGAGCTGGGAGACGGGGGCAGTTGTGAGGAAGAGGCACTTACTCCCTGAAAGGGGTCAGTCTTGACCTCTAAGGCCAAAGGGATGCGGAGGCCATCCTGGGGGATCTGCTGGGTAGGACCCGGGAGAGAAGTTTGGGTTTGAATGACCAGGGTGGTTTGAAGAGGTTTCAAGGAAGTATTTTGTGGGTTGCATGGTGGACTTCGTGGGGTTCGAACTCCAGCAATTTGGCTGGAAGAGAAGTGCTGAGGCTAAGACATGTGATTGAGGAATCTCACGGGGTGGATTTTATCCAGTGGGCAAGGAGTCAAGATTTCTGAGAAAGGCGTACTAAAAGCAAGGCCTTAGAAGACTTGTCCTGCTATGAAGGAAGGTGGAAGGATGGAAGGGTTCAGGTGGAAAGGATGGCTGGGAGTACATTGCTGTTGTCCAGACTTCTGGAAGGACTGCCCAGTTGTGGGGGATGTCAGAGGGGAAGAAAAGGAATTGGCAGATTTTGGGGACTTCATGGGTGGTCTTTGTGATGGACTGAATGCGGGCCTTGGGTTGGGTGGGTGATCAAGGAGCAGCAGCATCAAGGATGTGCACATAAGCAGGCTCCATACTCAACTTAGGGGTCTGAATGAAGACTTTGCTTGTGCTGATGTGAAGCTGTTATCCAGAAGAGAGAGGAAGGAAGTTGTGTGTGTGTGTGTGTGTGTGTGTGTGTGTGTGTGGCCAAAAATACTAAGTCCAACATTATACTGGAGGCACTGGAGGTATACTTTGCTAAGGGGAACACTTGGGAGTGTTGAATATCCTTTTTGTTGATAAATGAATTGGGGCTCAAAAGGGTTAAGTAGCTCACCCAGAGTCACGTGGCTAGTGATGGGGAAGAACAGGGCTGTTGACCAAGGCAGTCTTAATCGAGGCATTCTGGCTGCATGGGATAGGCAAGGCCCGGGACGTGTGAGGAGTGGCACTCTGGGCTGACCTGACATTGTTCTGGGAGGGTGGCCTCAGCTCTGCAGAGACGGTGCTTACTGTCCAGGTTGGTGGTACATGAAGCTAAAGGACAAGTGACCTGACAAAGTTCCCTGTGGATTTCTAGATCATACCCAAGGTAAAGATCCAAACCCAGTGCCCAGTTCAGACGATGCTACATGGGAAGAGCCTGGATACCCAGGCTTGTGGGTTGGACAAAGAACCATGCATACCCTAAGAGTTTGAATGAAAATGGCAGGGTCTCCCTGAGCCTGAGTTGAAGGACTGATGGAAGTGACTGATGTGGGGGAGCTAGTATCAGTGAAGGGTCTGGGGCAAACTGGGCATCGGAAGTTAACACAGGCAAACTTTGGAAGGATGTTCGAATCCCATGCAAAGGTATGATTTTGATTCAGAGAGCATTCTACTTGCATATCTGCCCTCGCTCCACTCCCCTCCCTCCCTGGACTTCAAGATCCTGCAACCACATCTCCCACCCACCCTATGGACACTGGACACAGGCAGTCTTGCTGAGAGTAACCATTTGAGAATATATATCATTCCTGCAAGCTATGAACTTCAACCATCCTCCATCCTGTCAGAAGAAGTCATGAATCCCTTTAATACTGTTCCTTAATGAATACAGTTTTAATTAATTGTTTCTTATCTACCAAGCCAGAGTGAAGAGACTGTGGTCACTCCCAGGACCCACAGGGGCATTCAAACATTTGCTGACCCATGGATAATGGGGTATATTTAAATGTACTGACAAAGAAGCAGATAGATACCAACTATCAGGTGAGCCCCATAGTTCTGCCACCATGAAATGCAATAAGCAAGTTCTTAAGGAGTTCAAAGGAATGTTTTCCCTCCCTCTCTCCCTGAGTCTCAGAACACATAACACTCAATTTCACTCCATTCAACACATTTATTTAGTGTGTGTTATAAATCAAACATTGCGCTGGGTGCTTGGGAGATACAGATACCTTCTCTGGCTTCACAGATGGCCAGCATGGAAGAGAGACTTTCAGCAATGCATTAGCAGCCTGCTGAGAGTTTCAGAATAATGAGCAAAGGATGCTATAGGAACATATGGGGAAAAACTGAATATGTGTTAGGGCTCAGAAAATAACTCCTAAAGAAAGTGTAAATTAAGTTGACACCTGAGTGATACATAGAGACAAGTATGGAGAACATACTTAAAGAACTAAAAATGTCCAAAAGAGAGAGAGAGAGACTAATGATAAATGCTGAAGAGGCAAGTAGGCCTGGATGGTTGAGTTTTATTAAGGATTTGAACTTTGTCTTAAGAGGAATGAGAAATGATCAGAGGTTTTAAGCAGGGGAGCAAAATAGCCACATCACATCTTCTGGCCTTGGTCCCTACACTCAGCAAAAAGTGTCAGGCAGTTATCCCAGTGACCAGCAGACTGTTGATTATGCCTTTCTGGCATCTGAACTTATTTTCTGTCTTGTTTTTATCTGTTTTACTTTTTGCCTTTTCCCTTCTGCCTTGCTTACTCTCTGAAATCTGATTTTGGTCTGTGATTTAGAACTCTTTGCTATCCATTTAATGTCTAGGTCAGCAGTCTCCAAAGTGTTTTGATCTTATACCCCATCTGTGAAAAAATTTTGAGGATATACTTTCATTTTTCCTTATAAATTTACAGATTTCCTTATAAATTATACACATATACTTCAAGAAACATGCATACTAATTATTAGTAAAGTTGAACTTCTTTTTTTTTTCTTGGATAGTAATAAACATGCTGGAAAGAGTAATGTCATATCCAAAAGGTTTTGATCCTAGTAGCCTCTTGTGAAGGCATTTCTGTTTATTCATGACTAGTATAAAGAGAAAAGTCTAATTTACTCGACTTTATAGCCTTGGACAAAACAGTGAGTGGCAAAAAATTTTTTTAAAAAGTGTGCCGTTTTATCAGCTGTTAACTTCCACAAATATTTATGTGTTCACTTTTATAGATATTAAGTGTCACAGAGGTAGTTCTACCTTGCAGCGCTGTGATTAACTATTCACCCTTCCTCTCAGTGCTTCAAGCCAGTTGTAGCCATTCTCCATCCCAGCTGAGAACTTTCCTGTTCTGTTCAGACTATGTTTTGTCCTTATTTGTTTCTGGCATACTCTTTCTGCATTTTTAATTCTCCACTGTTTCATGCATGATGGATGTTACAATTCTGAAGACTCAGTCTCTGTCTACAAATACCCAGAGATTACATGAGATACACAAGTAATAAACATATCTAATAAAACCAATACAATGTTGTAAAGTAAAATAAATGAATAATTTAAATAAAAAAAATACAGTATAGGTTACCAGCACTACCACATGGGTGTTTCCTGACTTAACCACCGAGAGCTCATCTGTTGTTGTTTCACTTCCATGAACTCAAGCAGTGTGGGTCTGATGCCTGCTGATTTGTGAGGAACCTGAGTCAACATTGTCTACCCAATTCCAACATGTAATTGCAAACCCTCTAGAGGAAAGATTCCTGCAGGCCTTCATGGGAAGAGATAGTTTCCATCAAGGGAAGACTGAGCCTTAAATTTTAAAGATTCTATAGGATGGCTACGTGTGTGTACCTGGTGCTCATGGGCTTGCAGAGAAGTGAAAGATGAGATTTAGTTGGAGAGGATGAGCTATGATGACATGAAAAAACCAACATGGTCAAGCGTGTTGACACTGATTTCATGAAAGCCTTGTTAACGATTGATAGACATCTTCAAACCATGCTTCAGATTTATTGACTGCAATTCAGTTTTCTTGAATTTAGACTCCAAGAGTGTAGGGATGGGCTATTTTGTTCACTAGATATCTCATGAGTTTGAAAAGGGTCTGCCCATGGTAGACTCTGAAATATTTGTTGAATGGATCTGCTGCTATGAAAACCAGCATGAGAGAGAGAAAGGGATTCCAATGTAGTTATAGCAGCCTGTGCCAAGGCTCAGATTTGTATGAAAACTCAAGTTACATCTGGGGAATGGTTCGAAGGTCCAGGTGGCCTGAATATTGGCAGTATGGGAAGATGTACCCCAGAGTGAAGCTAGAAGAATGGATGGTGGTAGATTGTTTCAAGCCCTTGCGTTTATGCTTGGGGGAGTTTAAATGAAAATCTGCAGGCAGTGGGAGGTATTGAAGAAAGTTGAGCAAGGGAATGGCATTTATTTGTGTTTTAAAAAATGATAGCGGTAATTCCATGGAATTCAGGGGGGCTGTTGGAAAAGTGGGGCAGAGTCTGTGGAGTGAGAGACCTAAATTAAAGTAGTGTGACAGGTGGAGATGAGGTAGTAGGTTCAAGAGGCGTGTTGCAACTGTAATCAACATGTCACTAAACATTGGAATGAGGACAAGAAAAGTAGGAGTCAAGAAGTCCACATTCTTAGCTTTAACCTTCAATGAGAATTCTTGAGGATATGGTAGCTTTGAGAGTTAGGGGGTGGAGGTACAGGTGGAGAACATAGGAAAAACCCATCTGACAATTGAAGGTATGTGTATAGGTCTCAGAAGGCGCTAGAAATACAGATCTAGAAGCCAGCAGATTGCAGGTACAGTCACGAGAACAGAGGAAATCACTTAGGGAGAGATCTGAGCTCAGCTTGGCATCCTAGGAGACAAGCTAGAATTAAGTGACTGTACGGGGGAGGAGGCACCCACACTTGAGTTGGTGATGGACCATGAAGGGAGGCAGCAGCAGTGACCGCCAAGGGAAGGAAACTTTTCCAGTTCTTGGTCAATTACTTTAAGTGCTTTGCATAGTTAAGTAAAACGAGAGTGGAAAGAATCTGCCAGTTAGGAGGTGGAAGCAATTTAAGTGGAGCCAGATTGCAGTGGGTTTGGGCGTGAGCGAGGAAACGAAGAACGAGTGTAGGCAACTCTTCTAAGAAGTTCAGTTGTGAAGGAAAGTGGGGAGGTGGAGCAGTTGTTTGAGGAATTAACTGCTCACAGATTCATTTGGTTAAAGAGGAGAAATTTGGGCATGTGTGTAGGCATTGACCTGGCAGTGGAGAGCAGTGTCCTGCAAACCCCAGAGAGACCCATTCTTCTGTCATATCCCCATTGTGCCTGCATGTGCCACAGAGAGCACCTTCTGCACTACTGTGCAGTTGTCTGTTTACATTTGAATTACCTGGAGCACTGCAGTCCTTGGGATTGCAAAGAGTTGGACACGACTGAGCAACTGAACTGATAGGAGCACAGAGAAGTTTAAGACTAATAAGCCCCTGAGGATTTCCTACCCTAAATTGATAATTAATAATTTTACAAAATTATCTGCTTCCAGCCTTCTTTACAGGAAAGCAGTACAATGTTAACAATAATGTTGACAACCATTTTGTTAAGTTCCATGTTCTCTTTGCTGTCCCCTCCTTCCTGCAGTTATAGCCATGACTGAATTTGGTTTACATCCTTCCAATCTACTTTAGTATCCTTTCATCTGCATGTGTAAGTATGCATTAACCATGTGTCATGGGAGCCTTAGTCCTTTCAGGTCACTGTATTACAATACCACAGGCTGGGTGGTTTACAAACAGCATTTGTTGCTCGTGGTTCTGGAGACTGCAAGTCTGAGATCAGAGTGCCAGCGTGGTCTTGTGAGGGCACTCTTCTATATCTTTACATGGCAGAAGTGGGCTAGGAAGCTCTTATGAGAAGAGTCTCTCTTAAGACCACTAATCCCATTCACGAGGGTGCCATCCTCATGACCTAATCACCTCTGCCAGACCCCACCCACTAATACTACCACATTAGTTAGTGTTAGTTGATCAGTCGTGTCCAATTCTCGGTGACCCCATAGACTGTAACCCACCAGGTTTCTCTGTCCATGGAATTTTCCAGGCAAGAATACTGGAGTGGGTAGCCATTCCCTTCTCCAGGGAAATCTTCCCAACCCAGGGTTCGAACCCTGGTCTCCTGTGTTGCAGGCAGATTCTTTATACCATCTGAGCCACCAGGAAAGCCCACCATCACATTAGGTTTTCAACATACGAATTTGAAGCTGGAAGGGACACAGACATTCAACTGCAGCAATGTGCATACTTTTAAATTTATACAAATGGTGTATTTTTTCCAGTTATTTTGTCTTGGAGATCTAGCTGCATTGATGGATATAGTTCATTATTCCTGAGTGCTGTTATTTGTGGAATATTTTATTGCTATATTGGTTTCCTGTGTTGCTATGTCTGAGTTGTTCTGAGCCAGGGATGGTATGTTGTCATACTTGGACCCCCGGTGCCAAAATATCTCTTGTCTAAATGAGTCAGACAGTGGAGAGGTGGGGCTAGGTAAGGAGTGTGGGGTGGTGAAGCTTTTTTCTGAGACAGCAGGCAAGAATTTAGGTTTGGGGAGGACTTCCTATTACACAGGTTACTGTATTCTCTGAAAGAGAGGGATTGACATTTTCTTAGACAGGGTGGGGATAAGGGTTTGAGCAGTGTGGTAATAGATTTGTAACCTTTAGCTACACTGGGAAGAAAAGTGAAAAACGTGAAAGTGTTAGTCACTCAGTTGGGTCCGACTGTTTGCGACCCCACAGACCGTAGCCTGCCCAGCTCTTCTGTCCATGGGGATTCTTCAGGCAAGAATACCGGAGTGTGTTGCCATGCCCTCCTCCAGGGGATCTTCCAAACCCAGAGACTGAACCCAGGTTTCCCACATTGCAGGCGTATTCTTTACTGACTGAGCCACCAGAGAAAGCCCCTAACTGGGAAGAAGATTATCCCAAATAGTTACTATTTTTCCAAACAGCCATACACTTTCCACTCTATTTTGCATTTATAAATGACCAGAACTAAGATAAAAAACAACTAACTTTGGAAATGTTACTTTGTCACACATTCTTCTTTGCCAATTTATCTATTTCTTTACCATTGGGTGGAATTGGTGACTTGTTTTTCAGCTCTGGAGAATTTGGTGACTTAATGCAGTGTTAAGGATTCTGGAAAACATTTGTCTCATTGTCACTTAGACTCTTCTTAAAGATATTTTGATGCTGAATATGGTGAATTGAGCTGTTTTCTGCCATTTAATGTATTTTGTATGTTACTAGTCCACTGTGGCTTCTATGCAAGACTACTGTTAAATTTCACAGTCTGTGCATGAGACTTGTGAAGTCGCCCAACCATCCCCGAGGGCTCCATAGGGTGTTCCAGGAAATTAGGCCTTGCTAGGCCAGTCTGACTGTGTAATTAATCACTGATCCAAACCAGAGGTTTATTCACAAGATCCAAGGGGAAAACAATACTTCAATATGGTTCAACTAATATATACAGAAATAGGCATCCTTCCAGGTGCTGAGTGGGTGAGTAGAAGAAGGATCCAAAAGTGAAGATCATATTCTTCCTATGTTCATTAAACTTGCAGCCTTCATGGGTGGACTGATTGGAAAGGGCTTAATGTTTGTTTTGCTCCAGTAGGTGTTCAGCCTTGTTTCAGCATGCATATATCTAATTGCACTAGATCTTTATATCCATATTCTGTGAGTAAGTAGAATTACCTCCATTCTACAGATATGGGGACCGAGGCTCAGAAAGGTTAAGCAGTGTGCCCTAGGTCACACAGCAAGTGTCAGAGCATGTGGATGACAGATTGAAGTCCATGTCCATCCAACTCCAGTGCCTTTGTTCTTCCAACTCTTCATCCGTTCAGTTCAGTTCAGTCGCTCAGTCATGTCTGACTCTTTGCGACCCCATGAATCGCAGCACGCCAGGCCTCTCTGTCCATCACCAACTCCCGGAGTTTACTCAAACCCACGCCCATCGAGTTGGTGATGCCATCCAGCCATCTCATCCTCTGTCGTCCCCTTCTCCTCCTGCCCCCAATCCCTCCCAGCATCAGGGTCTTTTCCAATGAATCAACTCCCCGCATGAGGTGGCCAAAGTACTGGAGTTTCAGCTTCAGCATCAGTCCTTCCAGTGAACACCCAGGACTGATCTCCTTTAGGATGGACTGGTTGGATCTCCTTGCAGTCCAAGGGACTCTCAAGAGTCTTCTCCAACACCACAGTTCAAAAGCATCAATTTTTTGGTGCTCAGCTTTCTTCACAGTCCAACTGTCACATCCATACATGACTACTGGAAAAACCATAGCCTTGACCAGATGGAGCTTTGTTGGCAAAGTAATGTCTCTGCTTTTTAATATGCTATCTAGGTTAGTCATAACTTTCCTTCCAAGGAGTAAGCGTCTTTTAATTTCATGGCTGCAATCACCATCTACAGTGATTTTGGAGCCCCCCAAAATGAAGTCTGACACTGTTTCTACTGTCTCCCCTTCTATTTCCCATGAGGTGATGGGACCAAATGCCATGATCTTAGTTTTCTGAATGTTAAGCTTTAAGCCAACTTTTTCACTCTCCTCTTTCACTTTCATCAAGAGACTTTTTAGTTACTCTTTACTCTCTGCCATAAGGGTGGTGTCATCTGTATATCTGAGGTTATTGATATTTCTCCCAGCAATCTTGATTCCAGCTTGTGCTTCTTCCAGCTACTCTTCATAGCATCTCTCAAATTTATATAGAAGTCTAATATATCTGCTGTGTTAGAAACAAGTTTGTGTGACTGATATCTTAAACATGAAAACTGTTTAAAAGTAATTGGATAATGTGTAGCTCACAATTATATTCTCCTGAAATATTATTGGGGTAACCTGGCCCCAGGGTGGGTATGATGTTACTGAGGCCAGGCTTGTGGTTCGGGTCTTCCTGAGCTCCCACTTTTGCTGTCTACCTAACTCCTAGGCAGCCTCCTCTCCTCTGCTTTGGTAGTTCCATTTGGTCTTTGCTCTTTGAGAGTGTCTGGGGAGCTCTAGGAGGTTAGGTAGAATATGCCCCTAGTAAATATGTTGCTTTTTTGTGGTAGGCAGTGCAACAGAGCCCCAGAGACATCTGTGTTTTAATCCATGGAACCTGTGACTGTTACTTTACAAAGTGGTACAATCAGATGCAATTAAATTAAGGACTTTGATAGGGGGAGATTATCCAGGATAATCAAGGGCGTCCAGTCTAATACATGAGTTCTAAGAGGTGATGTGCCTTTCCTGACTCTGGTCAGAGAGGCATGTCACCAAGGAAGAAGGGTCAGAGAGATGCATACTCATTGCTTTGAAGATGGAAGAAGGGGGTCCCTGGCCAAGAAATATGGATGGCCTTTCACAGCTGGAAAAGGCAAATGGGTTCTTCCCTAGGGCCTCTAGGAAGGAATCTTGCCTTCCCAACTCTTTGATTTTTGTTCAGTGTCGTATGTCTGACCCACCAAACTGTCAGATAATACTTGTGTCTTGTTTTATGCCCTGAGTCTGTGGTAATTTGTTACAGCAGTGAAACAGAACAAATATACTTGGTCATCTGGTTATCTGAGTATCTCATGAACGTTCCACAATAATACAAGTAACATCCTTAAAGAATGTGGGCTTCCCTGGTAGCTTAGATGGTAAAGAATCTGCCTGCGATGTGGGAGACCCGGGTTTGGTCCCTGGGTTGGGAAGATCCCCTGGAAAATGGAGTGGCAACTCACTCCAGTATTACAGAAGAGCCTGGCAGGCTACAGTCCATGGGGTCACAAAGAGTCGGACATGACTGAGATACTAATACACACACACACAGACACACAGACACACACACACACAGGAGGAGCCTTTTTAGGGATGTATGGTTTTATAGTGCTTCTCAGCACAGACTCAGAAGCAATCACTATACCTGGTAGACTACAGAGCACAGTGTTGACAATGATAGAGAGGTGTGGTACCTAAAGTTCTAGGGACACAGATTGTTTGATTTATTCTTCCTGAGTCTTCCTTTCCTTGTTGTTACAGTGAGGATTATTAAGAAGTTTAGAACTGGTAACTGTAAAGTGCTTATTCTGGTGCCTGGCACATGTTGATTATTTAACAATTGGTCACAAAGATGATGAAGATTCCTGAAGTGTTGGATTTCCCTTAGTTATTTGAGGGAAAACCACCTGGTGTGTTATCATAAACTGGCATAATTCGTCTCTTGTGAAGATAAACCCTCTTCTTTGAAGAAAGAGGTAAATTTGTAGTATCATAATAGGCATTCTTGTTGTCACAGTCAAGCCTTTGAGTGAGATTGCCTTTATTTGAATCCTGGCTCCACTTACTACGTTATAAATTTGTCCTCATTTGTTAAGTGGATTAATGATATGAGCCTTCTAGGAGTATTGTATGTATCATAATTATATGTGTGCTTAGTCACTCAGTTGTGTCTGACTCTTTGCAATCCTATGGGTTGTAAACCACTAGGCTCCTCTGTCCATGGGGATTCTTCAGACAAGAATACTGGAGTGGGTTGCCATGCCCTCCTCCAGGTGATCTTCCAACCCAGGGATCAAGACCAGGTCTCCCACATTGCAGGCAGATTCTTTACCATCTGAGCCACCAGGGAAGCCCTTGAATTATATGAGATAATGCATATAAAGCTTTTAGCCATAGCAGTTACCCAGTAAGTATTGTATATATTTAGCTCGAGGAACTTTATTTATTCAAAAAATAATAATTTTTAATAAACCTTTTCCAACTTACAAAATCTATGGTTGACAACATATCATTTTGCTCTTCAATATCTTCGAGGTAGGTGGTGATAATATGTTTTTAAAAATTAGAAAATTGAGTATTAGTGAGCTAAAGTGATTTGTCCAAGGTCAAAGCAAGCAAAGCAGAGTCGCTCAGTCGTGTTCGACTCTTTGCGACCCCATGGGCTGTGGCCCACCAGGCTCCTCCATCCATGGGACTTTCCAGGCAAGAGCACTGGAGTGGGTTGCCATTTCCTTCTCCAGGGGATCTTCCCGACCCATGGATCGAACCCAGGTCTCCCACACTGCAGGCAGACGCTTTACCCTCTGAGCCACCAGGCGCAGCAAGCAAAGGTGGGCTTTAACCAGTCTGACATCTCTAGTGCTCCGACTGTAATTTATCAACTCAGCAGATTTCTTGAGCATGAACTGTGTGCCATGACCCAAGACAATTTGCTGTGATGCCACAATCCTAAGACAGACACAATCTTTCTTATCATGGGACCTTTAAATAGAGCAAGATTCTAGATATTAAAAAAACATGATTTTCATGAGTATTGCCAAATACTGAAATCAGGTTCACGATTGTCACTAGAGATAATATCAGAGGAAATCAACCATCCTGTAAGTTTCTTCCTGAAGAAATGACATTTAATTGGAAGGAGCGGTACGGGTTAGGCAGCTATAGCAGATGATGGAGAAAAGGAATTGCATATGGTGGGAATCCCCTGAGTCAAAGCCTGGAGGCTGAAAGTGAAATGATGTCTCTGAAGAGTTGAAAGAAATCAATTATGGTTGGAGGGGAGTGATTGAAGGGAAGGGAGGTGACGGAGAGATTAGAAAAATGCATACTAGAGATCACTGACCACCATCTCAGAATATCAGCTTAAGGAGAGCAGATGCTATCAATAGAGTAGCAAGATCAGATTTACATTTAAAGATATAGCTGGCAGAGGGCGTTAGATTGCAGAGGAGTAACAGCATAAAGCTGGCTTCCCAGGTGGCGCTAGTGGTGAAGAAGCCGCCTGCCAAGGCAGAAGATACAAAAGAGGCGGGTTCAATTCCTAGATCGGGACGATGCCCTGGAGAAGGAAATGGCAACCCACTCCAGTATTCTTGACTGGAGAATCCCATGGACAGAGGAGCTTGGTGGACTATAGTCCGTAGGGTCACAAAGAGTCAGACACAGCTGAAGTGACTTAACACACACACAGTAGTGGAGGGGAATGGTAGCGGAAGGGAAGAGGGGTAGAGGAAGGGAAGAGGAGTAGAGAAGAGAGAAGATGCCTAGGGCAGCATCCTGAAGGACTCTTTTCATTATGAATGTGGAGGGAGTTCCCTGAAATTACAGCTAATCTACTCCACATCTAAATTTGTGGTGTCAACACTAACCCTTATGATAATGACAGGGGGGATGGCAAACTGCTTCCTGTGAGCAAGAGGAAAAATTTTTATTGTTGTTGTTTCTAACCCAAAGGCCTCATTCAAAGGCCGCTTGGCTGAATAGTGTAGAACTATTAATAAACAGAAATGGTCTACAAAAACTCTTTGGAGCTATAGAGCTGTTTAGTCAGAGGAGCCTTTTTTTTTTTTTTTAATTCAACAGCAAAATTAATTTTTCTTGGAGAATGTTTGTATCTACTGATTTTCTTGACGTGTGACATTTGGACACCAAAATTGTTGGTCTAACTGCTGAAGAATACTTAGTGCACTCATGAAAGACCAAATCATTGGTTTAACTTATGCTTGACTTTCTTCTGTGATACTGTGGAAATAAACAGTTTGCTTGCAGCCAAAATACTAATGTTCTGGGAGTGACCTTTTCCTCTGGCAATACGATTACCATCTATGGGTATGGATCAGATAAGACATGCCAGAAAAAAAGACTGTATGAAAAAATTCAATAATCTAGGTTGGACATGGTTAAGACCCAAATATGTGAAAGGTTAAACCGAAGTTCCAGGAAGTATGAAAGTGACTACAAATAACCAGCAAGGGCAGTGAGCACTGCGGGTAGTCAGACAAGGATTAGCTCATGGAGGGCGAACGTGGCTGGAGAGGAGGGCTGAAGAGATGGACCTCTCCTGTTTGAGAACTGGTGGCATTTGGGTAAGGGCAGAAAAAGGGAAAAGTATTTCAAGTGGGTTGGTGAGTTGAGGGAGGCACATTTGCGAGCCAGTGAGCAGGCCATTAGGTTGGTTGGTAGAGGATTAGTAGAGTGTTGTCTGTATCTGAGATCAGAGAGTAATGGGAAATGGTGGCCCTCAGGTAGTGATGTTGATGAAAGAGGTGAGGTGGAGATGGGCAGAGAGCTGGGTAGCAGCTGCAAGAGGAAGAGGAAGTTGGGAGAGCATCTTTCTTTGCAGTTTTACTTGATCTTCAACTTACATGATGGTGAAAAATAGAATTGAGTGTGGAATTACATAAGGCATTTGGAAATTGTGTCCTTAAATTTAGTAAAACTTGACTTTCAGGCTGTAATAATATTATGACATACAAAAAAAAAAAAATCCCTCCTTCTGTCTTTGTCATGCTTGGGGGCGCCATTACATGGGATTGCGAAATGAAACCAATGCAGTATTTTCTTCTTTTAGTTTGTGGGACTCAACCTCTGACTCATTGGTGTATAGCAAATGTCACTGTCCCTCTGTACTCACCACTGATTCAGTTACTGTCTACTCCTGATCCCTGTTGCGCTTGGTGATATTAGTAGGTCTCTTAGTAGTTTGATCATAATTTGTATTATACTTAGTCATTTTCATGTCATTCTCTGACTGAATTATGAATCTGCTGTCTCATTTTTCTTTGTATAGCAAAAGCATTTGGCACAGTAAATATTTCCTGATTGAATGGAGGGAGAATTGGCTTCAAAATGTATTTCCTGATTAATCATAAAACCATGAAGAATATAACAGAAAGTACCTTTTTTCAAGGCAGAGATGCTGAATGGAACTTTAGGAAGAGTTTTCCCAAGTAGCAGTAAACTTCACTGATCTGCCAAATATTTGTTGAGCATCTGTGGAGTGTCTGGGGACACAGTAATGAGAGAGTCAGACAAGGTCCCTGCTCTCAAGGAGTGTAGAATGTCTTGGAAGAAGCCAGGTAATAAATAGGCAAGAAAGCATCAGATAACAATACTGGCTGTGAAAGAAGGAAAACAGCATGATGGACCAAGAGTAATAGAGTAGTTCTTGCAGCTTATTAGCCAGGGAAGGCTTTTCTGAAAGAGGGGAGCCATGAGCAGAGTTCTGGATCAGGAGACAAAGTCATTTATGTGACTATGTTTGGGGGGAGATGGGAGGAAGCATTCCAGACAGAAGGCGCAGCTTTTGCAAAGACCCCAAGGTGGAATAAGCTGTGGTAATACAAAGGTCAGAAAGGAGGACAGAGAAGTCAGAGCGTAGGAAGTAAGGTGGAGAGGTTTGAGATGAGTCAGAAATGTGGGTGGGAGCCACATCATGTGGGAGGACTTTGGAGCCTAGAAGGCGGCATTTGGATTTGACTCTAAATATGTAGGACATGATTGTGAGGGCTTTATAAAGAGAAGTGATATTTATATTTATATTTAAAAAGCACTCTGGTCAATTTATGGGAAATGAATGGTGAGGTAGAGAGAATGGAAGCAGGAAGATGATTAGGAGGTAAGGGCGGCATCCCAGGCAGGAGATGTGTTGGGTTTAGGATGTGGATGGAGAGAAGTAGGAGCTGAGATCTATGCAAGAAGAGTTGACCAGACTTGCTGATAAGTTGGATGTGGGGAATGAAGGACAGAGAGGTGATAGGGATGACATTTGGCCTGAACTACTACATGGCTAGTGGTGTTACTTATTGACATGGGGAGAACTGGGGGGAGAAGATTGAGAGGAGATTGAAAAAAACAGGAGTTCAGTTTTGGATCGGTTAGGGTTAAGGTGCTTCTTAGACATTTGAATGGAGATTTCGAGCGTGCATTTGGATATATGATTGGCTTTAGGGTAGAGGGTTAGGGCTGAAGATATAAATGTTTGAGTCTTATATGTTTTATTTAATACTGAGACAAAATGAGATCATTCATGGCAAAATCATGCCTAACAAAGAAAAGGAGGTGAGAACTATATCCTGAAACTCACAATACTTGGAGTGAGAGCAAGGAAAGGCCTAGCAAACCAAAAGTAAGACGTCAGGGATGGAGGAGACAGACCAGGAAATGTGATGTCACAGAAGCCAAGGAGGAGGGAGTGATCAACTGATCCAGATGCAACTGAGAGTTTGAATTAAGAGAAGTAACAAATAATCTATTGAATATAAGAATGAATGATTAAAGTTAAAGCAGTATAACATTAAGGATAAATGAATTACTATCAGAGAAGCTAAACAAGCAATGCTAAATCACTTAAAGATAAGTGTCTTTTAAGAGAGATCTAAAATGAGAAGCCCACTTATTTGGAGAGACAACATTTGTGCAGTTGAAGCTTATAAAATTCCATAAATGCTAAAAGATTAATGTGGGAGCTTCTAGGAAGTTGCTCTTTTTTTTTTTTTTTTTTTTCTTTTTTGGCATTTTAAAGGAGTGTTTATTTGGAGTTGAGATGGAGTCTCAGAGGCAGGGGTAAAGATCAAACCATATGCTGTAAACATATAGGAAGCTGCTTTTAAATGAAGAAAAGGTATAGGAAAATACTTGGGAGATTCTCAACTGTAAGTTGCTGTTGGTGTCTATGGTCCACTGATAACTAGTCAGTGAACACATAATTGTAATTAGTGCCAAGGTAGTTGTTTTGTCTATTTTGGTATGGTGTTGCCCATTTGCATAGTCATTAAATTTCTGCCTACTACATAAATTGAGACTCAATTTAAAGAAAAGATACCACTGTGCTAAAAGAACTGTTTTGAGAGGAATAGATAACAATCTTAAGTCAGGAGTCAGAATTTATCTTCATTTCCTTCTATTTTTCAAATGAGTCCTTCTCTCATATCCTATACATATGATCATTTTGTGAATTGAGCATGGGTTTTTTTTTGTTTGTTTGTTTGTTTTAACAATAACAGAAATCTCAATGATGACATCGCTGGTAAAGTTGACTTACTTATATATATCTCAAGAAATAAGACCCCAGGATCTCTCCTTCTTCTACCATCCCCAACACTGGGCTTGTTTTTTTAAATCATTGTAGTCATTGCTTCATTTTGTGTAAGTCACAAAATGACTTACATGTTTTCTGAGTTTTTAATTTTTATTTTTTTATTGGATGTAGTTGATTTATGGGCTTCCCTGGTGGCTCAGATGGTAAAGAATTTGGCTGCAGTGCAGGAGACCTGGCTTTGTTCCCTGGGTTGGAAAGATCCCCTTGGAGGAGGGTATGGCAATCCACTCCAGTGTTCTTGCCTGGAGAATCCCCACGGACAGAGGAGCCTGGTGTGCTGCAGTCTAGGGGGGTCGCAAAGATTCGGACACGACTGAGTGACTAAGCGCACGGCATAGTTGATTTAGACTTCCCTGATGGCTCAGATGGCAAAGAATCCGCCTGCACTGCAGAAGACCCGGGTTAAATCCTGGGTGGGTAAGATCCCCTGGAGAGGGCATGGCAACCCATTCCAGTATTCTTGTCTGGAGAATCCCATGGACAGAGGAGATTGATGGGCCCGTGAGGTTGCAAAGAGTCGGACATGACTGAGTGACTAACCACACACACATTGTTAATTTACAATGTTGTGTTACTTTCAGGAGCACAGCAAAGTGCTTCAGTTATGCATATCCATCTCTCCATTTTCTTCCAGATTCTTTTCCCATATAGGTTATTACAGAGTGTTGAGGAGAGTTCCCTGTGCTATATAGTAGGTACTTGTAGATTGTCTATTTTATGTATAGTACTGTGCATATGTTAACCCCAGCCTCCCAATGTATCTCTCCCCTCACCTTTCCCCTTTGGTAACTATAAATTTGTTTTCAAAATCTATGAGTCTGTTTCTGACTTACACATTTTTGAGGCAGAAAATATGGGAATATTTTCTTTTCTTAAAGTATTCTCAGATGCTCAGTCACGTCTGACTTTTTGTGACCCCGGACTGTAACCCATCAGGCTCCCTCTAGTCTGTGGGATTCTCCAGGGAAGAATACTGGAGTGGGGTGCCATTTCCTCCTCTAGGGGATCTTCCTGATCCAGGAATGGAACCCATATCTCTTACCGTCTCCTACATTGACAGGCAGATTATGCCCAGTGCTGCCTGGGAAGCCCTTATTAAAGTATAAGACTTCACATACACCCGCCCCAATGAACGCATTCCGAAGGTCTCATTTGGCTAACTGGAGCTATAAAAATGATTGGGACAGTGAGTATTTGGCAAAAGGTTTTGGGAATGCCATGGTTTATCCAGATAGACCAATCATGATTCATTCCCAGAGCTGGGAATATTGCCATCTTAAATGTAATCATATTTCTGTTAGCAAGGAAGAAAGGGGAAATGGCTATTGGGTTTGCTAGTGATGCTGAGTGCTATGATTTATTCATGTCCCACATTTGTATCAAAACTTCTTCCCAAACATAGATTTTGTATTGCTTAAGCTATATGCCCTCTCCTTAAGAGTGACCATGCCAAGATTCATACAGTTATTCATCTGGTAAATCCAAGATCTTTGGGTGGCTGATGGTCTCCTGGATCACAGCTGGGTATGGATTTTTATACTTGAGCAACTTAGTGGGAAAGTTAACAGGCCTCCTTTATTCTGATGCAATCGTATATACAATTAGACTCCCACTTGGCAAAAAAGGAAATGGGAAGAGCACAGTGGTATACAGTCTGTGGCACACACATCTTGCTGATCAAGGATGGAACTGTTAAGATGTAACTCTGTACTGTGACAGTGGACTAATTTCTTTAGTCATTCATTGGGCAGTTTAGGTGATCCTCTCTCTGGAAGGATCTCCTTTGCCCATCATTCCCCTTGGCCCTGGTCCTCCCTTATAGGGTGTTTCTGTCTGTATTTCTCTGTGGTCCCCAATGAGGTAACCTGTAGATGAGGATGCCCTTCATGGACTGCACAGATGTAACAGCACAGGTCTCAGGAAGTGAAGTTGAAAGATCACAGAATCGGCTGATGGATGAGTGGCTAGTTT
The DNA here is from genome assembly GCF_963930625.1 of Muntiacus reevesi. NCBI lineage: Eukaryota > Metazoa > Chordata > Mammalia > Artiodactyla > Cervidae > Muntiacus > Muntiacus reevesi. The sequence continues at coordinate 39,488,935 of NC_089264.1, read as the reverse complement.
CTGGGTTTCCTTGGCAATATCTTTTCCTCAAATACTTAGTAGGCTTTCAGTCTTCTTTTTTCCTTAAAATTTCATGCTTCTATTACATAATCAATTATCTTGCCTGGACATAAGTCAAAGACTCCTTATCTTTTCCTTCAGTGACCTCGACCCTCAGAAAATGAAACTAGTTTTAAATGAAACCAACACTATTTTTTTCTTTTCAGGGGAAGTATCTTACCATGCGATGTATGGGCAAGGATTCATTCCCCAATCTTATAAATCCCCCCTGCTAAGTTCTAGTTTCCCTAAACGTCTCACTTAATCATGAGGTAGCAAGATATACTTTTCCTATCCAGCACAACTCCAAATTATAGGACTCAGTGTTCAGAATACCTCTTTTATGATAGATGTCATCCCTTGAGTTTTAGCTCTTCTTCTCTGATGTGGGGTCACTTCTCTTGTAGGACGATTCTAAAGGCTACAAGATTTAGCCAGCTTCCTTACTTTTTCTTAACATTACCACCTCAATGGACACGAGATCTGTAAACCAAGGTCAATTAGGTGATAATTTGGCCAAACATGAGGGTGTCAGATGTCCTAGCCTACACCTCTTGGCTCCCACCTGTTCTTAAACCAACTGATTCCATTCAGCTAATTTACCTTTTAGTGTCTGTACTTGTAACACCCTTTTTTATAAGACCTATTTTTTTTTAATCAGTTAGTGATGTTTTCCACCTTTGGGAATAGTGTCTGTTGTATCCGTCTGGTAACAGAATTTGAGGTCATTCCTGGGTGAGGGTTTTATAGTTAACTATTAAGAGAAGCTACCATAAGACCTCTTCACCAACCCAGTACCCATTAACTTTCCTTGTAATTGCTTCTTGATTTGGGGGAGTGTCCACCCTTCTTTTATTGGATATAATTTTAATAAACTGTCTTTTGTGATTGTTTATCCTCCCTGGCAGAAGGTGACATTGGGCCTCAGCCTATATCCAACCAGCAGAGAAGGTAATGGCAGCCCACTGCAGTACTCTTGCCTGGAAAATCCCATGGACGGAGGAGCCTGGTGGGCTGCAGTCCATGGGGTCACGAAGAGTTGGACACGACTGACCAACTTCACTTTCACTTATCACTTTCATGCATTGGAGAAGGAAATGGCAACCCACTCCAGTGTTCTTGCCTGGAGAATCCCAGGGACGGGGGAGCCTGGTGGGCTGCCATCTATGGGGTTGCACAGAGTCGGACACGACTGAAGCGACTTAGCAGCAGCAGCATACCCAATCAGATGTAGCTTTTATAGAACAGGAATTTTGAGTTCACACACAAGATCATATGTGTGTTAGAGAGCCCTAGGTTTGAATCTTAGCTCTATACCTTAGTAGCTCTTTGAAGCTACTAAGGGTCAAATTCTTCACATCATTAAGCCTCATGTGAAAAATGGAAGTGATACCAGTTTGTGTGTGTGTATGGATATCTATCTGAGTTAAATGAGTAATGCATATAAAGTACTACTAAATATTGTCTATGTCACATAAAATAGTCATAAAAATATGATGGTTAGCAATATCCTGATCGTTCTAGTTGGTGTGTAGAGCATGGACCACAGGGGAGCAAACCTGAAGGGAAGAAGTCATATGAACTCTGTGTTCACCCATGAAGCTAAGAAATAGCAAAGGGGGCAGTTGACAGAGGCGGAGGAGGGAGTGACCCGTGGGTAATTTTGGATGTAGAAAAGAGAACCTATTTAGTGGACTGTTTTGACTCAGAAGTTGAAAGAGAGGGAAGAGCTTTGATATTGATAACAGGAAGGAAAATCGTGACTCCTGATTGGTTCCAGTTTCCCTAGAGACATAACTCTGGCCAAGACAAGCTGGTAGCATATGGGTCATTTGGGTTGTTATTTGTGGATTCTCAAAGCCCAGCTTTACTTAAAATAGCTTTCTCTTTGATTTCCAACACTATGCTCCATGCTGCATGCTTAAAGGTGGTGGGTTTTTGAAAATAACAGACTATGTGTTTTGTATATGACTTTTTACAGGTAGACTAGGATGTTGATGGACAACAGATGATGAGAGATATTGATTCTATGTAAAGAAAAACTGTAATGGGTTAGGGAAACATGTAATCGTCAAGAATCTCTGCTAAATAAACCAGTATTTTAAATTGGCTAGGTACAGGCTGATGAGGAAATACAGACAGTGTTTCCTAGGAAAATATGTCTGACATTGCTTTGCAGGACTCTTTCCTTTCCCTCAAACATTTTTCTCCAATATTGATGTTTTCCAGTTATTTTATATACAGTGACAAAAGTTGGACTGTAGCATTTTTCTGAGACATAGTTTTCATAACTAGATAAGAAATACAGGGGATATTTGTTAGTTAAGCTGGAAGTCCCACCAGGGAGAATCAGATATTTTGAAAATTAGATGCAAGTGGTATATCCATGCGCGTCTTGACTCTTAAATCCATCTAAAGCCCAGAAATAACACCCTGGTTATCGGCCCTGTGAGGGTGGAAGGGCATTTAACTCAAACATATGGAACCAGTGCTTCCAGGACACAGTGAATCACACCATCTGAGTCAGCTGGTAACCGGGAGCTGGGGAGCGTCATCACAGAACGGCAGCCGGCGCTGCAAGCGGTGGTCTAATGGGGAAACGTCTCTGCGGGGAGACGGATGGTGGGAGGCCTTGCACACAGACAACACAAAATGCACACCTGCGGTTGTGTACAGAGCACAGACAGGCCTGTGGGAAAGATATCATTTGTGTGGTGGAAAGCCCTAGTAGCCTTTTAGTTACTAGCCTGTTAGTGAAATAGATAAACTATAATATAGGAATACGAAACGGTAGGCTTTGCGGTTCAGTGTCTGATACTAATAAGCCTCAACTGAGATAAATCGAAGAGGCAGTCTCCAGGTTGTGTATCCTAGCGCCCGTCATGCTGCATAACACATAGTATGTACTTGGTAAGTGTTTGTGGAATTAAAATCATTGTATTTATATCATGTACACAGATTTCTATACCTCTTCCCAAAAAGAGAAAGGAAGGCAGTTCAAGGCTGTAAGAGGATAATGGAGAAAAGGGTAAATGATTAACAAGGAGGCTGAGAGTCAGAAAGACTTCCTGGATTTAAATCTTGACATCTTAACTGTATGACCTGAGCAAGTTATTTCTCCTTTTTGAACTCTTACTTATTTCCAAATAGCTGGACTAATGCTTATCTATCAGAATTCTTAAAAACATCAGATGAGGTACATGTGCATAGCATCTGTTTGGCACATAGTAGATTCTCAGTAGAGGTTAGTTTGTCCTCCTCACATGTTTTAATTATATGCTATCTCTTGGTACCTATTTTGGATTAATCTAAAGCATGAGCAGTGATGAAGCTCCAATACTTTGGCTACCTGATATTGAGAAAGGTTGAAGGCAGGAGGAGAATGGGATGGACAGAGGATGAGATAGTTAGATGGCATCACTGACTCATGGGTTTCAGCAAACTCCAGGAGATGGTGAAATGGAGAAGCCTGGTGTGCTGCAGTCCATGGAGTCGCAAAGAGTTGGACATGACTTAGCAACTGAACTGAAAGCAGGAGTCAGAAGTCATGCTTCTCTGTACAATTTTTTTTTTCCTGTTTTTGTAAATAAGACTTTACTGGAACACAGCCACGCTTAATGGCTTCTGTATGGTCTACGGCTGCTTTTGTGTTAAACGAGCAAAAGCATTCTCATAGCCATTTTGCATCCATTGCAAAGCTCCAAATACTTATTGTCTGGGTCTTCATAGAAAAAAAAAGTTTCCTGGTCCCTGGATTCATGATTCAGCTGGGCTTATTTTCTTACCTTTCTTCTGTTCATTGTTTTCATGTGTATACCTTTCAGTCTGTTTTCTGTTTGTATCTTTCAAAGCAAGAACCTTCTTATTCTGGCAGGTTTACCACTCAGCTTTAAGCTTTGTATGTAATTTGTTTTCCGGTTCCTTTACTTTTCATTGATTCCTTTACTCATTCATTCAAACAGGTGGCGCCATCAAGGGCTAGAGACAGTGTGGACCAGGAAGGTGAGGCCACTGCTATTGTGGAGCCCAGTGGGGACTTTTTGCCCTATTATATAAACAAACACGTAAACAGAAGTGTGAATAAACAAACCGGAGAAAATTAACACATGAATAATTTAAAAGGAAGCTGATTTCAGAGAGAAGATTGTGATGGATATGTGAAGTCAAGGTTGGCAGAGGACAATCAGGAAACCCCTCTCTGTGGAAATGACAGTGAGCAGAAGCTTGACTGAGACGGGCCGGTTCAGCAAAGACCCTGGGAGAGAGCGTTCCAGGCAGAAGGAGTGGCTGGGGCAGGGACCACTAGCTGGAAAGGAGCTTGGCAGGTTCGAGGGCTGAAAGAAAGCTGGTGATGCCAAGGTGTGCGGGGATGCTGGTATCGTGAAGTCAGAGAGTACATATAGGGCATATTTTAAAGGATTTTGCTTTATCATGTTGTGGTAGACTGAAGTGTTCTCTCCTCACCCCCATCCTGGTGCACACATCTAAGTAGTGATCAAGTTCTGACCATTCCACACCCATGACATCTTTCAGATCCACCCTGTTTTTTTTAACCGTCTTCAGTCACCAGCATCTAACTCCTGGATCATACCCAGTGTTTGCTAATGGACCACCATAGCTGGCCTCCCTCCAGGCATCCTCTCCAACGCCGAGTGTATGAGAGTTCTATTTCATTCCCCAGCTCTGCCTCTGGCTTCAGGCCTCCCCTAGTTCTGCCCAGGTCTCTGCTGCGAGCTCTGGCTTCTGGCTCAACTGGTCTTCTCTTCCTCTGCTCTCCACACGGAAGCTTTCCATCAAGCCTTCAGGATCCGGGTCCTTAAACCTTTCCTACATCTGGGTTTTCCACTACCAGCACCTCCATTTCTTCCTCCTTATGTTATTTGGCTAATTCTTACTCCTGCGTCCAGTTTAATCCCAAGTGCTTTCTCTTCTGAGAAGCCTCGCACTCACTCTTCAGGCTGATGTAGATCAGTTTCCAAGCCTCTGTTACACTCTGAGCATAACCCGTCAACACTCCTAAACACTCTAGTCCTTCACCTGCCTTCATTGTCTTTGTAGCCCTTGTTGCCATGGGACGTTTATCTGATCACTCCTATTATCTTTCACCTCTCTTACTAGAATTATGGCTCTTTGATTGCTGAGACTTTGCTTTTTTCAGTGCCAAATCTCTGGTCCAGTTCTTGGCGAAATAAATAGGTTCATTACTTTTTGCTGAACGAATGAATGGTCTAAGTCACCATCATCTCTTGGCTCACTGCAGAACCCCCACTTCTGTTTTCTCTATTCCCTACCTGGAATTCAGAGGGGAATTTAAAAAATGTGAATGGGTAAATAGACAGGCAGACCATGGACTATCAGAAGTCAATGTTTCTTATTGTGATGAAGGGGACACATATTATGTCATAATATTATATAATGTATACAGCATAATATACAAATCTTTCTCTAGAATCATCTGTTCACAGACTGTCTGCCTCTTCATCTCTTTTCACCTCAGGGGCCATATCTCATCACCTTGTGTCCTCAATATCCAGAACAATATCCAGCATATAGTAGGGACCCTGATACAGCTCATAAAACATGACTGTTGAAAAGTCAGGAATGTGCCAAATGAACAGTAACAAAAGTAAGGCTGCCATTGGAATTACGGCACAAGTCAGCTGATAAATGGAGAGGAGAGAAAGAAATGGCGCTGCCTCCTTTTTGTACTTTAGGAGATCTTTAGGCGTGAGTTGGTGCTTTGCAGAGGTTGTAAAATTGTTAAGAGGAAAATATGCAACTGCAAATGTTAAGAGAATCATCATTTGGAAGACTACAGTGAGAGAGAGCATTTGCTAAGGAAACCAACTATTGCTTTTGATATTAGGCAGGGATCAGGCAGACATACCTGTGGTACAAATCCCACACTCAAGATGTACTCTGTGCATGTGCCTGTGTGTGTGTGATATTTTTCAACACCCGAATTCTTACCAACTTTCAGAACTTAGGAAAGCTTTTAGAAAGCCCACCTCAAAAGTCAGCTTGGTGTGTTTCAGGAATGGAGCTATAAAAAATATTCTCTTTCATTTTAAAGGTTAGATGGTTTCATTGCTTGGATAGAGATGTTAGGAAGTACTCATCAGTTAAAATGAGAGAATTCTCTAACCAACTTTATATTTATCCTTTAAGCCATTAAAACTCCATAGACTATATAAATAACTGCCATCCTGTGTTCAGAAAAGTAGCGTCTTGTCTAACTGACAAGTACAGGAGTGTTTGCAGTAGATGTTAGGGAATGGATGTCTTTTTATAAGCCTAACTTGTTTTAAATCTTAATTTAAAAAGCAGTAACACCTTAGGAGAGATGATATTTTGAACTACATTAGAAAAGAAGCCTTTTCAATGAGAAGATATCAAAGCTGATGCTTTTTTCCTTCAAATCAGTATTTTGTTTAGCCAAAGCTGTCAACTTATTGCATGAACTAAGAAAGCTCTAAGCAGTCAATAAGTAATAAGGTTGCTTTTCACTTTTATTTTGAATAGATTTTTTTTTTAATGGAGAGCAGGTAGTCTTTAATTAGGGTATCTCACTGGCCAAGCAAGGGTAAATCATAGCAAACGAAGGGCTTCTGCTCTTTGAAAACACTAATCACTTAATGAATGAGCTTTAAAAAAAACAGTCAAGTTCAAATCTACATGTAATAATAGTTCATGTGACTTTTTTAATCTTCTGAGGAAAAGTATATTAAACACTGAAGCTGTAAAGTAACTGGCTGGATAATCAAATTTCATTTGCCTCTTAACTCAGAGTGAACTAGATTAGAGACTAATGAAAAGCCTCCCTTACATAATTGAGTTCCTTATGGCTTTGATTTTTCCCAAATTGCAGCTTTACTGAAGAGCAGGCATCTGTAGATGTCATGCTTAATCATGGTTGTTTTCAGAAATAAAATCTGTAATTTCAGAATGAGTTTGGGGGGCATCTCTGGGGCTTCACAAACAGCTCCTGAATAAGATATATTTAACTCTCTGATGAAACTAGGGATACTTAATCTGTAGAAGCATCCAGCCTTCTCTGGCTTCATTTTTGGATAATCTTGAAGAGATCCAAATTTTCATGAGAAAACATTTAAGCCACTTGAAACAAGACAGTCTTCTACATGTCACCTGTATGTTTTGCTCTTTAAAAGTTATTTTTTGAGAGTTAGTTTTGAATGTAAGCTGATACCATGTGGACCTTACAGGTAACACAGTTGCACTGATGTTGAGGATGGAGCTGTCTGCTCTGCTGGTCATTGGGAAGATGTGACCCACATCTTAGCCATACTTCCTCTGGGGTGGGATGGATCAGCATCTGGGCAGCGTGTTGCAGGGAATGCTGTAGTTCCTCTGAGTTCCTCCTGGAGGCTCTGTGCCCTCCCACTGGCTTATCCTTTCGGAGTGCCGTCATCTTCATTTCTGTATTCACCAGATATTTATTAAGTACCTACTCTGGGTAAGACATTGTAATAGTAGTTAGAAATCTAGAGGTCAGCCTTCATGTGACTTCCGTAGGGCAAGAGTCAAGATCTAAGAAACAAAGCAAATTATGAAGCAACACATCAGCCTTGTAGGAAGTCTATGAAATAAACAAGCAGGAGAAAGGAACTGATTTGAAAGGGGATCAGATCAGCCTTAGATAGGCTATTCAGATGGGATTGCTCTTAGGAGATGACATTCAAGCCAATGTGAGAAAGGTGAGGAGTTAGTTGAGTAAAGTTCTAGGCAGAGGAAATTTGGTGTGACTGAGGAACTTAGAGAAATTTACTTAAAGGATGGCAAGGGAGGGGGAGGGTGATATGAGGTTGGAGAGAGGGTAGGATTATTCGACACCTCAAAGGGTTTATTAAGGACTTTGGAGGTTATTGTAAACTTAATAGAAAACTATTCCATTTCTATGTGTCTGGTTCTCTTTTTTCCCCCATCATAAAGTACTTTTATGGTCCCCTTTTCTTTTCATTTCCACTAATTACTGAGCATTTACCCTATGTAATGCAAAATTCAGCCCTCGTGAAGTTTGAAGTCCAGTGGGGAGATGGACATCAACCTGGGTGCTTTGTAAACTAGAGTTTATGAGGAATAAAACTCAGGGAAACATGCCCCCCACCTCAATGCACAAACTTGGAAATAACGTGGGATGAGGTACAACACAGTTGATATTTATGCTTCGCCCAGTCTTTATTCTCTGGTCTCAATTCTCAGGCCTTAATTTCTTAGTGAGGGGGATCTCTTTAGGACCTGATAGCTCATGTCCGTTTGAGACTCTCAGTGAAGTGTACTTGATACTCTTAATATATGCCTTGCACAGTTGATTTTTTCCTGCATTCTGTGACTGTACACAGGAATAAAGTATTAATATTATTTTTTGCTCACTTCATACTGATATGACCCTGCATTGTGTGTGATTGCATGTTGACCCTCATTTATGGTATAGTGATGGAGACTCGGTCGTACTAAAAGAATGGTCATGCTGACTAGGAAGCCATTGTGGGGGAATATGACCTTGTTGGGGAGCTTGAGGGCAGGACTCCTTACAGTGGTGACACCTGACCTGAAGGCTTGGAAGCAGTTCACTTAAGTTCAGTTGCTCAGTTGCGTCCAACTCTTTGTGACCCCATGGACTGCAGCACGCCAGGCTTCCCTGTCTGTCATCAACTCCCAGAGCCTGCTCAAGCTCATGTCCATCCAGTCGGTGATGCCATCCCACCATCTCATCCTCTGTCATTCCCTTCTCCTCCTGCCTTCAATCTTTCCCAACATCAGGGTCTTTCCCAATGAGTCAATACTTCACATCAGGCACCAGAGTATGGAGCTTCAGCTTCAGCATCAGTCTTTCCAATGAATATTCAGGACTGATTTCCTTTAGGATTGACTGGTTGATTTTTATGCAGTCCAGGGGACCCTCAAGAGTCTTCTCCAATACCACAGTTCAAAAGCATTGATTCCTTGGCATTCAACTTTCTTTATGGTCCAACTCTCACATCCATACATGGCTACTGGAAAAACCATAGCTTTGACTAGATGGATCTTTGTTGGTAATGTCTCTGGTTTTTAGTATGCTGTCTAGGTTTTTAATAGCTTTCCTCCAGGAAGCAAGTGTCTTTTAATTACATGGCTGCAGACACCATCTGCAGTGATTTGGAGCCTAAGAAAATACAGTCTGTCACTGTTTCCATTGTTCCCCCATCTATTTGCCATGAAGAGATGGGGCCAGATGCCATGATCTTAGTTTTTTGAATGTTGAGTTTAAGCCTTCTTTTTCACGCTCCTCTTTCATTTTCATCAAGAGGCTCTTTAGTTCTTCTTCACTTTCTGCCATCAGGGTGGTGTCATCTACATATCTGAGGTTATTGATATTTCTCCTGGCAATCTTGATTCCAGCTTGTGCTTCATCCAGCCCAGTGTTTCTCATGATGTACTGTGCATATAAGTTAAATAAGTAGGGTGACAATATACAGCCTTGACATTATCCTTTCCCAATTTGGAACCAGTCTGTTGTTCCATGTCCGGTTCTAACTGTTGCTTATTGACCTGCATACACATTTCTCAAGAGGCAGGTCAGGTGGTCTGGTATTCCCAAGTCTTTAAGAATTTTCCACAGGTTATTGTGATCCACACAGTTAAAGGCTTTGGCGTAGTCATTAAACAGAAGTAGATGGTTTTCTGGAACTCTCTTGCTTTTTTGATGATCCAGTAGACGTCGGCAACTTGATCTCTGGTTTCTCTGCCTTTTCTAAATCCAGCTTGGACATCTGGAAGTTCTTGGTGCATATACTGTTCAAGCCTGGCTTGGAGAATTTTGAACATTATTTTGCTAGCATGTGAGATGAGTGCAGTTGAGTGGTAGCTTGAATATTCTTTGGCATTGCCTTTCTTTGGAAATGGAAACTGACCTTTTCCAGTCCTGTGGCCACTGCTGAGTCTTCCAAATTTGCTGACGTATTGAGTGCAGCACTTTCACAGCATCATCTTTTAGGATTTGAAATAGCTCAACTGGAATTCCATCACCTCCACTAGCTTTGTTCGTAGTGATGCTTTCTAAGGCCCACTTGTCTTTGCACTCCATGATGTCTGACTCTAGGTGAGTGATCACACCATCGTGATTATCTGGGTTGTGAAGATCTTTTTTTGTGTAGTTCTTCTGTGGACTGTTACCACCTCTTCTTAATATCTTCTGCTTCTATTAGGCCCATGCCATTTCTGTCCTTTATTGTGCCCATATTCACGTGAAATTTTCCCTTGGTTTCTCTAATTTTCTTGAAGAGATCTCTAGTCTTTCCCATTCTGTTATTTCCCTCTATTTCTTTGCAGTGATCACTGAGGAAGCCTTTCTTATATCTCCTTGTTCTTCTTTGGAACTCTGCATTCAGATGGGTATATCTTTCATTTTTTCCTTTGCCTTTAGCTTCTCTCCTTTTCTCAGCTAATGAAGCAATAGCTAAGCCCAAACAAGGAGAATATTCCAGGTGGAGGGAAGAGCAAGTGGGAAGCCCTGGGGCAAGAAGAAATGAGAGAAGGCCAGGGCAGCTGGAGACAAGTGGACCACGCTGCTACTCTGTAGAGATGCTATAGGCGGATGCAGCGGAACATCACCTGGCGAACACATGACTGTTTTGTGCAGATTATCGTACATTCTGAATAAAAGAGGCATTAAAGTATAGAGTTGTCATCCTGCTTGGGAGTCTCCTTACTCCTTAACACAAGAAGAGGCTTTCAGAGCAGAAAGGAGCCACAGAGAGAGTAATTTAGTGCTTGTTTAATGGACAAGAAAACTCGTGCTAGAGTTGAAATGACGCCCAAGTTATATTTCAGAACATCTTTCTTTTATTTTTCATTATTTTTATCATTGTTTCTTTCATCACAGATTTACTCCCTTATGTCTACTATAAGATTGAGGAGTTATATTGGAAAATATCATTATTGTCTAAGGAGAGCTTTACACTGAAGGCAGTATACTTACTTTATACCCATGAAGTATTTAAATATTTAAAACCCCACTTTTGCCAGGTGTTAGTGAGAACTGGGGAAATAGAAATTCTTTAATACTACAGCTTACAGTGTCAATTATTATATCCCCTTTAAAAGCAGTTTAGCATTGTAAGGTAGAGCTTTCATTTCTAAGTAAAATTCTTGGAAGCCAGTCTTGCAGTTGTGCACAAGAGATGGGTTTGAGAACATTCACAACAGTCCTGTTATATGTAGATGTAAAAAGAGGTGCATAGGTGTGGTAAACATCACATTTGGACAGTGTCAGGAAGGCTTTGTAGATGGTTATAACAATGTGTGTAAGGTTTTATTCTTCCTTTGGTTGGCTGATACATCACTATCTTTTGTTCATTCTTTTGTGAGTTTAAAAAATATGTATGTAATAAAATAAATATAAAAGTATTATCACAATTTCAAAATCTTAATATTCTCTTATTTTTCCAAAAATATTAGAACAATACTGCCCGTCCATTTGGGCTATTGTAACATAAATGCCAGAGACTGGGTGATTTAATCAGAAAAGATTATTTTCTCTCAATTTTGCAGGCTGGGAAGGCCAAGGTCAAGTTGCTGGCTGATCTGGTGCCTGGTGAAGGCCTGGTTTTTGTCTTGTCTCTGTGACCTGACAAGATAGGAGGGGGTTAGGGAGCTCTCGGGGGTATCTTATGAGAGCACTGATCCCACTCAAGAGAGCTCCATCCTCACAAACTCTGCAGAGGCTCCACCTCCTAAACACCATCACATTGCAGAGTTGGGATTTCAAGGTACACATTTTGGGGAGACACAAACTTTCAGTCTATAATGAAGACCTAGAAACGTTAATGCCGTTTTGACTGTTTGGAGACACCCTGATCTTCAGGCTTTTGGTTCAGGGCTTGAGGGTCACGATGCTACAGAATGGTGGGCGGGCACTAGCATATCAAAGTCCATGCCAGGTATCAGCAAAACTTTTCTGTATAAGGCCAGTGCATCTGTCTCCTGGCTTGTGGTGCTGGAGAGAACATTTGAGAGTCCCATGGACAGCAAGGAAATCAAACAAGTTAGTGTTAAATCAATCTGAATATTCACTGGATGGTCTGATGTTGAAGCTCTAGTACCATGGCCACCTGATGCAAAGTTGACTCTTTGGAAAAGACCCTAATGCTGGGAAAGATTGAGGGCAGGAGGAAGAGGGGACAACTGAGGATATCATGGCTTGATGGCGTCACCAACTCAATGAACATGTGTTTAAACAAACTCTGGGAGATAGTGAAGGACAGGGAAGCCTGGCATTGCTGCAGTCCATGGAATTGCAGGGAGTCAGACATGACTTAGCGACTGAACAGCAATACATTATTGTAATAAATGACCACAAATTTAGCGGCTTAAAAAAAAGAAACAACATTTATTCTCTTACGGTTCTGGAGGCCAGAAATCCCAAATCAGGGTGTCAGCAGGGCTATGCTTTCTCCAGAGGTTCTGAAGGAGAAACCCTCCTGGCCTTTGCCAGTTTCTGGTGTCTCCCAGCTGGCCTTCATATTGCCTGGCACATGGCTACATAATTCCAACTTCAGCTTCTGCATTTGCATTGCCTCCTCTTCTGTCTGTGTCTTACCTCCCTCTGCCTTTCTCATGTAAGGACACTTAGCATTCATTTAGGGCCCACTCAGATAAAACAGGATAATCTCATTATTTCAAGTTCCTTAACTTAATTACATCTACAAAGACCTTTTCCCAAATAAGATCACATTCACAGGTCAGAACGTGGCTGTGTCTCAGGAAGTCATTAGAGGACTCCTACAGCGAAGGGGTAGATATTTCAGGATTTGTGGCCAATTTGGTCTCTATCACAACTGCTCAACTCTGCCATAGTTGTCTGAAAGTGGCTTTTGATGCTACAAAAGCTAAGGAACTTGCTGTGTTTCATTAAGACCTTATTTACGAAACAGGTGAGTGGTTGGATTGAACTGGGGGTGGTGCTGAAGTCTGCAGTCCTGGTGTTCTGTGCAAATAAGCTCTGTATGTAGCTTAATTTTTTTTTCTTAAACAATGCATATTTATTGGTACACACATCAGCTTACAGTGAGATGGGCAGTTTCCCTACTGTGTGATGTGGAACAGGGATAAATCCGTCATGACAATTTTAAGGAGAAGCAATATTCACTTTCGCAAGCTACCAGGAGAACCCAGATCACTGTTAGTCATAACTGAGCCTTGTCTGGCCCTTAAACAGTCTGGCAGGATGAAATGAGGACCCCTCATAGGCTTGTATTGCTCATAATTCTCTTAAAGTTTTAGACAGCGGAGGGCTGCATTCTCTGAGCGCATTTAGGTAACCGATAGACCTCGTGGGGACATGCCCCAGGGTGGTGTTGAGACAATCTCTGTTGTAGGTACTTGGCCTGCACCTTTTGGGGCATTTCTGATGGTTCATTAATTACACATTCCACTGTCTAGTGCCGGTGGGGTGAGGCTGATGGAACCACCAATAAATGTAGACACCTTTGTGCTGGGTGCTTAGTTGCTCAATTGTGTCTGACTCTTTGTGACACCATGAACTCTAGCCCATCAAGCTCCTCTGTCCATGGGAATTCTCCAGGCCAGAATACTGGAGTGAGTTGCCATGCCCTTCTCCAGGGGATCTTCCCAAAGCAGGGACTGAACCCAGTTCTCCTGCATTGCAGGCAGATTCTTTACCATCTGAGCTACCAGGGTAGAAACAAGGTAAAAAAAAAAGCCTTTGTTTTAATCTATTTCTACTTTTCTGGGAATTTCTTTCAAGAATTTACTAACACCATCCAAATGTTGAAATTGTTCCTTTATGACAGCTGCACCTTTGAAGCACATACAGAAGATGTGCAAAATGCTGGTGGCATGGTAAACTTGGCAGAAGGCTTTTTAAAAGAAACATCCTGGAGGAAGCTGCAGTCAGGTGCAGGCTGTGCCAGCCCCACATTGAGCCACAGACTGGCATCAATTCAATGCAGAGCTGAGAGTTACCCATGTTTCTGAGTTCTGCTTCCTGGACAGCATGATGCAACCTTGTTTTAAGAGATGTGGTATGGTGCCTATGACAGAAGACAGGATGACCCCTAGGAGGACAGAGAGGCATGTTAGCATCATCCTGAACCCAAAGTCCAAAGGAACATTTGCATGAAAGGAATCCTGTTTACTTATTTCATTTCTGGTGCCTTTGGGACCACCATGTAAAAATCTGGCTTCTTCTTGGATAATTCCTTCATTGCCACAATGCTTATGCATGATATTGAAGAGATAACCAATCATAAGTGCAATCTCATATTGCATTTCTAGGTGGAGATTAGTAGCTAATATTTATTGAGCATAACAGTGCTGTAGGGGCCAAGTTACTTACCTGTGCTTACTGTAACTCAGTGGTTTTCAAGGAGGAGGGGGAGAATTTGTTTCCCAGGAGACATTTGGCAATATCTAGAGACAGTTTTTGGAGAAGGCAATGGCACCCCACTCCAGTACTCTTGCCTGGAGAAGCCCATGGGCGGAGGAGCCTGGTAGGCTACAGTCCCTGGGGTCGCTAAGAGTCAGACATGACTGAGCAACTTCACTTTCATTTTTCACTTTCATGCATTGGAGAAGGAATTGGCAACCCGCTCCAGTGTTCTTGCCTGGAGAATCCCAGGGACAGAGGAGCCTGTTGGGTTGCCATCTATGGGGTCGCATAGAGTCAGACACGACTGACGTGACTTAGCAGCAGCAGCAGAGACAGTTTTTAATTGCTAAAACATGTCTTGCTTGTGGAGCTATTCATAGCATCTACTGGGTAGGGGCCAGTCATGCTGCTAAACAACAAATGCACAGGAAAGCCTCTTGCTAGGAAGAATGATCCAGACCAAACTTGTATAGAGGCCAAGAGGGAGAAACCTATTCTCATCTAATAAACTGTATGTCTGTCTTACTGGTGAAGTTACAGGCTTGGAAAGTTGATGTTATCTGTTCAAGATAACTCAGTCTGAGTTCACTGTTTTTTATATAATTAAATTATTTTTAATTGAAGGATAATTGCTTTGCAATGTTGTGTTGATTTCTGCCAGACTCCACTGTTTTGACACTTAGCTTTTGTAGTAGGTTCCTTGTTTTGGTCTGAATGTTTGTATCCTTCTAAAATTCCCATGTTGGAATGCTAGTGCCCAGTGTGGTGGTGATAGAAGGTAGAGCCTTTGGGAAGTGATTTGTTCATGAGGGTAAAGACCTCATGAGTAGGATTAGTAAGTACCCTTAAAAAAGATCCCAGGGAGCCCCTTAGAGCCTCCCACCAGGTGAGACTGGAAAAAGTGCCAGCTATGAACCAGGAAGAATGCCTTTACCTGACCCTTTGGCACCTTGGTCTTAGACTTCCTGACCTCCAGAAGTGTGAGAAAGTTTTCCTGTGCACCAGTCACCCTGTCTGTGATATTTTATTATAGCAACCTAAATGGACTGAGACATTGCTAGACTTTGAAAAAGATATTTGGTGAGACACAGGCTCAATGAGCCAGATTTTGAAGACATGTACCAACTGACTTCCAAGGAAAGTGAACTCAATATTTATAGAACATCTAATTAATGTAACATTAAAGCGTGATGTTAGGTCCTATTACAGACATGGTAAGTGGTTCCTTTGGAGTATCATTGTGTCCATTTTTTCAGAGTAGGAAGCTGAGGCCCAGAAACAGTTTAATAACTTATTCAAATGGAAAGTTACAGTAATGGAAGAGCAAGAAGTTGAATCCAAATGTGTCTGACTCTAGAACTGAATGCTTATTAGGGCACAAAAATGGTAAGAGCTGAAACTAGGGAAGGGATAAAGGGTTTTTTCTCCCTGTTCCTTCTTAATGCAAAGTCCTTCTGACAGTATTTTTTAGAACGTGTACTAGATGTCTGAAATCGTGGATTATTCACGGCCTTTTGTTTCCAACCCCACATATCATAATTCCTTAAGGTACGTGATAGCAGTGACAGCAAAATCCAGAGTAAATTCATTCTCTAGTTTGTTAACCACTAAGCGATCACCTTCACTGTAACAAACTGCAGAATACATTTTGAAGAGATGTGGCTGTAAAATTTTTAATTGTTAAAATGAAAATAAAATATCTTTGAAATATATTATGAAAAAATGAGACTTCTGAAATTTATGGTAATGAATAAAGTAGTTGGAACATAGAAATTAGGGTGATATGAAATTTATATTACGTGAAAGGGAGTCATTTACATAACTTCCTAACGTGTCTGCCATTTATGATTTAATAGTTCTTTTTCCCATTTAAAAAATACATATTTCATTATAGCCTATTATCTTTTCTTTTGTTGATTTGGTAAGATTTCTATAATTTACTTTATATTAAAAAAGAATAATAAATTGGTTTAATAGTGTCCTTAAGCCTCTTAGCACTTATTTTTTTTCCATTTACATGACAATATTATAAGAAATCAGTGCCTGCAGTCTTCTTAAACTGATTCTAAATGACCATTTCTGCTTGAGTTTTGAAAAACCAATTAATACTGAAGTAGCAACATTCAATCCATCTTGCACTAATGTTATTGGTAGCAGAATTAGAGTACCAATGAAAACATTTTTCCATATGATTAGCAATATTCTATCATTGTAATTCCTTTTCGCTTGAGATGAACTTGAATTTCAGTTATTTTATTATTCATACATCTAGTCTATCTAAAGGGAGAAAAAAAGTGTTCCTCTTATGACCTGCATTATCTGTATCAAAATAGATGACTTCAGAAGGAATAAAGAAACGAGCCATCATTTCATCTACAGTTCTGGCAGATTTAAACATACTGTGGATGTGATAGACATAATTAGAGATTAGAAACACTGAATTCACTTTTACTTCTTTGCTGCCTAAAGAATGTTGCTTGTTAGCACTAGTAACTATGTGATAAAGTAGGACTGAATGGGAAATTACCGCTCTGGCTGACTTAGTAGCCATACTCCTCCATCTTTTTTTCACCGTTTGGCGTGGTGGATAGGGGTCCTCTTGGTATCCTTCTTCCCAGCTCATGGTATGCAGGATGTAACACAGATGCACTACGGCAGTGATGTTGTAGATTGTGTGTGAGTTCATCTTTCTGCGTCCCTCTCCTCCAAGAGAAGATAGGCTGGTTTCCTATGGCAGTTGAGTTCACAGTGTGCATGCGTGCTAAGTCGCTTCAGTTGTGTCCGACTCTTTGCACCCTTTTAGACCATAACCCTCCAGGTTCCTCTGTCCATGTGATTCTCCAGGCAGAAATACTGGACTGGGTTGCCATGCCCTCCTCCAGGGGATCTTCCCAACCCAAAGACTGAACCTGCGTCTCTTATGTCTCCTGCATTGGCAGGTGGGTTCTTTACCTCTCGTGCCACCTGGGAAGCCCAGCAGTCCTGTTAAATCCCTTCCAATCTAACCTGAGCCAAATCCTTCCAAGCCTTAACTGTGTTATTCTGTTCAGTGATCTCCAAGTAGCTCTATGTTTGATAACTTGGTCCCTGCCCACCTTTGCAACTTTCTCACATCATTCTCATACCTGCTCACTTCATTTCAGCCAACGGGCCTCCCAGGACTTCTCACATATTACCAGTCCTGCTTCATGGCTGCTTATTTGCCATTTCCTTGACAAAAAAATCTCCTTTTACTCGATAAAGTCTGGCTGCCTTGCTCTCTGGGATTCACATGGAACATCATCTTCCCAGAGAGGCTTTCTGTGCCCACCCCATCTTACATAGGGGGCCCTTTTCCTTTTCTCTCAGGCCACCCTATTCTCATACATCAAAAATAGGTAATTTTACTATGTTTCCTTGTTTTACTAGACTTTTTAAAACAGTAAGGGCCATGACAGCTAAACTTTGTCTACTTAGTTTGCTTCTGTATACCCAGCATTACTCTGTGTTAATAACTTAGCTAAGTGCACTGAAAAATATTTGTGAATTAGTGAATGGGCCTGCCTAATGTCATCCTGTGTATGACTGGGGAAGTGCACTGTGTTCATAAAGATACAGTCGCAGATCTTACGTGACAGCACTTGAGAAGCCCTCCTGTCTCTTTAGTTGCTTTCTTCTTTGCTCAAATTTCACAGATTATCCACATGACCCAGGCTATTATAAAAGCACACACTCTTCAAGCATTTCAAGAATTCGAAGTAATATATCTAGTGACTTAGCCATGGCTCAGACATAAATTCTAACGTCCTCTGAAGTGAAACTGAAGTCGCTCAGTCGTGTCCGACTCTTTGCGACCCCACGGACTGACTATAGCCTACCAGGCTCCTCCGTCCATGGGATTTTCCAAGCAAGAATACTGGAGTGGGTTGCCCTTTCCTTCTCCAGGAGATCTTCCTGACCCAGGGATTGAACCCGGGTCTCCCACACTGTAGGCGGATGCTCTACTGTCTGAGCCACCAGCGAAGTCCTCTGAAGCCATTTGTAATTCTGGGTCTGCTAAGTTTTTGAAGTGTCTGTGGTTGGTTGTATATGAGGCATTCCGTGAGATTTTGTGGATATTACCTTTGAGCACGTCAGTGGGCTCAGGGAAAGGATGAGAGAAAAGGAAAGGAGAGAGCCCATTTTGAATACAGAAATATCTCTTGACTTGTCAACCAGTATTCTTTGTTTTTTGTTGTTTATATCCTCTTTGAGCTCCTCAGCAGCCTCTTTTATGAAAACAGGAGTTTGTTGAGGGAGTATTTTATTAGGCTTGCAAGATTAAAGCGTGAGTATCACTAGGTTTCATTTTACCAGGACTTCTAGAAATAAACTCATTTATCATTGTTCTTATAATAAAAATGTTTTGTTAATTTTTACAAATTTGGGCACTGTGAGTATATAGAAGAGAACAATCATTCATTTTAGTCACCCCCACTTGAATCCTGAGAGCATGAACCCAAGCATCCTGTCTCTAGCACTTAAGTAGTGTGGGCACATGATGAATGCACAATGTTTAGTAAATAATCAATACATTGCCAATGTCCAAAAATTGGTATATTCCTCTCTTTGTGTACTTAAATGTATATTATGAAGAGCTGTGGCTGACTAGGTTATAGGCATAAGTGGGAAGCGCATTGTCTCTAGAGTTTAATGACAATACCAACTAAAAGTGGGTCTACTTTTCATTATCACTATGCTTGGTCAGTTCTAGAAAATGACGGTGATGCAGCTCCCACCCTCAGCAACACCCACTCCCATTACCCCACCTAGGACCCTTAAGGTAAAGAGCACACTGTATGTTAAATTTTATCCCAAGAATTTTAAGTAACTTTTTATCATAGGCAATTTCCAATGGAAAACTTTTACAACTTCTGGTGACAGCACATGGCCCTGTATCTCAATCATCTTGAAAATATTACTGATCTTTGAATCTCTCTTGTTGGATTCTTAAGGGCAACATAAAACACATAAAAAATTTAAGGGAAATGATGTGCATCTTAGCATGAGTAACAGAAGAACTGTAGACATAGATTAAATGTTGAATGCTGTAGAAATAAGCCAATTAATCATGATATACTTATATAAGGTCGGCTTTTATGTAGGAATTAAAATTATATTTATGCAGGTTTTAAAATGGAACATAGAACACTCAATATTTTCTTAAGTGGATCTGAACATGAAGCATCTACTGACTGGAAGCACATACAGTAGAGAACATAGTAAATAAAAACAGAAAAAAGAAATAGGTTCACTGAGAAGGACAATTTTGGAATTATTTAGGAAAGTATAGATTATGGCTACAGTAACAGTGTATTTCTGGGAACTACATTTTGGATCGAAAATCTAAACTTAAGATGCAATTATTATAAGTGTATTAAAATACAGTTATAGAAAAGTTTGAAGAATGACATAATGAAATGCAGCTGGTGAGTCAAGTGTGCAAAATTCTTGCTCAGTCTCTGGATAGACTTTGTGACTCTTCTCACAAAAGCTATGGCAGTTCCAATGCAAGGTGCCAAGTCCACTCCAGCTTCATGAATTGACGTTGCTTTCTCATTAAGGGGAGCCAGGAGAGAAGGCCTCTTATTTGGCTAAAGTGAAGGCAAAGGTGAGCGTTATTCATTCAGGAAATGAATCAGCCAACCACGCTAACTCTAAACTCTCAGTAGGTTTATAATAGCCCTAGTCTGATTTTCTGTTAATACTTTTGCCATTTTTTTTTTTTTATGTTGTGATGCTTCTAATTTTTCTAATGACTTTTCATTCTGGTTTATCTTCAAGATCTGTCAGCAAATTCCCTTAGTGTTAATGTTCTGAACTCAAATTTTCAGAAATGATCAAAGTTATTGACTTTTTAATTTTTATTGAAATAGTTGATGAGGTGGCACTAGTGGGAAAGAACTTGCCTTACCAATGCAGAAGACATGAGAGACGTGGGTTCAGCCTCTGGGACGGGAAGATCCCTTGGAGGAGGGCACAGCAACCTACTCCACTGTTCTTGCCTGAAGAAGTCAGGCAAGATGGACAGAGAAGCCTGGTGGACTGTGGTCCACAGGGTCGCAAAGAGTTGGACGCAATTGAAGCAACTTAGCACGCACTCAGTGTTATGTTAGTTCCGCATGTACAACATAGTGACTTGATATTTGCATACATTATGAAATGATCACACAGTAAGTCTAGTAGCTTTCTGTTCCCATACAAACTTATTGTGATCTTATTAACCATATTTCTTATGCTACATATCACTTCCCCATGACTTTTTATTGCTTAACTGAAAGTTTGAATTCTTAATCCCATACATCTATTTCACCCTCCACCTTCTTACCTGGAACCTCCTACTCTCCAGCCACGCTTTGGGCAGTACCTGTTTGTCCTCTGCATCTCTGAATCTGTTTTGTTTTTTAGATTCCACATGTAAGTGAGATCCTGTGGTATTTGTCTTTGACTGACTTAGCATCATAGCCTCTAGATCTATCCATGTTGTCATAACAGCAAGATTGCATTATTTTATGGCTTGTGTTTGTGTACATCACATCTCCTTTATCCATTCATCTGTCAGTGGACACTTAGATTGCTTCCATATCTTGGCTACTGTAAATTTATCTACAGTGAACACTAGAGCATGTATGTCTTTTCAAATTAGTGTTTTTGTTTTCTTTGGATAAATATTTAAGAGGTAGACTTGCTGGATCATATGACAGTATATGGCAGTATATCCCTCGTAGTAGGCTTCCCTCATAGCTCAGTCAGTAACGACTCTGCCTGCGATGCAGGAGACCTGGGTTTGATCCGCTGGTTGGGTCTGAGTGCTGATATGGTTTGCTGCCTGGCCTGGGGAATCCTGGTGCTGGTACCAGTCCAGTGCTGTGTGGGGCTCTGTCCCAGAGTGGCTAGTTGTGGGATCTCGGGGGTCCTGGGACTGGCGCTGGTCAACTTCTGGTTGGTGAGTCCCTGGGGCTAATGGGTTAGACAGAGGACTCCAAATGGCTGCAGTCAGTGAGAGCCCCAGTTGCCTCCTCCTCTTCCAAGAGGTGCTCCAAGGTTAGCAAGTGGCTCTAGCCCAGGCTGCTTTCCAATCACTGCCTTACTGAGACTTGGAGTGTGTGTTCTGCACTTGCCTTTTAAAAGCAGAGGATTTGTTTCTTATAGCCCCCTTGCTGTCTTGTATGCAAGTCTCAATGGCCTCCAATGTCGGGCTTCTGGGAGCTTATCTTCCAAGTGCAGGACCTCCTTGGACTGGGGAGCCTGATGTGGAGCTCAGACCCCTTGCTCTTTGGGAGCATAGTTAGGATTATCCCTCTGTTTGTGGGTTGCTAACACAAGGGCATACGTCTTAACTATGTCTCTGTACCTCCTACCTCTCTCCTTGTGATTTCTTCTATTGCTTTTACTTTAGTTGTGTAAAATCTTTTCTGCTTGTCTTCAAATAGTCATTGTAGATAGTCGCTCTGTAAACAGCTATAGTTTTGTTGTGCCCGTGAGCTCAGAGTCTTCCTACACTACCATCTTGGCCACAACTTATGTTTTTATGTTTGAAATATCAACTTCATATTTTCCCACTATTTAAAAAAGCTCTTGCTGTTAGAAGGACAATCAAATGATTAATAATCAAATATTGTTTAAATAGGTTTTAGCTTATGGGACAGAGTAACTGAAATATATATTCCCAATCTTAACAAAATTCTGAATGTTTTCGCTTGATTATTGGAAGTTCTATATAGTTTCCATTGTAGCACCTTCATGGTTTCTCTTTTTTTGTTATTGTTTGTTAAAAATGTTCTTGCCCTCCAAAGTCTAAAAGACAGAAAATGTGTCTTTTTCACTTTCATATTTCACACTGCAGCATGTTGCCTAGAACTTATTTTTAAATGAGTTAAAATAACCCTGAATTATGATTAGGATAAAGTTTTAAGAACTTCTTTGTGTTATATAAATCTGTTTACTGTTTAAGGATTTTTAGAGCAAGAAAAAAAAGTTTGACACTTGGACTAGAAGAAAGTGAAGTTGAAGATCTCCTGGCCAATTAAGTTGGTATATAAATTAGAACCTGACTTTTAAAGATATGCTATTATTTTGCTGTCTTATCAAAATTCCTGGAATATTGGAATGTTGGCAGCAGGGAAAAAATATCTTTTTGTTCCCAAATCCCTATGTCTATAGTCAGTACCTTTACTGACTTATCTTGAAGATTGTAAATATCCTCTTAAAAATGAAATGTGGCTGAAAGGCATACTATTTCATTACTTTAAAGATAAAGCATAGATTTAAAAAATCTTTTATATAAAGCTTTGTTCAAAAATATCACACAAGAGAGGCTGAAGAGTTAAATGCAAGAGAGAAAAGCATGGCTCAATTTATTGATATATATATATATACACACACACACACACACACTACAACCAAGGTATAAACAAATATGAACATGCCATTTCCATGATTAAAATATTTCAATGGTTCCCCATTATTTTGTGAATCAAGTTTAAAATATTTTTACGTGGTCATGAGGCTTCACATTACTCAGTCCCAGCTGGCTTCTCTCACATCAACCTCTACCATTCTCCTCTTCTCTGTCTTTCATTAAGCCAGGTCTTCTTTTATATCCTATAATGGACATGCTGCCTCCTACTCCAAGTTCATTGCAAACACAAGTTGTTTTTTTGGACTTCTCCCAGCATCACCTATATGAATGCATAGACTTATTCTCATCTGAATCCCTAGACCCAAATTCCCCTAGGATGTGAACTCATAGCACCATGCACTTTTTTTTCAAGCAGGCATCACAACTGTAAACAAATTGTGTTGTTATTTAGAGTTAATTGTCTATTCTCTCCATGATGATGTCGATTCTAGGAAGGTAACAACTGTGTCTGTCTGGATCATTTTTGTCTGTGGTTTTAAATGCCAGGCAAATAGTAAATGCTTATATGTAAAATAGAGAAAGTTATAGCCTTTGTTTTGTAGGAGAGTTATAAGGAGGAAATGAGACAATCTGCATCAAGAGTTCAGCAGACTTGTTTGAAGACACCTAGAGCCCTGGATTAATTGGTGGAGTTGGTAAAGCTTCACCAATACAGTCTGGACAACTTTCCTCCCTTTGATAAAACATCAGAAGGCAGGTTTTATGGGCCACTTTTTCTTTTTTCCTTGCTCATTTTTTTTTCATTGAAATGCATTTGACATACCACATTGTGTAAATTTAAACTGTGCAATGAACTAATTTGACACATTTAAATATCATGATTGCTGTTGCAGTGATAATTAGCACCTCTGTCATGTCACATAACTAACCTTTCTTTTGAGTGGTTAGAATGATTAAGATCTAGTATCTTAGCAATTTTCATGATTATAATACAACCTTGTAAATTTCACTATACTGTGCATTAGATCTGTAGGACTTACTACTCATTTCAAGTTTATACCTTTGAACAGAATCATGCAATTCTAGCCCCTGGTAACCACCATTTTACTCTGTTTTTACAAGTTTGGCTTTTTTAGATTCCACACAGAGGTGGTATAATACAGTATTTGTCTTTTTCTGTCTGACTTACCTCACTTGCCTTTCCTCAAGGTCCATCCACGTTGGTACAGATGTCAGGATGTTCTGACCTTTCATGACTGAACAATAGCCTATTGTATACGTATGTGCCACATCTTCTTTATTCATTCACCCATTGATGGGTATTTAGTTTGTTTCCATGTCTTGGCTGTTTGTGAATAATGCTGCAGTAAACATGGGCGTGCATGCATCTCTTTGGTATCCTGTTTTCATTTCCTTTGGGTGTATATTCATGATAGGAATTGTGGATCACATGGTAGATCTAATTTTAATTTTTTGGAGAAACTTTCATATTTTCCATAATGGAGCACTTTCTAATCAGTTTCTTTTTAATCATGACAGGTATAGAGTGGTCACCCTTCTTATCATGTCTCTCACTATCATGATTGCATCACCATCAAGACTCTCACTAGCCTAAGGAAATTCAAAAGACATTAATAATTTGACATTTGAGCATTTATGTTACTCTGGGCCCTATCTTAAGTGTCTTAAATGTATGAACTTGTTTAATTCCCACAGTGATGCTATGAAATACGATTATTGTCATTCCTGATACTGAAAAGAGAGGTTGCCCTGATTACACAGTTAATAAATAGTAGAACCGGGGTTTGGATTTACAGAGTGTCTTTTAGTGGACGTGCTTTCACCACCGTGCCATGCTGATGAAATGGTTCTGAAGGCAACTCTGTTGTTCATTGCATAGGAGTTTTATCCTCTCTCCTTATCACATACCAAGAGAAAAAGAAATGTATGTTGAAATCAGGCGGCTGTCCCAGTTTGACTGAAGGTGACCTCATCTTTCTAGGTCTTTGCTCAGTTGAGGTTATCCTCACATTACTCACATATCCTCACTAAAACAGAAACAAAAAATACAAGGCCTGTTAGGTCTAATAAGACATCAAAGATGTTCCACAAAATTCTCTAACCCACTCACTTTCTAGTTTAGAATTGGGGAAAAAGGTAGTGTCCATAGTAAATGAAAATGACCCTCTACTCACACAGAAAACAGGGGAGAGTGTCAGGGGAAGAAGAGAGAAGAGATGAGAAATCTTGGGTTAGAGGATAGCAGACAGTGAGAGGCAGCTGCAAATATTAGCTATGGAGAATGGAGAACAGCTCTACAGAAAGGATAGACATACCCTAGATGCCTTTAAGGAGCACCATTTAGGGACGAAGTTGAGTACTAAAATATGAAGACAGTTAACTCTTTACTAAGTTGTAGGATTTCAACCCTACACCATGTAAAAGGAACAAATTAAAGTTTCCTTTGAAAATACAAGGCATCCAAAACAACCTTGGTTGGAAGTGCCGATATCTTAACAATGTTAAGTAACAAGGTAGCACCAAACTTCCATTTAAATTATTTATAAGTGATAAAGTAGCACTAATCAGAATATGAATTTTTAATGTTCACTGTTGAGTGTTCTATAATTCTCCGCATTATGTCTTTGATGACACCATTGGCTGAAAATGAAAAATTCTACATTGTCCCGATATTGTTACTCAGATACTTCTTTGTAACTTTTAGTTTTCTTCAGATAATCTTAGTCACAAATGATGTACCTGTTATCTTTGTGGTACTTTATTCTTCAAGATAGCTGGGAATTGATGACCTACACCTAATTAAATTGAAACAAGTTTCTAAGAAAAAAAAGCTAAGCAAGTTTCTAAGAAGTTGCCTTAATGTAAGTGGCTGTTCACTGTCTTATTTTTTTAAATCAAATATTCTCCTAGTTGACACATTCTTCCAGACATATATATATGATAAAAGTGTAGGATGCTACTAGAATAACTTCTTTTCAGGCTATGAATAATGGTAAGCAGAATCCTAAAACAAGAAGTAAAGGTAGTATTTAATATGCGCACAGCAGCATTAAAAATTCAATTCAGATGTAAGCTACTGCTGCACTATATGTTGGCCTATAAAAGTCTCATGCAAATATAGCTTTATAGATTCAATGAAGAGTTGTTAGTTTTAACTGCGTTTTAACAACTAGACCACATAAAATCTATGGTCTTATCTTCGGCTAGAGAAAATGATCTAGTCTCAAAATGACTAATCTGTTAAATTCAGTAGTTGTTTATTCAATGCCTCCTGTTGGGGCAACATAGACATCAGCTACACGCAAATGTTGGATTGCTTTGCAATGAACCCTTTCTTGTGTGTAATGACTTTATCTAAGGAGAAAATTAGAAATTAGGGGAAGAGAAATGAAGCAATTTGAATGTCATGGAGACTCAAAGCTTCAAAAAAAATTCTGATTTTATGAATTTTACTCTTTGGTGGGAATTGATCTACTACTTCTCTCTGTGTGTAGTCACTAAATCGTGTCCGACTCTTGCGACCCCATGGACTGTAGCCAGCCAGCCTCCTCTGTTCATGGGATTCTCCAGGCAAGAATACTGGAGTGGGTTGCCATTTCCATCTCTGGGGGATCTTCCTGATCCAGGAATCGAACCCAGGTCTCCTGCATTGAAGGCAGATTCTTTACAAACTGACCTATGAGGGAAGCCCATGTACTTCTTGAAGTCTAACAATTTTAAAGTCTAAAGAAGCTTGGTGTTGAAACAATATACTATTAATGACACAAAAAAGGACATCAAAAGAAATATTATCAAAAACTTTCAAAATCTGGTTTTCATTTCCTAAGTGGAGGAAAAACAAAACCAGAGCATAAATTAGATCTTGGTTTCTGGCATAGATATGCAGTGGCGTATATTTTGACTTTGTATGTTACTATGAAGATGTTCTGCTCTTATAATTCATTTGTGAGTTTTTCACAAGTAACAGATTTTGCTTCAGGGTACTCAGTTTAATTTTGTTGTTGTTCACTCACTAAGTCGTGTCTAACTTGGTGACCCCATGGACTGCAGTATACAAGGCTTCCCCCTCCTTGACTACATCCCAAAGTTTGCTCAAACTCATGTGCACTGAGTCAGTGATGGCATCCAACCATCTCATCCTCTATTGTCCCCTTCTCCTCCTGTCCTCAATTTTCCCCTGCATCTGAGTCTTTTCTGATGAGTTGGCTCTTTGCATCAGGAAGCCAAAGTATTGGAGCTTCAGCATTAGCCCTTCCAATGAATACTCAGGGTTGATTTCCTTTAGATGACTGATTTGATCTGTTTGCTGTCCAAGGGACTCTCGAGAATCTTCTCCAGAACCACAATTCGAAAGCATCAATTCTTCAGCACTCAACCTTTTTTATGGTCCAACCCTCACATCCGTACATGATTACTGGAAAAACCATAGCTTTGGCTATACGGACCTTCAGATACCTTTTGTCTGATCAATGACCTTTCATTCTCAGCAGGTATTTGTTATCCCACTGCTTTGGACTTTCCGGAAATTCATTGTGCCAGCATAACTTGTGATTGGCAAAATGTAGATGGATAGCACAGATCCCAGAAATAAGCCTGAGATGATATGCATATTAAAGTTTAAAACAAGGAGATACTTTCTAAATTGGTGGTCCAAAACCATTGTCACTTGCAGATCCTCTGAAACTAGAGATTCACTGGCCCCTTCCCAGACCTAGTGAATCAACATCTGTAGGGTGGTGGTGTGACTAGGGCATCTATTTTGCTGTCCTAGTTAAGCTCTTTAAGTGAATATCACACACAGCAAGGATTGCAAGCCGCTAGCCTACATAGTTGACAGTTGTACAGAACTTTATAATTTACAAAGCCAGTCACGATTTTTTATCTCACTTAATCTGGTATGATGGACATCAGTGCTATTTTATAGACCAAGAATTCAATCTTTAAGAGAGGTTAAATGAGTACCTAGTAATGTACTTCCTAACTTTAAGTCTAGGCTTCTGATAAAAAGTCACTGGCTCTTACTTTTTGACTTCTTTGGGGGCCATAATATACACACAGGAAAAAATGGCAATGCTATTAGTGTACTGCCCAGTGAATTTTCTCAGACTGAGCACATCTGTGTAACCAGCCACACACATGCCCTCCTCTCTCCTCCTCCAATCACTAATTACTCCCATGAGAGCAGTTACTGTGCTGACTTCAAACAATATTGGTGGGATTCATCTACTGTTTCATGATTTCAATGAATAGGATCACTCATTATAGCCTCAATTGTGTAAGCCTTCTTTTAAGGATCATTACATATGTGAGACTGATCTGTGTTGTATTGTATGTACAGCAATGATGAATTTACCCTCATTGCTTATAGTGTTTCTCTGTGTGAATATATGATATAATATTGTTCATTCTAGTACTGGTAGAAGTTTCCGCAGTTTCTGGTTTTATCTGAGTCCAGCAGAACGCTCTCAACATTCTAGTGCACATCTTTGGTGAACAGATACAAATTTTTATTGAGTATGTGCCTAGGAAAATCCAACACTTTCAAATTATAATATTTCACTTGTAAGTTGGCAGAAGTCACCTCTAGCTTTTCCCTTCCAAACCTTTCTTTTCCTTTAGTTATTATAATCCTTACCACCACTCCTAACTTCATTAATCAAAACCTCTCTGAAATAAGAAAGAGGCAAATTAATTTACTCTAAGACATACCATGTCTATTAATTCCAGATTTATTTCAAAGGATAGTATCTTGATTAA
Organism: Muntiacus reevesi; assembly: GCF_963930625.1. NCBI lineage: Eukaryota > Metazoa > Chordata > Mammalia > Artiodactyla > Cervidae > Muntiacus > Muntiacus reevesi. The sequence continues at coordinate 39,460,349 of NC_089264.1, read as the reverse complement.
AGGGACAACTTTCTGATTGTGAAATTTCAGGGCATAAGACCATCATAGGCATATCTAAGCAAATGGTTTTATCTTATTTTGATACAGAGTTTTTTTTTTTTTTTTTTTTTTTGATACAGAGTTTTGTTTAAAAAATTTTTTCGGACAAAATGTTACAAGGAAACACAAAATGAGTAATATGGGTAATTAATTGGTTACTCACCAAGTAACCATTGCTTGACTCTGTGTACTTGCATAGATTTACTAACCCCTTTGGGTCCCAGCCCCATTCTACCAGATACCGCTGGTCAGAGTACGTCGACCTGCTCAAAGAGTGTGTTCATACAGCTTCTGTTACAGCATCAGTGTCCTCCTTCAGGTGTCTGATCACCTGGGATCCTTTTCTGTGAATCCTCAGGTTGCTATGGGACTTCCCTATGATTCTGTTCCATGCACCCTAGATCCCTGAGGATCTTTACGGTTCATTGACATCGTTAAGTCAGAGTAAGTATTTCCTGATGCCTTTATCCATGGAGTGGGAAGGGAGGTAAGGTTGATTAATAACAAGTGCATGGGTTTTTCAATAGGACAAGTAGTTGCTTCTCTAGGCCTTAGTTTTCTCAGGTATGAAATTGGTATAATATTTCCATTAGCTTAAATAACATAATACTATGAAGTTAATACAAGTATTCGGTGCTGAATAAATGGTATCATTAATAGCTGCTAAAGTTCAGGGACTATGTCTTATTTATCCCTAAAATAATATTTGGTAGCAGGCTTCTTATAAATTTTTAAGGGAACTTATGATTTACGTAAGTCCTGCTGGTTGGGGGATAATATTTACATGAAGGAGGATGCTCCTTTCTCCCTGGCTCCTATTCCCTTCTGTATGAGTTCTGAATTACTAACAAAACTATAAAATCTGTCTTTATGCTCTCCAAATCTATTCCTGGTAGGGAGAACATTCTCAGGTAACAACATTGCAGGTTGGGGATTCAGGTAGGGCTAGGGTGTATTTGCAAAAGAGTCAGAGCATATTATAGAAGTGCAGAAAGAATTATGTTAAGGATGCTATCATTAAGGAACATAAATTATATTTAAATTCAGCTTTGTCTGAACTCTCAGGTCTCCATCTGATAAAGCATAGTAATAAAACCAGCTGAACTATTTTAATTGCTTTTCATCTCCTGGTCTAGGCTTCAACATTAGCTATTAATTGCTTCTGAATGGTATCTACTGTCACATACAGTAAATGGATACAGGCCTTCATTTAGGAAGTAATTGATAGACATTCATTGTGCTTCTGGCACAGTGAATCTGAATACCATCACCAACACCACTGACAATTCTACTACCAAAAGTGCCGACAGTTCTACCATGGATGCCATGACCAATTGCACTACAAATACTAATAATTCCAGCACCCTAACAACTCACCACCTAATACCACCAGCAATTTTGTCACCAGTACCAATAGCAACTTCAAAACCAATATTCAAAGTGATGCTAAAGGTCAACAGATATGCTGGGCTCTGGGAGCCCACATAGACAAAACGTAGTCTATGACTTTATTGTGTACCTGGCTTGATGGAGGAAATACAAAGTTGGCACTGTTTGATCCTATTTGACCTGCATGGCCCCTTAAGTCCTTCATCTTGAGATACCCCGCCGCCGCTCTGCTCCTCACACATTGTTTGGTAGCCACATTAGCTTACTAAAAATACCAGGACTTTTCCTACTTAAAGACATTTGTGTCTGCTGCGCTCTCTTCCTGGTGTAGTTTGTCTCTGATCTTTACAAGTTGAAACACTTTTACACTTAAATTCTTGGCATAAATACCACTTCCCAAGAGAAACCTTCTCTAGCCTTCCCCCTCCACTAGGAGGACAGGGAAAATAGTTTGTAGTTTACATAGTTGATCAGCATTTGACATAAATGAGTATCTAGCATGATGCTCACAGGTAGTTATTAGTAGCAATGGTAAGAGCAGAACTGGACAGGTGATCCCTTTGGCTGGAAATAAGGAACCAGATTGAATATGAAGCCAAAGTCCAGGAGACTGGACCGACTCACAAGAGAGAGAGGTTTCAGGTCAGAAATTGGGAGGTAAAGTCTAGGAGAGTTAACAGGAGCCGCAGAGACAAAAGCTCTAGACCAGCTCTGAGCCCTTTGGTAGGTGCTGGATAGTGAAGATAGTGTGGTTGGCGAGTGGAACACAGTACACAAAATACGCAAATAGCAATGGGAAGGGTATACAATGAACTACTTCTGAGATGATTGAGCCTGAGGGGGAAAATAAACAGTTATTGATGAGAGTGGCTGTTGATAATCATTATGTGTCATAGCCCTTTCAGGAAATCTTCTGTACCTTTCTGATTTCCTTATATCTCCTTCTCCTCCTTGGGTTCATAGGCTATGGGTGCAAAGTTATTATGGAAATGTGGACTTGAAGTTTTCACTCATGTTTATTGTAACTAATTCCTATAAGTCTAGACAGGAAGAGTAAGTATTTAGTCAACAGTTCTATTTTTGTTGCTGTTTTGTTAAAAGTTAGAAATTATCCAACACACTTTGCATGAAATTCCACAGAAAATATTCCTAATTATTCTGGCCCACACCAGATTCTCCCCTCTTTAACTTATTCTGTGTATGAGTCAGAGTGTTAAACTTACCTTCAATTTATCCTTGTTCAGAGTTGATTTAATATAGTGGACTTAAGGGCAAAGATTATAGAGACAGGCCATTTGGTTTTTGAATCTCAGCTCCAGCTCTTATTATCAGTGGAAACCTTGGATAAGTCACTTAGCCTCTCTCTGCCTTCAGTTCAGTTCAGTTGCTCAGTCGTGTCCAACTCTTTGTGACCCGGTGGATTGCAGCACACCAGATTTCCCTGTCCATCACCAACTCCGGAGCATGCTCAAACTCATGTCCATTGAGTCAGTGATGCCATCCAACCATCTCATCCTCTGCCGTCCCCTTCTCCTCCTGCCTTCAATCTTGCCCAGCATCAGGGTCTTTTCAAATGAGTCAGTTCTTCACATCAGTTGGCCAAAATACTGGAGTTTCAGCTTCAACATCAGTCCTTCCAATGAATATTCAGGACTGATCTCCTTTAAGATGGATTGGTTGGATCTCTTTGCAGTCCAAGGTACTCTCAAGAGTCTTCTCCATCACCACATTTCAAAAGCATCAATTCTTTGGTGCTCAGCTTTTTTTTTTTTTTAATAGCCCAACTCTCACATCCATACATGACTACTGGAAAAACCATAGCTTTGACTAGATGGACCTTTGTTGGAAATGTCTCTGATTTTTAATATGCTGTCTATATGGGTCATAGCTTTTCTTCCAAAGAGCAAGCGTCTTTGAATTTCATGGCTGCAGTCACCATCTGCAGTGGTTTTAGAGCCCCCCAGAATAAAGTCTCTCACTATTTCCATTGTTTCCCCATCTATTTGCCATGAAGTGATAGGACCGGATGCCATGATCTTAGTTTTCTGAATGTTGAGTTTTAAGTCAACTTCTTCACTCTCCTCTTTCACTTTCATCGAGGCTTTTTAGTTCTTCTTCGCTTTCTGCTATAAGGGTGGTGTCATCTGTGTATCTGAGGTTATTGATATTTCTCTCAGCAATCTTGATTCTAGTTTATGCTTTATATAGCCTGGCATTTCACATGATGTACCCTGCATATAAGTTAAATAAGCAGGGTGACAATATACAGCCTTGACATACTCCTTTTCCTATTTGGAACCAGTCTGTTGTTCCATGTCCAGTTCTAACTGTTGCTTCTTGACCTGCATACAAATTTCTCAGGAGGCAGGTCAGGTGGTCTGGTATTCCCATCTCTTGAATAATTTTCCACAGTTTGTTGTGATCTGCACAGTCAAAGGCTTTAGTATAGTCAATAAAGCAGAAGTAGATGTTTTTCTGGAACTCTCTTGATTTTTTGATGAGCCAACAGATGTTGCCAATTTGATCTCTGGTTCTTCTGCCTTTTCAAAATCTAGCTTGAACATCTGGAAATTCATGGTACACATACTGTTGAAGCCTGGCTTGGAGAATTTTGAGCATTATTTTGCTATTGTGTGAGATGAGTGCAATTGTGTGGAAGCTTGAGCATTCTTTGGCATTGCCTTTCTTTGGGAATGGAATGGAAACTGATCTTTTCCATTCCTGTGGCCTCTGCTGAGTTTTCCAAATTTGCTGGCATATTGAGCACAGCACTTTCACAGCATCATCTTTCAGGATTTGAAAGAGCTCAACTGGAATTCCCTCACCTCTGCTAGCTGTGTTTGTAGTGATGCTTCCTAAGGCCCACTTGACTTCACATTCCAGGATGTCTGGCTCTAGATGAGTGATCACAACATTGTGGTTATCTGGGTCATGAAGATCTTTTTTGTATAGTTATGTGTATTCTTACCACCTCTTCTTAATATCTTCCGCTTCTCTTAGATCTGTACCATTTCTGTCCTTTATTGTGCCCATCTTTGCATGAAATGTTTGCTTGGTATCTTTGATTTTCTTGAAGAGTCTCTAGTCTTAGCCTGTTGTTTTTCTCTATTTTTTTTGCATTGGTCACTGAAGAAGGCTTTCTTATCTCTCCTTGCTATTCTTTGGAACTCTGCATTCAAATGGGTATATCGTTCCTTTTCTCCTTTGCCTTTAGCTTCTCTTCTATTCACAGCTATTTGTAAGGCCTCCTCAGACAACCATTTTGCCTTTTTGCATTTCTTTTTCTTGGGGCTGATCTTGATCACTGTATCCTGTAGTGTCACGAACCTCCATCCATAGTTCTTCACACATTCTGCCAGATTTAATCCCTTGAATCTGTTTGTCACTTCCACAGTATAATCGTAAGGGATTTTATTTATGGCATACCTGAATGGTCTAGTGTTCCCCTACTTCAATTTCAGTCTAAATTTGGCAATAAGGAGTTCTTGATCTGAGCCACAGTCAACTCCCAGACTTGTTTTTACTGACTTACAGAGCTTCCTTAAAGCTCTTCCTTTAAGAGCTCTTACTTAAAACTCTCTGCCTTAGTTTTAACTATTGCACTACTCTCAAAGCGACGATAATATTCATATGTAATACTAGATGAGCTGTAGAATATGACATTGAAATGAGCATGAATTATGAGCATGAATCAGTTTGAACAGTACCTGGCACATAGTAAGGGCTACACAAATATGAAGTATCATGATTGAACAACGAATAACAAAACACTAGATAGGGAGTTTTAAGTTTTTTGCAGCTGTGTGAAGTTTACATATGAAAGTTAGAAAGTAATTGCTAAGACTCTTTTGTAAACAGAGCATCAGTTCAGCAAAATCACCTGGTTTCAGTCATCAACAACATTTTCTTTATGGGTTAGAATACATCAAAGTGGTTACAACCTCTTATGAGCTCTTCCTTTATATAACCTCATCTATAATAACAACTGTGTTGGTTAAGGAAATCGTTATTCAAAGGACCAAATCATCTACATGCAAATGAGTTTAGCATAATTTCCTTAAGCATAGTAATCACTAAAGAGAGAAAATTCGTTTTCTTTCATAAGTCTGTGTGTCTGAAACAATTTACCAATGTAAGCAGGGTGGAGGGGCAGGTCAACATTTAAAATCTCTTTGTGGCATCTTTTTACAGTAAAATCCCATCCCCAGGCAATTATCACCTACCTTAAAAAAAAAAGTATTTCCTGTGTTTTTTATCTCAAGAGTCTATATATTACATAGGAAAGTCAGTTTTCCCTTTTGAAAAATATGTTTTACTTAGACTTTGTCCTGAAACTGACAATTATGTCAAAAACTTGCTATTTGGAACAACTTTGATTAAGAGTAGGGCTTTCAGCATACTTCCTTACTGTGTGACTTCATTCAGCCTTCTCAGTGTCTCCAAACTTGCTTGTTTGTGCATTTCCAAGACATAAGCATTTGAGCACTGACAGCCTAGAAAGCTAAAACAACCATCATACTTGTCTTACTGTCTTAGCATAATGAACATTGTATATGTGAGACAAAAGATAAAAAGGACACAAGGAAATAACTAAATACAGCATTTCTTTTGTGCCTTGAGTACTGCAGGTATTGGATGCATTTACTTTGAGTATCTGATATTTTAATAAGTCTTTAGAGACACTTGAAGCTAGTAAACACCACTTCTCTTCTTCATAAGACACAAAAATCATGATAAATTTTTTTCAGTGTGAAAAACCTTTGGATTCATGAATTACATATTCACAGTTTTGATCTAAGATTTATTTAGATTTTGTTCCCCCACCCAGGAAGTTGATTATCTCTTTCTGACTCTGGCAGAAAACCCCCCACTTGCTCCTTCTGTAAGCACACGTGAGGACTAAATGTTGAAGAAGGATGTTAGGTACATTTTAGTAACTCACTGAGAAACCTTCCCTTATGTGATTAGAGAGATTAAAAATGAGTTTAGAGAGAAAATGGGGTATTGCATGAGAATTCTTGTGTTTTGAACAAATGATTTCTGAAGATGTGCCTTTTGTTTGTCTTCTGACATCTTTAGAGCTTAACTTCGGTCTAATATAGTCCAGCATAGCTTTTCACAGTCACAGTTATCAGACTCCCAACATCAAACCTGGAAAATCATAATATGTTTTAATATCATTTCCAAACTATTTATAAAAACACTGTTTATAAAACTGTCAGAACCTTACTCATTCCTAAACTATACAGAATGGTGTGTACTTAAGAGCTGCTTACTTGTATAGGCTAATGTAAGTGTTCTGAGTATGTTTAAGGTAGGCTCAGCCAAGCAGAGAATGAGATGGTAAGAAAAATAGGAATCCATTGGCCTCATGCACAAGGGAAAGGGTGTGTGTGTGTGTGTCTGTGTGAAATCATTTCAGTTGTGTCTGACTCTATGTAACCTCATGGACTGTATAGCCCTCCAGACTCCTCTGTTCATGGGATTCTCCAGGCAAGAAAACCAGAGTGGGTTGCCATGCCCTCCTCCAGGGGATCTTCCCAACCCGGGGATTGAACCCATGTTTCTTATGTCTTCTGCTTTAGCAGGTAGGTTCTTTACCTTTAGAACCATGTGGACAAGGGATTCTAGGTTATAAAGGAAGTGAGTAACAACTGCTGGTAGCATATTAGAAAGTACAAATTGATGGATCTAGGTTTTAAGAGGTGATGTCTGTCCTTTGAATTTTAGTGCCAGCATTCCCAACTTGGTGTCAATCAGGACACAGGGCCATGCTCTCTGCTGATGCTCAAGATGCCCATTAGCAATACACAGAAGCAGGTGTATTTAAAACGTAATATCCTTAGTACTTTGTACAAACTAGCAATCCTTTTTTATTGGAAGGAAGTGTTTCCTCTCCCTTAATTATTCCATCTGAATATCCAGTCCTGACATTTAAAGTGAAGCATGTTCAAATTTCCCTTGAAATTTAAAATTTGTGCTAAATTAGGTTGTTTGGTGGGAAGTGAGCCTTGCATTTGTTAAGGAGAGATTTGGTTATAAAATTTTGATTGACTTAAGGCTCTGAAAGTGGGTGAATAAAGCCGGTGGCAAGAAAATGAGAAAAAGAAGTTGGTGGGCAGGTGATTCATTGCCATTTCCTGCAGTTCCTCATCTGATGACAAAGAGCTATATAGATCCTCCGTCAAGAAATGAACTGTTTCTTTTGGGGTTCTGCAGTAACAGTGAAGCAAAATGTTAAGCAGTTACTAAACATGGGATCTGTGTTTGTCTTCATGGAGAGACTAGTGCTAGCTCCTCTTCCTGTAGTCAACAGTAGCTGCTCAATCGAAGAATGTTGACTGGGATTTGGAAAGACTTTTTAAAAATGAGATAGATTGGTCTAAGTATTCCTTCCTTCTGCTCCTGAATCCGTTTCTTCTCTCTTGCTTTGATGCTTATTTATCAAACTCACGTTATATGCCAGGAATTATATAAGGTACTGAAAATGCAGTTCCAAAGAACAAACAAAAAAATTGGTCTTTCATGGGGTGTACATTTTAATGGACAAAATGGAATCAAAGTAAATGTATTAAATAATTGCAGATTGTGACAAGTGACATGAAGGACCCAATCAAATAGCTCAGTTAGGAAATAACAGTAGGTAGGGAGGATACGGTACTGCAGTCAGCAGAACATCTATGAGATGGTTACCTGAGGGATGGGTTGGAGCTGGCAGCTGTTGAAGGTATGAGGGCAAGTGGTTCTGGGAAGAGGGAATGGCAGTGGCTGAAGTAGTGACATCACCTTGCAAAATCTGGAAGAGAGGCAATATAGCTAAACTGTCCCTGGCATTTGATGGTTCCACTTAGGATCCTTTGACTTTATGATGATGAGAATGTGGTACTCATTCGCAAGCATACTTCACGTTTAATTTGATCTTTTCCCAGGCCAGTGAAATGATACACCAAACTTTCTCTTGATGCTGGGTAGTGGCAGTGAGCAGCAGCTCCCAGCCATGTGATCGTGAGGGTGACGATTGATACATTTACAACCATTCTGCCCCCATACAGTTATTTTGTTTTTCATTTTCAGTGCAGTATTCAGTAATTTACATAAGATACTCAACACTTTATTATAAAATAGGCTTCGTTTTGGCCAGTTTTGCCCAACTGTAGGCTAATATGTTTTGAGCATGTTTAAGGTAGGTTCAGCCAAGTAGAGGATGAGATGGTTGAATGGCATCACTGATTCAATGGACATTATTTCGAGTAAACTCCAGGAGATTATGAAGGACAGAGGAGTCTGGCATGTTGCAGTTCAGGGGCTGCAAAGAGTCAGACTCAGCTTAGCAACTAAGCAACAACATTAACCAAGCTATGATGTTTGGTGTGTGTGTGTGTGTATGCTAAATCATTTCAGTCATGTCTGATTCTTTGTGACCCTATAGACTTCAGCATGCCAGGCTCCTCTGTATCCATGGGATTCTCCAGGCAAGAATACTGGAGTGGGTTGCCATTTCCTCCTTCAGGGGGTCTTCCTAACCCAGGTATCGAATCCTCATTTCCTGTGTCTCCTGCATTGCAAGTGGATTCTTTGCCACTGAGCTACCTGGAAAGCATGATGTTTGGTAGGTTAGGTGTATTCAGTACATTTTCAACTTATGATATATTCAGCTTATGATGGTTTGGCAAGGTGTAAGCCCATCATACATCAAGGAAGATCTGTGCTGAGAAAGCAGACTGTGTCATTTCTTTCCTTTTGGTTGTCCCTGAAACAAACCTGAAGACAGTGGTTTCAGCCCTCTCATGGGCCCACTTTTGTTCCTGTGCTGGGTGGGTTTCTGACTAGGCTATCAAGATATTGCTGTCTACCCTTGTTACCAAGCCAACTCAGTGCCCACCTCCACCGTATACTTGTGTAGGCACTTATTCATTCAACAATGTATTGCTAGGATTTACCGAGGCCAGATACTGCTTCTGGCACTAGGAAAACAGCAGAAGATGGACATAGCCTGGATTGAGTGGGGGAAAGGTGGAGAAGACAGATGATAGAGAAGAAAAGTGAGTGTCAGTGGAAAGTGCCAGGTAGATATTTGAACAGAGAAGTGTGATAGAGGACTGGTGGGGAGGGTCAGATGAGCTCTCCACGAAAAGATTACACACATGTACTGTAGAGATGAGCATTTCACACCGTGAATGATACCTCAGTGTGACTCCAAATGACATCTCAAAGTGAGAAGAGCCTGGCGAGATTCACTGGACCTTGAATTAGTTTGGAGGTGCTCTTGAGTTGTTCTGACTGTAGGTGATTTTCTTATATGCTATTCATTGTGAGACAGGGAACATAGCCTCCAAAATTCAAGACTTCTAATAATGACAGTGATATCATTTGTTGAGTATGTATTATATGGCAGGTATTAGACTGAGCGCTTTTATATGAGCTACTTTCCTAAATGCTCACAGCCCTACAAAGTGGATTTTATCTTTGTCTATACTTACAACAGAGGAAATGCGCTCAGAGCAGGGGAGTGACCTGAGGTCATAGAACTTGTGAGTGTAAAATACAGGATTCATGTCCTGCAGTCAGGCCTCAACCCCCGGCTAATGAACAGCTGGACGACACACTGCTTTCCTAAGGAATGTTTCCATTGTGTTCAGTATTGATGAATAGTTTGCTCTAGGAGGATAGAATAGAGAACTAGCTCCCCACATACATTTTCGTCTGAGGCTTCAAAATACAGCCTTGCCTCTAGGTTGAAAAGGTAAAGAATTGTACTTTTGGTGTTTCTTAGTGTGGTCATTATGGCACTTGCTCTTGAATTCCATTTGGGTGTGTGAAGAAAGTATTACAAAGACAATTCCTATTCCAGAAGGGAGGTAAATATGTCAAAATCTGTGTTCAATAAAATTCCAGATCTACTAGATCCTGTGTGGAGTGATAGAACTCATTTTTATTTGTTGAATCTGCAAGAAAACAAGGGAATTGTCTTTCCCTTCCTCCCTCCCTTCCTTCCTTCTTATTCAAAATGACCAAATTCAGAGTCACAGATGGTCATTATATTGAGAAATTCTTTACAAACAAATCATACTTGTTCCCTTCAGAGTTTTCTAGAGGTAATGGGTCAGACTTGGGGAGCTGCTGAATTGCTGACAAGTGTCCATGACTCTCACATGGTGTTGGGTTGATGTGTGATGGTTGAGAAGCATGATGTGGGCATTCTCCTCTGATGGGAGCTTCTTCAGCTGTACTTTCTTCTCTGGAAGTGCTCCTCCCAAGGCTAAAGAGCATTGTTTTCAGAACCAGGTGGCCCTCTGAGTTCCACCTTCTGCATCCACTCTTCACCGTCACCTTTGTTGAAATGGAGCTACCTTGCACAGTAGCTCGTCCTGGAGAATTGGCCAGCATGCTGTCAACAAATGAAAGCACAGGATGCTTTATTTGTGCTTTGGAAAAAATGTCTGTTATTGCTGTGGGTCTTATTGTCATCCTAAAATATATCTTCCTACATCTCCCACAGATAGGCCACATCCTTTCTTGCCATAAATAGCCAACAGAACGAGGAACTCTCAGCTTGACAGAAGCCTACAAAGCCAGCTTGGTCTCTCGCTCACCCCATGTTTGAATTCCTTCTTCTGTATTCCCAGCAAATGGTGATGTGAGTTATCCTTGAATATTTTTAATTAAAATAGATAATTCCTGTGTACCTTTTTCCAAACAAAGGAGTCTCCACTTAACCATTCACTTGTATATTCATCCATCCTCCGTTCACATCATTCATTGACCAGACAGTTGGAAGGTTTTTAATCAGTTAGGTACGAAGCACTTTCCTACATGCCAGGAATTTTGTGAGGTACAGATGCAAAGACAAAAACACCTTGAAAAGATTCACACCCCATTTTCAGTAAACTCATAGCTCAAAAAAAAAAAAAAAAGATACAAAATGTAGGTAGTCAGTGACACTGCAGAGTGACATTTGCCATGATGAAAACATGCATAGAGTTAATTAGGATCATTTGTCTGCCAGAGCAGTGGTCAGAAAAAAAGTACATTCTTTGCTTTTAGATAGAACACAAGATCAGTGGTTCATCACACATGGTTTTGTGTATTTAGGGTGTTTAAAAACTCTTTCATTAATGTACCTTTGTCAGTCTAGTCTATCTCCTGTCACCTTTACAAATGTTTTATAATTTTTTTCTATTTAAAAAGTCTTTTATAGAGCTTATTTGCCTCTTTTGGATGCCAATTTAGTGCTCTTAAACTTTTATTCTTCAGACCTAGATAGCATGGAAGATAAGGTCTAAGATGAGTCTATTTTCTATTTCAAGGTTCTGAATACACTGAATTTAAATGAATTTCAGGGGGAAAAAATCAAGTACTCAAATTTTATGTCAAGTTATTTATTACTCACTTTTACTCTGTGGGCAAAGTGTAGCACCTCAGAAGCTCACATATGTGGTAGCATCTGGTCATTCCTGATGAGAAGTTCTCATTCAGGAAAACCGTTATTCAGACCCTTATTCAGGGAAGCCTCTCACTGATGAGGTTTCCCATTCCATTTTTGCTCGTAAGTTCTCCATATCTTTCAATAAAAGCTAGAGCTTCACAAGGTCCATGCTAGTTCCGGGTCCCTCTGCCCTCTGCCTGTAGAAGTCAGGGACTCGGCGGTTTGAGAGAGACTGTTGTAGTCTGCCCCTCAGCCATTCTCGCAGGTCTGGTTTAACCCTGCCGGGTCTCCTGCCCTCTCGCCCTTCTTCCTCCGTGGGACTGTTCCTCTGCCCATCAACTCTCCCCCACATCCCGATTCCAAAAGCCCCTCCCCTCCTTTTCCTGAAATGTACACATTCCCTAACTTCCGGGTCCACCTCTGAGACCTTTAAGACCAAATAAGAATAGAACTGAAGGACAGGAACATGAAATTTGCAAAAGTCAGTGTTTCTGTAAAACTACTCCTTTCACTGTTTTCTGCCCCCCTTTAAAAACACATTACTGCTGCTGCTTTTTAAAAATTTATTTCTTTTTAATTGGTGTGTTTCCCTGGTGGCTCCGACAATAAAGAATCTGCCTGCAATGCAGAAGAACTGGGTTCGATCCCTGGGTCAGGAAGATCCCCTGGAGAAGGGAATGGCAACCTACTCCAGTATTCTTGCCTGGAGAATCCCATGGACAGAGAATCCTGACAGTCTTCAGTCCATGAGATTGCAAAGAGTTGGACACAACTGAGTCACTCTTTCTTCTTTCCTATTTTTAATTGGAGGATAATTGCTTAACAGAATTGTTAGCTTCTGCCATACATGTGCCCGAACATATGTATGCCTATGGCTGATTCATGTAGATGTGTGCCCTTTATTTTTTGAGTAGCTTCTCAAGCCTACACCTTCCAGATCTGAATACTTTGTGATGTTAGATGAATTATTGTCTCCAAGCTTCAGTTTTCTTCATCTATAAAGGTGAGATGCTGCTACTGCTAAATCACTTCAGTCGTGTCCGACTCTGTGCGACCCCATCCCTGTGATTCTCCAGGCTAGAACACTGGAGTGGGTTGCCATTTCCTTCTCCAGTGCATAAAAGTAAAAAGTGAAAGTGAAGTTGCTCAGTCATGTCTGACTCTTCACGACCCCATGGACTGCAGTCTACCAGGGTCCTCCGTCCATGGGATTTTCCAGGCAAGAGTACTGGAGTGGGGTGCCATTGCCTTCTCATTTTTGGGGGCAGTTGAGCATGAAACAAGCCCATGTTGTTTAAATACTTAGCACAATACTTCCCTTCTTAGGCACCTTACCCCTTGAGATCTATTAATTATGCAATAATTTTAAAAAGAGAAGATAACATCTCAGAGATGTTATATTAATACATATACTGTTCTGGGTGAAAATGCTTGCTTCATTGTGAAAAAATTGGGAGATGAAGTGACAGTTAATAAGTGAATTTATTTACAAAGAAACACACTCCATAGAAAAGAGTGTGGGCCATCTCAGAAGGTGAGAGAGACCTGACATATGGCGTCATTAGTTTTTCTGGGCTTGGTAATTTTCTAGGCTAATGAGATGGTTATCCCATTTATTTTAGGAAAGGGGCAGAGATTTCCAGAATTTGGGCCACCACTGACTTTTTGACCTTTTATATTTGGTCTCAGAACTGTCATGGTGCATGTTGGTGTATCAGTTAGATGCTAATCTATTAACAATGAGCATACAGTGAGCCTCAAGGTCTACTGGAAGCCAAATATTCTGCCACATTGGACCTATTTGGTTCTAATCAGTTTATGTCCATGTCCTCGGGCTATGTTACTCTTTTAAAGGTTGTGCCCCGCCCCCTTTCCTTCAGTTTCCATACTACTTAATAGCACTTATTATCATATGAACAAGGTTACTTAATTATAAAATTAGTAGGTACACTTTCTGCTTACTAAAGGTTAGCATATTAGTAGATTCACATGTTTGTCAATGGGAATCAGGAGAAAGTAAAGAAAGTTAAAGTTTCTCAGTCGTGTCTGACTCTTTGCAACCCTGTGGACTGGACTATATACAGTCCATGGAATTCTCCAGGCCAGAATACTGGAGCCGGTAGCCTTTCTCTTCTCCAGAGGATCTTCTCAACCCAGGTCACCCGCATTGCAGGCAGATTCTTTACCAGCTGCGCCATAAGGGAAGCCCAAGGATACTGGAGTGGTTAGCCTATTCCCTTCGCCAGCGGATCTTCCTGACCCAGGAATCGAACCGGGGTCTCCTGTATTGCAGGAAGATTCTCTACCAACTGAGCTATCAGGGAAGCCCAATCAGGAGAGATCCTTTTCAGTTAGTGTGCAAACATGTAGACAAGGCTTCTTCCATGTTTGATGTATACTTTTGTATGTCATGGGATATGAATCTTTAGTAAATAAAGTGGCAAGATTTGAGATCTCTATGAGCAACTGCTAGTGTTTGTTTTATATGAAGCAACGGAAAAATATTGAGTCAAATTTGGGCCAAGGCAGTTTAGCTTACTTAAAGGCTTTAAAGTTGAATGATAATGCTTTCGGAAATGGTCAATAACAGTCTGCTACCTGAAACTCACCTAAAAATGTGTCGAAAATTGTGGATACAAATGAGGTTAAATTTTTACTTCTGTTCAGAGAGCTTGCACAAACCCAGATATTTTTCTACTTCTTAACTCTGCATGTTACACAAGAATCTGATGCTTTAATACCATTTCTAGCACCAGAACCATTAGATTAGGCCAGAAGCCCTTTCAAATCCAAGGATAGTGACCTATTTATAATTATGTATTTTCTTGAATGGATTTGAGATTGATGTTTTAAATCCTCATTTTCATTTTATTAATCAAAAAAATAATTGTTTTTGCTTGAGGTACTATTTTCCTTTCATTGCCTTAATATTTAGCTTCTGAAACTTACTGCAATTAAACATATCAGTGCTGGAAAAATATAGTTGGCTTCTCTATATAGATCTGATTATTACCACACTTTTTTTCTTTTCCTTTATTTTGATATACTAAGTGAATTTCTCTTTGAATAATGTCTTTGAAGAGTGATTGACTTATTTGCCAAAAAAGTTTTAGTCAAAAGAAGAGAGCAGGGTTTCTCTAAAGTGAAATAAAGGAATGTCTTTTAGAAGGAAGCTTGAAAACTAAGAACTTTAAAAAATACCATAACATACAATAATGCTTAAAAAATCAAACATATTCCTGAAAGAATACAATTTAACAGTTTAATATCAGAAAACTCCCCACGTAAAAAAGGAGTTATCTTTGGGAAAGGAAGAAGTGGGAAACCACAAGTTAATGAGGATTTATCTTTGTTTTTTTGCCACTTCTGACTGACTTTGGTCTTTGGTTAACTCATTTAAAGAATAAACGGTTAAAACTGTAGAGTTATGTTCAAGTTGTACATGTTGACAGCATCCCCGGAGGCGCCCCATACTGCAGAGCTTAAGATGCTGGAGTCAAACACAGCTGGGTTTGGATTCTAGCATGTTTATTTACTGGGCAATCTAGGAGGTTGCTCAGGAGAATAATTACAAGAGCTACTGCAAGTTTAGGATAGAGTTTTATAAATGCCATATAGTAAGATGGAAATCCCATGGACAGAGGACCCTGGCAGGCTACAGTCCATGGGGGTCACAGAGAGTTGGGCATGACTGAGTGACTTGTTAGTCAAGATCTTAATATAAACTTTTTTTTTAAATCCTCCCTTCCTTTTTTTCTTAGGAATTGATAGAAAAATAGCATTTTGTTGAAGAAACTTTTAAGTCAAGGATAGAAAAATGACCAAGGGAGAAATGTGACTAAAAGACACCAAAAATGTTCAACTTCAGTATGCTTTTAAGATGAAGAAATAGAAGTAACTACTTGCTTTGTAATTTTTAATTGAACTCTGAATAAAAATAGATACCAATAATGGAGATATAGGCATTCATGCATTGATAGTAAAAGTGTAAACTGGGAAAAGCAAAGTAATTAGGCTGTGTGAAATATATCAAAATTCTATACCTTTTGATTTAGTAAGTCTGCTTGTTTGCCCTCAGATTATTGCATTTTCTCACAGCGATTTATAAACAAAGATTTCTGTTAGGCTGTTTCTAACAAATAGAAAAATATGTGGCAAAGCACGTTGTTATTCAACACAATGATTTCAGAGAATGCTTCATAACATGAGAAAGGTCTCTCAAGAACATATCTTTTTTTTTTTTTAAAGCAAGATAGTTGTACAGAATCTGATTTAAATTATACCAAAAAAAAGAATAAATGAATTATCAAAGGCAGTAAGTTAGGACTCAGATGGCAACACTCGTGGTCTTTGAATGACAGGAGTTTTGGTAAGATTTCTTATTTTCTCTCTTCTGTGTTCACTAAATCTTTTACAATGTGAATGAAATAGTTATTATATATTAAATTAAAATAAGGAACAAATGAGTCGATCTGTTAAGTTGAAGAAAGCCAGTCACCAGGCTGAGTTCAGGAGCGGCTGAGACTCTTCAGTCTACAGCCAGGCTCAGTTGATGGACATTTATCACATGGGGTTTGCTTGGCTTCAGCGTGATTCCTCTTGGTTTCCAAGCAAACTCAGGTGAAGCTATGCTTAGAAAGTGGTGGACCTAATGATTAGGATCTTGGATTCTCAGACTTCTCCGATTCTTGAAGATGTGCAATTTCTTAAAATTGGGGAAGTCACAGCATGGCTTAGGTCACATATTTATTTTGCAATCTCGATTCATCCATCGGGAAGAGTACCATCTATAGTCAGGGTGATTTTATAAAAGAAAGAGCTCTATCCCCAGGTGTAGTTAGCGCATTATGATTTGAGACTAGAGGACAGTATTTCAATTGGATAAATATTGCCTTATGAAAACCTCATTGTATTTTTCTTTTAGTTTTGTTCTAGATATGTAAAAGCATCACCACAGACAAGCATCCTTTGGAGAATTCCCACATAAGGACCCACCGCCTTCCCCATAATCTCCTCACGGCTATCTAACAATAGTCACTCTGTAGGAATGGGGTACTGAGGCCCCGGGGCTCAGACTTGTCTGACAAGGTTTTGTTGTAGCATCTTTAAGTCCTCCTCTGTGTGTTCTTGTTGTCCAGAATTAAAAGAAAATTAAATAATTAAATACAGAAATCAACTTAGGACTGACCTAAGCTTTAAAATAGTAAGCTTGAAAAAGAAAAATAGTAAGCTTGTTAAAATTGTTGAAAGCCTTTTTATCGTCTAGATTTAGCCAGGTGGGGACCAGGAACCCAAACCTAAAGAGGAGGTATGTGCTTCTTAAGAGGGTGATGGTGATGGATGAAAAGATACCAACCAATGGTGGTACTTCACACTAGAAGAGAACCTTCTAGACAAAGACACAGGTTTCTTTGTAACTCATGTCCCCTTATTCGGCCTTGGGAGAGGCTTTTACCTTTCCACTCTCAGAAAGTATTTTTATGTTCTCCCATCCTAATTGCTCTGAGGCCTCGTCCTTTGTTTGAACCCCTAGAAAATTCCCTGGTGTCTAATTGATGTTTGAGTGACTTGGAGTTAAATTTGTAGACCGTCCATCTCTCTTTGCTGGGCCAAGGTTTACTGGCTAAGAAGATTCTGTAAAAGGAGAAGGGCCAGAAATAGAACTGGACATAGAGTACATCTAGTGACTCAGGAAGCGCTGGGGCATCTGCGCTGTAACTGGTGATTTGTATTAAAAATGCACTCAGTATTTTAGGTCAGAATAAGCAGTGGTTAGGAAAGAGGTTGGCAGGAGGACAGTAACTATCAGAGAACAAAGAGGAGTAGGAAAAATCAAGAGCTGCAAAATTCTTGTTTAACAGTTGAAATTTAGTTTAAGTTGACATTGAAAAGAAAGAGACTTAGAATAAATCTAAGACAGAATGCACTAGCATGATAAAGTAATGTTAAAAGATAACCTGAAGCATGTTAAAATTTTAAGAGTGTGTTTGAGCAAAGATAACTTTTTGTCTGGAAGTATCTAATTTATCCAGAAGGAGCTCTGAGGGGTTGTACAAATCAAAGACTTTTACAGGCATGAGGGAGTAAGAATGAGCAGATTATGTTGCACAAAAAGTAGATTGGTTATTACAGGGTTCTTTGCTTTAAGGAAATAGCAGGAGTCACTACCAGGCAGATGACCTAACTAATGTTTATCAGTTGATTCCCCGTTGTTGTTGTTCAGTCTCTAAGTTGTGTCCTACTCTTTATGATCCCATGGTCTGCAGCGTGCCAGGCATCCCTGTCCTTCATTGTCTCCCGGAATTTGCTCAAACTCATGTCCATTGAGTCATTGATGCTATCTAACCATCTCATCCTCTGCCACCCCTTCTCCTTTTGCCTTCAATCTTTCTCAGCATCAGGGTCTTTTTCAGTGAGTTGGTTCTTCGCATCAGGTGGCCAAAGTATTCAGCTTCATCATCAATTTGTCCAATGAATATTTGAGCTTGATTTTCTATAGGATTGACTGGTTTGATCTCCTTGCTGTTCAAGGGACTCACAAGAGTCTTCTCCAGCACTGCAATTTGAAATCATCAATTCTTTGGCGCTCAGCCTTCTTTATGGACCAACTTTCACGTCTATACCTGACTACCGAAAAAACCATAGCTTTGACTATATGGACCTTTGTTGGCCAAGTGATGTCTCTGCTTTTTAATATGCTGAGTTCATCATAGCTCTTCTTTAAAGGAGCAAGAGTCTTAATTTTATGGCTGCAATCTCTGTCCCCAGTGATTTTGGAGCCCAAGAAAATAAAATCTGTCACTGTTTCTACTGTTTTCCCCATCCATTTGCCATGAAGTGATGGGACCAGATGCTATGATCTTAGATTTTTGAATGTTGAGTTCTAAGCCATCTTTTTCACTGTCATAAAGAAACTCTTTTAGTTCTTCGCTTTCTGCCATTGCAGTGATATTATCTACATATCTGAGGTTGTTGATATTTCTCCCAGCAATCTTGATTCCAGCTTATGATTCATCCCTCCTGGCATTTCACATGATGTATTCCACATATAAATTAAATTAGCAGGGTGACAATATACAACCTCAATGTACTCCTTCTCCAATGTTGAACCAGTCCATTGTTCCATGTTCCGTTCCAATTGTTGCTTCTTGGCCTGCATACAGGTTTCTCAGGAGACAGGTAAGGCGGTCTGGTATTCCCATCTCTTTAAGGATATTCCATAGGTTGCTGTGATCCACATAAAGACTTTGGTGTGGTCAATAAAACAGATGTTTTCCTGGAATTTCCTTGCTTTTCCTGTGATCCAGTGGATGTTGGCAATTTCATCTCTGGTTCCTCTGCCTTTTTTAAATCCAGCTTGTATGTCTAGAAGTTCTTAGTTCATTTACTGTTGAAGCCTAACTTGAAGGATTTTGGGCATTACCTTACTAGCATGTGAAATGAGTGCAATTGTACAGTAGTTTGAACATTCTTTGGCATTGCCTTTCTTTGGGATTGGAATCAAATTCTCAATTGACTGGTTTAAATTTAAAATGGTTTAAAATTCCATTTATGGGAAAGCTAAATATGTAATTAATTCTTGGGTTAGTGACGTGGGGCTTAATATAAAGCAACTTCATTTCGGGCCTTGTTATCTTTTGTTTGTTTGTTCTTCTGTTTGTTTTGTTTCTATTAATAATAACCATCTGCCCTCATTAGGAAGTACCTTGTATATTCCCTTTTTGTTACTGAAGCCTGTGGTCAATTCTAGGATGATCCCATATGATAGATCTTGGCACTGTATTAGCCTTTTAATGAGAATGGTAACAGTGTTGGTCTTAATGGAGCTACTTTTTGATTTGCTGATTTTGGTTTAGTCAGTGTGTTTTCGCTGACTTTTAATCCTTTTTGATTCAACTCCAGGCAGTTGAGTGATGCCTCTTTGAGACTGGCTGACCACAAACAGATAGGCTGGCCTGCAGCTGGCCTGTTGTATCACTATAATTTTGGGAGCATGCCAATGCTGATTTTGGACACGTACAGCGGTAATCAGCATCTTGCGGCAAGAGCAGCAAGCAGTAGCTGGAAGCAAGTTCTTAGTTTCCTGGACCAGGCGTTCTAACCACTCGACCACAAGGGCCAGCAGTTAAAGCTAGAGTCCCTACATCTTGCCTGCCTAGTCAACAATGAATTCAGGTGAGGAGGCAGAATGTAAAGAGTAAAGTAAAAAGTTTGTTGTAAATAGAAGTACATGCGGAAAGGTGCATGGGTGAACACAGAGTCGCTCCTTTGGGAGGTTTAAATCCTTTATAAGGGGGCAGTTACCCAGGTCTTTGTCGTCCCTCGGGCCTATTGCCTTGTTGTCCTCTCCCGGTCAATTTGTCTCAAGGCCCTCCCATGCGGTGTGCACGCACACCTCAGCCAAGATGGATCTCAAAGTGAAGGCTTCTGAGAGGAGCCAGACTCATCATGATCTAGAATTATCCCCTGACTTTTGACCCCAGGGAGCCTTTCTGCATATGTGGAGTGTCTCCCTTGTCCCATAAAGGGGGGAGCAGAAATCCCTTATCCCTTCACTCAAACAGAGTTTTGCCCATCTTTGTCCTTGCCATGACTGTTGCCATGACTATTACCTTGAGGAGTTTACAGGAGACAGAGACTGGTTATTTACCCTGCTTCTGTTGTTATTTGCATTTTGGAGTACAAACAGGAGGCTTACTGTAAATTCCTCAATTGGAGTCCACCTATCTCTTGTCTCAGGGAGTGCAGACAGGAGACTAGTTGTCAGCAGCCAGTATCTGAAGGCCATTTCTTTGTGCCCCATGAAATGCAAACAGGCGGCCAGTTGTAAATGTCTAACCTGGAGCCCATCTATCTCCTACCTCAGTGCTAATAAACTAGATCCAAGCTTCCCAGGAGACAGATCAGTTTTGCTTTTATATGTACATCAAACAAATGAGTAGTCCTACCACTTTATTTCTTTGAACTTTCATTCACTTTTTATGATGAAATATACATTAGAAATTTTAAAAGAGGCTTCATGCTGTCAATCACTTAAAAATCCAGTACATTACTATTTCAAAGACTTTCATGAGGCAGTCTGCTTGAAATCTGTTTTTCCTTATTTTTTTAATAGCATTTTATTTTATTTTATTTTATTCTGTGGAGCAAGGATATATTTGGCTCTAAAATTAATTCTACTTGAACAGTTGTCTTTTTCTTTCCTCTCTGTCTTGGAGAAGGCTCTCCCTGCTACTTCTCTTCCTGGTTACTATATTCCTTTTTAAATTCTTTGCCTACAGTGCCCATTCTGTGTCAAGGTTTCTTCACCTGGGATCCAGCAACAGAATTCAGGGTTTCAGTATATTTATATCAGAGCATAAATTATGTCTTTATTTTACTAACTTCTGGCCAAGTGAAATTCAGCAAGGTCTTCAATTATGGGTAGCCATGAACCACAGAAATTTTGTGCAGCTCATCACCAATAGACTCACAGATATAATCATGGTATCACACTGCAGTTGCCAACATGGCTAAAAATTACTATAGCTATTGGACCACACTGCTACATATTGACAGTTAATATTTTTATAATGATCCCGACTTAAAAAATGTTCGTAACCTAAAAGTGGAGAGTTACGTTATACTCAGCGGGCATTTTTAGGACTTCAAGTCCGGAGGCAGCATCTCAAGTAACCTTGAGAGAACTGCTCCGAGGAGGCAAGGTGGGGAGGCAGGTTATACAGAAGTTTTGCAACAAAGGCAGGTAGTCTGAATGTCAAACGATAATTGGTAAGTAAAGGAAAACCAGATACCCCAAGTTAAAGACTTTCACACTTCTCTATGTATGGGAAGATGCAAGAGTCTAGTTCCCTGAAATCATTCCTTTGGTATACTCGTTAGCTTTCTGGGGCCAGAATCCTGAGTTCTTTCAGGGCTCACCATCTCACCATTGGTTGTGACTATAATCACTGATGACTGTGACATCCTTTGTTTACTGAGAATGGTGGGAAATACTTAATTTCACAATGAAGGTATATTACTGTATCATAGTTATTCTTGTAATATTTTGATAGCTTTTCCCAATATAATTAGTTTCATTTATGATCCTATGTATGTTATTTTATTCATTTAAAAGCATTATTCTGAGAAGGGAGTCCATAAGCTTCCTAAAACTGCAAAAAGAGTCCGTAATTCAAAAACTGTTAAGAACTTACATTGGTTTCTCTGAAGTTACCTTTTCTCTTTGTAAGCCATAGTTTGAATGTCCTTTACTTATCTTGAAATGCCTATAACTCAACAAACTTGTATTTTCTTCCCAAATTCTATGATCCAATATATTTTCATATTGTATGTGAAGTAAAAGCACTTTTAGTGCCAGTTAGAAAAATGAATCAGACATTGAGTTAACATTTACTGTAATGAAATCAGACCTGTATAATTATCACAGCCCAATTACACTCATTTGAAACTTTGCTCTGTTTCCCTTTTCAGCATCAAATAATCAAAACTCTTGTTCTGCTATGAATGATAAAATGTTCTTTTTCCAACTACTAAATACAGGCATTGACTTTTATCATAAAAAGGCTTCTATACCAATTTAATTGATTACAATATTTATTGAGTGCTTACAATATACTAGACTCTGTGCAAATAATCTTCACTTTTATTGGTGTATTAATGTTTCATATAACACACAAAGTACTAAATGCAACTTACCCAAATCACCTTAGACTATTTTAAGGTTAGAAAGCACTGTTAGAAAACAGGTGGAAAAAAAATAAAGCACAAAACACATACTTTTGCATATTTATTTGTCAGAATTGAGTTGCAGAGTTAATGAAATTCTGATTTTCTGTTGGCTTTTGGTAGCTCTGTAGCTAATAGAGAGGCAGCCCCATCTGCAGTGACTGGCTAATTGGAGCAGCTCTCTGTCACTTCTGCTGTGAGAGATGATGTCAAATCTTGGAAAAGTGCCTGAACTCTGATGTCAGGTGGATCCAAGTCTGTATCCTGGCTCTATGGTTGATACTTCTTAGGTCTGAGACAATGTTAAAATTAAATCTGAGCTTCTGACTACCTGTCTTGAAAATGAGAATTATAAAATACAACTTGCAAAGTAGATATGGAAGTCAAAAGAGTTATATGGGAAATGCCTGCCACAGTTGTCTGGTACATACTGGTTGCCTAATAAATTTTAATTGTTATTTGTTGTCAAATTTCTGTTCAGATATATCTCTTTTCCAACAGTGAGTTCAAGCATTATGTCAGATCCTAAACTCAGTTTAACACTTACCATGATCCAGAGGACATAACGTACTCAGGGAAATACAATTTAGAAATTATATGCACATGATTTCATATATGCATATATATATGTATATATATACACATACCTATAGATATATAATCAGCCCTGTGTATCTACAGATTCTGCATCTGAGGAGTCATCCAACTGCTGATTGAAAATAGTTTTTAAAAAATTCCGAAAAACAAAATGTGAATTTGCCACACAAAGTAACTATTTACAGAGTGTTTACATTGTATTTACAACTATTTATGTAACATTTACATTATTTTAGATACTACAAATAATCTAGAAATGATTTTAAGTATATAGGATCATACATGTAGGTTATTTGCAAATAATTGTTCTTATTGTCATTCAGTCGCTAAGTTGTGCCTGACTCTTTGTGACCCCATGAACTGTAGTACACCAGGCTTCCCTATTCTTCACCATCTCCTGGACTTTGCTGAAACTCATGTCCATTGAGTTATTGATGTCATCCAACCATATCCTCTGTCCTCCCCTTCTTCTCTTGCTCTCGATATTTCCCAGCATCAGAGTCTCCCCAATGAATTGGTTCTTTGTATCAAGTGGCTAAAGTATTGGAGCTTCAGCTTCAACATCAGTCCTTCCAATGAATATTCAGGGTTAATTTCCTTTAGGGTTGACTGGTTTGATCTCCTTGCACTGTACCATTTTATATAAGGAACTTGCGCATTCTTGGATTTTGTTGTTTGAAGTATTCCTGGAAGCAGTTTCCCAGGTTTAACAAAGGATTACTATACATTAGAAATTATACATATATGTAGGTAAGTCTAAATCATGTGTGTGTGTGTGTGTGTGTGTGTGTATGAATCAAATTGAAAATACCAAATGCAGTAAAAAACAGTTGCTAAATGTCATGGTACATATTTATATCAATTATAGTGTTGAAAGTGTTTGTTGCTCAGCTGTGTCCAACTCTTTGCAACCCCATGGACTGTAAGCCTTTCAGGCTCCTCTCTCCAGTGGGCTGCAATTCCCTTCTCCAGGAGATCTTCCCAACCCAGGGATAGAACCTGGGTCTCATGCATTGCAGGCAGATTCTTTATTGTCTGAGCCAGCAGGGAAGCCTTGTATGTCAATTATAATCACAGCACTAAAACAGAAGAGACTTTAGTGAAAGGGCAATTTACAAATATGTGAACCAACACGGGGAGGTGCAGCACTGAAGGGTTAGCGAACATGGGGAGCCGTTACCACTCCATCAAAGGAGGAGGGCAGGAAGCATCACTAGAAGCTGGAGAGAGCCATGACTATCACTCCTCCTGATGGGAGTTTACTTCCTTATCTAGAGGAGCACAGCCACTCTCCACCACAATGTGGGAGGGAGTGCAGAAAATACTTATCCTAATCTCTGTTTTCACTAATCCTAAAAACTGATTGGGAGCCACAGATCTCAGGGACCCAGGTATTGGCAGCTTAGTGGAACAGGATGGGAAAATATGGAGAGTGGATGACCAGTCCAACAGCAATTAGTTTGCACATTTAAGAAGCATTTAGAAATTTAGAGGAGGAGGGAACCATGAGAATTAAAATAGTCAGAGGAAGTTGCTCTGACCATGAAAGTTGGGTCCTATAAATAATTCCTACCTTAGACACAAATCTGTGCATCCAAATGAAATGTGATCTAGTCATCCAGCTGACAAATGATATGGTTAGGAGGCCCACTGAGATGATGGTATGGATCCTTTATGATGCTGTGTCATCAGTCATGGTGAATGTGTTGTAGTTGCACAAAAGTTCACATTTTGGCCTTGCAGGTCATTGGGCAATGTAGAGAGAGCCTCACAGGCAAATTACCGTGTGTGGACCAAGTGAACCGGTGCATCACGGGGAGATAAAGATTTCAGCCAACTTGACAGTAGGTCTGAGTCTCGTCTTTCTCCCTGTCCTTAAGTGGCCAGGCAGTCTATTCAAAGAGGAATGCTCTCTGTTGTCCTGGAGCCTGCTGAATCCTTCACTCACAGTTGTTAATGACTCCTATTCATTTGAAACTTTCTATTGATCTGTTTATGTGTGCGTGCTTGCGCATGCAGTTGCTCAGTCGTGTCCAAGTCTTTTGTACAGTCCATGGACTGTAGCCTACCAGGCTCCTCTGTCCATGGGGTTATCCCAGCAGGAATACTGGAGTGGATTGACATTTCCTCCTCCAGGAGATCTTCCTGACCCAGGAATCGAACCCATGTCTCCTGCCGTTCTGCACTGCCAATGGGTTCTTTACCATAAGCCACCTGGGAAGCCCCATTAATCTGTTTACAGAAAGCAATTCAGGACTTACTTTTGTGACAGGGACGCTTTCAACAAGGGATTCCTTTGAGTCTTGTTTATAATTTTGTTGTGGTAGATGGGGCTGTTTCTGTGTTCAGAGACACTGTTTCCAATGCTTGGTCTTATTTTATGCAAAGGAAAATTTCAGACCTTCAGCAGTCACTCAGCAAATCATTCATTCGCCAGACATTTTTTCAGTGACTGTTTTGTGCCAGGCACTTTGGTAGTAATTAAAGATGCATTAGCTAGATCTCAGAGGGTAAACCATTTTCATTTGTTTTAATTCTAATGGACTGAAAATACTGTTTCTGTATCGTTATCCTGAGATCCTTCTCAGCTCTAGCTTGAGCTCAGCATCAAAGAGCTCTGTCCCTGATGAGCAGTGTCTTCGACAGGCGTGCACACGAGGAAACTGGCCCCCTAGCTCACCTGGCTGGCCATTGCATCTGCCAGGTCTGGTCCCACTTCTTTTCAACGAGAGGAAGTCTCTGTAGTAACAGACAAGCACACATCAAGTACGTATTACCTCGCACCCAGAAAACTCTCAAAATCTTTGTTGAATAAATTAATTTAAGGGTTTAAACATTCAAAGAAATTAGCTTTTTTGGGACAATGTGTGGTTCTCACTTTCTCTCTAATTCCTCCTACTTTTGTATTTTAAAAAAGTGACACTGGAAAATTCACATATAAATAGGTGAATACCTTTCTGTGGTTCACATGTCTAAGGATTTTCACTAGTGGTATCTGTGAATCTATATATGAATGGGGAGGCTAATGGAGCATATTTTTATATTACTGAGTTTTAAGTTCCAGACCACTTCCAAGCGGAATCTGAGAAACAATTATACATTGAAAAATAAGGTAACATTTTCTGTCTGTGACGCTTTTACATGCATGTTCATCTTGGCATCATAGAAACAGTTGGGGAGACATTTGTCCTTTAGTGAAAAATAATGAAACTTTACAACTCAGAACAGTTTTAACAATTCCTGAAAGGTGTTTCTCAGTACCATTTCCCTTCAGGAGCACCCATCTTGGTGAAATGAATTAAATCATTAGGTGTTACAGTTATTCAAATATCCTGTGAGACAGAGAAACAGTGAATGAATCACAGTAATTGAATCCATTTTCTGTTCCTGTTTAAGATAATTTTATCAAATAGTATCTGGATTTTTTCATATCTTTCTTGCTCCCTCCTTCCCCTCCCTTCTTCAAGTGTTATAAAGCATAAAAACATCTCATTTTCCTCCATATTCTATACTTTAACCTGGATTGAAGCAAGAGCATATTCATACCTACCCTAAGGGAGAACATCTTTTCCTTTTTTCCCTGTTAGGTTCTTTGGCTGGTTTAATTATTAAATACATAAGTTAGACTAACAGGAGAAAAGAGCATTTAATTTCCTATATACAACAGACCCAAAGATTTGAGATTTAAGGACAAGTTGGGTAACTGAGGCTTTATAAGTCATCCTGTACTTTATGGAATAAAGGTCTAGGGCTTCAAAGAAGAAGAGTGTGACTCATAGGATAATAAGAAGAGCAGATGTTTGGTAATTAAAAGTTGGCCTTCCCATGCAGATGGGTCTTTCAGATAAGAAGTTATCTCTGGTAATAGCTCTCTTTCTGGTCCAGGCCCCCTGTCTTTTAGGTAGTTAAGGGAGAGGTAATATGTCTTTTTTTTGTGTGTGTGTGTGCTGGATCTTGATCAAAATAATCTATATGCCAAAATGGCATATTTTGTGGGTCATGTGTTCTATTCCCCTTACTACAATGGTGAAAACACCTACCAATTCACTTTAACCCATGGATCTCTTCTGCCTTTAGCAAGATAATCAAAATATTCAACAACTGAAGGTGCAAAAGTAGCAACTTGATAGAACAGATGCTGGCACACAGTGCTGGAACAGGGGCCCAGAAACCCTGGGCATGAATGCCAGGCATCGTGAATCATGGGAGGGTCCCAGGGGAAAGAAAGAAGTAGATGGGCAAGAAGGGATTTTATTCTTGGTGTCTAGGAGAGAGACTGCAGAGCAGTTCTGAAATATTTTAGCATTTGGTACAACCTTATGACTACTAATGCAGTATCAACCCTTTCTAGTCAGGACTTGCCGGGCCCTGCTGGCTGTCCCCTTTCCTGAGAGCTGCAGCTGCAGGCCAAGGCCTCACTGTTTTCAGTACTTTTCTTCCTTCCCCACATTTTGTGGTGTGTTATTTCCCCCCCTTTTATTATTCTTTTGCTTTTCAAATTCGGTTAGCTGTTATTTTTCTAGTGCTTATTCTAATCCAGGTTGTACAC
This sequence comes from Muntiacus reevesi, assembly GCF_963930625.1. Lineage (NCBI taxonomy): Eukaryota > Metazoa > Chordata > Mammalia > Artiodactyla > Cervidae > Muntiacus > Muntiacus reevesi. The sequence goes on along the minus strand of NC_089264.1, from coordinate 39,432,621 downwards.
TAATTGCTTCACATGCATCATCTCATTTAATCTTGCCAACGGATTTGAAATGTGGTCCCCTCTCTTGCCAAAGAGAAAATGAGTTCCAGAAAGGTTTCTTTTCTCTTTTTGTAGCACTTTATTTAATTAAAGTATGGGTGATTTACAACGCTGTGTTCATTTCTCCTGTATAGCAAAGTGATTCAGTTTTATGCATGCACACACATATATACACACATTCTTTGGTTTCCCTGTGGCTCAGACAGTAAAAAATTTGTCTGCAATGCAGGAGACCCGGTTCGATCCCTGGGTTGGGAAGATCCCTTGGAAAAGGGAATGGCAACCAACTCCAGTGTTCTTGCCTGGAGAATTCCATGGAGAGAGGAGCCTGAAGGGCTGCAGTCCATGGGTTTGCAAAAGAGTCAGACACAACTGAGCAACTAACACACACATTCTTTTTAAAATATTCTTTTCCATTATGGTTTATTACAGGATATTGAATATAGTTCTCTGTGCTGTATACAGTAGAAACTTGTTTATTAGTTTTGTATATAATAGTTTGCATCTACCATCCCCAAACTCCCAAAACATCCCTCCCCTGCTCTGCTTTCTTGTTCAGAAAGGTTTCTAAGATCTTGACTTGTCCAAGGACATGCAACTGGTACATGGTAGGCCTAGGATATGAACCTATATTTGGCTGACTAAAAAGTACACATATTTACAATGATGGTATATCCAGGCATTTTGTATTTTAATTTGAACTTTTAGACTGATGTGTTTTCTCTTGTATAGGTCCTCTTGCCTTGCGCCAGGCATCATGCTGTGTGTGTGTGTATGTGTATGATATAGACAAACAGATCTAGTTAGCTGTATCTGTATCCGTGTCTCTGTATCTCTGTCTAGAGAAAACCGTGAAGGCCTTGCAGGCTCTTGTCATCCCTGCCCTATACGAAAAACATCACTGTTTTGGGAGAGGACTGATCTTTTATTTGGGAAAATACCTTAAAGAGCTCTCAGATTACATAGGTGGGCTTCAAAGGCTAGTCTAACTAGGAGAGAATAAGAGGAAGAGAACTGGATTATTTTGCATAATAATTTAAACTGACTTCTGGAAGTTCAAGAAAAGTGTAGGGGTTATGGAATTTGGAGAGGAAATAGAAGCCTGAGGTGTCATGAGACGAGTGGAGGCCAGCGGAACAGGCCTAGACTAAGGGAGGGGATTGAGCAGTGAGATGACACGCCTGGAAGGAGGGAAAGCCTGCAGCTTGAATGTGTCCAAGAATATAGTTTAGGGTGTGTTTGGTTTTTGGACTCTCCCCTTCCCCCAGCAACGTGAATTTCCAGCCATTCAGGGACCACTGGGCACCTGATGTGCTGTGGGGAGAGGAGGAATATAAGCTGGGGCTGAACCAAGTGGCCCCAGGCAGTGGGGAGGGACTGTGTGTGCGAAGGTCAATGAGGGTCCAGCGGGAGAAGAAAGCAGGGGTTAGAAGTGACAAGAAAGTACAGGCTACTTTTCCCCAGGAACGCTCAGAAATAACAGCAACCGTGCTGGACTTTCCCAAGCAAGCAGGATAGAGGCTGACGTCGTGTTGCTTGGATATTAGAGACGTTGAGAGTGGACTGTGATGGCCTGAGCTGGTGTCCTAATTGTTGCTGACACTGCTGTGACTCCCACCTCCAAAGACCTCATGTCAACACCCCCACAGTTTTCTTTACCATTAAAATGGAAATAAGAATAATAGCATCCTCACAGGGTTATTATGAAGATTTGATGGTTAACACTAAGGCACTTGGGATAGCGTCTGGCTCTTTTCCAAGTGCCTTGTATTACTGTGACCCCACGTCACTGGGCTATATGGAGATGTTTATTTAACAGAATTTTCAGTGCTTGGAGGAAACAGAGTTGCTTCTCCTCAGTTATTTTTCTTGGAACTCCTACTTGTTCTCCCAGTAAGAACATTCTAACAGATATTTCTTTTGCTGTTAACTCGTCTTTATAAACACCTTTTGCTCTCAACATATTGCATAAATATCTGGGCAGAGGAAGCTGAGTTCCAGTTCACTTTGATCAGTTTTCTTTATGGCACTGTTCTAGGGACATGGGATGGGATAACCTGATGTTCTGTCACACTCTGCTTTTGTAGTTATTTTCCCAAGGACGTTTTCTGGAATGTGTTTCAAGATAGGTTCTCATTTATCTCCCAATCAGCAGTCAGTTACCTTTTTTTTTTTTTTTAATCTTTAAAGGATCTCAGCACTTTTGTGTTTCCTTGAGGAAATGAAACTGAATGAATTATTTATTAATGGTCAGTATTACTGGGTGCCTAGGCTTTTCTTAGCCTTAGGGTGCCTTAGGACTTCCCTGGTGGCTCAGAGGTTAAAGCATCTGCCTCCAATGCGGGAGACGCGGGTTCAATCCCTGGGTCGGGAAGATCCCCTGGAGAAGGAAATGGCAACCCAGTCCAGTACTCTTGCTTGGAGAATCCCATGGACGGAGGAGCCTGGTGGGCTACAGTCCACGGGGTTGCAAAGAGTTGGGCATGACTGAGCGACTTCACTTCAGGTGCTTCTTATGGCTCAGTGGTGAAAAAGCTGCATGTAGTGCAGGAGACGCAGGAGACGTGAGTTCAATCCCTGGATCAGGAAGATCCCCTGGAGGAGGAAATGGCAACCCACTCCGGTATTCTTGTCTGGGATATCCCATGGACAGAAGAGCCTGGTGGATTATAGTCCATGGACTCCCAAGGAGTCAGTCATGGCTGAGCACACACACACACACATACACATAGACGCATACACATATGAGCCTAGACACTATTCCAAATGCCTTAGTGATAACTGTCAAATCTTCACAATAACCCTATGAGGATACTGTTATTCTTATTTCCTTTTTAGTGGTAAAGTAACTGAGGGAGGTGTTGGCAGGAAGTCTTTTGAGTCAGGGGTCAGAGCAGGGTCTGTAGCAGTTAGGACACCAACTCAGGCCATCATATTCCACTCTCAGCCTGTAGAGACTCTTGAGAAGATAACTTTAGTGTATCGGAAAGAGCACCATCTGGCCATTTCTACATTACTGTTGTCAAGTCTTTTTAAGAAAGCACCCTGTGCTGCAGGGTGGTTAGAAATGAGTGTGTTCAAATAAGAGCCTTTGGGAACTGAAGTTGCTTGATGCATGTGAAAATATTACCCAAGAGAATTCAGAGACTGGAAAGGCTCACTTTTTCTTCCCTCTGGTTATCCTAGAACAATTCAAGGCTTCTGAACAGAAATACTGTTTTGGCTAGATCATGACATTGTTCAGGAGACAGGGATCGAGACCATCCCCAAGAAAAAGAAATGCAAAAAAACCAAATGGCTGTCTGAGGAGGTCTTACAAATAGCTGAGAAAAGAAGAGAAGCGAAAAGCAAAGGAGAAAAGGAAAGATACACCCATTTGAATGCAGAATTCCAAAGAATAGCAAGGAGAGATAAGAAAGCCTTCCTCAGTGGTCAGTGCAAAGAAATAGAGGAAAACAATAAAATGGGAAAGACGAGATCTCTTCAAGAAAATTAGAGATACCAAGGAAACATTTAGTGCAAAGATGGGCTCAATTAAGGACAGAAATTGTATGGACCTAACAGAACCAGGAGATATTAAGAAGAGGTGGCAAGAATACACAGAAGAACTACACAAAAAACATCTTCATGACCCAGATAATCATGATGGTATGATCACTCACCTACAGCCAGACATCCTGGAATGTGAAGTCATTCCTTAGGACGCATCACTACAAGCAAACCTAGTGAAGGTGATGGAATTCCAGTTGAGTTATTTCAAATCCTAAAAGATGGTTCTGTGAAAGTGCTGCACTCAATATGCCAGCAAATTTGGAAAACTCAGCAGTGTCCACAGGACTGGAAAAGGTCAATTTTCATTTCAATCCCAAAGAAAGGCAATGCCAAAGATTGCTCAAACTACCACACAATTGCACTCATCTCACACGCTAGTAAAGTAATGCTCAAAATTCTCCAAGCTAGGCTTCAGCAATACATGAACTGTGAACTTCCAGATGTTCAAGCTGGTTTTAGAAAAGGCAAAGGAACCAGAGATCAATTTGCCAACATCCATTGGATCATTGAAAAAGCAAGGGAGTTCCAGAAAAACATCTGTTTTATCGACTATACTAAAGGCTTTTTGTGGACCACAACAAACTGTGGAAAATTCTTAGAGTTGGGAATACCAGACCACCTGACCTGCCTCCTGAATAATCTGTATGCAAATAAGGAAGCAACAGTTAGAACTGAACATGGAACAACAGACTGGTTCCAAATCGGGAAAGGAGTACATCAAGGCTGTATATTGTCACCCCGGTTATTTAACTTATATGCAGAGTACATTATGAGAAACACTGGGCTAGATGAAGCATATGCTGGAATCAAGATTGCTGGGGGAAGTATCAATAGCCTCAGATATGCAGATGACACTACCCTTATGGCAAAAAGTGAAGAAGAACTAAGGAACCTCTTGATGAAAGTGAAAGAAGAGAGTGAAAAAGTTGGGTTAAAACTCAACATTCAGAAAACTAAGATCATGGCATCTGGTTCCATCACTTCATGGGAAATAGCTGGGGTAACAGTGGAAACAGTATCAGATTTTATTTTTGGGGGCTCCAAAATCACTGCAGATGGTGACTGCAGCCATGAAATTAAAAGATGCTTACTCCTTGGAAGGAAAGTTATGACCAACCTAGATAGCATATTAAAAAGCAGAGACATTACTTTGCCAACAAAGGTCCGTCTAGTCAAGGCTATGATTTTTCCAGTGGTCATGTATGGATGTGAGAGTTGGACTATAAAGAAAACTGAGTGCTGAAGAATTGATGCTTTTAAACTGTGGTGTTGGAGAAGACTCTTGAGAGTCCCTTGGACTGCAAGGAGATCCACCCAGTCAATCCTAAAGGAAATCAGTCCTTAATATTCATTAGAAATGTCTGATGCTGAAGCTGAATAATAATACTGAAGCTCCAATAATTTGGCCACCTGATGTGAAGAACTGACTCATTTGATAAGACCCTGATGCTGGGAAAGATTGATGGTGGAAGGAGAAGGGGATGACACAGGATGAGATGGTTGAATGGCATCACTGACTCAATGGACATGAGTATGAGTAAGCTCCGGGAGTTGGTGATGGACAGGGAGGCCTGGCATACTGTGGTCCATGGGGTCACAAAGAGTTGGACATGACTGAGTGACTGAACTGAACTGAGATATAAGATTCTTATGCTTTATCTTACATTGAGTAAAAGATGATTTAAAAACTAAGGTAATAATCAAGGTAATAGGAAGGTAATTTTTTGTAAATTTAGTAGGGAAAAAGATGTGAAAGGGTTCCTGAAGATTATTTAAAAACTTAAAAATGTAGACCATGTCTGTAAATTAGGAGGTTCCAAATGATTTTCTTTCCTCTACTCACTGTGAAAAAAACATGGTTCTGAAAAATGAAGAAAATTTGGATGAGAAGACTTATTTTAGACTGTGTCATCAAATTCAAGTGATGCCCAGAATTATGGTGCTTGTCATCAAGGGAACTTATTCAGGAGATTTGGTGAGAGCCATTTTTTGACATGGGATGGTGTGGTCCAGCTGTGGCTTATGTTAAAGGACCCTCCAGCACCTTGACTTTTTCCATTTGAAGTGAGCTCAACTATCAGCTTTATCAGCATGATTACCTTGGAGGGGCCAGTGCAGAGCTGGCCAGTGGCTTGGTCTACTGTAGAAACTATATTGCACTCATATATGCGTTTCGAATTATAGAAGCAAAAAAATGTAGTGGTGGGGAATTTGTAGGTTAACTCTGATCTTAGTGATTTATATCAATGGTTTCTGCTCTCTACATCAGTAGTATGCATGCTTTCTGCAAGCTCCATTTATGGTAAACATTTTTTTTGGTAAAAGGTGAGAACCATTCCTATTTGCAGTTGGGTGCATTATTTAAATGACCCCTTCCTCCAGTTCATGGCACTGAAGCAGTTCCATTTAATTCAGCAATTTATTGCATCTCTCTTGTTTGTACTGTGTCATGGCAGACTGTGATTTAGATTACAGTTTTCAATATAATCTGGGGAAGAAGAAAGAGAGGCACTTAAATAATTCTGATAGTGTGCCTTACAATAATCCTGAAAGCACTGTAATAAAGGTTTCCAAACTGAGCTGTAGACGGGGGTGGAATTGGATTAGAAGTGTTGCTTTCTTTCTGAAACAAGTACATTTTTACCTGTTCTCTTAGACAGTGTATTTTTGTTGTAATTATTGATACACATGGATAGAGGAAGCATGTTCTATACCTTCTTTTCCTTTCCCATTTCTCTGAACCCTCTAGGCATTCTATGTGTGACATGCAAGTGGCTATTCTTACTTTTGAAGAATGTGTTAGGGGACCAACCCTAAAAGAGAGGAGATTAATGCATTTCCTAGTATTTTGGCTTCCCATAGCCAGCCCTGCCTCCACTTGGGGCCATCTGTGCTGGGGATGGGAACAGTAGCTCCCCACGCCTATGATGGCAAAGGACAACAGGCTTATTTATGGTAGTGGGACTGCTTCCTGCTTCTTTCTTTGAATAAGCACTCAGCATATGGCATGACCCTGGTACCCCTCAGGGAATAAGGGAGGAAGCAATTTTATATAACAAATTTCAGCTAGCCGTGCTAGTGGAGAAGACTTGCTGAGAATTGCCTGAATCCAAAGATGGTTTACAAACAAAGTCTCAGTTCATAGTGTTTGTACCAATTTTGATTTAAGCTGCTGATTAACACTAGTATGTATTTATACATATAGCAAAGCAAATTGGTTCAATTAGCAAGCCTCAAGAATGTAACTCTGAAAGTTTTATTTAAAGCCACCAGGCAGCTGTGGCAATCATTTCAGAAACAATTCTTCTAATCTCTTGGCATTTATTTTGGGGTTGAAATTTATTTTTTATTGAGTTTGTCAAAGTCACTTTATAGATAGATTCTTAATCGCTTTTTTTTGGGGGGGTGAATGTGTGATTGAAACCTTTCTAGTAATTTTAAAATAATCTCATTTGTCATAGTTTAGTGTGAAATTTAGAAAATGATACATTGAGTAGTGAATTTTAGGTTGATCTCTTTTCCTTTGGGGTTTGCTTTTCATTTCCCTCCCCATCCTCACTCTTGACTCCCTCTTTCCTTCCTCTTCCCCACCCTCCTTTTGCCTCCTTTGTTTCCATTGATAATGGAAATGATCTTAAAGAGTGACCGATTGTGTCTCAATAGGTTAGTAAATGATTGAATCATTTATTGTTTTTTGTGAGGATTCACCTTTCAGAAGTCAAACAGATGAATCATCACTCTGAAAAACTCATTAGTTATTTAACATTTTTTTTTTTCTTTTCTTGAATGAGCATTACTTGTATGTGTGACTTTTAAACTGTTGAAATATGAGATAGCAGAAAAAAAAAAGTCAGCTTCTAATTATAGCTCCTTGGGAAAATGCATGTGATTTCATTACTATGTGCTAATTTTTTAAAAATGTTTCAACCATCTCATTTGTTTTTTGAAGCATCACCTTGTGAAAGTCACATCGTTAACAGATTCAGTTCAGTCAGTTCAGTCGCTCAGTCGTGTCCAACTCATTGCAACCCCATGGACTGCAGCACCCCAGACCTCCCTGTCTATCACCAACTCCCAGAGTTTACCCAAAGTCATGTCCTTTGAGTCAGTGATGCCATCCGACCATCTCATCCTCTGTCGTTCCCTTCTCCTCCTGCCCTCAGTCTTTCCCAGCATCAGGGTCTTTTCCAATGAGTCAGTTCTTCGCATCAGGTGGCCAAAGTATTGGCCAAAATATCCCATTAGCAGGTGGGATATGCTAAACTGAATTGTCCCTGTGTAGATCCAGTAGAGAAACCGACTTCCTGAACTTACGTTTACCTGCCAGTCTCTCTCTCCTCTTCCTGGGAGGTCATTCAAATTACTTTTGTGAACTACCTTTTCAGGGTTTTAGATCTTTGCTATAAGGACTTGGTGCTCAGCCCGAAGCATGTGTTCATTTCTCCTCCCCGCCCCCCATATTCTTTTCCATTATAGTTTGCCCCAGGGTATTGAATATAGTTCCCTGTGCTATAGAGTAGAATTTGTTTATTCATCCTTTATATGATAGTTTGCCTCTGTTAATCCCAAATGGGGCTTCTGCTTTTTGAAAAATCTTTAGTCTACCCACAGAAGCCTTTTATCCAACACCAGATATGTGCATCAAAGTCAGGGTTTGAGTGAGAAGAAACATTCCTAGTCTGTTTTACTGAAAAACAAATCTCTGTTTCTAATCCTTTTGATTTTCTGACAACCTAGACATGAGCGTGAGTGACAGATGTCTAATAACTGGAGAAATCCTGGGATTTCCAGTCTGGCAGTGTTGATACAAGACCCATAGGTGATAACTTCTCATTGCTTATTCATATGGGGCATCGTCGTGTGCATGGCAGTCTTTCATAAAGTGCACATGCAAAATTAAGTTTGCCATGAAAAAAGTTATTATGAAAAAGCATCTTTGCATCACTAGGTGACAGAAATAAAAGGAGTTATTGTGTTCAGTATTCTTGATAATGAAATTTTTTATAATATATTGTGTGTACCTTGCTTATAAACATGTGAGACATTTTCATTTTGTGTAAAATAGATTGCAGTATTATCCATGGAAGTTAAGTAAGAAGCAACATAAATGGAATGCAGACAGCTTAGCTTATACCTCATTGTGAGGAAGTATGCTGAATATTGTAACTCATTTTTTGATTATCATATCCCAACAGTGTGAGTCCATGGGCATGTGCAAATATTTATCTTATGTGAATTATGTAACAGTCACTCTTAGTCAAAGTCTCACAGAATTGTTATGTATTTTTAAGTATATTACAGCAAAATCAAAGATGCTTTTGCATTTAAAGCAAAGTAAAATTGTAGTTTAATATTTTCATTTGCCAAGCAAAACTGATACATACATATATATATATCATATATTACATGTTACTATATATCATATTACATACATATATATAGATAACAAATAAGTCCTTTAGTTTGTAAATATGTGTTCATAGGTCAGCTTTAGTCACAAGTCTTAGACTAATTTCAAATTCCACAGCTAAAAAGAGTAGGTAGAAATGATGGTACTGTTTCAGGTATCAAGGTTGCATCTAGGAGCTCAAACAATATCATGACAGGTTTTTCTCTATTTTCCTCCTTACCTTATCTTATTCTCCCTTGCTTTTTCTTGCTCTCAATCCTGCATGCTTTTGCTTTGCTTTGGGACTAGTCTTGTTCACCCTACATGCTATGGGTAAGATGGCTTTTAGCATTCTTAAATTTATCTTGTTCTTTCTTCTTTGTTCTGAAAGGAAAAGTGACACTTCTTTCCCATCTATATATTAATATAAAAATAATGGTAGGGATCTAATTATCTGATTGTTATTATTAACTTACCCCCTTATGAGGACTTCCAAGGTGGCTCAGTGGGTAAAGAATCTGCCTGCGATATAGAAGATGCAGGCAGATGTGAGCTTGATACCTGGGTTGGAAACGTCCTGGAGGAGGGCATGGCAATCCACTCCAGTCTTCTTGCTTGGAGAATCCCATGGACAGAAGAGCCTGGTGCCCATAGGGTTGCAAAGGGTCAGACATGACTGAAGCGACTTGAGCATGTACTCCCTTATGGGCAAATAAAAGTTGAGAGAGGATGGTGCATATTTGATTTTTCAGGTATATGTCACATGCTGACTCCCACAGGTAGGAAGCAGAATGCTGTTGCTATTTACTGCATCCATGGATATTTAAAATAGATCTTCTATCACTTTCTGAGATAGACCATTTGTAAAATTGAAAGGATTTAATCTGTGAGGTTCATAAACCATTTATATGGATAACACATTTACTAAAAGCTGCCTAGGACTTGTATGAAATTGACTCTGGGTTGCCTTTGCTAAAGAATAAGTTTTCCCATAGAGTAACATTATTTGGTCATACTGTCACAAACAGCAATATAGACATTTAAGTTTTTTTAATTAAGATGCACATTTGGGAATTCTGCTTTCATTTCATTTATCCATTTCATTCAGCAAATACTATTCTGAATACCTACAGTAAGACTCAGAATCAAAAGTGATCAGGACAAATATAGCCCTTATTCAGATGTCACCTTCTCAACAAAGCATTCCCTGCCTCCTCCAATGACAGACAGAACCGCTCTATTCTATATTACCCCTCCACTTCCCTGCTTTTTTGTCTCCATAGCAGTCACTTCCATCTTCATTTTTCTTATCCATCTCTCTTGATTAGAAATATAAGCTCCTTTAGGTCAAGTAGCTCAGACTTCCCTGGTTGCTTAGATGGTAAAGAATCTGCCTGCAATGTAGGATACCAGGGTTCAATCCCTGGGTCGGGAAGATCCCCTTGAGAAGGAAATGGCAACCCACTGCAGTGTCCTTGCCTGGGAAATCCCATGGACAGAGGGACCTTATGGGCTACTGCTCATGGGGTCTCAGAGTCAGATACAACTGAGCAACTAAAGGCCAAGTATGTTTGTTTATTTGATCGTCGGTTGTATCATCATTGTCTAGGACTGTGTCTGTCACAAAGAACGGTCAATGTTGTGTTGAATGAATAGATAAGGTATTGGATATCATTTCTGTCTCTGTCCCCGCCATATGGATACTAGGTATGCTAACTATTGTACATGCTACAATAAAGTGAACAAAGTGAAGCAATCTAAATTCACAGAGGGTGAAGACGGAGATGCTCATTTGGATTAGATGGCCGGTGAGGCCTTGCAGAGGAGATGACATTTGGACCTGGGTGGCAAGAGCGTGCTGTGCAGGCCAGTCTCTGAGAGGAGACTTCACGGCAGCGTGAGCAGATATAGAGCTCAGAGGTGAGCTTGTGTCTGGGCTCGTCAAGGGGCAGCGAGGTGGTCAAGGAGCCTAGAGTAGGCAGCGGGGAGTGAGAGGAAGACAGGTGGTGTATGCTGGGTTCAGAACAAGCCCCATGGTTAAGATGGGATTTTATTCTTAGGAGAGAGAGAAGCAGTGTGAGGACTTTTGAGCAGAAAGATGACATGTTCTGATCTACGTTTTTAAAAAGATCGCTTAGGCTATTGTGTCAGGCAAGAAGGAAAACCAATTGAAGGTCATTGTAAGGAGGAGGTTTTGGACTAAGTAATAGCAGTGCAGCTGGTAAGTATAGTAGATTGTGGACATATCTCAAAGGTTGAGTCAAAGAATAATGGATCATATATGAAATGACAAAAAGAGGCATCAAACACGGAACTCTGCTCAAGGTTATGTGGCAGCCTGCATGGGAGGGGAATTTGGGGGAGACTGGAAACATGCATATGTATGACTGAATCCCTTTACGGTTACCTGAAAGTGTCACAACATTGTTTGTTAATCAACTATACCCCAATGTAAAATAAAAAATTTTTTCAAAAAAAAAAAGAGGCATTGGAGATGACTTTAAGGTTTGATTTGATTTTTTAATTCAAATGATTGTTATCAATTCACCAAAATCTGTTAACCCTCGAAACTAGTGAATTTTGTTAAGTTAAAGTTCATTGTATTGTTACACTTGAAAAAAATCTTTGAGGAAATAAGTCCTACTTTTGTAATATTTGAAATATGAGAAGCATGACTACAATGAGCATATATAACTACGGAGGGGAGGTGATAAATTCTAGGACTTTACAGATTGACTAATTGATGACAAAATACTCAGTCTTTAATATCCATGTGTGCCTAACGAATGCTGTAATTTCCATGTGGTTGAGCAGTTTGTTCTGTGCTGGAAAGTATGGTTGTCTTTTGTAGCACTGAGAATTGTGGAATAAGGTGGGAGTTGGCTGGAAGGGAAGAAGATGCAATTTAGAGATTAAGAAGATAAAATGTCAGAATTCTGTATACATAGAAGAAATTAATCAGTTCCAAGATATAGCAAATAAAAGAATGACTATGGACTGTGATGCTAGCAGAGTCCCGGAGTTGTATCTGTGTCTGTATTCTTATATCCATATAGGGTATGTACGTGACTTTGTGCACGGGGGACATCCACGTGAGGTTTAGGGTCTAAACTTCCTTTAAGAACAAAAAATTTCACCTGGTTATTTTTTGTCAGTAGAAATCTAAGTACATGTGATAGTCAATTATCTTAAATGTGGCTGAGATATCCTCATAGAATTCATACTCCATTATTTAGGTTCTCTTTAAGCTTATTTAGGTGAGATGATAATCGCACTCTTTTGCAAAGAATAGGAAAAAAACTTTTAATAACTTAAAATTATAGTTACTTAAAATTTGAAACATTTTAAATCCTTGTAAGTTCTTCATCAAGCTATCTCTTGGTATTAAATACATGAACTTCTTTTTGATGATGTTTGATGCAACACCAGTTTGATTCACTTTCTTAAACTCTTTTCAGAAACAAATTGATAACAACCCACTAGCTGCAAAAATAAAGCTCTAGAGATGGTTCTTTTCGTAAATGAAACACTATTCTAAGTAAGTGGTTGTTAGTCTAATAGCACATTAAAGGCTAATTAAATAAGGGAAAATGGTCCTTATAGGGACTGTGGGACAGTGGTAACTGTGAGTTGTATGTCTCTCTTGAACATTCTGCCTGCTTGCACAAAAAAAATCATGAAATTTCCTGAACTCTGCCAAATGTGAAAGGGGGGACTATTTCAGTAACAATCTGTCAGATTATGTATGTTTGTATAAAGCATGTTACTTACACATATTCCTTTAGGTTTTATACCCTATGTCTGATTAGGTTTCCTTTTCTAAGAGCAGTGTTTTCCAGAATCTCCTTTATGTCTGATGTTGCTTTAGGGTTATTTTCAAGAAACTAGATAATCCCATGTAATCCTGTCTCTGCTCCTCAAATCCTGTACAGTTTATTATAATGTTTGTTTTTTTAAATGTTCAGTATTTTCTAACTGCAGTTCTAATAGCACCAAACAACCAGTACATTATAAAAATATGGCTTATAATATTCTGATTTCATTTACCAGTTAAAATAATGTCAGGCATATATGTTGTCTTAAAGCAATTATCAGTAGGATATTCCAAAAATTATTACAGGAAGAAAGAATTCTTTGATTCTTGTTTATGGGGAAAATTTTGAAGCTGTACTAAAATTTTAATTAAAAAGAATGTTAATAGCAAAAGTACACACAGTGATACCAGGTTAACTTGGTTTTAACTTTATTTTTAAAGGGTCACTTTATTGTAAGATATTATTGTATATTAAAAATACCATTGCTTTTAAAAGAAAGTTTTAATATAATATGATCACTAGCAGTTTGAGTTGTGTCCTTCATTGCACAGCCATAACTTCTACTTAAATTCTACAGAGAGTTAGGGAATGAAATGTAGCAGAAATTAGTTCACTAGAGTTTTAAGTTAAATTCCATTTCTGAGAAATCTGAGACACTTCTATTTTTTCTCTTTGTGTTAGTAATCAGTGTAGAAAATGACAGGAAAAGTGCTTCTTAGAGTTATCAAAAAATTAAACTTTTTTCCAGCCATTTTTCTTCTTTATTGTCCCTTTACACTCCAAATATCCAATTATAGATGTGGCACCATGATAAAACTCGATATAAGACATTAACTAAAATGTTTGTAAAGATAGTCACTCGTAACTTTATATCCTGAATGAGAACCCACAGGTAAATTTAAGCCTGGCTTGGGATTACCCCTCACATGTATATATCGAAGTGTTTACTCATTATTATTGTGCGTCTATACATCTGGTGGAATCATACTGCAAGGTTGCAAATGACCACCGTCCCCAGGAACCAGCTGGGCTCCATGAGCGAGTGAAGTGTCTCTGGTGATGCTCATCAGCAGTGATAAGTGGCCCCCTCGGGTGACATCAGAACAGCAGTGAGTGAAGAGGACCATGGCACCCAGCCCGTGCTTTCCTAAAGGGTCAGCCCCTGCTCAGCTTCCGCAGATCACGGCCACCTGGGAATGTTGCTGGATCTGTTAAGGCAAAAATCTCACTTTGATGGAAAAGCGCCCAATTTTTCAATGTTGGTCACTGATAGAAATTTTCAAGGAAATTATTTGTGCTAGGAAACCTTGTTGAGAGTGTTTGGAGGCAAATCCAACTAAAGTTTTATGGCAACTAGAAGGGCTTCCCAGGTGACCCAGTGGTAAAGAATCTGCCTGCCAATGTAGGTTCAGTCTCTAGGTTGGGAAGGTCCCCTGGAGCAGGAAATGGCAACCCACTCCAATATTATTGCCTAGAGATCCCGTGGACAGAGGATCCTGGCAGGCTACAGTTCGTGGAGTCACAAAGAGCCAGACAAGGCTGAGTGACTGAGCACGTGGTAACTATGAGGGAGACAGATGGAAGAGTTATGATTGAAGGCAGAGAGTAGTTAAGGACCAGATGGCCAGATGAATGATCACCATGGCCCATATTGGAGAAGTGAAGATAGATACAGAGAAAAAATCAAGAGGTGGGCTCAAGACCTTCGGAAGACAGAGCAGGCAGGACCTAGGAGCCAATAGTCTAGGATAAAAGCCTGTGGAAGAACTGAAGTTTCAAGATTCTTGGGTCCTAGGAGAAAAGAAAGAAAGAAAAAAAAAAAAAAAGGCTGCTGGGGCTCAGGTGGAATGTACTTATTTTTATCAGTAATCTGAAATCCAATTATCTGGCTTCCGCAAGTGCAGACACCACTCCTGCACACACAGAATAATTATACCATGTATGGGCTCAGTTTTGATTTTCAATCAGAAGATGCATGGATACCATTGCTACATTTGCTTGAAAGGTCACGGCTTCAGAGGCTTAGAGGCTGGCAAGCAAAGATGAAAATAGAAACTGAGTGATTTTGTGAAACAGATGGGGGAAAAGCAAATGGAGGTCAGTCTACAGTCACTGGGAGGAGAGAAGAATAGAGAAAGCCAGGAGCTAAAAATCTCTCATGGTGACCATGATGCTGGAAAAATAGGAACGGGAAATACAGCTGTGAATATCCCCATTCTGAGTTAGCTTGACACTGAAAATTGAACAGTTGATGGTTCTTTGAGCTTCCTGTAGCGTGAATGTTCTCTCTGTTGCATAAAGACAAAGTTTGAATCACCTTTGAAATTGTGGAGATATCTGTCATCTCTATTCAGAGATAAAAATAGGAAGAGTTTGGCAGGGGGTGAATGTTAGAACAGGGAATAAAAAGCAACAGTTATGTCAGTTCAACAGTATTTATTGGGTGCTGTTAGGTGCAAGACAAGGCCCTGATGAGTCTGTATTGATTAAGACATAGTCCAAGCTTTCAAGGCGGATAAACATTTAAACAGCTAATAGCAGTGGCATAGAACAGACATCGCATTTGCCATTTTAGAGATTGAGCTCCATTGTTCAAAGGGTTGATATCTCAGTGACAGTGTCCAGTTGCTGGGAAGAAGCGCCTGATTTCCAAAAGAGACATCATGATTCTACACAATTGCTGTAAATATAGGTTGGGAACTAATTCTAGCAAAAGGCAGAGGTGACTGACATTTCCCAAAGAGAAAATTAAAGCCAAAAGAATGGTGTGCTAAAGGTGGAGCCCAGAAGAAGATTCTTGAAATCCCATAGGAAGCAATTTATTAGATGCACACAGGATAAGCCATACTTTCATCATTCATGATCTGTACATTGAAGAATATGTAAGCAGTTGGGATCATAGACCCCTGGAAAGACAAGAAGGCCAATAAAGATTTGGGGATGGTGAAGTTAAATATGCCATTGAGGGGAATAAGGGGTTTCCAACCCTGCTCTGTGTATTAAAACGTAGGAAGCAATTTGAAGTTAAATGTAAGTATAGATACTGTGCTGAATTCCCTCCCCTCTGCTGACTTGCCTTTCAGGTTTAAATCCTGTCCCAACTCCTGCATAATACCTTAGCTATCAAGTGAAGTGAAGTCGCTCAGTCGTGTCCGACTCTTTGTGACCCCATGGACTGTAGCCTACCACGCTCCTCTATCCATGGGATTTTCCAAGCAAGAGTACTGGAGTAGGTTGCCATTTCCTTCTCCAGGGGATCTTTCTGACCCAGGGATCGAACCCAGGTCTCCTGCATTATAGGCAGACGCTTTACCGTCTGAGTCACAAGGGAAGTCCTTAGCTATCAAACAGGTGGTTGATTCTTCCACTTCCAAGGCCCTAGAGCACTTGCATCTGTTCCTTCCTTGACAGTTACAGTTTTCCCATCTTGCCTTATTGACCTGTGTGTGATTACTGGGGTGATGATTGTAGGACTTCCCAGGTGGCTCTGGTGGTAAAGAACCCACCTGCCTATGCAGGAGATGTAAGAGATGTGGGTTTGATCCCTGGGTCTGGAAGATCCCCTGGAGTAGGAAACTAGAAACCCACTCTAGTATTCTTACCTAAAGAATACCATGGATAGAGGAACCTGGTGGGTCACAGAGTCAGATATGACTGAAGTGACATGAAGCAATGATGATTGTTAAGTGTTCATTCAATCAAACTGAACCATTTTGGAAAGTGAGGCTGGGAGAGGGAGAGTGCTGTTGGTGTTATTAATAATTCCTGAGGGATGACAGGCATAAGTGGGGGCTGTCCTTAGCCCCCAGACTTGTGGTCCCTGGATCTATTTCCCTAGCTGTGCTACTAAGGCCTTGCATAGAGTAGGAAAAAGTGACTCCATTAGATACCATTGAAAGATCTGAGGAGATGGTTACATGACCCTAGACTCTTCATTTTCTAGATGAGGTAACTGAGGTCCAGAGAGCTTATGTGACATGCCTATGGCTGCAGAGCTAGTTCTTACCTTGTGGGCCTGTTTTATTCATGTCAAATTTTGTTGGCTTACCGATTCCACAGACTTACGTATTTTTTTCTCAGGTATTTTCAGGTACTTAGCCTGGTTGATTAATAATGTTGTCTTGCCTCTTTGGTCATTTTTTGTTTGTTTTTAAAATTTTTGTTTTATATTGGAACATAATTGATTAACAATGTGTTAATTTCAGGTGTAAGCAAGGTGATTCATTAATGCATACACATGTATCCTTTTTCAAATTCTTTTCCCATTTAGGTTATTGCAGAATATTGAGTAGATTTCCCTGTGCTATATAGTAGATCCTTGTTGGTTATCTGTCTTATTTATTTAAATTGGGGTATAATTGCTTTACAGTGTTGCATGGGTTTCTCCTGTGTAACAGCGTGAGTCAGCTATAAGTACACATATGCACCCTCCCTTTTGAGCCTCCCTCGCATCCCCTCACCCCCATCCCACTCCCCTGGGTCATCACAGACCACCGGGCTGTGCTGTCTGTGATTTATAGCAGATCCCCACTGGTTACCTGTTTTACACATGTTAGCAAATATATGTCGATGCCACTCTTTGAGGCTGTCCGCCCTCTGCTTCCCCTCCCCCACCCTAGGTCTACATTCGGTCAGATTTTGATGTCAGCTTTGTCTACCCAGATCCGCAATGACTGGTGCTGTGCTGAGCACATTAAGTGCTCAATGAATGCTGAGTGAATTAACAGACGATCACCGAAACACTGATTCTGGTCAGTGAAAAGGGACTAGGGAATAATATAGTCAGGTCCTCTCCTAAATAGGGAGGATGAATCTTAGAGCTCATCCCACGATTTGTTCTTGGCTCAATCAGCCAATTAGTGATAAACCACACTAAAACTCATCTCTTCTGTGCTGTGCTCTGCTGAGTCCTTCAGCTGTGTCTGACTCTCTGCGACCCATGGACTGTAGCCCAGGAGACTCCTCTGTCTATGGGGATTCTCCAGGCAAGAGTACTGGAGTGGGTTGCCATGCCCTCCTCCAGGGGATCTTTTCAATCCAGGGATCGAACTCAGGTCTCCCCCATTGCAGGCAGCTTCTTTACTGTCTGAGCCACCAGTTCTCTTGGGTCTTTTAATTTCCAGGCCAGTATTTTTCCTACTGTATCTCACTGGTTCCAAAGTGACAGGCAGCAAAATCTTAGCGTCTTAAAACCTAAAGTGACATCATACTGATTTATAGTTTTTTTTTTTAATAGTTTTCCAAACACTGGCTTATGTTACAGGACCCTCTGCTGGCAAGGCTGGCAAGGCAGCTGAAGTGTTTTACAAGTCAGAATTTAAAGACACTTGGGACAAAAGTGGTTCAATTTTCTCAAATACATAGAACCCAAAGAAACTTGTGCAGTCTTAGTACTATTCTTGAAAGATTTCTAATTCAGCAAAGCAAGGCTCTGTTAACAGAGGTGTTCTTCAGGAAAGGATTTGGGATTGTATCTTAAAAAGCTTTCTCCAAGTTTCTTGTCACCCAAGTTACATATCCTGATTTGCTTTTGCTCTTGTGAGGAATTCTTACAGCAAGAAAATTGTGCTCTTTGTTATTTTAGCTAGAAAGGTGAATAGTTTTGAAATCATGTTTTGAGTGGGTTAAGGCAAGGGTATAGGATAAAATGTTCAGAATTCCAGTTAAATATGTAAACAGAAAAAGGAAGAAAAAATCTACAAATCGGTTGCATACAGAGCCTGGTTAAAGCAAAAATGCTTCAGTTGTGATGCTGAATTAATGATGGAGTGTTCTCTGAACAGTCTCCAGAGTGCTAGGTTTCCAGGCAGAATTTCAAGGGGAACTCGGTCTCTGTGGGGCTGCATGCTCTGTCTACTTACAGAGTATTTAGCTTGTGGACTGTGCTAAAAATGTTGACCTAAATCAATTCAATTAGCAAATCGAGTTTCCAGGTTGTTTTGTTGCTTTGCTCTGCTGAAGCTCCATTGAGACTCCATCTGATTAAATTAAATGTGAATGAGAAAGTGAGAAGAAGAGGGAAACATTGTCAACTTTTCCAGAATCTTTGGTAGATAACTGAATAGCTCTGTCCCTGGGTGTGTATGTTGGGTTTGGGGGTTTCATTGAGACTGAGAGTTACCAGATGGAAGGCAGTGATCTTGATTTGTTCACAATACTTATCTCCTGGAGGGGAACTAGGGCAAGAGTTAGACGGGAACCTAGTAAACATTGGCCAAATAAACAGGTAAGTTACAGTCTGGAACATTCCTGGACTGACTCCCTGGGCTTCCTGACCAGTGGCCTTATTGGGTTGTAGTGGATTGTTTATATGTTTCATTGTATTTTTTCTTTCTCTTGTCAGTTGTCAATCTCTTTTGCCTCAGGCTTCCCTTATGGCTCAGCTGGTAAAGGATCCGCCTGCAATGCGGGAGACCTGGGTTTGATCCCTGGATTGGAAAGATCCCCTGGAGAAGGGAAAGGCTACCCACTCCAGTATTCTTGCCTGGAGAATTCCATGGACCGTGCAGTCCGTGGGGTCGCAGAGTCGGACATGACTGAGCGACTTTCACTTTCAGTGATGTTTAACGCATACTCATTTGAATAAAAGATTAAGGAATGAGTTCTTGGTAGCATTTCCTCCGGAACTCATGAAGGTCAGAGAGGGGATGATGATTTATAAAAAGAGCATAATGCTTCTATTTGACCTAAAGCACCATCATTGCATACTGAATATAACATGAATATAACCATGATGTAATATGGATAGTACATAAATAACAAACTGTATTATAGATAAAATATGATAGTATAAATCTTACATATAAAACATGCTATAAATAATATGTAACTATTATGATATAATATATAGGGAATAGCAAATAATGCTAAATGTAAGAGTAGGTTTTCTTTTGTTACTCTTGGCCTCTTTTTTCCTTAATATACTTTACAAATTTAAAATGACAGACACACAGCCAGGACTCAACTCAGTTAGTTTCGTTCTTAAAGCTCTAGATTTAGTACATTTTGCATCCATATGACAAGTTAGTTAAGCCTCACCAAGACTCAATTTAACTGTCTTTAGAATCTTTAGGAATGTCTACTTTGTGTTTATTGTAATAATAACAGCTAATTATTTACGGTGCTCAGTACAGTACCATGGACTCTTTCTCTATTCCACTAACCTTCGGGTGTAGAGACTATTATCTGTGTATTATCTTTCGTAGTCTTACATAAAGACTATGTAATAGTCTTTACATAGACTCTACGTAACAGAGCTGAACCTGCGACATAGAGTGATCATTCATAAGAAGGATAAAATACTTTGTAAACCACATATTGTCTTATGCTAAAGTTAAATAAGTCTTATTAGAAACATAGAGGGATTTTTGAGGAGCATGCAAAAGACCTTTTCTTTTTTTAGTTTTCATGGAATGGTGTCAGGCATAGACCAGGAAACTCCACATCATCCATTAGAAACAAACAAAAAAAGTACTAGATGCTTGAGAGCAGTTGGTGGTGGACAGGGAAGTCTGGCATACCGCAGCCTATGGGGTCGCAAAAAGTCGAACATGACTGAGCGACTGAACTGAACTGAGAAGAAAACAATCAAAGAACCGAGGCATAAATAGCCCGTACTCTGCACTGGGGATACATCAAACATTACAGGGTTGGATTCTATGTTGGGGACAGGTCTCAGGATTGACAGAAGAGGAAGGGGTCATGGGGTGAAGAGAGGGTTCATCAAAATCTCTGGGGTTTAGAATCCAGTACAGAGTTCTTGAGGGTTTCCCAGGTGGCATAGTGGTAGAGAATCTGCCTGCCAATGCAGGAGACACAGGAGATGCAGGTTTGATCCCTGGGGCTATAAGGTCCCCTGGAGAAGGGAATGGCAAACCACTCCAGTATTCTTGCCTGGAAAACTCCATTGGACAGAGGAGCCTGGCAGGCCATAGCCTTAGTTCCCTGACCAGGGACCAAACCCCATCCCCTGCATTGGAAGGCAGATTCTTAACCACTGGCCCACTAAGGAAATCCTGTGTTTGTTAAATTAAAAGAAAAATATGCTTAGATTCATCTGTTTCCTTCATTGTACTTTATTCCCAGCTGACATTGGAAAAGGCACCAGTTGGTTGCACTAAAAAGTAGGCATATTTGGAACAAAGTATTTCTTAAAGTGGGACTGTATTTCAAAAAGAAAAATAAGGCCATGTCATAAGCTGTAATAATAACCAATGTCGTCATGGCAGATGAAGCAATCCAAATGCAATGTGGTTCTGTTTGTGGCTTTGCAGCGAAAATGCAGGACCTTGCTGTCATTGACTTTTCCAAAGGCGTTTTTCTTTTCCTGTACAAAAGTCATTTAAAAACTCACACAACCACCTACACACCATCAAATCTAGTACATTTACTGAATTGTAAGATTTTTTTTAATGTCTAGCCACTTTATATTGAAACTGTCGTAGACGGCATATAGATATAAAATGCTTGATTTAAAATCAGAAAGATTATTAAGGCAGAACTGGGATGAGGATTCTGGCATCTGGTTTCCTGGTCAGTATTTCCCTTCCCATTTATTCATGTTTTCATCTAACAGAAAAAAAAAGCACCTTTCAAGTTTCAAGTTAGCTTTTTTCCCCCTATTCATCTGCTATTCATTTTTCTATTCATTTTCCATTCATCTGATAGCCCTTTTACAGATCTTCTATGTGGCAAGTTTCCCAGAAATTAGCCCCCTACAGCATAGAGGGGACTGTTTTCAGGTCTGTCCCCCCTGTGGGAATGCACTCTGGTGTCTCAGGATCCTGAGTTTAAGTTCTGAACTCCTCCTTATCCCTATAGCTGTAATTTGTATGAATTCCTAGTACCTCTGAGCCTTGGCAGCACTTTCCCTGAAGCCTCCTCTTCCCCTATACTCACTGCTGGGCCTCCTTCTCCCTCTCCTGGCAGAATCTAAATTTTAGAAAGTCAGCATATTTCACACTCATTTTTATCTTTTTTCCTTTTTTCTCTAAAGTTAGGCATCACTTCTTCCTTCACAAAAGCAAGAAAGGTCCTTTACTTGCTTATGGGTGTGCTGTGTGCATGCTCAGTCATCTGACTCTTTGCAACCCCAGGGATTGTAGCCTGCCAGCTCCTCTGTCCATAGAATTTTCTAGGCAAGAAATGCTGGAATGGGGTTGCCATGCCTCCTCCAGGGGATCTTCCTGACCTGGAGATCGAATCCCGCACTGTCAGTGTTTTCCTGTGTGTGGGGTGGGGGGCGTAATTTTGATCTATGTTAGTCTGCTTTGTGACACTGTAAGCTTCATGATAACAGGAGATTTTGTCTGCATTTTTCACGTATATATGTCAGTCAGTTTAGAATCTTGCACAAGTGTTGAGTACCTAGTTATTGGAAGAATATGTAGTGTTTGGGTGAAAAATCATGAGGAGCGGAGCATGCTTGACTTGGAATAGATGAACTGAGTTGAGTGGGACGACCCCTTATATCAAAATAACCTTATCTGGGTCAAACTGAAGTGAAACAATGTCATTTTATATCATTTTTTAAAGTTTAAAAGTGAAAAGACTATAGAACTGAAAGTAATTGGCCCCTATAGCAAGACCACGTATCACCCAGATTAGTAACCACTTAAAATGCTTCTCAGTAGTGTTCTCTGAGTTGCTGGGATAAGAAAATTCTGCCCAAGGATTTTGTTACTTGTTTATGCTTGTTTGGGAAATATTGTTTTGTAAGTAAGTCCTAAAGAGCTGCATCAGATCATGACCAAATATAAGGATTTCTAATATTCCTTTAAATTATTTTATTGAGGTTTTGAAGGTATTTGAGGTTTGTAGGTTTTGTTTATTTCACAAAATGACTGTTTTAGTGGCTTTGTCTTGAGTTGCTTATTTTTGCCATTGTAAGTATGGTGTAGGAATATTGGATTAGGATTTATAATATGAGTTCTAGACCCACTTCTGCCACCAGTGACTGTTCTCATTATAGTTAAATTGCTTATCCTCTCTCGACTTGAGTTTTATTTGTGTAGTGAACATGGAATCTTGTCTTATCATAACCTTCCCTATCTTCCAAAGCACATGTTCTATCATAAATGTGGTAATATTAATGTATGATTGATTCAGTACTTTGGAGCTATTAAGTTTGCTTGCTGTGCATAAAGGTTATAGAAGAACAGCATCTGCCTTCTTGGAAGTTTTCACATCTAATGTTCTATACTGTTAAAATAATTGTATTAATGATCAAAATTAAATATAAATTTAGGTAAGTATTCTGTCATTTTATATAGGATCTGTCGTGTGTGATACTGATTAATCTGTGTCTGACAACACAGTAAAACATGGTGATCAATATACCCCATTGATTTTTTTCTGCTGGGATGATGTGAGTATATACCAATCAGGCTGATTTTTACTGCTGCTCAGACTGGATGAAGCACAGTTTCAATAATTGTTTTGTTTTGGTGTTTCTTCTCTGATGTCCGTATTGATTTGTGGGCAGATTTTGAAGACAGGCTCTTATAAGAGAAACAGACGTGGTTAGGTTAGAGCAGAAACCACTTATAGCAGAAATTATGTGCCAACAGTGTGGTTCGCCTTGATGTTCTCATTACAGAGCCTTTCTCAAGATGTGCATAATTGATATCGCCATAAGCATGCTCCCATTCTCTTTGCACAGCTAAGAGAATAGAGTGGCTTAGAATGCAGAAGCAGAATAAAGACCCAGCATTGTACAATAGAATTAGGCTGTGTTATTTCATGAAATATTCCATTCATTAGAAATGAATGCAGATGAGCT
Organism: Muntiacus reevesi; assembly: GCF_963930625.1. NCBI lineage: Eukaryota > Metazoa > Chordata > Mammalia > Artiodactyla > Cervidae > Muntiacus > Muntiacus reevesi. Next base: position 39,409,046 of record NC_089264.1, on the reverse strand, counting down.
GAGACAGGCAGGTAGCCTGAACTCGCTCTTTATTTTGTTTCTCCTAGAAGAGATAATATCAGCAGATGGTAAAAACTCTATAAAGGACTATCATGTGCCAATCACTTATTTAAATCAACTTTTTTTTTTTAAAGGAAATGTGTGTTTCATAAAATAACCCTTTCTCTCTTGTGGCATTACCTTCTTAGATGCCCCTCATTTATTATTGACCACATGTATGTTCTTTTTTAAAAACTTCTTATTTTATATTGAAGTATACTTGATTGACAGTGTTGTGTTAATTTCAGGTGTCCAGCAAACTGATTCCTTTAAACATATATGTGTATCTGTTCTTTTTCAAATGATTTTCCCATTTAGGTTGTTACGTAAGATTGAGCAAAGTTCCCTGTGCTATCCAGTAGGTCCTTGTTGGTTACCCATTTTAATGTAGCAGCGTATACATTTCAGTCCCAAACTCCCTAACTTCCCCTCCCCCATACCCTTCTCACCTTGTAACCATAATTTCAGTCTCTAAATCTGTGAATCTATTTTTTGTTTTGTAAACAAGTTTATTTGTATAATTTAAAATTTCACCTCTAAGTGGTATCATATGATATTTGTCTTTCTGTTCTGACTTACTTTACTCAGTATGATAGTCTCTAGGTCCATCCATGTTGCTATAAATGGCATTATTTCATTCTTTTTACAGTTGAGTAATATTCTATTATATATATGTACCATATCTTCTTTATCCATTCCTCTGTTGATGGACATTTTGGTTGCTTCCATATCTTGGTTATTATAAACAGTACTGCTGTGAGCGTTGGGGTGGGTGCTTGTATCTTTTCAAATTGTGGTTTTCTCCAGATATTTGTCTAGGAGTGGGGTTTCAGGATGCTAAGGTAGCTCTATTTTTAGTTTTTTAAGGAATCTCTATACTACTCTCCAAAGTGGCTATATACCAATTTACATTCCCACCAACAGTGGTAGGAGGATTCACTTCTGTCCACACCCTCTCCAGCATTTACTGTTTGTGGATTCTTTGATGACTCTGAGATATTTGCTGCCAGAGTGAGAACGTTTTCTCAGTATAGGGTACAATAAGGATGCTCACGTGGTCAGTGTCAGCTGAGATCCAACACACAACATTTATTGTAGCAATGATCAGGAACCTCCCTGATGGAGGCATCAGCCCTTCCGGATAGTTTAGAACAATTTTGAGAGTTTCTTTATAATAAAAATGATAATGAGGAAGGTGATTGATTCTACTAGTCAAATACTTTCTGTCCTTGCAAATTCTTGCAAGAAAGATGTTAATACATCCTTTACATAAAGAGTAATCTGACACAGAGGATATTTAAATAGCTGGCTAGAGGTCACACAGCTGGTAAGTGATGCAGCCAGAGTGTGACCTGACCGCTAAGCAAAGCTGTACTCGCAGCTTTGTACTGCTGCCCCCTATTACTGGTTTGTCAGTCTGATCAAGTCTTCAACTCCTGCGAGTGTTGAATCCCTGTATTGGAGGCAGGTGGCGCTATCAGCTTTTCATGAAGGATTTGTGCTTTATTTTTCAAGAAGCACCGAGAGAATTAATCCAGTAAGTGGAATTTAAGAGGCTGCTCAATACCTGAGTTATTGGGGGCAATGAAACTTTTAAAATTATCTGAAGTGAGACTTGCCACAAAGTTAAACCTTCTCAGTGGTACCCAACTCAGCACTAAAACTCAGAAAGGAATCTCCTTTGCAGTGATTATGAATAGACAGAATCAAATAAAACAGCTGGGCTAAAGTCAGGATCTGAACATTCTACCTGGAGTGTAGCAATGGTTTCACCGTAGATAAAAAAGAAAGGTGAGCTTTCAATGCCTCTGAGGGAAAAGGACCAATTAAGAAGGAGAGGCAAAAGGGGAAAAAAATCTTAAAGGGAATAAATGGAGAAGAGTGTGACAAATAGCAGAGATAGAATGCATGGCTGTGTCAGAAAAGATAAGAGAAGGTGAAATATGTAAGGGTTGACAACAGGGTATCAAGTGACAGCTATTCTAAGAGCAGAAAAGAAATCGAAGACTAAGGGAAGAAATCATTTCTGTGATCAAGAGAAGGATTAGGGGACAAAGAACAATTCAATTATTAGAGATAATACCACTGATTATTTTTACTGTATTTGCTAAGCACTTTTACATATGATACTTCATTTAATCCTCACAACAATTGTGTGTAGTAGGTTAAGTGGATGCTTTAATCTCTGTTTTAGAAATACAGAATGCTACTGTCTGTGAGGCTGAAGAACTTGCCTACTCTTGAATAAGTGATGAACCTCAAACAAGAAAATGTGTGTTCTGGCCCCATTTAGATCTCTTTCATTATGGACTGCTGGGCATTATTGTATAATGTTAACAGTACATTTATGATAGGGTGGCTTTGCCACACATGCATGGGACATTTGGTTACTGGACTAGTCTGGTCTTCTTAATGTGAGGTAGCCACAGGGATAAAGATATATAAAGAATACGGCCCCAAGTGTATTGAACCTGCTGCATTTTACTAACCTGGGCTAGTTACAGTGCACTCATTATAGAATAGGGGTCAAGTATGTCATAGCTGTACTGGGACAGTCAGAGAGGGTGGTGAGCTGAAAACTCCTTGGCCTTTGCAATGGAAGCAGGAGGCCACGTGACTCACCTGCAAGACACAGAGGGAATATGGGCTCCAGTGGTCGTCTGTTCCTGTCTGCCCAGCCTCTCTTTCCCGTCTTATCTTCTAGGTTCTGAATACAGTAGGTGGGGCTTACCCTTCGCCCCTCCTCGGCCCTCAGGCAGCAGCGCCTGGCATGTGACCCGCACTGAGCCAGCCGGTGCCTTCCTTGGTTACTGTCTGCGGGAGTAGGTGGAAAACACTGTTTCTCTCCACAAGTATTGATCAGGGGTGTGGGTCTGGAGTTGCCAGCTACTGTCATACACACCTCGTGGAGGGAGCCAGATAGAAAACGTACAACAGGGAGCCCCAGTCCTCACTGATTAGACCTCCCGAAAGAATCAGCTGCATCCTTGGACTCGAGGTAACAAATAAATCCTTAGGTTTATATGCCTTGAAATTTGGCCCTTTTATAAATCAGAGTCATATACGAGTACAGGTGGCCGGCGGGGAATGATGGCAGTCGGCACTTAGTGAGGTGGATGCCGTACTGGGAGATATTTTTCTAAGAACTTTTATGCATTAATCATTCTCACAAAAATTCTATGAAGCGTATACCATTATCATTTCCATTTTACAGAATGAAGAAAGTAAAGCAAACAGAGGTTAGATGGCTTGCCCTTAGATCACACACAGAGAGAAAAACAGCGCTGGGGTTTGAACCCAGAGGGGGAGAGAGAGGTGTTTATATACCTGTGTATGCTCTATCTATCTACTTTACCGCTCTGTAATTGTGAACATTTTCAATAAGAATGGAATTAATGTTTCAAATTACAAGATTAATGTTGGTTATGTGCATGACAATAAGTGTTTTAAATTTTATCCCAGGGTTATGGACAAAATTGAAATTACTACTGGAACTTAAAAAAATAGACTTTAGATTTATGAGTGTTTTGAAAGAGTATAAATAGGAAAGTGAAAATAAATGAGTGTAATATTGAAGTATCCATAATATATGGCACTGCCTCTGAAACAGCAGCTAGTTAGCTGGTCAGATCTTTTTCAGCAGGAGAACATAAAACAGAAACCTAGAGCCATTCAGTGTAGGTACCAGAATACATTTTATACGATTGTTACTGAGAGAAACATTAGAGTGAGGAAGAGTCTCTATAAACAGATACTGAGAATGAAAACATTTTGTGAGCCAGAGCATATAACTGAGCCAAGGACTCTGACACTGTAAAGTTAGAGATGTCATCATAAAGCTAGAAAACAGAAAAAACCCTGTATCAGAGAAGTTGCAGGAGAATTAATATAGACAATTAAAAAAGATCTCAAAGCACCATCCAGTCTCTAGGTTATTTTATGTCAGTGAACCTGAGTCTATTTTGCAAGGGTTCCCAACTCCAAGTTATAATTAGTGAGTACTGTGCCAAAATGTATGTGGAATTGAAAAAGTTGACTTTCTCACCAGGTGCCACTGGTATGTTGTTGTGCTCCTCTGTTCATGGGATTTTTCAGGCAAGAATACTGGAGTGGGTTGCCATTTCCTTCTCCAGGGGATCTTCCTGACCCAGGGATCGAAACCACATTTCCTGTCTCCTGCACTGCAAGCGGATTCTCTATCCGCTGAGCCATCAGGGAAGCCCACCACTGAAATTTGCCACCATTAAAAATAAATTTTGTTATTTTAAAATTTTTTTCAAGGTCCTATCATTTCCTATTGTATCATGCAAACAAATGCAAAAAAAGGCTATAGTTATACACTATTGAAAAATTTATTCTTTTGCTTTTAGAAAAGAAATGTCTTAGAATCATGATACATCTTAGGCCTGGAGGAGGCAGATAGGACAAATCCAGCCCTCCATCTGTTCTTGTATGGCTAATGCACTTAGGATGTGTTTAATATCTTAAGTGCTTGGGAAAAAATCAAAAGAATATTCAGTGACTTTAAAATGTAAGATGAAATTCAGGTTTCAACATTCATAAGTAAAGTTAATTGGAATATAGACTCAGTCATTAATTTACATAGTGTTTATGACTTTTTTGATGCTGTATCAGCAGAGTTGACTAGGGACCCTGTGACCTGCTAAACATAGCATACTTACTCTCTGGCCCTTTACAGAAACAATTTGTTGACCCTGTCTTGGAATCATAAAGCTGTGATCCTGGGAAACACTTGAAATGCTCATCTCATCCTAAGAAAGGAGAGTTAGTGCCTGCAAATAAATAAACAAAAAGACTAATAAATGTGTGTGTGTGTATTACTTAATCATCTTCCCTGTTAATGTTGATATTATAATAAAATAATAGTTTATTGTTTTATTAAAATAATAAATTGTGGTTAACTCAAAATGTGCAGTGATATTTTAAACATTTTTGAGTGACAAGTTTATACAATCCTCTAACAAGTGATGTAGTGGACTGTCAGTTTCATTCCCATATTTTATTTAATAATAGACTTTATGTAAACTGTGTTTTGTTGAAACATGTAACTTCCTGAAGATAATGCAGGAAAACATTTAGGTTTTGGAATGAGGTTTTCTTAAAGTGCCTAATTTGACTTGTGAAATGAATAGTTCCTGGATTTCTTTCACCCCATTAACAGATTTGGTAAGGCTATTAGGATTAAAAATGCATATCAGCTAGCAAGAAGATTATGATTCCTGTGCTCCAGTGTATGACAATATAGAAATCTCAGTTAGATGGTATATATATACACGATAGAAAAAGAAAAGAATACTCAAAAAAGGGCAAAGTAACCCTACACTTGGAGTTTACAGTCAGAATGGTGCTTACACTGTTTATAATTACCAACCTCCTTGCTTCTTTTTATCTCTTCATTCATAAGTTCTACCCATGTATTTTATGTTTTTAAAGCATTTTTATTTCTTTAAAAATATTTAAAGCATACAATATGTACACTATTTATCTAGTTCCATATATTAAAGAATGATAATATAATTCTCTGTGCCCTCCTTTTTCCTCTGGCATTTTTCCTGAGTGTTCTTAGGCAATACTGTTTTTATCTTTGATTATAATTGCTTTTGTCCTATGTGCCTCTGAAATGCTGTAAGTTTCTTCAAGGTATGATCCTTCACTCATTCTTCTTCCCCTCCCTGTAATATCTGGGACGTTACCATTAACAAAATAACTACTTAAATTATGTAGAATGAATGGGTGAATATACTGCAAGCTCCCTATGGAGAGAAATCTTTCGTTACCTGTTTCCTACAGTTATTAACTTAGGGGCATAGAGGAGGCAATTAGCAGATGTTGCCATTGAATTGAATGGTAAGTCCTGTTTTTCTGTTCAGGTCCCCTTCTGAATGCCCAGGTTCAGGCACTGTCAGTTATAAGTTGTTTGAATATTTTCTCCAAAGTACTGAATACAATATAGCAGGACCCTGAGAGGTTATTGAAGTGCTCAAGGCTCCCTTATCCATTTATTGAAGGCCTCCAGGCACATATTCTGTAAATGTCATATTCTTTCTCTCTCTTTCCAGCTCTTTCTGTTTCTCATGTCAAGTGCATGCCTTTGCTGCTCCCGTTGCATGTTTGAAAGTATTATGTAGCTCATGTCATTGGGTGCTGCAGCTCTAGGCTAGTCTTTTTCTCTTTTCCATTTTCCAGGTCCCCCTGCTCCTTTTACCATTTCCCTGTCCTCCTTCGGGGCTTCCCTAGTAGTTCAGCTGGTGAAGAATCCACCTGCAATGCAGGAGATCCCAGTTCGATTCCTGGGCTGGGAAGATCCACTGGAGAAGGGATAGGCTTACCCACTCCAATATTCTTGGACTTTCCTGGAGGCTCAGCTGGTAAAGAATCTGCCTGCAATGTGGGTGACCTGGGCTCAACCCCTGGGTAGGGAAGATCCCCTGGAGAAGGAAGGGCCACCCACCCCAGTAATCTGGTCTGGAGAATTCCATGGACTGTATAGTCCATGGGGTTGCAAAGAGTCGGACACAACTGAGTGATATCTACACTACTTGAAAAGTGAAAGTGAAGTCGTTCAGTCGTGTCTGACTCTTTGCGACCCCTGGACTGTAGCCTACCAGGCTCCTCCATACATGGAATTTTCCAGGCAAGAGTACGGAGTGGGTTGCCATTTCCTTCTCCACTCCACTACTTGATTTGGCTTTATTAGTCAGTGAGAAATTCTTCCAAGATGTCAGTTAACTTCAAATAAACCGTGAGTATTTGATCTATTCATCTCTACTTATCTTGGCTACTTTTGCCAATGCTTACTTAGAGAGGCTTTTTTTTTTCATTTTTCTTACTTTTAATAATTCTAGAAGATAATTATTAAAGCAACAATAGTAGCAATACATTGTGTATTTATAGTATATGTAAATCAGAAGTGATGGAGAAATATTGAGAATATATTATTATAAGGAATATGAAATGATATATATTATTTGAAGCTAGAGTCTAAATAAAGAGGTATATTTTATTATTTATTTTATTATTGAAGTATCCCTGAATTGCAGCATTGTGCTAGTTTCAGTATACAGTAAAGTGATGCAGCTGTGTATAATACATATATATGTATACATGCCTGCATTTTATTATATATATAATTCAGATTCTTTTTGATTATAGAATATTGCAACATATTGAATATAGTTCCCTGTGCTATGCAGTAAATTTCCCTTATCTGTTTTATATATAATAGTATGTATCTATTAAGCCCACCCCCCTAATTAATCCCTTTCCTGGAGGCTGTTTTTTTTAAGTTCTAATTTCCAGCTTTTCTAGAGAGGAAAAGGGGGTGGAATCTGACTGCTTCATAAATAAAATAGTCAATGCAGGAGATATAAGTGATGAAGTTTTGATCCCTGCATCAGGAAGATCCCCTGAAGGAGGACATGACAACGCACTCCAGTGTTCTTGCCTGGAGAATACCATGGACAGAGGAGCCTGGTGGGCTACAGTTCATGGGGTTACAAGGAAGCAGACATGACTAAGTGATTAACACTTTCAGTTTCACTTTTTACATTGGAATAATGAGTCCTATTCAGAGGCAAATATTACTTATCAGAAATTTGTATTAGGTGAAAATACATGCCAGGTAGAAATTGCAATATAGAATGTTTAGAAAAGGCAAAACCATCTCTATGGAGATCCAGAAATCTAGTATAAAAGCATTTGCACTTTAAAAATGTAGGTCAAATCCATAATGAGATAATGTATGAGATACATCTTACCAGAGCACATGCATGATAGACATTTTAAAAATTCTTAGTTAACTCAGAATCAGATTTCTGCATCTTTATAGCTATTTTTGAAAGTTATCAAGATGAAGAATTATTTTTGGATCTGAATGACCAGGTAAGTCATTTTATTGATGAATAATTTCTCCCAAAATAATTTCTTCCAGAAACCTTTTACTTTTTCAACACACCTATCAAATCTGCCAAAGTATGTGATTTCTTGTGATTGCCATTAACTTCTGAGAAAAGGACTCCTGAAAAGGAGGTGAATTCCAGTCATTTCCAACAACACAGGCTTTTGCTGCTGAAAAACCATCTTTAATTTACTACTGGATAAAATAAACAAACTTTTTGATAGAGGCAGCAGTACTTTGTTTTCAGATAATCTTAAATAGAAAAGAAACAGACTCTTTTAAAGAAGGAACCACCATAACATTTTACTTATAACTTATTTATCTCAGAACTTATTTAAAAAACAAATCAGTCATTGTCCTTTGACAGTGTGGATATCCATTTATTTTAAGGACTTCGGAAAATTTCAGAACAACCATCTGACCTATAGATTTCATAGGGCTCAGTTCATATGCATGAAATAATTTTAGGAGCACGAGGATATGTTCCATAAAATTAGATAGCTGTCTTGGAATCACTGAAGAATTGTCAGACGGAAGGCATTGCTCATGCAGAAATAAAATCTAATGGTGGACATTTCTAGGGGTGTGTGAAGGGGAAAAGAGACTTGAAGAGGGGGAATAAGATGGCAGATTAGATTCTGTCTCCACATAAAGAGGAACATTTTTGTGACAATTTTCCTCTAAAAGGAATTGATCAAAGAAATTAATGAAAGTTTAAAGAGACCAGTCAACTATTCATTAAGAATAGTTGTAGAAAGAATTTATTTGGGGTTGCTGAGTTTGGCTTCAATGATCTGTATGGACCTTTTAAATTCAATGATCTAGAAAAATAAAATGATAGAACATTCCAGGTTTAAAAACGTTGAGGATCACTGCCTTAGCTCATGAGCATTATAAGAATTAAGTAAAATACCTCAGAGCTCTTCCTAAAAGGATAGCTTCAGCAGAAAAAATAATTTTTGTAATTATTTTAAAAGCATATGAAATGTGTATTTAGAAAGTAAATAAAAGGCAATTTGTAGTGATTTCTTTCACATACTAGTTATAAACAATTTCAGAGCAGATACATCTCTGTAAGGAAAACATCTCAATGAGAAACAGTGTGATTTGGTTGTAAGCAATAGTGGAATTTTTTGGTGAAACAAAGCAGCTCACAGAATTGAAGAAAATTCAGAGACATTGGTTTTGGGAAGAACAGGAACCCAAGCCTCTATGGATATCAGGGTATCAGCAACTCATATATAGTGTCTCCAGGATGGGGCATAATGCTGGCCATTTTGGTGTCTGTGTCATTCTACTCAATATTCAAATGCCAGTGAAAAGATGTTAAGAAAATATAATTTCAAGGCCTAGCCTGGTTCATATGCTTACTCCTTGGCCTGGGAAGGAAAAACTCAGTGCTGGGGGTGGCAGAGATAGTTTCCCAAAGCGAAACTGAGGTGCTGCTATTATGAGGAATTTAAGCTGGACAGAGGCACACACTGATGTGCTCCATTGAGCCACTTTGGTTTGAGCAGTGAATTCTCACCTTCTCTCAGCTTCCTTCAGGGTCCTCACCCTTCTTAAAATGCATGCAGAAGAGCGGGACGCAGTATGGAGGTGATGAAGAGCTGTGCATATAGAAGGAAAGGCATTTGGAAATTCAGAGAGCAGCTTGTTCAGAGTTGATCACAGTGAAAAGAAACAGAGGAGCCCCACTAATGCAGAATGTCTGGGCTCAATGGAGGGTCATTGTTGTTGTTTAGTTGCTAAATGATGTCTGACTTTTTGTGACCCCATGGATTTTAGCTTATCAGGCTTCCCTGTCCTTGACTATCTCCCAGAGTTGGCTCAAACTCATGTCCATTGAGTCAGTGATGCCATCCAACCATCTCATCCTTTGTTGCCCCCTTCTCCTCTTTCCCAGCATCAGGGTCTTTTCCAATGAGTCAACTTTTCAGGTGGCCAAAGTATTGGAACTTCAGCTTTAACATCAGTCCTTCCAATGAATATTCAGGGTTGATTTCCTTTAGGATTGACTGATTTGGTCTCTTTGTTGTCCAAGGGACTCTCAAGAATCTTTTCTAGCACACCACAGTATGAAAACATCAGTTCTTTGGTGCTCAACCTTCTTTATGGTCCACCTCTTACATCCATACATAACTACTGGAGAAACCAGAGCTTTGACCATCTGGACCTTTGTTGATAAAGTGATATCTCTGGTTTTTAATAAGCTGTCTGTGTTTCCATAGCCAATGTGAAATTCCTTTTGGCCAAGGTGGTTGATGGAGGGTTAGCACAGTCATATCTAATACTCTCTTTTAAGTTGTTGCCTGTACTTACCACGCCCTAAGTTTTATCCATTATTCCAAATGTGCCCTACGAGCCTGTGCAACATGATCACAAGCTCATGGTTCTTGGGAATGATGAAGAATCAGTGTGGAATGAGTTAATAACAGAAGAGGTCTATATAAAAGGCACATAAAGTTGTTGGGAAGCAGGCCTTTGACCAAAAAATGAAGCCGTCCTGAAATTCATGAGAATGATAAGAAAGACACAGGGTGAGCAGGGACAGTTTCTGCACAGTTTAAAAGTGGAGATTTTAGGCATTGTGCTTACTTAGTTACATAACCCCAGGATCTTTATCCTGAGCTGTTTTGTCTGAAGCCACACTTGAGTTTGTGCTCAGTGTTGGTTCAGGTTTTGCAAAAAAAAATGTACTTGAACAAGAGTGTGTGTTTTCTCTCTTTTATAGGAGAGATGGAGGAAGTGAAGCACCTCACATATATTATAATGAATTCTTCAAATACCTGTTTAGCATTTAGAAAAATTCTCCAAAAGATGGAGAGGTATTTAACCTCAGATTTTCATAATTGTCTGCTTATATCATGTGAACTTTAATGTGATAAATTATTGTCTAATTTAAATAACAGCTTGCGAATTCTACCAGAATATGATTTTATTCAGATATAATTTTGATTTATTATTCATTCAATTATATTTTTCCATGTGACTATAAATGTCAGCATATCTATTCATTTATATGTACTGAATAACAAATTTACTGAAACTTTTACTGAAACTCAATGTTGAGAGAATATAAATTTCAAAAAACAGAACATTTATCTTTGTCTAAACTGTTGGAGTCATGTTACCTTCTTTTTTTTTTTCATTTATTATTAGTTGGAGGCTAATTATTTTGCAATACTGTAGTGGTTCCTGTCATACATTGACATGAATCAGCCATGGATTTACATGTGTTCCCCATCCCGATCCCCCCTCCCACTTCCCTCTCTACCCGATTCTTCTGGGTCTTCCCAGTGCACCAGGCCCGAGCACTTTTCTCATGCATCCAACCTGGGCTGGTGATCTGTTTCATCCTTGATAATATACATGTTTCAATGCTGTTCTCTCAAAACATCCCACCCTCGTCTTCTCCTACAGAGTCCAAAAGTCTGTTCTATACATCTGTGTCTCTTTTTCTGTTTTGTGTATAGGGTTATCATTACTATCTTTCTAAATTCCATATATATGTGTTAGTATACTGTATTGGTCTTTATCTTTCTGGCTTACTTCACTCTGTATAATGGCCTCCAGTTTCATCCATCTCATTAGAACTGATTCAAATGAATTCTTTTTAACGGCTGAGTAATATTCCATGGTGTATATGTACCACAACTTCCTTATCCATTCGTCTGCTGATGGGCATCTAGGTTGCTTCCATGTCCTGGCTATTATAAACAGTGCTGCGAGGAACATTGGGGTTCACGTGTCTCTTTCAGATCTGGTTTCCTCAGTGTGTATGCCCAGGAGTGGGATTGCTGGGTCATATGGCAGTTCTATTTCCAGTTTTTTAAGGAATCTCCACACTGTTCTCCATAGTGGCTGTACTGGTTTGCATTCCCACCAACAGGGTAAGAGGGTTCCCTTTTCTCCACACCCTCTCCAGCATTTATTGCTTGTAGGCTTTTGGATAGCAACCATCCTGACTGGCATGTAATGGTACCTCATTGTGATTTTGATGTGCATTTCTCTGATAATGAGTGATGTTGAGCATCTTTTCATGTGTTTGTTAGCCATCTATATGTATTCTTTGGAGAAATGTGTCATGTTACCTTCTAAAGGGTAATGTTAATTCAAGGAAAACAATTGTGTCCTTAAAAATAACTTTCTCTTGCTTACTGTATCCTAAGTAACTTAGCTATTTGAGGGGAATGAGTATAAAATCATGTGTAGCAATGAGTATCATTTAACTATCATGGATTACAGGAATATGAGATATTCAAGTGTAATTTTGTTCCTACTTTTGTCAAGTATAATATGAGAAGGAAATTTTGTAGTCCCCTGAGAAAGTACAGAGGATTTTTTTTAACCTGAGGATACAAAACCCCAGACTGCATTTACCTCCCTATAGATATAAACACACACCTTGTAAAACTGACCAAAGGGAAATGGTGGGCCATTCAGCACAGAACTTGGTACAGATTGCTGAATGATGGTTTTTTTTTTGGGAGGGGAGTGTAATTTTATTTAATTAGTTAATTTTGACTGCACTGGGTCTTTGTTGCTACACATGGGCTTTCTGTAGTTGCAACTTGTGGGGGCTACTCTCCAGGCGTCACATTGCAGTGGCTTCTCTTGATTGAGAGCATAGTTTCTAGGGAGGGTGGGCTTCAGTAGCTGAGGCTCACAGGCTCTAGAGTTCAGGCACGGCGGTTGTTGTGCACAGGCTTAGTTGTTCTGTGGCTTGTTGGAATTTTCTGCACCAGGGATCTCACTGGTGTCCTCTGCTTTGCGAGGTGAACTCTTAACTACGGAACCACTTAGGGAAGCCCTAAACTCTGTTTTAAGTGACTGTTGGACTATAGAAAAATAGACTAATGTGAATTCAAAAAAGGGTTGTGTGATCATACTATTATATATCAGGAGATATTAAATGAGGATAAGTCAGAACACATAGAAGAAATTCACTAAGGAAGGATTTTCACTCTTCCTTAGCTGAGATGAGAAGGTTCTCCAGGAGACCATGCCCTCTCACCAGGGTAACCCATTGTAGAATTATTAGTCCAGAAGGAACTTATGGCTAATCCATTGCAGTGGCCTCACTTTTACAGAATGAGAGTGTGAACAATTTGTCAAGACACCAGAAATATTTAGATCAACATAAAAAGATCTGGCCCCCTGGTCTCCTGACTTTTCTTCATGTCATTTTCATGGGTTCCTCTTAGATACTGCCGCTGGTACAGCGGGTTTGAGGGTAAAAAGATTGTGCCCCCCTGTTTTTGCACTCTGAAGCCTCAAAGGAAATAGCCAAGGGTAGTAGCTTCTTTTTCACAGTATTGCAGCAGATACAGGCCTTGTTATCTGGTATAAAGTATGTGAATTAGAAACTACTTTTTCATCCTTAAATTTTGTAGTCAATATTTTATGGCACTTAAGTGAGTAATGAATTATTTTTGTCCTAATTCATTATTTATGGAATGCCTTTAACAGAATTTAGTATAATTTCACAAAATGACAGGCATAGGGAGAAAAATTGGCCTGGGGATAATTGGCCCACTACTACCTAAAAGAATTCTTTTGATGGAAATATTGATGGAATTTCTAAGAAAAGCTGTTCACTAGCAATGGCATCTAATCAACGTTAGATCATTCAGGGTCCAGAAAGCCAATTTATGAAATTTTCTTTCTGTCTTTGTGCCATCTCAATTAAATGAATTTAAATTTGGGAGCAAGTTCATTTTGAACAATGTGCATGACTGCATCATAAATTTACTTAATTATGCTCCTGGACTGTGGAGGAGAAAGGGAGAATCTGTAGAGACCCTCAAAATGGTTGGATGTAAATTTGGGAGTCTGTTTGGTATCTTTGCCCCTGACTCTTGATATGTATTCCTGTTTGTGTCTGAGCTTCCAAATCTTTCCCCCTAAACATCTGCATTTTGGGAAAAGATAAATCCAACCAACTCCTAGGTTAAGGCTATTAGGAGATCCAAGGCTCTGATGACAGAGCTGTTTTCAGGACCCTGGAACTAATTAAAACTAAAAGACATGTGTTGGGACTTTCTGGGAAGAAGCTTCTTTGCTTTTTGACCAGGGACTTTTTATTTCTCTCTCCCATAGCATTTCCCTCTTCTTTAGGGAACAGCTCCTTTTACAGTGTGAAATAAGGTGTCATGTTAAAACATTCTGATGTTAGAGATTATTTAACTGCACATTTGCCAACAGCCATGTTTGTGATTTATTTCAAAATACATTTTTTGTGGGGTTTTTTTTTGAATTCTGGAAATGTAAAACTGAGAAACATAAAATGAGATAGGAGTAAACACCTTTCTCTTGGGTTAGAACTTGGAAAAATAGGACATTTCTTGGCATCATTGAACACCTGGGTTCTTCAAGCAGCTTATAGCTTCTCAGTCTCAGATGAAAGTGAAGCAATTATCTCCCTTCTCCTCTTTACTTTCAGGCAAAAGCTGTTGATGTACAATAATTGAATTTTCCCAGAGTGTCCAAAGAAGAAAAGGCATGTCATCAGGAAGTGCAGCTGAATCCTTTTGTTCATTTCTCTCTGTAGTATAAAATTTTTTGGTATGAAATATGTAATGCTAAATGATATTTCACTTAAAGATTAACAAAGTAAAAAAAAATGTACCCAGTTTCTATCTCAAGGAGAAAACAGGTAATTTAGGGTTCCTCTGGACCTCTTTTTGATTTAACAATCAGTAACCCCCAAAAGTAACTACCACCCTGAATTTTGCCTTGCTACTCCTTTTAGTTTTACTACCTATGCCTGTTCCCATAAGTAAATACAATATTTTTAGTTTTGGTTGTAGTTGAACTATATAAAATTGAGTTATCCTACATGTATTCTTTTGTGACTTTTTAATTTTTAGATATTGCATGTTTGAGGTCAGTCCACACTGAAGCAATTACCTGTGGTTCATTCATTTTCAGTATTGAATGGAATAAGCATACCTCATTCCATTTATTCTTCCTATTTTTGATTAAAATTTGGTTTGCTTCTAATCTTTCATATCCCAAACAGGAAAGATCATTCTCATGCATGCCCCCATATGTACAAACGTTTCTTTAAAGAAGAGTTGTTAGAACACAGCGTGAAAATTAAAAGCCTAATTTGTGATGCTAAAATGTTTTCCAAAGTTGTTTACTCGCTTGTGGGTACTCCCATCTGCACTCTGGTAATTGCTGAAAGCTTGAATGGATTCACGCAGTCATCTATGCTTACTGTTGGACAATGTAGAATTTTGAGGTCGTTGGCAGGTATACAATGATATTTCGTAGTTATATTGCTTTTACTGGTGAGACTGACCATATTTTTATTTTTGATAGGCAAGTTTAAATCTTTTAAGTTTTTTTTAAAAATAATTATTTGGAGTACTTTTAGGTTTACAACAAAATTGAGACAGAGGCACGGAGATGTCCCATAGACCCACTGCATGTGCATAGTCTTTCCTTATTGTCAGTATGACTTGAGTCTTTTTTATTTTATTTTTTACCAAGGATGAACCTACATCGACTTATAATCACCCCAATTCCATAGTGTATCTTAGAGTTCATTTTTGGTGCTGTACATTCTGTGGGTCTGGACAAATGTATGATGACATATATCCCTCATTATGTATCATATAGAATATTTTTGCCATCCCCAAAATCCTCTACCTATTTATCTCTCATCTTTAGAAACCACTGACTTTTTACTTTCTTTATAAATTTTGCCTTTCCCAGAATGTCATAGTTGAGCTTCTGCAGTATGTAGCCTTCTCAGATTGGCTATTTCACTTAGTAATGTGTGTTTAATTTTCCTGTATATCTCTTTATGATTTGAGAACTCACTTCTTTTTAGTGCTATACAATATTCCATTAGCTGATTGTACCAAAATTTGTATATTTATTGACCTACTGAAAGACATCTTGGTTGTTTCCGAGTTTTGGCAGTTATTAATAAAACTGCTATAAATAACCCTGTGCATATTTGCATATGAATATAAGTTTTCAGCCCCTCTGGGTAAGTATAAAGGAGTGTGAGTGCTAGATTCTATGATAAGAGTATTTTTAGTTGAGTAAGAAACCACAAAACTATCTTCTAAAGAGGCTCTACCATTTTACATTTCTACTACAGTGAATGAGAGTTCCCATTCCTTCACATTCTCACTAGGATCTAGAATCATCAGTGTTGTGAATTTTGGCCATTCTAAGAGGTATATAGTGGTATCTTACTATTGTTTTAATCTGCATTGCCTTGATGTATGATGTGAAACATCTCTTCATATGCTTATTTGTCGTTTACTTCTTTGATGAGATGAATGTTAAGGTCTTTGGCCCATATTTTAATCAGATTGTTTATTTTCTTATTGTTGAGTGGTAAGAGTTCTTTGTGTATTTCAGATAACTGTCTGTTATCAGCTGTGTCTTTTGCAAATATTTTCTCCCAGTTTGTGGCTTATCTTCTAATTCTCTTGACATAGTCATTTGCAGAGCAGAAGTTTTATTTTTTAAAAAAATTTCAATGAAATCTAGCTTATCAATTATTTCATTTATGGATTATGTCTTTGGTGTATTTTAAAAAGGCATCTTTATACCAAAGATCATCTAGATTTTCTTCTATGTTATTTGTTGGAATTTTCATAGTTTTGCATTTTAGATCTATGGTTCGTTTTGAGTTTAATGATCATTTTGGTGAAATGTGTAAGGTCTATGTTTAGTCTTTTAAATATGTAGACATCTGCTTGTTCTAGCATCTTTTGTCGAAGTAACTCTCTTTGCTCCATTTTATTGTCTTTGATCCTTTGTCACAGATCAGTTGACTGTATCACGGGAGTCTGTTCCTGGACTGTCTGTCCTGTTGCTCTGATCTGTTATTGGCTGATACCATACTCTATTGAAGTGTTATCAGTCTTAAAGTTGTATAGAGTCAGTGTTTCAACTTTGTTCTTTCTCAATTCTGGACCTTTCTCTTCCTCATATAAAGCTCAGAATCAATTTGTCAATAATAAAATAATTAGCCGGGGATTTTAGTGGTTTGCATTGCATCTATCTACTGAGTTGGGAAAAACAGATAACAATGTTGAGGCTACTTATCCATGAACATAGAATCTCTCTCCATTTATTTAGTTCTTTGATTTCCTTCATCAAAGTTTTGTAGTAGTCCTCATATGTATATCAGAGAAGGCAATGGCACCCCACTCCAGTACTCTTGCCTGGAAAACTGATGGACAGAGGAGCTTGGTAGGCTGCAGTCCATGGGGTCGCAGAGAGTCAGACACAATGACTTCACTTTCACTTTCATTCATTGGAGAAGGAAATAGCAGCCCACTCCAGTGTTCTTGCCTGGAGAATCCCAGGGATGTCGGAGCCTGGTGGGCTGCCGTCTATGAGGTCGCACAGAGTCAGACATGACTGAAGCGACTTAGCAGCAGCAGCAGCAGCAGCATATATGTATATTGTGCATATTTTATTAGATTTATACTTAGGCAATTTCACTTTTGGGGTGCTAATGTGAATGATATTATGATCTTAACTTCTAACTACAGTTGTCATTGATGGCATATAGGAAAGCAATTGACTTGTGTGTATTAACCTTGTATCCTGAAACTTTGCTATAGTTGCTTATTAGTTCCTGTAAATTTTTTGTTGATTTTTAAGATTTTTTTACATGGATAATCATGTTATCTGGGAAAAAAAGTTATATCTGTCTTCCCAATCTCTATACCTTTTATTTCCTTTTCTTGCCTTGTATCATCAGCAAGTACTTTTAGTAAGATATTGAAAAGGAATGGTAGAAAGGAACATCCTCGCCTTTGTACCTGATCTTAGTGGGAAGGCTTAATTTTTCTCACCATGAAATATGGTGTTAGATGTAGGTTTTTGAAGGTTGTCTCTAACAAATTTAGAAAGTTCCTCTCTTCTTATTTTACTGAGATAATTTATCATGAATGAGTATTGGATTTTGTCAGATGCTTCTTCTGTATCAATGTGATCATGTGATTTTTATGTGTATGTGTGTGTTGATCTGATAGATTAAATTAACTGATTTTCAAATGTTGAGCTGCTTATATATCTGGGTGAAATCTCACTTGGTTGTGATGTATATTTATTTTTATACTTTTTTAGATTTAGTTTGATAATATTTTGTTGAGGATCTTTGCATCTATTCATAAGAAATACTGGTTTATTTTCTTGTAATGTCTGTCTGGCTTGGGTATTAGGATAGGAACATGAGTCTGCTTCTGTCCTGTGAAGGAGATCATAGAAAATTGGTAAAATTTCTTCATTAAATATTTAGTGTTCTAGAACTTTCCTGTGAATCCATCCAGACATGGTATTTTCTGTTTTGGAAGATTGTTAATTGGTTCCATTTCTTTAATAGATATAGGCCTATTGAAATAATCTATTTCTTGTGGGTTTTTTCAATATTGAGTATGTCAAAAATAGTCAAACATTAATGTAGTGAATGTTTTGTCATCTCTGGTATGTCTTTTCTCTCTTTTAAAACTTTTCAGTTCAGTCACTCAGTCGTGTCTGACTCTTTGTGACCCCATGAATCGCAGCACGCTAGGCCTCCCTGTCCATCACCAGCTCCCGGAGTCCACCCAAACCCATGTCCATCGAGTCAGTGATGCCATCCAACCATCTCATCTTCTGTTGTCCCCTTCTCCTCCTGCCCTCAATCTTTCCCAGCATCAGGGTCTTTTCAAATGAGTCAGCTTTTCTCATTAGGTGGCCAAAGTATTGGAGTTTTAGCTTCAACATCAGTCCTTCCAATGAACACCCAGGACTGATCTCCTTTAGGATGAAATGGTTGAAGGGACTTTCAAGAGTCTTCTCCAACACCACAGTTCAAAAGTATCAATTCTTCAGTGCTCAGCTTTCTTTATAGTCCAACTCTCACATCCATACATGACCACTGGAAAAACCATAGCCTTGACTAAACAGACCTTTGTTGGTAAAGTAATGTCTCTGTTTTTTAATATGCTTTCTAGGTTGGTCATAACTTTCCTTCCAGGGAGTAAGCGTCTTTTTTTTTTTTTTTTTTTTTTTACGCAACACATTATTTTTTTTTTTCCATTTATTTTTACTAGTTGGAGGCTAATTACTTTACAATATTGTAGTGGTTTTTGTTATACATTGACATGAATCAGCCATGGATTTACATGTATTCCCCATCCCGATCCCCCCTCCCGCCTCCCTCTCCACCCAATTCCTCTGGGTCTTCTAAGCATCTTTTAATTTCATGGCTGCAGTCACCATCTGCAGTGATTTTGGGGCCCAGAAAAATAAAGTCAGCCACTGTCGTTCGTGGTTTACACTTTGTATCTGATTAAAAAAAAAAACAAAACTTACTCTATTCCAAGTTCATAGTGATGCTTTTTCTGTATTTTATAGAAATGTAAAAAAATTGCCCTTTTTATTTGTGAATTTGATTCATCTGGGTTAAAAGGAAGTTTCAAATTTATGTTTTTTTATTGTGTGGGTAAACAGTTGCCCTGTGACCATTCTTATTCCTCCCGTCAACAGATTCCACCCTTTATTGTCTCTATGTTGTGCTCAGTCTGTCTTTGAACTCGCCACATCATACCTTCCATTCTTATGCCAGTGTTGCAGTACATTAATGATCGTACTTTTGTTTTAAAAAATATTTATGGCCAAGAAAATTTTCTGCTTTGTTTTTCCAAGTGTTTCTTGACTAGTCTTATCTCTTTTCTTCTCCATATCATTTTTAGCATAGGTTTGTTAGGTTCTTTGGAAAATGCTATTGAATGATATATGTGAACATGATATCTTCATTTATTTAGGATTTTGTTACTTTTCAACAATGTTTTATTTTCCCTATTAAGACTTGTATATCTTTTTTTAGATTTGCTTTTAGACATTTTATTACCTTTCTGCTAACCTAAAAATTATATTTTCTCAGTATGGAAGTTTTCTGTCTTTGGCTAGTTTATATAAATGTAATTCAATTCTAATTGGTTTTGTATCCAGTTACTTAAATCTCTTATTTTTCTTACCTGTCTGTATATTCGTATATGTGTGCATTCTGTGAAGACGACGTGCTAAGGATGTTTATCCAAATATTGTATTTTTTGTTTTGTTGTCAAACTGTGCTGGCTAGGACCTTTGTTGCAATACAAAAGTAGTGATAGTAAGCATTGTCTTTTCCCTAGTTTTTTTTCTTTTAATGGTTTAATATCTCACATTTCAGTATTATGGGAAATGTTAACTGTAGGATTTTTGTACTGGTCATTTATTTATTTCAGAAAGTCCCTTGCATTTTGATTACTAAAGCATTTTTAATGTAGCTTGAAATCAGAGTGTGATGCGTCTAGCTTTGTTATTCTTTCTCAAAATTGCTTTGGGTATTTAGGGTCTTTTTTTAATTTCATATACATTTGTCCATAGGATCACACAGAGTTGGACATGACTGAAGTGACTTAGCATGCACACATGTACCTTTTAGGAATACTCTTTTTTCGTCTTTGAAAAATGCCACTGTAATTTTAATTGAGATTGCATTGAATTTTTAGATTACTTTGAGCAATAGAGATATTTTAATAATATTCTTCCAATCCATGAGCTTAGGATATCATTCTATTAATTTGTGTGTCTTTTTTTTAAAATCAATGATACCTCTAAGGCATTGCTGAAATACCTTTTTCTTTTATCAGTGTCTTAGAGTTTTCATTGTACATGTCTTTCACTTATATGGTTAAATTTATTCCTAAGTATTTTACTGTTTTTCATGCTCTTGATATAGAATCACTTTCTTAATTTTTCTTTCAGATAATTCATTGTTAGCGACTAGAACCACAACTGATTTTCATATGTTGTTCTGCAACTTTACAAAATTTGTCTATTAGTTCTTATGATTTTTTGTATTGTCATCTATAAACTGAGAAATTTTTACTTTATCCTTTTCAGTTTGTGTGCTTTTTCTTTTTCTTGCCTAATTGCTCTGGCTAGAACGTCCAGTACTTTATTGAATAGAAGTGATGGGAATGTCATCTTTGTCTTATTTCTGATCTTACAGGAAAGACTTTTAACATTTCGCTATTGAGTATGATGTTAGATTTATCCTAACATCATAATGGTGAGCTACATTTCTTCTCTACCTCATTTGTTGAGAGTTTTTTTTATCATGAAAGAATTGAAATTTGTCAAATTCTTTTCCTTACCTACTGAGATAATCTTATGATTTTTATCCTTCATTCTGTTAGCATAGTGTACATAGTAATTGATTTGTAGTAATCAAAGTAGTATGACACTGGCATAGACATAGCATAAAGACCAAAGGGAAAGAATAAAGTGCCCAGAAGTAAGCCCACAATATATGGTCAACTAATATTTGGTAAAAGCATCAATAACACATACTGGGGAAAGGATAGCCTCTTCAATAAATATTATTGGGAAACTGGGTATTCATATGCAAAAGAGTAAAACTGGACCCCTACCATACATCCAGGTTGAAGTTATCTTGAAATGGCCTAAAAACTTAAATGTAAGACCTAAAACCTTAAAACACTTAAAAGAACACATAGGAGAAAAGCTTTTTGACTTTGGTCTTAGAAATGATTATTTGTCTATCACACCAAACACATGGTCTTCCCTGGCAGCTCAGACAGTAAAGAATCTGCCTGCAATACAGGAGACTGGGGTTCAATCTCTGGGTCAGAAAGATGCCCTGGAGACCCACTCCAGTACTCTTGCCTGAAAGAATCCCATGGACAGAGGAGCCTGGTGGGCTACAGTCCATGGAGTCACAAAGAGTTGGACATGGCTGAGTGACTAACACACACACACACACACATCACACCAAAAACACAGGAAGCAAGATAGAAATAAATAAATGGGACTATATCAAATTAAAAAGCTTCTGCACAGCAAAGAAAACAATCAATAAAAAGAAAAGGCAAATTATGGAAGGAAAAATACACTGCAAATAAAGGTTTGCTGTATGTATCTTGGAATGAATTTCTTTTTATTTTGTACTGTCTTCAATTTATGTATTTTTTGTTGTTGTTGAGTTCAGGATTCATATCTTTCAACAGTTTTGCAGTTTTCTGGTATCTCCTCAAATATTATTGCTTCTTCATCTCTATTATCGTCTTCTGGAGATTCAATTATGCTGTGTTAGATCTTCTTATGATACCTTGGTATATCCTAAATATTTTTCTTATTTCCTATGTCTTTTTTTTTTCTGTGCTTAAATTAGGGTGATTTCTTTGAAACTGCTTCCAAGTTTACAAATCTAATATTGGGTGTTTAATCTGTTTAGACATTTTTTGAGTACTAATTTCAGTAAGTATGTATTATTAATAGAAATTCCTTTAGATTTTTAATACACTCAGTTATTTTTAAAATTGAGTTTCTTACCCCTAAGAAGGGGTAAGAAATTTTAAATTTTTCAAAAATTTTAAAAATTTTAATTTTAATTTTTAATTTATTTATATAAAATATATATTTTTATTTATTTTATATATTTATATATATAGATAATATATAAAATAAATTTATTTTAAATTTTAATTTTTTATGATGTTAATATATGTAGTTAGCATTATGTGGCAGTAGTTCTAATAAGTGAAGTTGTTTCTGGATCTTCTACTGTGTCTTTTCCCCAACTCTTGTTCATATGCTCAGTCGCCAAGTCGTATCTGACTCTGTGCGACCCCATGAACTGTCCATGGAATTTTCCAGGCAAGAATACTGGAATGGGTTGCCATTTCCCTGCTCCAGCGGATCTTTCCAGCCCAGGGATCGAACCCACACCTCCTGTACTGCGGGAGGATTCTTTACCTGCTGAGCCATCTGGGAGGCATGGTGTTTTCCACCCTCTGTTTAACTTAAAGCTTCTAATTTTACTTAAAATTTTGTAAATGGGAATTCTTTGAGGCCTGGTTGAAGGAGTTTTCCCCTAGAGAAAACTGTTTGTTTGTTATTTCAGACATCAGGGAGCACTGCGACACCTGGAACACTCTGCATTAAATCCTAGCGTTGCTGCATTTTTAGTGATACAGCAGTGTAAATTTAGACTGTGAATCCATATGGGGTCTAGCTTGTGATCATGAAATCTCAGGAGAGTTAGTTTATTTACGCTCTACACAGTGCCAAATTCAGAACAGGCAGATTTGCTGGTTATCTTTTTGTGTGGCAAGATTAAAAGTGAAAGTCGCTCAGCCGTGTCTGACTCTGTTATCTCAAGGATATACAGTCCATGGAATTCTCCAGGCCAGAGTACTGGAGTGGGTAGCTGGTCCCTTCTCCAGGGGTTTCCCGACCCAGGGATCCAATGTAGCTCTCCCGAGTTGCAGGTGGACTCTATCAGCTGAGCCTTGAATCTGCCTAAAATATTAAATGGAAAATTTCAGAAACAATTCATAAGTTTTTTAACTATTGTATTTATTTATGTATTTAATTAACTTTTGACTGTACCACACAGCATGTAGGACCCTAGCTCCCTGGCCAGGATCAAACCAGTGTCCCCTGTATTGACAACATAAAGTCTTACCCTGGGCCGCCGGGAAAGTCCAGCAAGATTATTCTTCAGTTTTGTTGTTCTGTATTTATGTGTAGATTTCCTGTCCTCTGTGCTCAGATTATATTTCAAAGAAGAATCTTGTTTTCTAGAATTTGGCAGAAATCCTCGGGATGAAAGTCAACTTTGGTACTTAATTTTATCAACTAGTAGTGGCTATATTTTTGGCCTCTGAAATTCTTTCTTTGTTTCAATTTATTAATACATTAAATTTTTCAATATTTGAAAAAATATTTCCTCTGTAGTATTTCACATTAAAGTCTCCCAAGAAGTGCATTTTTATTCCATTTCCTTTGGTTTATCCCTGAGGCTCTTATGTTCCTCCCTTCTTATTTTTTTCTCACTAGTTATAGAACTTGAACATAGTTTTATTCATATTATTGGGAAGGAATTTGAGATGTAATGACTATTCATTTTTTGTTTAAGTGTACTATAGATTGTACTGAATACCAGTTTAGTGTGAAGTATTTAACAAGTGAAAATTATTTTGTATTTTAACACTTTTCTACTTGTATATGTTCATGTTGTTAACTAGTTGGGTTATTATTATAAGATATAGTCTTAAGCCTACTTTTATGAGATAATACATTATATTACCAAAAATATTGTATGTGAAGAAATATTGATGCTATACACTACTTTATTCAAAGTAATTTCCATTGTAATTTATTTTCTATATGATTTAGTTCTGTATATTCTTAAACATTATTTTCTGACAGTCAAAAATTATATTAAGGCTCCTTCTACCATCATTCTTAGATTTTCAATTTATTATTAAAACTCTCAAGCATAACCATTTCTACTTATTATTAGCTCAATTCTCATCATAAGCAAATGATGAAATGAACAAATGTAGAAAAAATAAATTTTTGTTATTTGTAGCAAAGGGTTGTTACTAGTTTATAATTAATTGTGTTATATTTAATTTTATTTTTAGCATCTTTTTGAAGTAGAGTTGGTATGGAATATTGTATAAGTTAAAGGTGTACAATATAATGATTCACAATTTTTAATGTTATATTCCATTTATACTTATTATGAATTATTGACTATATTCTCCATGCTGTACAGTATATCATTGTAGCTTATTTTATAGTTTCTACCTTTTACTCCCCTACCCGTATGTTGCTCTGCCCTTTCTCGCCATGATCTTTCACATTTTCTTTTTTTTTTTAATATAAATTTATTTATTTTAATTGGAGGCTAATTACTTTACAATATTGTGGTGGTTTTGCCATACATTGACATGAATCCGCCACAGGTGTACATGTGATCCATGTGTTTCCTGTTTTGTTTTCTTCACAGCCTATAAATACCGGGAATTATCTTGTTCTCCCTGCTAAAATATAATTTCCATTACAGCAGGGCATTCTCCATCTTATTAACTTCCACATCCCTGATACTTAAACACGTGCACAGAGTAGGTAGGCTTATGTTATTAGGTTAGTGCAAACATAATTGCAATTATGGACCATGGATTTTAAATCATTATAACTGGGCTGAAACACTTCTTTATTAATCAAGATAGAAGCCATTGCAGTCAACACATTTTTGCCAAGGAGAAATACATTTGTTTATTCCTGTAGCCTAAAAATTCATGATTCAAGATTCGACGAACTCTTGGAAAATATTTTCTTCCTCCTGGTTGCAGAAACATTTCCCCTGAAGCAAGTTGTTGAAATGCTTGAAGAAGGGGTAGTCCATTGGTGAGAGGTCAGGTGAATATGGTGGATGGGGCAGAACTTTGCAGCCCAATTCATTCAACTTTTGAAGCGTTGGTTGTGCCCCGGGCAGTCGGGCATTGTTATGGAGAAGAATTGGGCCCTTCCTGTTGACCAGTGTCGGCTGTAAGTGTTGCAGTTTTCAGTGCATCTCATTGATTTGCTGAGCATATTTCTCAGATGTAATGGTTTTGTGGGGATTCAGAAAACTGTAGTAGATCAAACTGGCAGCAGACCACTGAACAGTGACCATGATCTTTTTTTGGTGCAGGTTTGGCTTTGGAAAGTGCTTTGGAACTTCTTCTTGGTCTCACCCCTGAGCTGGTTGTTGTATAAAGTCCACTTTTCATTGCTTGTCACAATCCAGTCGAGAAATTGCTGCATAGAATATGAGAAGACAACATTTTAAAACTATGATTTTTTGATTTGTGGCCAGTTCATGAGGCACCTATTTATCACACTTTTTCATCTTTTCAATTTTCTTCAAATGTCAAATGACTGTAGAATGGTTGATCTTGAGTTCTTTGGCATCTTCTCTTGTAGTTGTAAGAGGTTCAGCTTCCATGGTCCTTTCAGTTGGTTGCTGTCAACTTCTGATGGCCAGCCACTGTGCCTCTTACCTTCAAGGCTCTCATTTTGTTTGCAGAACTTCTTGAAACACCCTTGCACTGTACATTTGTTAGCAGTTCCTGGGCCACATGTGTTCTTGATGTTGCAAGTTGTCTCAGCTGCTTTATGACCAATTTTGAACTTGAATAAATTGCTCAGATTTGCTTTTTGTCTAACATCATTCCCTAAGTCTAAAATAAATATAAAATACAAAACAAGTAATGTCATTAGCAAAAAAAAAAAAAAAAACTTAAAGTGAGAAATGTGCATTAAAATGATGTATAAATAACCACATTTGTTTAAGACTGTATTCCAGTATCAAACAGCAAAGTTTAACAGTGCAAAATTGCAATTATTTTTGTACCAACCTAAAAAATAAATCTGTGAGTGAGTCTTGGAATAATGGAATTCTCCTTAATATATTACTGTTAATATGTAGCATTTATAGTCTTAGACGGTTTTTAAAGTATAGTCACTTACTTTATGTCATTATCTTCAATCATGTGGGAACAGTTCTAATTATCATAAATGTAATAAAGACTTTTCATCTAAAGGCAGCCTGATGATAGGATTTTCAAGATACCTTGCACAAACATTATGTTGAGAGTTTCATGTTCTAGTATAGTTCTCTTCATCCTCTACAAATATCTTTATTGGGAATAAAAATGATACATTAGGAAGCAGTTACCATGGTAAACTTAGATTTTCAGTAATGCAAGTGAAATTCCTTTGTTAAAGCCAAATCTAAATGTCACAGTTGAGTTTCTGCTTGTGTTTTTTTTTTTTTTCCCTATGTTTATTGTTAGGAAGCTGTTTGGTTTTTTTTTTTTTCCCTCTTCCTGAGTTGGTAACATCTCTCAGTGGCATTTGATTAGATAGGGCAAAATGTCTGGAATTCGATTGGCCCTATACAAATTTGTTTAACACTTACATCAGGGCCTTAAATGAAAAATTTGAAAATAATACATGGATGTGGTAGAGTTTTAGTACCACCAAAATTGACTTCAGAAACTCCATCATCTATTTACTTTTCTTCTACTCGGAAGGAGCATGTCAGTTAGCTTTTGCTGTATAATAAACCACCCACAATATTAATGTCCTAAAACAACAATCATATATTAACTTGCAGTACTATAGGTTGGCAATTTGGGCTGGGCCCATTTGGACAGTTCTTCTCCAGGGGTCTCCGGGGCTCAGATTCACAGCCGCAGTCTGCTAGGGGTAGGTTGACATTGGAGGAACTCCTTCATGTGTTTGGGTGCTAACTGCATTGATGGAGACAACCATGTCGTGTGTCTCTAGTCTTTTGCAGGCTGGTCCAGGCTTCTTCCCGTGGTAGCAGCAAGGCAGGGCAAGCTTCATAAGCACAAGCACTTATCAAGTCTCTGCTCTGTCACACTAACTAAAGCGTGTCACATGGCAAAGACCTGATAACAAGAAGTAGATTTCTATATTCCATCTCTTCCTAGAAGGAGCTGTGAAGTCACATTGTAGATGGGTGTACATATATAGGATTGGGAGGGATTGGAGATCATTTTTCGTGATTTACTAGAAGGGCTTCCTGAAAATCCTCTCTTAAAATCGAAATATCACAGAGCCAAGACACTTTAAGGTTTAATTACTGAATGGATTTTTTTTTTTTAGCATGAATTCTCAAAATAGTAGTTCTCATTTTTGGGATATGTAAGAAATATCTTCTGTGCCCATTGATATGCAGACTCCATCATTCTTCTCTTACCCTGTTCTTATTCAGTGTATTTGGGGTGCAGTCCATGAATCTTTATTTTTTTTCTTAACTGACAAATATATTGTTATGTAGGAGATCTAGAAGGACTGTATTTTTCTGAAGACCGAATAGAAATTGTATGCATGCCAATGTCTAGGCAAGAAGTGTGAGGCAATCTGTTGAAAACTTACATTCCTTTGAAATTCATATTTTATCTGAAAAGAGTTGAATCATATAGCATATGGTTTTCTTTAACCTCTAGCTAAACTCAAGTTAAGCTCTGGTGAGTTAAATTCCTGTTTGCCCATGTGATATATTTTCTTTCATGTAAGTAAGCTTAAGTAATAAGAAAAATTCTTTCTTAAGATATATACTATAGAAGTGCAAAGTTATAATTGACAATATCACTTCTGTGAAGTCAGCTTTTGTATGAAGAATTTGTCTGAAAAGGAACTTTCTTATCGATTTTAAACATTATGGTGTTAAGAGAAGAGAGCAGTTGAAATAGAGAAGTAGCAAATTAGATATTTTTCCAAGCCATGTATGTGCTATTTCTAAATAATGAATTAGGAAAAATTATATTAATATTTAATTTCTAACACTTTGGCCAAGTATATTATTTGTGTTAAAATGATTGGATAAATAATTCAATAAAATACTTTGTTTTGGTAGAAATCTTATATTTTAACTTGTAAATTTGATTTGTATTCTGTTTAAATATAAGTAAACCATATGCTATATATGCTAGGCAAATAATCTCTACTACGTTGTAATACGCATATTGAAACAAACACTGTGAAAATTAACAGTGTACCATGGAACTGACCACTATTGTATGTATGGTTAGAAAATAACAGACAATTTTATGTGTAGAAACATTTGATTTTAAATAATGTTATATAAGAGTCATGGGCAACACATTGAGTTTAATATTTCATGGGTATATCTGCCCATTTGATTATTGGGTTGAGACTCTGGATTTGTCCTTAATAAAATTCCAGAGGAAAGGGACTGTCTTTTTTCAGCTTCCTATAGAAAAATCACAGGAAGATTTCTGGAGAATTGTTCTGCTTCTGGAGACTGGCAAGTTTAACAGTTTTATTAACATCTAATAAAAAATTCGTGGTGTGCTGTTTGCCATTTTATTTTCTTAAAGTGTAAGAAAAATTGAAATATTATTTGTCTTATGTCTTGTGAAGATAATATCAGTATGTCATATATCTTTTGCTAAATCATATGCTTGGATGCCAGGTAGAAATCTGATAAATCCTTTCATGATCATGATGCAAAGTCAATGCCTGTGTTATTTACTGATGGTACATTTTGCTTCCAGAGTAGGTTGGAGACCTTTTCTATTCCCTTGTGTTTTATTTTGTAAACATTAGTTTTAGAATTGCATCTGTAGCTACCTTTAATTTTAAGGTATATATAAAATATGCTTCGTGTCAGGGAAATCTTTGCAGAGATGTGAATTAAGAAATATGTTATTAAGCAGATTTGTTATTTGTCAGCTAAGTAGTAATTTAGAGTCCAACTGAGAAATATTAGTCTTCCCTTTTTAAGTCAAATTTTCTCATTGTGACATTTTAAAATAAGAGATTTAATAAATAAGGTTTATAATTTTAATTTTAAATATTTTAAATGAATTTATTTATATATAATATAAAACAATGTGAGTAACTGCTGAGACTTCAAGCACCTATTCATTCATTCGTTCACCTACCTCATCTTTACTGAAAACCTACCATGTGATAGGTAATAGTGGAGCTGTGATGATTCCCAAGAAATTCTGAAATGAAGACAGTTCCATTGACATCACTACGTATATACTTTGTTTATCCAGAACATTAAAACATTTTCATAACGTTTATCCTTGAGTTTTCTCATTTCTCTGAGAATGTTCAAAATCCAGTGTAAAATTAAGTTCCATCCATCACTTAATTCTTAAAAATTTTCTTGTGCAACTTAAATGGTGGGTAAAATTTTAAAATGATTTTATTTCTTTCAAAATGGAATGACTCTGACTTCTTTGTCTCAAGGAAATGTATCATTTTTAGTATTATCTGGTGGAAAATTCAGTGACCGTAAAAGAATAGTCTGTGGAAGTTATCCAGGCCTCAATCCAGGGTATGCTGATGCCTTGCTTAATGTTGGACATTAGAGCTTTTGAACGGGACCTTTAACAGCATCGACTTTAAACTCAACTTCACAGATTAGTCAAGACACACAGGACAACTGTCAAAAGGCCAGGTTACCCACATAGGAGCTGATCATCTGAATGCCAGTGGCCTCTAGCCATACTTCATAGAAATTAAAGAGTACCAGCTTTTCACAAATTAACAGTGACTGATGTTGATACCTGCGTTTTATGACTAGAAGTCATAAACAAAGACCGTTTTTTCTTTAAATAGTAACATGGTCCTTAGAATGAATTACAGAACATAGCTGAAATTGTGTTTCAGTGTCTTTTCTCACAATGGATATGTCTGATGGTCACCCATCGGAGATAATAATGTTCAGTTAGCAGTTGCATGACATTCAGTTCCTAGTGACAAGGATTTTAAAAACTGAGAGTCTCAAAGTAGTATGGCCCTCTAATGTGGAAATCAGCTGATTTTTACTGGGTTTGTTTGCATATGAGCAACTCCATCAGCATGAATGAAATTTAGATTAAAGAAAAAAAACTCCTTAATGATCATTGAAACCAACTGAAATGTCAGTGAACTTAGAGACATCCAATTATGATGCAAATGTGAAATTAGCACAGCAAAACAAACAAAGCATCTGGACCTTTCTAAAGCCCATTCCAGTTCTAAGAATACATTAGGTTAAAATTGTATCTTGACTTTATGAGTTAAAATGAAAGAGAAAGAGCAGAATTAGTTGCCCCTCTGGTAATGCTCTGTTTCTCTTGATCAGCTGAATTCAGTGCCCATAATTCTGATGTTTTATATAGCCTAAATGCTTTTTCAGATTTGTATAGATCTGTTGGCTCGTTTTCAAAAAGTGTTTTCTAGCTGTAGATAAATCAGTTCTGCATGCGGGTAAACATATATAGGAAATCAAGGTTACAATGTTCTCTTTGTTTGTCTACATATAATTTAGTGTCTTTAAAATGATTCCTTGTATCATATTTTGTTTATTCCATTGACATTTGATGTACGCTATATAAGAGACAAGAAAAAATAAGTCCAAAGGAATGTCTAATTTTTTATGGTCATCTCATATTTTATTAAATATCTGCCTTCTTTATTTTAATTTTCAACTTTCTAATTCATCCCAAATGATAGGGTGAAAAAATGTATTACTTTCAATGGAAAGCCTCTTTTTATTATTCAAAGGGCATTTAGTGAGCTATATCAATCTTAAATATCTTGATACTTTCTATCTGGGCACTGCTCCAGTATTTTAAACCACTAAATATAATGAACATCGAAGATTAAATCCTAGTTTGCAGTGTCCCCGAGTGACCAAATCTCATATTGTGCATCAAAAGTGACTGCCTCATAAGTTTCTCTCTGAAAATATGTGACCATCTCTTACACCTTAGAATTTGGAACAAATGATACATTTTATAATTTGCTAGGGGTTGCACAGAGTTGGACACAACTGACGTGACTTAGCAGCAGCAGCGACATGAAAGTTTGAACATTAAGCCTCTCTCCCTCTGCCTCTCTCCATGTCTCTCCTAGACCCTCCCTTCCCTTTCTCTCATACACACACTTGTCAATCAAAGTAATCACAATAGTAAATTAGTTTAAAATTTGTTTCTTTAAAATACAAATCACTACATTGTTTCCTTCAGCAGAGTCATGTAGGCATCTGGGATTCTCTATTATTTAATAAATATTTCTTACATATTAAGCTTCAACAATATAAAATGCTGGATAAATAGTGGAAGCTAAAACAATGTGGTCCCGACCTTCACCAAACTTAATGTTTGTTGCACGAGACAGGTTAACAAACAAATATCAAATTCTAAATGAAAGGTAAGAAGAGGTACTATAAAGAAGAATAAACGAACTGTTTTGCCATGAGGAAGTGGAGATCAAAGTGGGGACTGAATGAGTCTGCCTTTCAGAATGTGCTGTGCGGTGTACTGTGAACTGCAGGGATGTTGGAGAGGCGAGGACTACCTGTTTCCATGAACTGAAAGAGGCCAGTGGCTGGAGGCAGCAGTCAATGGAGAGAGCACTGATGGAAGCGGCTTAAGGGGATAGGTAAATTCCAGAACATTCAAAGAGGCTTGGGTTTTATTCTATGTGGAGTAGACAAATATTGCAAGGTTGTCGCCTCACCTAATGTTAGGGCAAATTGAATTGGATCATTTCCTTTTATTTCCTGAAAAATCTTTGTTTAAAACTTTATCTCAGCATGAATTTTGTATGTATTACCTATTGTTTAAGAGATTGGTCATTCTCGAACCAGAGAGCAGGTGGGCTTATCACCTGAAAGAGCTACATGGCTTCGCATGCTGGAATGCTCTTCGGCCAGCTGCAATAAGAGGCTAGTTCTGTCCTTATTGCTACTAATACAAGAAAAGATTTTTTTTCACTAGTCCTATAAGATTAATTATTTCTATGATGTGTATTTTGTTTTCACTTTTGAGCACTTGTTTGGGCTTCCCAGGTGGCTCAGTGGGTAAGGAATCTGCCTACAGTGCAGGAGTATAGGAGACATGGGTTCAATCCCTGGGTCAGGAAGATCCCCTGCAGGAGGGCACAGCAACCCAATCCAGTATTCTTGCCTGGATAATCCCCATGGACAGTGGAGCCTGGTGGGCTGCAGCACTCACGTGTACTGATAAGAGCTTATGTTAAGACAGAGTTTTAAAGAAGATAGTATTATAATTATAAAATCCAGAAGAGTTATAAACATCATCAGTTCAGTTGCTCAGTCGTGTCTGACTCTTTGCAACCCCATGAATCGTAGCACGCCAGGCCTCCCTGTCCATCACCAAGTCCCAGAGTCCACCCAATCCCATGTCCATTGAGTTGGTGAACTCATACCCATGTCCATTCAACCATGGACATTCATGCGACCCCATTCATGGGACCATTCAGGCGACCCCATGAATCGCAGCACGCCAGGCCTCCCTGTCCATCACCAACTCCCGGAGTCCACCCAAACCCATGTCCATCCAACCATCTCATCCTCCATCATCCGCTTCTCCTCCTGCCCTCAATCTTTCCCAGCCTCAGGGTCTTTTCCAATGATCATCTCTTCGCATCAGGTGGCCAAAGTACTGGAGTTTCAGCTTCAGCATCAGTCCTTCCAATGAACACCGGACTGATCTCCTTTAGGATGGACTGGTTGGATCTCCTTGCAGTCCAAGGAACTCTCAAGAGTCTTCTCCAACACCATAGTTCAAAAGCATCAATTCTTCGGCTCTCAGCTTTCTTTATAGTCCAACTGTCACATCCATACATGACTACTGAAAAAACCATAGCCTTGACTAGACGGACCTTTGTCGACAGAGTAATGTCTCTGCTTTTAAATATGCTGTCTAGGTTGGTCATAACTTTCCTTCCAAGGAGCAAGCGTCTTTTAATTTCATGGCTGCAATCACCATCTGCAGTGATTTTGGAGCCCAGAAAAATAAAGTCAGCCACTGTTTCCACTGTTTCCCCATCTGTTTGCCATGAAGTGATGGGACTGGACCCCATGATCTTAGTTTTCTAGAACATTTATTCAAGTACCATCTCTTGCAATGGTGTTTGGTAGACTTTTCTCTGATGATGGAAATGTTCTGTATCTGTGCTGTCCAGTATAGAAGCCAGTTCTCATATGTAACTTATTGACTATATAAAATTTAGCTGATGAGACTACTGAACTGAATTAATGGTTTTAGTTCATTTTAAATAATTTAAAACTTAAGAGTTAGTGACTATTGTACTAAAGAGCCCAGATCCATTGTGTAGTTACCGTGGGTTCTCAGTTGGGGAAGGCCAGTTGCCGGGGTCCAGCCTCGGCAGGATCCAGGGGGTACCCTCAGGATGAACAGCGTCGGCGAGAAAGAGAGAGAGTGAAAGAGGGAGAGAGAGAAAGACAGAAAGAGAGAGACCAGACTGGGGGTGTGCAGCAGAGTCTGGCAAATCTTTATTTTTTACCATAGCTTTTATATGCTAAGTTAGTACATTTTTAAGGGGAAGATAATTTAATATTACATCAGCTTATCCTTCACGAAACCAGGGTGTTTTCTGCATACTTCTTTGTGCGAGTCTTGTACATTATCTTCTGGCCATGGGGCCTATTGACATTTTATGACCTAGGTGAATGCAAAGCTCTTTTCCATAATCTATTCTTTAATGAACACAAAGGTCAGTCCTTTTACAGAAATTATCAGTTAAATTTATCTAAAAGGTTTACCACACAAAGACTCTGCAGCTCTGGTGAGGCAGCCCCTGTTTAGCATTCCTGGTTAAAATTAACAATCCTAAACTCATTTTTTGAAATCTTTAACTGTAGCACTTATAGAATAATATTTTTGTGTTCTCTAATAGGGCTTCCTCACCCCCGACGGGCTCTGTGCCTATTAGGGCCTTTATGTGATAAATGCTGTTTTATGATTAGGGTATTATGAGCAGTCATGCATATTAGTACCGAGGGCATAAACGCATTTGCCAAACAGACTAAAAGGCCAGCAAAGGAGTTTAAATTGAAACACTCCTTTCATCCTGGATAATCTTATAGGATATCACCGTCTGGGGGACATATTGATTAAAGTTCTAAGTTGGTTCTGTTTGGAAAGAGATCGGAGAAGGCCTTCTACCTGTGTCACAGAAATTGGGGAGTAGTCTAATATAGCATGCATCAGAAAGACAGAGATCATCTTTAAGGTGAGCGCCGGGGCAGCTTTTCGAAATCCCTGAAGTCCTGATCCGCCTTGCTTGTCAGGTCTTCTCCTCACGACCTTGTCATGGGTGGGATCTCGTGTGCTGGCTCCCGGCAGCCAGTGGAAACTACACAGAACTTGCTCTCCAAGGATGCACAGGTTCATCAATATGATAAGATGTAGGTATGAGTCTCTAGACTGTAACATAGAAATGAGAAGCACATGGCAGTTTTGGGTTACTCCCTAGGAGTTTCAGAAGAGGAATTAATGCTTTTTGAGTGAAAAACCAAGAGACAATGGTGGGAGAAGTAGCAGCGGTCCTGGGCTCTGAAGGATGGGAGAGGTTGCCAGCATGTGGGATTGGAATGAAGGGCATTCAGAGCAAAAGAATCAGGAGGAGAGGAGAAAAAAAGAATCACCGTTAGAGATATGAAATAATAATAATAATAGTTAACATCAACCAAGTGCTAATTGTGAAACCTTTTTCTAAGAACTTTACATGCATCAATTAATTTTCACAACAAATTTCTAAGGTTAGATGCCTTCATTTAATCTCAATTATTATTATCCTCCATCTACAGATAAGAAAACTGAGGCTGAGAAGGTCAAACATATTTCCCAAGGTCAAGTGGTAGTGACAAATCTAAGATCTGAATTCAGGAAACCTGAGAGTCTTGATGGAAACTTGGAGATCAGGTAATAAATGGATAGGATGCTGAGAGCACATAGGCAGACACAGTTCCTCAAAGGAATCCCACACAGAGAGGAAGGCAAGAGGACAAAAGAGTGGTAAGGGGTTTCCCACGTTGAGGGTTAAGGAGGGAACAAAAGTGTTTTGTACACAAAACATTGTGTATTGAGAGAGAGACTTAGAAGAGGATGTGTCTTGGAGATGTGATCAATAGACTATAAAGACCTCTAAAAGTCTAAACCTTTGACCTAAGCCTTTCTATAGACATTTTATTTTATTAGGTGATGGGAAAGGGGGTATCTTATGTGTTGAATTTCTAAGATTTAATCAAATGTCTCTGGGTAGAGTTATGGTCACTATTAGCTAAAAATAGTTAATTGCATGGTGGATGTTTGGGTAACATCATCATGCATACCATGTTAAGGTTTGTTTCTATAATACCCATTCATCTGGTGATTTCATTGTAACTTCTTCTGAACCCACAGTGGCTTTCTGTTACAGTCACTTTTAAAAGAAGATTTTTTTTTTACTTTTGGCTGTGCTGAATCTTCTTTGCTGAGTGGGCTTTTATCTGCTTGCAGCGAGTGGAGGCTGCTCTCTAGTTGTGGTGTTCTGGCTTGTCCTTGCGTGGGCTTGTTGCAGAGCGTGGGCTCTAGGGTGCGCAGACTTCCGTAGCTGTGCCTCCCGGACTCTATGGCACAGGCTCAGTAGTTGTGCCTCATGGGCTTCATTGCTCCACAGCATGTGCCGTTTTCCTGGATCAGGGATTAAACCTCTGTCTCTTGCATTGGCAAGTGGATTCTCTACTACTGAGCCAGCAGGGAAACCCTTACAATCACTAAAAAAAAATTTTATTGGCGTATATTGATTTACAGTGTTAGTTTCCAGTGTATCAGTTCAGTTCAGTCGCTCAGTCATATCCAACTCTTTGCAACCCCATGAGCTGCTGCACGCCAGACTTCCCTGCCCATCACCAACTCCCGGAGCTTGCTCAAACTCATATTCATCAAGTCGGTGATGCCATCCAACCATCTCACCCTCTCTCGTCCCCTTCTCCTTATGCCTTCAATCTTTTCCAGTATCAGAGTCTTTTCCAATTAGTCAGTTCTTTGCATCAGGTAGCCAAAGTTTTGGAGCTTCAGCACTAGTCCTTCCAATGAATATTCAGGGTTTATTTCCTTTCAGATTGACTGGTTTGATATCTTTGCAGTCCAAGGGACTCTCACGAGTCTTCTCCAGCATAACTCAAAAGCATCAGTTCTTCAGCACTCAACTTTCTTTATGGTCCAGCTCTCACATCCATACATGACTACTGGAAAAACCATAGCTTTGACTAGATGGACGTTAGTCAGCAAAATGTCTTTGCTTTCCAATACACTATCTAGGTTTGTCAAAGCTTTCCTTACATGGAGCAAGCATCTTTCAATTTTGTGGCTGCAGTCACTGTCCGCAGTGTTTTGGATCACAAGAAAGTAAAATCTGTCACTGCTTCAACCTATCTACAGTTTGTTCTTATGGAAAAACCTAATTAGTACCTACAATCAAGAATATATTTCTGGTGATCATAGCAGCTGGTAGCCTAGATGGGACAGATGGTCTAAAGGTCTTTAATGGGGGGAAGATAATGTGCTGCTTGGAGAGATTGGAATAAGAGACTTCATGAACTTTGTTTTTCATTAAAAACTGTTCTGTAATAATATATTCATAAGCAATACTTCCATGAGAATGAAGACTAGCTTTATAAACGCGATCATTTGCATCTAGCTCTTAAGTGATAAAAATTGTAAAAGTGCATTTTTTTCTGTCTCATTGTGTACTTGAAGATATCTGTCTACATATCCTCAAAAAAAATGATGATGCTATTATTGTTAAAACTAGAAGTCAGGTTTTGTATTTTTTTAAAATCTTACTTGAAAGCTCTGAGGATTGTATCATTTAAAGAACTATTACAGCTTTAGTGAACTTTACTGATAATAATACTAGTGATGATGATGTGGTGTAGTAATGATTTCATTAATAATTATACCTAGCTGGTTGTGTCATGATAAAACTTTTGCATATATTTACACATTTATTTCCTACAACAATCCTTATTTTCCCCATTTTACATATCTATCCTCATTTTAACTGCATGTTTAATTCTGACAATCTATTACTATCTCCACTTTACAAACAAGAAAGTGCAGAGACACCAACACATAAAATGACCTGCCCAAGATCACATTAGTGCAGTTAATTAGTGCAGTTAGTTAGTTAGTGCAGTTAGTTAGTGCAGTTAGATTAGTCAGTGCAGTTAGTGCTAATTAGACAAGTCAACTAGCAGATGGTTCTAGACTCTACGTTTTTTATATAATTTACATTTTAGGGTTCATTCTCTATGCTCATACTGTACATTTTGACAAATTGTTAATGATGTGTATCCACCATTATCACTTCATACAGACTTAGTTTTAATGCTTTAAGTGTCCTCTGTGCTCCAGTTATTCATCCCTCCCCCCAACCCCTGGCAACCAATGATGTTTACTATGTCTCCATAGTTTTGCCTTTTCCAAAATATCATATAGTTAGAATCATATAGCATATAGTCTTTTCAGACTGACTTCTTTCACTTAGTTAAATGTATTTGATATTCTTCCATGTCTTTTCATTGTTCATTTGGTCTGAATAATCTTCCATTGTCTGGAAGTACCATAGGTTCTTTTCCCTGTTGCCTTTTAAAGACATCCTATATCTTTTTATCACAGCTGGTATCTTTTCCTGAGACTCTACCCAGCTTGTTAGGCATGCTGCCTTGTACAGGGACCAGGTGTGGTGATTAGGAGACCAGGTTGTCAATCTGAACTCTCTGCTCAGACCTGGGCTTCACTGTCAGTTTCTTTGGTAAACCATTTAACCTCTCTGTGCTTCTTGTTTTAACTTTTTATTTTATATTGGGGTACAGCCGGTTAGACCCTACGTTCTTAACCCAGCATATAGTATGACCATAGGATTTGTTGTGAATGATTAAATGAGTTAATTTCATGTATAATTTGTGATTATAAATCCCTTATAATTTACCTAGTACATTTGCTTATATTATCTGACTCCCTTGAAGCTCTATAAAGTTGGTGAAAATGGACTTAAGAAAGATTGTTCATGTCTTGGCCAAAGATGCACAAATAACTCTTTGGTAGAGCTGGGATTCATGCCTCGGTTTATGGCAACAAGTTCTACATCAATTTTAATAGTTTTTTCTGGAGCAGGACATTATATCCTGTAGGACTAAACATTGAGATAGTCATTAAGGATACCATATATCTGGAGGAGATTTTATATGTACTCTTAGTTTGAAGGTAGTGGTAGGATTTGTGAAGTTCGGATGAATGGAGCTTCAGTTCCCTTTTCTGCTTAGAACTATGTCAACCTAAAAGGGCCTTCTTTAAACTTTTGGTCCTCTTGGGATTTAGTCAGTTCTCCTGATGCCTAGAGAGTGTACAAGACTTTCCTAAACTTTTAGGTTAGTATTTCTGCTTAAGTATCCTTTTGATTAAGGATCCATGACTTTTCATAGAGTCTTAGACTAGAAAAGATTAAGTTAGAAAGATGTGCATTATAAATCTATGATTCCCAGTGCTGTCTTGAAAACCTGGCTCATCTGAGCCTTGCCTTTCTTACCTCTAAAATGATAATAAATATATAGAGAGGAATTTCTCTGGCTGTTACATGAAATGATGTTGATAGAACATATAGCACTATATCTGGCATGTGAGAGGCACTTAATAAGTGTGGAAATTATTTTTAGTATTATATTTCATTCAGTGGTAACTCAGATACAGGACATGAGTGATTCTACCTTTATACAGAAACCAACAAAAGAGATTCATGACACAGTTTCAGGGCATGTTTCTATCTCTGCATTAATTGTTCATCAAATGAAGGTTAAATAAGTGTCTGAAGGGGGCATACCCTTCTTCAATATATTTTACTGCACTTACTGAATTATAACGTAGGTATATGCTATAGTGATAATTTTGACACATTGAAATGTAGCTCTTAATTTTTTAATTTATTTTTTAATTGGAGAATAATTGTTACAGTGTTGTATTGGTTTCTATTGTACAACACAAACCAGTCATAACTATATATATATATCTATATATACACACACACACATATATTTATGTATATATCTCCTCCCTCTTGAGACTCCCTCTCATGTCTCCATCCCACTCCCTCTAGATCATCCCAGAACTCCAGGCTGGGCTTCCTGTGCTATTTAACATTTTTCCCACCAGCTATCTAGTTCACACATGGTAGTGTATATATGTCAATGTGTAGCTCTTATTTATTTTAACGGGCTTTCATATGCAACTGAAATAATGGTGTCAGTCTACCTGTTTCTTTTCTTAGTGCTCTGTTTACTTATGTTTGTTTATGGTTTGTACAAGTGATAACTGGATACATGTCCTTAAATTGCTATTCTTTGTGTTAAGTTTCAGAGTTTGTGATCATCAGGTTTCTTAAAAGTTTTTCCTCTAGGGTGATGCTATGGACTGACTGTTTCTGTCCCTCCAAAATTCATATGTTGAACCCTAATCCCCGCTGCGACAGTGTTTGGAAATGGGAACTTTGGGCAGTACTTAGGTCGTGAGGGCGAAGCTTTCATGATGAGGCTGCTGACCCCGTCTGTATGAAGAGACTTGAGAGCATGGTTCATCTTTCTGCTTTCCACCAATGGCCTTACTGAAGGGGGTTCTCCGTTTTTTAATATTATGTGAGAGCCTGAGATCTTTATATGATCTAGTGGTTGATTTTCCATCACAAGATGTGATGTTAACACAGACTTGGGTTTGTATTGATTTAAAAAACTAGAGACATTGGCATTTGTTGCAACTTGGATTTGTGGACTAGTATTAATTTTCACCTAATACAATGATTACACAAAAAGCTCTTTTACAAAATCTTGATATTTAATAACAGGTCTAACCTTTTGACAATTGACCGCTCATGATATTATCTTATAATGTTGCTTAATTGTTCATTGTTTGTCTTGTTTTCTGAGCTAAGATGTAAGTCCCTTGGGTATTGGGACCTTGTATTATTTCTTTGAATCCTCTACAATATCTAGAATTTCACTTTAGATATCTGATCTTAATTCCCACCATTGTTTCTTTTTCTGGAGAGTATTATAAAAATAAATATTTATTATTTATACAATACTTATCTTTCTGGACTCTCAGAAGATTGTGATCAGTTAACAGCACTCATCTTGAGGGGAAAAATTAAGAAACAAAGGAGTGAGATCATCTAAAATAAAGTACTTTTCTTTTTCTCTAGAACTAGATGCATTCTTTTCTCCCCTTGTTTTCTGAGAAAAAGACAAAGGAACAAGAATGATTTTGAAGCAGTTATAGTTGCATCATGTCTACACTAATTATAGCTGCCAAGAGGGCCCTAATATTGTTATTATGGATATGCCAACTTATTGGGTATATAGGATACTCACAAGTATTTATTTGTTGAGTCACACAGCATAGATTTTATATAGCGTCCCATTGCTTAAAACCTTATTAATTGATGATTACTTAACTGAAAAATTGATATTACCCATAACAAACAGAGTATTTGTGGATATTAAGAATGTCTGGACAATCGCCACTATTTTTTTTTTTTTTTACCAGTCATTTTTTATTGGATGTTAATTCTCCATTAGGATATGAAAGGATCAATCGCCACTATTAATTGCCCTTTTGTTTCATTTACAACCATGACAAGGGTTCCCCTGAGGCCTTAATCATGTCATTTGAGACACATTTCACAGTTTTCTTGGAATCCCCACAAATATGCCAATATAAAATTTCTCCAGCTATCAGGCTTATTGTATCCTTATCTGGTCATGTCACAGAATCTTTTTTTCTGGGTCTAATCATGCATACTCCTTGGCTTCCCAGGTGGTGCTAGTGGTAAAGAACCTACCTTCCAATGCAGGAGATCTAAGAGACGTGCTTTCAGTCCCTGGTCAGGAAGATTCCCTGGAGAAGGGCATGGCAACCCACTCCAGTATTCTTGCCTGGAGGATCCCATGGACAAAGGAGGCTGATGGGCCACAATCCATAGGGTCATAAGGAATTTGACACAACTGAAGTGACTGAGGATGCCCAGAGGAAGAAAAAGGGGGGAAAAATAGACGTATACCTGATGCTGCTTTAGCTTTCCTTTCTGAAACTTTCTCTCCTTTTAGGAATCTAGTGGGCTCGTACCAGTAGCTGCCCTCCTCACTTGAGTGAAAGGCAGTAAATCCTACCCATTTCTCCTGAGTTTAGACGTGGATCTCCTTACACAAAGCCTGCAACAGGATCGTAAGAAGAAAGTTTTTATTGAAAACACCTGGAGAGCATTATTATCCATTTCATTCATCCATTCAGAAGCTTTCCTTAAAATGTGAGTTGTGGTTTTATTGAAGTTTAAACATTTCCTTCCATCTTCCATCTATTTTCTTATACAGCACCATGTATGTAACCTATAGTGAGTAGAGAATGGGAGGATTCATAAAGTAATCAGATGCTGGGTTTTACTCTTATCCATCTTTCTCTAGCTTTGGAGACTGAGGCAGCTTATCTATGTAGGATTAAATAACCTGTTGGATCTTAGATTGTTAAAGTGTTATAAATCTGGGATGTGTTGATATTCATTAAGGAATCCCTATTTTCTTATTCTGTGTTACATTTATCCACATTTTTTTGAGCTAGAGAGTTAAAGTCAAGCATGTAATATATATCTTGTTCTGCTTAATGTAAGTAGGCATAATACTTCCTCTTCTCTATTTCCCTACCATATCCCATCTCGAAAGAACAAAATAGGAGTAGAGTGTGTTGGGACCACAAAACATATGTACATGTTGACTCAATGGTTGGTATTGGAAGATAGCAAAATCTTCATTTCCCTTCCCCATTTTACCATGATACTAGCTTTCTGAATTTGTTGATCTTACTCAGACTCTTACTCAAAGACTGTGTTTCTCAGTGTTTGAAATGTAATGGAATTGATTCCCTCTCTTTTGGGAAAACACTGGCTAACTATTGGGCAGTCATCTTCAATGACAGTCTTTCCAAAGACAATTTTCTGATTTGTGTGGTGTTTGGGTAGAGAGAAGGTGAAGGAGGGGTAGATAAAAATTTAGAGGAGAGAGCAGACTCCTAGGAGTTGTAATTAATGCCTGCTGTGAAGTTTACTAACTGTGATTTTGAACAGTTTAATCCTTCTGTGTCCTACTTCCCTCATGTATGAAACTGAAGAATATGTTTATGTACTTTATAGGAAGACCTGAGATCATGTGCACGGTCATGTGATGTTCACTGGTTATTAAATAAGTGGTAGTTTTATTAATTTGTTCTCTTACCTTCTTTCTCCAAATGGCTTTGTCTGTCTGTGTTTTGCAGACTCCGCTGGTGCCACTCCCCTCAGGGTTACCCTTCCTGGTATTTCTCTCCATGCTCTTAGTTCCCAAACCCTGGTTCTTCCCAGTGAGCTGTCAAATGGAGGCTCTGCTGTGAGCCCTCGAATTGTGAAATGTCACTTCCATCTACATTACCTTCGAAGAAGGACACAAGTGCTAAGCATAGTAGGCAGTTCCCTGGTAGGTATGAGTCTTTGATTAATGTTTCAGTTCTCTCTAGGATGTCGCCTCTGAATGAGCAGGCCCTGGGCCTCATTCATTTGTTTCCTTTAAAATTCCAACACCTAACACAATGTCTGACCCATCAAAGAGGCACTCTACAAGTAAAAGAAACTCATGACTGAACGTGCAGACCATTCAAGTAGCAATCAGAGTAATCTGTAGCATGTAAAGTAAAAATAGCTAAGCAGGAAAAGAAACTTCTTCTGGTCTGAATAAGTAAACTGTAGACACTTATTAGGTATTAGCTTGGTTCAGCTCAGTCGCTCAGTTGTGTCCGACTCTTTGCAAGCCCATGGACTGCTTCAGGCTTCACTGTCCATCACCATCTCCCAGAGCTTTCTCAAACTCACGTCCATCGGGTTGGTGATGCCATCCAACCATCTCATCCTCTGTTGTCCCCTTCTCCTGCTGCCTTTAATCTTTCCCAGCATCAGGGTCTTTTCCAATGAGTCAGCTCTTTGCATCAGGTGGCTAGCGTATTGTAGTTTCAGCTTCAGCATCAGTTCTTCCAATGAATATTCAGGACTGATTTCCATTAGAATTGACTGGGTGGATTTCCTTGCAGTCCAAGGGACTCTCAAGAGTCTTCTTCAGCATTATACAGCATAAAACCATGAATGTTCTGTGTAATATGATATACTAGATGAATGCCCAGGTGTGCATGAGGAAGTCTGGGAGGTCAGAACCCTAAATTTAAAATGAGTTAATTAAACCCTTACTTTCATATCCAGAGGGATTTATTCTGCTTCCCTGTCCTTCACTATCTCCTAGAGTTTGCACAAACTCGTGTCCATTGAGTTGGTGATGCTGTCTAACCATTTTATCCTCTGCCACCCACTTCTCCTTTTGCTTTCAATCTTTCCCAGGATCAAAGTCTTTTCCAGTGAGTTGGCTCTTCATATCAGGTGGACAAAGGATTGGAGCTTCATTGAGGAAACGCATTTCTTGAAATCTTTGAGCTGTGAAGCCCAGCTTTGTGTGTTGGGAATCTGCTGTCTTTATAGAGAGTTTCTTTTCAGAGTAGCTTTTCCCTTGAAAAGTTCTAATAGAGCTTTTGTGACTTCTTTGTTTTTCTAGGCTACAATACAGGTTAGATCATCCCAAAATTCTGGGGAGAGTCACCCCCAAAATAACAAATTTAAGGCTAATGGTACCATGTTCATGAAAGAGAAATGAAAGTAAATAGAATGTAGAGGAAATTCCAAAATTTTAATATTTTTGTTAAAATGGACCTTACAGAGCATTTAAGACTAGCCATTTGTTTCATATATTAACTATCCATGACCTAAGGAAGATGAGTGATGAAGGCAAGTCCCGATCCATGTTGAGGTGTGACAGCATCAAAACTATACCTCAGATTCTAAAATCATTGATTACCATTCTTTCAAACCCATGGTGAATATAGGCCAAAATGCTAGGTGGGACAGTTTTCATTGTGATCAAATTATATTTACTTTGTAATTGAATTTTAGTTTTTATCTTATTTTCTTATCTTGTCAAACTCTTTGGATTATCATACGAAATCTAAACTCGGCTTTCAAGGTGGTGTAATGCTTTGTTCATCCAGTCTTATTCCTAACTTTTGTGTAAAGTTCTACACACAAATAACTTAGTTACAGATTTAATGTTGAGGCCAGCCTCAAAGTTTCCCTTGATAGAGGGTGCACCAGAAGTCAGTGTCACTTCAGTGAGCAGTTCATGGATGCAGCTAGTAAGGATTATAAAGCTCAGAAATTTTGTTCCATTAAGTGGACCTCTGATTAATAGGGGACTTTAATGCCAATTGGCAAGTGAAGGACCACTGGCACAAATATAGTAATGAC
This sequence comes from Muntiacus reevesi, assembly GCF_963930625.1. Classification (NCBI taxonomy): domain Eukaryota; kingdom Metazoa; phylum Chordata; class Mammalia; order Artiodactyla; family Cervidae; genus Muntiacus; species Muntiacus reevesi. The sequence goes on along the minus strand of NC_089264.1, from coordinate 39,364,498 downwards.
TTGCCACATTATTTAATGTTCTCATCAACTCGGAGCCATGGTTTATTAACAAGGTTTCTGGGAACCTCCTCTATATTTCTAGAAAGAATAAGTGCTTGATGAATTAATTAGTAACCATCTACTTGTATTAATTATGTAGGTGATATTAGTGTGATTTATTGATGTGAATGCCAAGCCTTATCCTTCAAGTCCATGGTCCTAGTGGTTGGGGTGAGATGTGCTTGCTAACTGTTCAGGGCTTGGGATCAGTGTGGTTAGAAGGAGGAGTCTTTCTGCTTCCCCTATTCCTCAAGAAATCCTCCCTAGAGGGGGAGGTTTTGTGGTGGCAAAGCCCAGAGAAATGGTATAGATGATGAGGAGCTTTTTTGAGTGAGACTACAGGATAAAGAGTAAAGAACCTTGGAGCCCAGTTAGGTAAACCACAAGTCTAGATATAGTTTTCTACCAACTTTTTGTTTTTTAACAACTTTGTTGAGGTATCATTTACATTCCATAAAATTTACTTATTTTACATGTACTATTCAAATGATTTTTAATAGATTTATAGAGTAAGACAGCCATTAAGACATGTCGTTGTTCAAAAGGCTCTGGCCTTCTCTCTTTCCTCAGCCTACCATGCTGGGTGGGAGAATCCTAAAGGTGATAATTTAATTTCTATCAGAGATAAAAGTCAAACAATATGCTTAATCTTTGCTTTTTGTCTTCTCCATTAAGTGATATTTCTTGCTCTTTATTCAGGTAGAAATTTTAAATGCCCTTAGGTTTCTGATGTTCAGGTTTCAATTTACTGTTTATTTGTATGTCGAATAGGGTTAGAATGGGCAAGAACGAAATTATATGCTAAACAAAGTAAGTGCTAACATGGTGAGAGATACTGGGGCCAGTGAAATATTCTCTGAAACATGAGGCTATTGAGGTTCAGAGAGTCTAAATTTATTCATCTACTTTTTTATCAGTTATTTGCTTAGTGACTTCGGCACTCAGCCACAAGGTTAAATGTTAATGAGAATTTTTAGGAAAACAGGCGCCCACTCCCGACGGTTGAGCTGACCTGGCTCTGACAGCAAACTCATGGTACATACCCAATTTCAGAGAATACCTGCATCACACAGAATGACTGTGTGATAATGAAGGAGTGAGGCAAAAACAAGACAACTCCGTAATGTCCGATGGCAGACAGAACAAAAGCACAGCCCAAACCACACAAATGGCCACGCATGCCTCTCTCCAAGTTAATGGGGAGGCTGCTATTTTTACCAGTGAGGGACTGCTGTTTCTTTCCCAATTATAATTTTAACTTCGCATTGCAATTTTTGCTTCATAAATAAATAAATCAAGATTGCTGGGAGAAATACCAATAACCTTAGATATGCAGATGACACCATCCTGATGGCAGAAAGCAAAGAAGAACTAAAGAACCTCATGATGAAAGTGAAAGAAGAGAGTGAAAAAGTTGGCTTAAAGCTCAACATTCAGAAAACTAAGATCATGGCATCCAGTCCCATCACTTCATAACACATAGATGGGGAAACAGTGGAAACAGTGGCTGACTTTATTTTGGGGGCTCCAAAATCACTACAGATGGTGACTGCAGCCATGAAATTAAAAGATGCTTACTCCTTGGAAGGAAAGTTATGACCAACCTAGACAGCATATTAAAAAGCAGAGACATTACTTTGCCAACAAAGGTCTATCCAGTCAAGGCTATGGTTTTTCCAGTAGTCATGTATGGATGTGAGAGTTGGACTATAAAGAAAGCTGAGCAGTGAAGAATTGATGCTTTTGAACTGTGGTGTTGGAGAAGACTCTTGAGAGTCCCTTGGACTGCAAGGAGATCCAACCAGTCTATCCTAAAGGAGATCAGTCCTGGGTGTTCATTGGAAGGACTGATGCTGAAGCTGAAACTCCAATACTTTGGCAACTTGATGTGAAGAGCTGACTTACTTGGAAAGACTCTGATGCTGGTAATGATTGGCAGCGGGCAGAGAAGGGTATGACAGAGAATGAGATGGTTGGATGGCATCACCAACTCAATGGACATAAGTTTGGGTAGACTCTGGGAGTTAGTCATGGACAGGGAGGCCTGGCATGCTGAGGTCCATGGGGTCACAAAGAGTCAGACATGACTGAGTGACTGAACTGAACTGAAATAAATAAAAACATTCACCTGTCCAATCATCAAATTACCTTTATTCTCTTAACAACTCCCAGTCTAGAGCAAAATCACATTTTCTTAACTCATCCACAAAATCACTTAACACAAATTCAGATCCTATAACAAGCTCCCCATGCATATCCTCTCCTGAGATGCCTGCATCCACAGATCCACATGACTTCTGTCTCTTCTTGTGATGAGCCAGTAAGTCTGACTTGGCTTAACCACTCATCTGTCCCTTGGGGTGTTTGACCACTCATCTGTCTGTTGGGGTGTTTGACCTAAGTTCTGGAGGTAAATCAGGTGTTGCTCCAATTCATATGGGGCTTGATTTCTTGTCAGAGAGACAGACATTATTAACAATTTGCTAAGTGTGTTAGTCACTCAGTTGTGTCTGACTGTTTGCAACCCCATAGACTATAGCTCGCCAGGTTCTTCTGCCCACTAAATTCCTCAGAATACGGGAGTGGGTTGCCTTTCTTTTCTCCAGGGGATCTTCCTGATCCAGGGATCAAACCTGGATCTCCTGCACTGAAGGCAGGTTCTTTACCATCTGAGTCGCCAGGGAACAATTTCAGTTCAGTTCAGTTCAGTCGCTCAGTTGTGTCCGACTTTTTGCGACCCCATGAATTGCAGCACACCAGGCCTCCCTGTCCATTACCAACTCTCGGAGTTTACTCAAATCCATGTCCATCGAGTTGGTGATGCCATCCAACCATCTTTGTCGTCCCCTTCTCCTCCTGCCCCCAATCCCTCCCAGCATCAGGGTCTTTTCCAATGAGTCAACTCTTCACATGAGGTGGCCAAAGTACTGGAGTTTCAGCTTCAGCATCAGTCCTTCCAATGAACACCCAGGACTGATCTCCTTCAGGATGGACTGGTTGGATCTCCTTGCAGTCCAAGAGACTCTCAAAAGTCTTCTCCAACACCACAGTTCAAAAGCATCAATTCCTCACTGCTCAGCTTTCTTCACAGTCCAACTCTCACATCCATACATGACTACTGGAAAAACCATAGCCTTGACTAGATGGACCTTTGTTGGCAAAGTAATGTCTCTGCTTTTTAATATGCTGTCTAGGTTGGTCATAACTTTCCTTCCAAAGAGTAAGCGTCTTTTAATTTCATGGCTGAAGTCACCATCTGCAGTGATTTTGGAGCCCAAAACAATAAAGTCTGACACTGCTTCCACTGTTTCCCCATCTATTTGTCATGAAGTGATGGGACTGGATGCCATGATCTCAGTTTTCTGAATGTTGAGCTTTAAGCCAACTTTTTCACTCTCTTTCACTTTCATCAAGAGGCTTTTTAGTTACTCTTCACTCTCTGCCATAAGGGTGGTGTCATCTGCATATCTGAGCTTATTGATATTTCTCCTGGCAATCTTGATTCCAGCTTGTGCTTCTTCCAGCCCAGCATTTCTCCTGCTGTACTCTGCATTTAAGTTAAATAAGCAGGGTGACAATATACAGCCTTGACATACTCCTTTTCCTGTTGGGAACCAGTCTGTTGTTCCATGTCCAGTTCTAACTGTTGCTTCCTGACCTGCATACAGGTTTCTCAAGAGGCAGGTCAGGTGGTCTGGTATTCCCATCTCTTTCAGAATTTTCCACAGTTTATTGTGATCCATACAGTCGAAGGCTTTGGCATAGTCAATAAAGCAGAAGTAGATGTTTTTCTGGAACTCTCTTGCTTTTCTGATGACCCAGCGGATGTTGGCAATTTGATCTTTGGGAACAATTTACTCAGTAGTACATAATTACCAATGAAACCGATGATTTGTAAAAAGGAATTTAGCTGTATATGCAGCAGGGGTCTGGGAGCTTCCCTGAGTAAATATCTCTTGAGTTGAGAAGTGAAAGATAATAAGAGGCTGGTGTGAAGGGTCAAGAAAAAGAACCTTAAACTGGAGAAAGTGTTGCTCTGGAGAATCTGAGTGAAGATTAATATGAAGAGAGGTCAGAGAGGGGTGGGAATAGAAGAGGTAGGTTTTAGAGGTTCTGGGTGTTGAATGTTTAAATCTTTCTTGCCAAGATAAGAAGAAAACTATTGAAGAGTCCTTGAGGCAGATCATGATATCATACAGTGCACTGTGCAAAGATTTTTGGATGTCGTGTGAAGAAGGTATTGGTGAGAATTTACAGTGAAGGTAGGGAAACAGGTTAGGAGGCTTATTCAGGTTAGAAATAATGAAAGGGTCAGATTATAACAGAGGAAGTGAAAGTGTAGAGGTGGAGACTTGTTTTGGACATACTTTATTGCTAAGCTAAACAGGATTGGGTAATGGATTAGGGGCAGGGTAACGTGAGGGAGGAGGAGGTGTTCTGATTTGGGTGATGAAAGAGGTGCTGCAGGGGCTTGCTAAGTGCTATGCTTACTGACTTCTTTAATATTATAAAACTACTTGTGACTTCCATGATGGCCCAGTGGGTGAAACACTGTGTTTCTACTGCAGGGGGCATGGGTTTGATCCCTGGTTGGGGAACTAAGATCCCGCATGCTATATGGTGTGGCCAGAAAACAAAATGAATAAATAAGTATTGAAGCTAAAATACATCTGTTTTTTGAAGCCAACCTTTTGCTTTTTACTTTCAATGCTTGTTTGTATTATAAAAAGAAGTAGACAATACGGAGTTAGGAGACTTTCAGAACAGCTTCATGGTTAGAGTGCAACAAGCAGAGATACTATCTTGAAATATAGCATCATATTGTAATAATCAACCATTTTTAAAGCTCTTTTTACATTCTGAGATTAATTATTTTGGATCAAACTCTCTCAGATTCCTCTGGTCAGCAGAGTGTTTTCTGGAAGTAGAGGTGAGGTGGAGGTTGGAGAGAGGAGAATGAGGTTGAGGGAATGTAATTGTATGTGTGGAAACCACCTCTTTCCCTTAGATTTCATTAGATTTGGGACTCTTGTGTTTTTTAAATTGAGTTATTCTTTCATTCGTTTACTTGACTTTTGCCTTCATTCAAAAACATTTTCAGAGTGATTAATTTCCCATGTCCTCTGCTAGAAATCAAAGATAAATAACAATGAGTAATTGTTTTATAATGGTGACTGTGGCAAGGAGTAAGGAAGTCTAATTTTAGTCTCAGTTCTGTTTCTGTTTTCCTGATGGTTCTTTAAATTATCCTCTTCTTTTACTGGCAACAGAGGAGTAAGAAAATACATACCCTGATTATCAATCTTTGTATGGGAAAGCAGCAGCAAAAAAAGGTGTCCTCCAAAGTGATTGGCAGCATTAGGGAGTCGGTTATATACTCTGAGCTTCAGTTCCTTGTAAAATGAAGATATTTCTCCTTTTTTCACATTTTCAGAATAAATAAATAAGACATGTAAAGCTATGTTAAATACTAAATAGCCTAAATAATAAAATACTAGTCATAGTAAATACTAAAATACTAAAAATCTAAAATATTTTTGAAGAAAGTCATAGATTTTAATGTTTTGGAAACATTGGACAAATGTTTTCATTTTGATTTGTGTATTATATAGATGTCCCTAGGTTCTTGTAGTGTGGCATATTGAAAAAGAGAAAATTCCTACATTCTCTCTCCCATGAAAAATTTCAGAGTTATAGTCTCTTTTGTACTCTACCTCCTCCATCTATGTGTTTCTTAAAGTCTTGAGTTCTGTTTGCATTCTCTGTCTGTCTCCTCCCACATTTTTCTGGATTTCTGTCTGAATAGCTCTTAACAGCAGTGTCTCTAACAGAGAGATCACAATGTCTCTAAGAGAGGGATGCTTCTTAGCCTGGCATCTATATCTTGGTGTCACACAGCTGCAAAAAACACCTTCATGTACCAGTTACTGCTGCCTTCCAAGTAGTGTTTCACCAGATGCTCTTTATCACTGGTGTACCAAGCTAATATTGCTTTGATCACGAATCTCTTCATAGTGGCTTAAGCCATTTCATGGCACAATTTCCATAACCACTCATCTAATCTCCTTCCTCCCTCTCTTAGCCCACATGCAAAATTAAAAGGGAGCTCTTTTGGGGAATAGTAGGTGGCTACTGGTCTCATTTTTAAGTTTAGTTACAAACCACTCCTCTTATCTACTCCTTACCTATTACTTATCTACTACTGTATATCTATCTACTTGTTTTGAAGTTTCCATTTCTTTGACTCCACATATTTATTTTCTCATAAATTAAAAAAAAATGCTGAGATCCTTTCTATTATGGATATAATGGTAAAAGTGCCTTGGACATGATGTTGTAAAAATCTGTATTAGAATAGAGTCTCTCCTACTTACTAGTTAAATCATCTGAGGAAAATATATAAAATTCTCTGAACTTCAGCTTCCTGTAAAATGGACATAACACTTCACTGGATTTTTTCTGAGAAATCAATGAGAGAATGTGTCCAAAGGAACTGTACACAGTGCTTTGCAAAGTAACTGATTTAGAGAATGAATGCGAAATGTTTGCCCCGGGAGGACTAAAGAAAGCAGGGGAGATTTCTTATGAGAAATGTTGGCAAACGTTATTACTTGAATTCCTTTTAGAAGCTGTATAGAGCTTGATTACCTAAGGCATCAGAGAGGGTTTATGTCCTCCATCACAAGATTGCATGTTATGTTTGGCAGTGTATTGTATTCTGCTATATCTGCAATTTATTTTGGGAAAGAGTTGTATGAGGAGTTCTATATTAAAGTAAGAAGTATTGAATTTTCTCTTCAATTCCTCTGGGCTCTGCTTTATCATTGGCTTATTTCTTTTTTTTTAGATCATCATGTGAACAATGATGATAGTAAAAACCATTGAAAAACAGAGAACGGAGATGTTTGAGGAGTGGGTTGTTCTCTTAGGGCAAATAATTCATTTGCTGCTTCTGGTTGTAAATTTCTATTTTACTTAGAAATATTTTGCCTCGAGAATCGCTGTTTTATTTGTGTGTGTGTGTGTATCCTTTAGAAATGATAACTGCGCAATATTAATTGATTCAGTCTGATTCATGTTGTAATCCTTGCTTTGGCTAAAGAAGGAAAGAAAATGGTGCTAAAAGTTCTTTTGCTAGCATTTTTAAACCAAATATAAATCTTAAGTGAAGATTATGTATAAGAAATGGAGTACAGCAAATATTTAATTGAAAACAATAAAATCAACAGTGAAAGTTGCTAGTCATCAAGCCCCAGAGCATAGGCAAAATTCCTAGAGGTCTAGAATTAATGTAGTAAATACTCTGATTCAAATAATTTCATCAATGATGTCATAGTTTTATTAGCGAGTTGGCAGAATGAACACTTTTAAGCGTGTTTTAATGGAACTCATTGTTCAAGAGCTTTCCCTATGCTCAGATGTCAAAGATTTGTGCTGTATGTAGAGATTAGCATTAAGGAGAATTTTTGCTCAAACTGAGTGAAGAAAAGAGCAAGATAGACTGCATTCCATAAAGAATCTCTGCTACTGCTAAGTCACTTCAGTCGTGTCCGACTCCCATAGACGGCAGCCCACCAGGCTCCTGTCCCTGGGAGTCTCCAGGCAAGAATACTGGAGTGGGTTGCCATTTCCTTCTCCAATGCTTAAAAGTGAAAGTGAAGTTGCTCAGTCGTGTCCGACTCTTCGTGGCCCCGTGGACTGCAGCCTACCAGGCTCCTCCGTCCATGGGATTTTCCAGGCAAGAGTACTGGAGTGGGGTGCCAAGAATCTCTACTACAAAACAAATAAAAACACTGGATAACATATGTGAAGTATCTTTTCAAATGCTTTGCTGAGCTGGCAAGAATTCAAGGGAGAGCCTTAGAATCCAAAGTGAAAAAGAAGCTAATATCTGTAGCTGTAAGCCTGCAGTTCTTGAGCTGTTCTGATCTGCCCCCAAGATACTTTCTCATCATGGATGTCTGTGGCTTTCTGTCCCTGTTGCAGAAAGCTGGGACCCTTGTGGTGTGCAGAAAATGGGCAACAAGAAAATATTTGTCTCAAAACTGGAAAGGAATAGAGGGGGAAAAGTAGAATTTCTTTTTGGAACTTGGAACCACAATCCAGCCCTCCCATGGGTTAGTTAGCAAGTCAAAATTCTATTAACAGTACATTCCATAAAACATTTAAGGCTAAAGGGTATTTTAAATATATCTGTGAGATACAGAAGCAGAATCATTATCAAAAGAGCAAAGGGAGCCCAGAAGCCAGTCTCATGTGTTCCAGATAAGAGTTCATATTCATATTCTTTTTTATCATCATTCACAGGAGTGACGAGTTTCTCTTGTTCCCATCATATGTTCAAACCAGGCCCACAGCATCATAGATATACTAGGTCATCCCTTATCCAGTCACACTTCATGCACAATGAGATTCATTCCCTATAGCACTCTACTGTCTGCCTCCCCTATCTCTTTTATTTTTTTAAAACAGCAATTATTACCATCTGATATTCATTTTGCTATATATTTGTATGTTATTCCTACTGAAATCTAAATTTCATGAAGGCAGTGCATTTTATTTTTTCTTCATTGTTTTATCTCTGGTGCCTAGAATAGTGCCTGGCACATAGAGGATTTCAAATAAATATTTTTAACTGAATAAAAAAAGTAGAATTTCTAGAAATAAAATATGTAACAATTAAAAGTGTGAAGGTGGACTTGAACTACAGATGAGATGCATGTAAAAAGAGTATTAACAAACTGAATGGTAAAAACTGAGGAAATTATCCAGCAGAGAGAGACAACAGATGGAAGACGTGAGGTTAAGAGATATAAAGAACCATAGCTTTCAGACAGGAAAAAGAAATAAACGCTATCCAAATTGAGATGGGGGAGAGGTAAGACTGTCACTATTTACAGATGACATAATACTGTATATAGAGGGCTCTAAAGTTTTCCAACAAAAAATATTAGAACTAATAAATGATTTCGGTCATGTAGCAGGATGCAAGTTAATATATAGAAATCTGTTGCATTTCTATACACCAATAATGGAACATCAGAGAAGAACACTCACAGTTAAAATTGCATCAAAAAAAGAAGACACAGAACCTAGGAATATACTTAACTATGTAGGTGAAAGGCTTATACACTGAACACAGCAAAAGGTTGATCAAGGAACCAGAAGGCTATTCAAAGAAATGGAAAGATATCCCATGCTTTTGATTTGGAAGCATTAATATTGTTAAAATGCTCATACTGTCCAAAGTTATTTACAAATTCAGTGCAATTGGTATCAAAACACCTATGATGTTTTTCAGAGCAGTAGAACAAATAATCCCAAAATTTCTGTGAAACCACAAAAGGCCCAAAATAGCCCAAGCAACCCTGAGAAGAAAGAAGAAAGTTGGAGGGATAAACTTTCCTGAGTTCAGACAATACTACAAAGCTATAGTAATCAAATAACACAACAAATAGATCAATGTAACAGAAGAGAGAGCCTAGAAATGAACCCACACACTTACAGTCAATCCTTGACAGAGAAGGCAATGATTTATAATGGAGAAAAGAGAGCATCTTTAACAAGTGGTGTTGCGAAAACTGGACAGCTACATGTAAAATAATGAAATTAGAACATTCCCTCATGCCATATAGAAAAATAATTTCAAAATGGTTGAAAGACCTAAATACAAGACCCACCTCCATAACACTTACAGAAAAGAACATAGGTGAAACATTCTTTGACATAGGTGGTAGAACTGTTTTCTTGGGTCAGTCTCCCAAGGCAAAAGACATAAAAGCAAAAATAAACAGATGGGACTTTATCAAACTGAAGTGCTTTTGCATAGGGAAGGAAACCATCAGCAAAACCAAAAGACAACCTATGGGCTGAGAGAAATATTTGCAAATGATGTGACCCACAAGGGTTAATATGCAAAATACGTGAACAGCTTATACAACTCAATATCAGTAAAATATAGAACCCAATCAAAAAATGGATGGCCAACAGGCACATGAAACGGTGCTCAACATTGCTACTTATTAGAGAAATACAAGTGAAAACCTCTTCACATCAGTCAGGGTGGCTATTATCAAAAAATTACAAGTAATAAATTCTGTAGAGGATGTGGAGAAAAGGGAATTCTTGTGTGCTGTTGGTGGGAATTTAAACTGGTGCAACCACTATGGAAAAACAATATGGAGGTTCTTTAAAAAACTAAAAATAGAACCACCCTGCTGCTAAGCTGCTAAGTCGCTTCAGTCGTGTCCGACTCTGTGCGACCCCATAGACGGCAGCCCATCAGGCTCCCCCATCTCTGGGATTCTCCAGGCAAGGACCCTGGAGTGGGTTGCCATTTCCTTCTCCAATGCATGAAAGTGAACCGTGAAGATAAAGTTGCTCAGTTGTGTCCGACTCTAGCGACCCCATGGACCACAGCCTACCAGGCTCCTCTGTCCATGGGATTTTCCAGGCAAGAGTACTAGAGTGGGGTGCCGTTGCCTTCTCCAGAACCACCCTATGACTCAGCAGTTTCACTCCTGGGTAGATAACCAGAAAAAATGAAAACTCCAATTCTAAAAGATGCGTGCACCAAGTGTTCATAGCAGCAGTATTTATAATAGCCAGGACATGGAAGTAACCTAAATGTCCAGCAACAGATGAATAGATAAAGATATAGTTATTTATTACACCATGGAATATTGCCAAGCATAACAAAGAATGAGATATTGCCATTTACAGCACATGAATGGATCTAGAGAATGTTATGCTTAGTGAAATGAGTCAGACATAGATGAATGCTATCTGATACCAATTATATGTGGAATCTAAAAATAATAGAAATTAATCTCTATATAAAACAGAAAGCAGACTCACAGACCAAGAAAACAGACTTATGGTCATCGAAGGGGAGAAGCTGTGGCGAAGGACAAATGACCAGCGTGGGATTAACGAATGCAGACTTCTATATGTAAAATAGATAAGCAACAAGGATTTGCTTTACAGCACAGGGAATTATGCTCAATATCCTATAGTAATCTAAAATAGAATATAAACCTCTCCCCCCCAAAAAAAAATCACTATGCTGTATTCCTGAAACTAACACAATGTTGTAAATCAACTATACTTCTATAGAAGGTAAAGATAGGAAGAGTAAGGAAGTCTAATGATGTCTGTTTAAATAGGGAGTGTCAATATTTGAAAAGAAGATCTGCTCCTTGACAAATTCTAAATTGAATTATTGGCTATTGTTTTGAAGCAGTGCATAGAGATTCTGAATAATGAGAGATAAATATAAGTCAAAAAGGATTTTTCAACAAACCTCCTTTTGTTTTCTACCTAACAATACTGTTATTATCTGTATTGATTTCTTTTTTTTCCATTTATTTTTATTAGTTGGAAGCTAATTAATTTACAATATTGTAGTGGTTTTTGTCATACATTGACATGAATCAGCCATGGATTTATATGTATTCCCCATCCCGAGGTACAGAACAGACTTTTGGACTCTGTATTGATTTCTTAGTTTCAGATTCAAGTTATCTTCTGTAATTATTTCACAAGTCTAAATGGTCCAGACCTTTGTATCTGTTTTTACAGAGGTCTGCAACTTCTTGTGTAAGTACTTTAGGTGTAGATATATCACATCTGTCACATGCTCTTTGTTTTCCCTTAAAACCACTTCTACAATGTATATGTTTGTCGAATTATCATGTTGTAGACTTTAAATGTATGCAAGTACATTTGTTAATTATTTCTCAGTAGAGTTTTTTTTTTTAAAAGACATTTTAACTTATGGTCCATACAAAAACAGTCCATGGGCTAACTTGGGCTTGCAGTGTAGTTCGCTGACCCATGTTTCAGGTGGTGAAGTCAGAGAGAAATTGATCTGTGGTCAAAGTCACTGTTCTCCTGAGACAGGAAGACCTGCTTCCTTTATCCATTCTACACCTACATGATTGGCAGACTGACATCCACTTATAAATTCTTTTTTTTTCTTTTTAATATATTTTTTAATTGAAGGATAATTGTTTTACAGAATTTTGTTGTTTTCTGTCAAACCTCTACTTGAACCAGTCATAGGTATACGTATATCCCCTGTATGGATGTATGTATACATACATAAATTCTTGTTTGAAGTACTGAGAAGAAAGATTGTCCCTTATGTAAATGTTACAAAGTAGCAAATATGCAAAATTGCCTGTTACTTCAAGCAGACTATAAAGACACTGAAGAATATCCTGTTTCGAAGTTTTTCCTCTTTGTACCCTTATGTTGCCAGTATCTTGGCAATGACTGGTCTAAGTTTTTGGTACTCCCTTCTCAAATTAACAGCATATCAAGTCCAGTTTTCATCACTGTAAAAGAAAGGCTTGTCACAAGGTTATTATCCTCAGACTTTGGGACAGGATTTTCCACCCGTGACACAAGTACCCTTAGACATTTGTTCTGACATTTCTTACTGTGCTTAGCATTGCGTTTTAATTATTTGCCAAAAATATTTGTTTTTCCTCACAAAAGTTTCTTGATGACATGTACTCTGTCTTATTCTTTTTTGTATTCTCAAATCCAGTATTTGTCATTGGTACGTGTGATAATAAAGAAGCAAAATTACTCTTAGAAAAGGGAAGTTTTAGAAGAAAGAAGCCGGGAAAAAATGGGATGCTGTCTTTGTAGAAGCCTTGTTTCCAAATGAATATGGGTTTAGATACATGTTCAGTCACTTTGGTAGGTATTTGTACAATATAACATAACTAAAGAGTTGGCAAATTTTTTGTAGGAGCCTCAGTGGCGAATATTTTAGACTTCGTGGTCATATAGTCTCTGCCATAACTGCTCAGCTCTATCCTAATAGGGTAAAACAGACAGATGCTATTGGATGACTGATCATAGCTATGTTCCAGTAAAATTTCTTTGCAGAGAGAGGCAGCATGTTGAATTTAGCCCCTAGATGGTGTTTGCTAATTTCTATTCTAGAGAGAAGGGTGGGAGGAAGCCCAGTAAGTTGGTGCCACAGGGTTGATGTATGGCATACACATGACATAATTCCAGAGTTCAGGAGTCTTTCTTCAGTAGTGTTCTAAGGGCCTGACTTTGAATTGTGTCTTACACTGTCTCCAGTTCTCTACCTCCTTGCACCAGGACCACCCAACACCATCTACTATCCTATTTTTAACACATGGAAGTCCATGTTCACCTTTTTCCTAGGAGATAGCTAAGCAATCTGAGAATTAAAATTTAAGTGGATGCTAGGGTGTTGTTTTGTTAACCACTGATTCTTTTTTCTTCCTACAGTCAGGTATTATATATCTTTTTTGCGCTGGGAACAATACTCTTTTTTTTTTTCCAATTTATTTTTTTAAAGTTTATTAGAGCAACTCTTACTTATTATTATTGGAATATATGGGAACAATACTCTTAACCAATATTCATATCAAGGGCTATCAAAATAAAGTAAGTACTGATTAGCACTTGTGAAGTCTTTTGCAATTTTAGTAGCATTGAAAAAAGTTTGAATGTGGAATTTGGGGTTGTCAACCCCTGGATTCAATTCCTGGCCCTGCTATTTACTAGAAATAAAACCTTGACCAAATTTCTTTACCTCTTTAAAACTCAGCTACTCCATCTGTAAAAGAGGACAGTGGGGGGTGCCTTTTCATTAGATGGTTGTGAATACCACAGAAAATTATTCTTGGAAAGCAGTTAGCACAGTGCCTGGCTTATAGGAAGAACTTGGTAAATGTCACCTATTGTCAGTACCAAAGGTATATCATTATAGTACTAAGTAGGCTAGTCTTGGTATGTTCATGCTGCCAAGACTATAACAGTTTGAAATTATAGGTGTTTTTTTCCTGGAGCGATTGTTATATAAGAACTTCAACTTAAAGTCAACTAAGTGTTCATAGACCAAATAACTAAGTCAAACATATTAGTAATCTTTAACTTACTTAAAAAACTGATGCTTTTGAAGCAGAATAACTTTTGTCTATCCTAATGTTGTTGATTTGTTTCATATAGTCCAAGAATAAGTGATACAGGACATTCAGTTAGTTTGGGAGGAATGCATAAACATAAAACTGAAACAATATAAGCTATAAATCTTCAGTGACCGTTGAACGCAGATTTTTCTTTGCCTTCAAAGTACATTTCCCAGAGGAGTCCGTTTGGTTTTGTCTCACTGTTTGGATAATATGCTAAATGAGTGACATATGGATTTTTATTTCTAATCTTCAGTGTGTATGATACACATACCCAAATCATATGCACATATATGTCTGAAGTGGTTTCATATATCTGTGCTTAATCTGCTTTAATTAGAAGCTATCATGCGTGTGTAAATTATGTATATATTTTCATATTTTATAGAGCTAAGTGCAACATCTGAAAGGGAGAGAAAGAAGGAGAAGAGAATGACAACTGCAAACTACTATTTGGTGGGCTAGGAGTGGAGGAGAATCTATTAATATTCTCTTAAAATAAGGTTTCCATCCTTGCATCATAAAATTCTGCTTTATATCTTGGCGTTATCTTTTCTTTTAACAGTGTCTATTCCTTCATCTGCATTAATCTCATACACATAGTGATGATAGTAAGAACATGTGTAGGAATCTGTCAAGCGAAACAGCTACACTACTCAACTATTACTGTTAACTAGTTTCTTCAGCCTCAGTGTATTCTCTAAGTCAGAAATAAATATATGTCTTGTCATGATGTTATGCATTTCTCTCATTATATAATTGAAATATCATGTAAAATTCACTGTACCTGGGATAAATAATCATAGTACCAAGAATATAACCCATCTTATTTAGATGAAAACCAAATATAGTAATGAACCTCTGATGCAGAGCTTGCAAAGAAAATAGAAGTTTTAAACATTCAAATGTGGTAATCTCTAGTAAGAGCAGAGACAACACCAAACCATAGAATATAAATATTGTATAAGAAATGCAAACAGACTAAGTAGAATGAACAGATCTGTTTGAGAGAATGAGGAGGCAGCAAGCATAGATGGGATAGTAATGTAACTCTGGGAAGTATCCATGGAAGAAGCCTGTTGAGAAGTTGGGAGGTAGAAATGGTCTCTGTGATCAGTGATTATGAGACACTACAGTACATTCACTTAAAATAAAAATGGAGCTCTCTGCCAGTGTGTGTGGAAGCTTTGCCAATGCCAAAGGAATTAAATCTAAGGGGAGCATGATAGACATCAACTATTGATGATAACTTTTCTCAGTTTGCTTATCATTTTACAAGCACCTAAAGGGTGACATGTTCACATGTCAGAATATATAATCTTTCAAACAGCAGAATTAAATCATTGCAGAATACATCAGCCCCGTATTCATACTCTGAGTGTTTATTATTTACACATAAAAAATTCTCAACCCACATTGTTTTAAATAAGATATTTTATAAACTATCATCATTGTTAAATAATACATAGGCTTATTATTTAAAAATAAAAGCACTCCTGTATAGTCAAGTGCTTGGACATGGTGGTTGTTGTTCAGTGTTCAGTCGTGTCTGACTCTTTGCGACCCTATGGACTGGAGCGCTCCCGGCTTCCCTGTCCTCCACCATCTCCTGGAGCTTGCTGAAACTCATGTCCACTGAGTCGGTGATGCCATGCAATCATCTTGTCCTCTGTGGTCCCCTTCTCCTCCTGCCTTAAACCTTTCCCAACCTCAAGGTCTTTTCCAATGAGTTGACTCTTCACATTAGGTGGCCCAAGTATTGGAGTTTCAGCATCAGTCCTTCCAATGAGTACTCAGGGTTCATTTCCTTTGGGATTTACTGGTATGATCTCCTTGTAGTCTAAGGGACTCTCAAGAGTCTTCTCCAACACCACTGATTAAAAGCATCAGTTTTTCGGCACTCAGCTTTCTTTATGGTCCAACTCCCACATCTATACATGACTTCTGGAAAAAAACATAGCTTTGACTAGACAGATTTTGTCAGCAAAGTGATGTCTCCTCCTTTTCATATGCTGTCTAGGTTGGTCATAGCTTCTCTTCTCAGAAGCAAGCATCTTTTAATTTCATGGCTGTAGTCACCATCTGCAGTGATTTGGGAGCCCAAGAAAATAAGGTCTGTCACTGTTTCCATTGTTTCCCCATCTCTTTTCTATAAAGTGATGGGACCAGATGCCATGATCTTAGTTTTTTGAATGTTGAGTTTTGAGCCAGCTTTTTCACTCTCCTCTTTCACCTTCATCAAGAGGCGGTTTAGATTCTCTGTGCTTTCTGCCATAAGAGTGGTGTCATCTGCATATCTGAGGTTATTGATAATTCTCCTGGCAATCTTGATTCCAGCTTGTGTTTCATCCAACCCAGCATTTCACATGATGTACTCTGTATGTAAGTTAAATAATCAGAAAGACAACATACAACCTTGATGTACTCCTTTCCCAATTTGGAACCAGTCCATTGTTATGTCCGGTTCTAACTGTTGCTTCTTGACCTGCATACAGGTTTCTCAGGAGGCAGGTCAGATGGTCTGGTATTCCCATCTTTTGAAGAATTTTCCACAAATTTTTGTGATCCACACGGTCAGAGGTTTTAGTGTAGTCAGTGAAGCAGATGTTTTTCTGGAATTCTGTTGCTTTTTCAATGATCCAGCAGATGTTGACAATTTGATCTCTGTTTTTTCTGCCTTTTCTAAATCCAGCTTGTACATCTGAAAATCCACATACTGTTAAAGCCTAGCTTGGAGAATTTTAAGCATGACCTTGTTAGCATGTGAAATGAGCAATTGCACGGTAGTTTGAATATACTTTGGCATTGCCTTTCTTTGGTATTAGAATGAAAATTGACCTTTTCCAGACCTGTGGCCACTGCTGAGTTTTCCAAATTTTCTGGTATATTAAGTATAATATAGACATGGTTACTTTCTTTCAAAAATTGGCGGGAAAAGCTTCTAAAAAAAGACTTATTTTCTCTAAAAGCTCATGCCTCAGGTACATAATTTACCAACTTCATGGAGAATGAAAGATTCCAGAGAACTTACACTACAAATCTTTGGGCAAGAGAAGAAAAAGGGTACAGAACATGTTATAGGTGGTACAATCCAAGTTCCTTAACATCCTGTAAGAAATGGAAGTAGAGATTAAAATTTGATTTTTAATATTTTAATGTATCCCATAACAAATAAATCACAGATATGCTCATTGTGTTTTAATTTAAAAAAAAAAAAAGAGTGCATTTCAGTTGTAGAATTTACCAGAGATTGTGCAACATGTGCTTTCATCTATTTTTATTAATCTATTTCAAGGGAAGCAGAAAGCAACAGAAAGGGATATTTTATGGAATGTACACCGAAAAGTGGCATCCAGAAGAACATAAACAGTGCAGATGGGGAGAATATTTAA
The DNA here is from genome assembly GCF_963930625.1 of Muntiacus reevesi. Classification (NCBI taxonomy): domain Eukaryota; kingdom Metazoa; phylum Chordata; class Mammalia; order Artiodactyla; family Cervidae; genus Muntiacus; species Muntiacus reevesi. The sequence continues at coordinate 39,347,109 of NC_089264.1, read as the reverse complement.
AGTTCTGAAATTTTCATTTACTTTGACCAAACCCTAAGTAACGTGTTTCTTTTATAATTGTTCAATCTTGACAACTGAGGTCCTATAATAACACTATTTCACTTCATGGCCTTTGCACAGAGTGGACCCAAAGGGGGTTTTCCCTTGAGAAACTATATTGGTTTGCTAGGTCTGCTCTAACAGAAGGCCACGGGCTGGGTGGTTTAAAGAAGAGGAATTTATTGTCTGCCAATTAAGGAAGCTGAACGTCCAAGATCAAGCTGTGAGTAGGCTCAATTGCTCCTAAGTCCTCCCCGTGGCCTGCAGGTGGCCGCCTTCTCCTGTGTCCTCACATAGTATTTCCTCCATGCACATTCATGCCTGGTTGCTTATCTGTGTGTCCTAATGACATACAAGGATACCAGTCAGATTGGATGAGGGCTCATCTGAACGGCCTTATTTTAATTTGTTGTTGTTGTCGTTGTTCAGTCACTAAGTCGTGTCCAGCTCTTTGCGACCCCACGGGCTGCAGCATGCCAGGCTTCCCTGTCCTTTGCGATCTTCCAAAGTTTGCTCAGATTCACATCCATTGAGTCGATGATGCCATCTAGCCATCTCATCCTCTGCCTCCCATTTTTAACTTAGTTACCTCTTTACAAACTCCGTCTAAACACAGCCCCATTCTGAGGTCCTGGGTTAGGGCTTCACATATGAATTGGAAGGGACTAGGAGGGGAGCAGAGTTCAGTCCATAGCAAGAGCCAACACTTTGGTTTATAGTGGTTGACAGTAGCCATGAGTTTTGCTGGAGAGATAAAGGGAAATTAGAGTCTCATACTCTGGGAACCTCCCCTGGAGTAAATGCCTCCCCAGAGGATAGCAGTGTGTATTTGCAGCGCCCCTCCTGTTGGAATTATTACTCTACTTAGGTGCCATCGAGGAGCTGCCCATGCTCACAGGTGTATGTTTCATGACATGAAACAGTTGATCTAAAAGTGAACTATTTAACAGTTATGAATGTATGACTCTTGACATAGAATAAAATTAAGTAAAATCTGAGGTGGTCCAATATATTCAATCTTCCCCTCTGCTATATTTTCCCATTTTTTCTTTGAGTGGAAGACAATTTGTATAGAAAGATTTTGTATGATTACATGGAAATAAATATTTATACATATAGCAAAGATTCAGATAGCATTTATTTTATTCTTTTCCAATCTTTTCTATTGTACATTTGGACTTTACTTTTTTTTTCTATTTTTGAATAAATAACTTTTTTTTAAGAAGTCAAAACATTTCAGGTTATGTCCCATACTACTCCCTGAAGAAGTACCAATACTATTTTATATATACAGGATTTACAAATTTCCATTTATATTTCGTATAGATTTTTTCAGGAATCTGTTTTATACTTTGTTACCTTTAAAGTTGCTTCCCTTGTGGTTCAGCTGGTAACGAATACGCCTGCAATGCGGGAAACCTGGGTTCAATCCCTGGGTTGGTAAGATCCCCTGGAGAAGGAAAGGCTACCCAATCTAGTATTCTGGCCTGGAGAATTCCATGGACTATATGGTCCATGGGGGTGCAAAGAGTTGGAAATGACTGAGCGACTTTCACTTACTTACTTACACTTAAAGGTGCAGCAAAACCTATAAATATACAGCCCCACTTCAGTTTTCTTCTTAGGAATAGAAAATGTCTGTTTCCAAATGTGTAAGGAGGTAGTTTTCCCTCTCACACTTGTTGACTCTGAGCTGAAAGGGTTCTTTCCAAATATATTTCACATGCTGTTAGTATTTAGAATAACGCCCTTCATTGTCATGCCAGGTTTTCCAGGTCTGGTATTTGTAAAGAGATCAGAAACTATGGATGCTTCTTACTGTTACAAGGTGAAATCCAATGGATAATTTTGTAAGTCATGGCTCTCTACAATCAAGTATACCCCCCCATGAACTTAGAGTGGTAGTTAAGCCTTCTGGTACACTCTGTGTTTGAAGTTGAACTCTATGTTTGAACCATGAAATCACAACTGGGCTCTCTCAGATAGAAAGCCCTTGCTCCTCCTCTTGTCTGCCTCAACCCCAGCTATAAAATCAAGGGGTCATGGGCTCGACCCCTGGTTAGGGAAAGGAACTAGGATCCCACAAGCTGTGTGGCTAAAAGATAAAAATAGAAAACAAAAAAAAATAGGAAAAAGAAAGATAAAAATAGGGAGGATATTGGGATAAAGAGCGAGTAAGATGCTGGTGCCATTATTGTTTGCTTTCTACATTTGAGGAAAGTCAAACTTAAGTGTATTAAGTAATCTACCTAAGGTCACACAAGTAGCAAACCAGTGGAGCCAGGCTTCCTTCAACCAGCTTGGGAATGGACACAAGCGTTTCACTCACCAGGTGACATCCCAACGTGGCACTCATTGCCTTGGCCCAGACACATTGCTTTTTCTGTCCTGCTTACTGGAATAAACTGAAAGTACTCAAAGGAGTGCTTGAAACCCTTCACGTCCTTTTCACTTTTTTTCTTCTTCTTCATTCTCTCACATGCATGTTTCATTCATTTGCCAGTTAACCAAGAGAAATAGCAGTCTTCATAAACTGATGCATTCCAAAACAGAGATTTTTGTTGACTGTGCAAGCAGATACATTACAGTTGGCTGAATGCAGGAGCTGAGCATTAAAGTTATAAATTATGATGATTGTGATGTTAGAGTACATCCGTTTATCCTCTGTTGTCATTAGCTTAGGTAAGTGGTAGCTGCACTTAGCGTGAAGTAATGACATTCTGAAAGGCAGGAATTCCATTAATATTGAAAGATATATATGTATTTAAATTACTTTTAAAATTTATAATGCAGTGGTTAATCAGATTATGTTGAAGCATCATTTTTTTAAATTTATTTTTTTATTGAAGGATAAATGTTTTACAGAATTGTGCTGTTTTCTGTCAAACCTCAACAGAAATCAGCCATAGGTATACATATATCCCCTCCCTTTCGAACCTCCCTCCCCTCTCCCTCCGCATCCCACCCCTCTAGGTTGATACAGAGCCCCTGTTTCAGTTTCTTGAGCCAGACAGAAAATTCCCATTGGCTGTCTATTTTACATGTGGTCATGTAAGTTTCCATGTTACTCTTCCCATACATCTCACCCTTTCCTCCCCTCTCTCCATGTCCATAAGTCTGTTCTCTCATGTCTGTTTCTTCATTGCTGCCCAAAGGTACTTTACTAGGAGTGTGGGATTTTTAGGTTTGGGGATAGAGCCCTCTTCTGGTGATCAGCAGTACTTCTTCCCCTCAATACGTTAACTTGTCCTGAAAAGAAATTTTTTAAAAAATTTCTAGTTAAAGAGTGAGAGTGGGCATCCTTGTCTTGTTCCTGATTTCAGAGGAAATGCTTTCAATTTTTCACCATTGAGGGTGATGCTTGCTGTGGGTTTGTCATATATAGCTTTTATTATGTTGAGGTATGTTCCTTCTATTCCTGCTTTCTGGAGAGTTTTAATCATAAATGAGTGTTGAATTTTGTCAAAGGCTTTCTCTGCATCTATTGAGATAATCATATGGTTTTTATCTTTCAATTTGTTAATGTGGTGTATTACGTTGATTGATTTGCGGATATTAAAGAATCCTTGCATTCCTGGGATAAAGCCCACTTGGTCATGGTGTATGATTTTTTTAATATGTTGTTGGATTCTGTTTGCTAGAATTTTGTTAAGGATTTTTGCATCTATGTTCATCAGTGATATTGGCCTGTAGTTTTCTTTTTTTGTGGCATCTTTGTCTGGTTTTGGAATTAGGGTGATGGTGGCCTCATAGAATGAGTTTGGAAGTTTACCTTCTTCTGCAATTTTCTGGAAGAGTTTGAGTAAGATAGGTGTTAGCTCTTCTCTAAATTTTTGGTAGAATTCAGCTGTGAAGCCATCTGGTCCTGGGCTTTTGTTTGCTGGAAGATTTCTGATTACAGTTTCGATTTCCTTGCTTGTGATGCCTCTGTTAAGATCTTCTATTTCTTCCTGGTTCAGTTTTGGAAAGTTATACTTTTCTAAGAATTTGTCCATTTCATCCAAGTTGTCCATTTTATTGGCATAGAGCTGCTGGTAGTAGTCTCTTATGATCCTTTGGATTTCAGTGTTGTCTGTTGTGATCTCACCCTTTTCATTTCTTATTTTGTTAATTTGGTTCTTCTCTCTTTGTTTCTTAATGAGTCTTGCTAATGGTTTGTCAATTTTGTTTATTTTTTCAAAAAATCAGCTTTTAGCTTTGTTGATTTTTGCTATGGTCTCTTTAGTTTCTTTCGCATTTATTTCTGCCCTAATTTTTAAGATTTCTTTCCTTCTGCTAACCCTGGGGTTCTTCATTTCTTCCTTCTCTAATTGCTTTAGGTGTAGAGTTAGGTTATTTATTTGGCTTTTTTCTTGTTTCTTGATGTGTGCCTGTAATGCTATGAACCTTCCCCTTAGCACTGCTTTTACAGTGTCCCATAGGTTTTGGGTTGTTGTGTTTTCATTTTCATTTATTGCTATACATACTTTGATTTCTTTTTTGATTTCTTCTATGATTTGTTGGTTATTCAGAAGCGTGTTATTTAGCCTCCATATGTTGGAATTTTTAACAATTTTTTTCCTGTAATTGAGATCTAATCTTACTGCACTGTGGTCAGAAAAGATGACTGGAATGATGTCAATTTTTTTGAATTTTCCAAGACCAGATTTATGGCCCAGGATGTGATCTATTCTGGAGAAGGTTCCGTGTGCACTTGAGAAAAAGGTGAAGTTGATTGTTTTGGGGTGAAATGTCCTATAGATATCAATTAGGTCTAGCTGGTCCATTGTATCATTTAAGGTTTGTGTTTCCTTGTTGATTTTCTGTTTAGTTGATCTATCCATGGTTGTGAGTGGGGTATTAAAGTCTCCCACTATTATTGTGTTACTATTAATTTCCTCTTTCATACTCGTTAGTGTTTGCCGTACATATTGCGGTGCTCCTATGTTGGGGGCATATATATTTATAATTGTTATATCTTCTTCTTGGATTGATCCTTTGATCATTATGTAGTGTCCTTCTTTGTCTCTTTTCACATCCTTTATTTGGAAGTCTATTTTATCTGATATGAGTATTGCGACTCCTGCTTTCTTTTGGTCTCCGTTTGCGTGAAATATTTTTTTCCAGCCCTTCACTTTCAGTCTGTATGTGTCCCTTGTTTTGAGGTGGGTCTCTTGTAGACAGCATATATAGGGGTCTTGTTTTTGTATCCATTCAGCCAATCTTTGTCTTTTGGTTGGGGCATTCAACCCATTTACAATCACTACTATTCAACATAGTGTTGGAAGTTTTGGCCACAGCAATCAGAGCAGAAAAAGACATAAAAGGAATCCAGATAGGAAAAGAAGAAGTGAAACTCTCGCTGTTTGCAGATGACATGATCCTCTACATAGAAAACCCTAAAGACTCTTCCAGAAAATTACTAGAGCTAATCAATGAATATAGTAAAGTTGCAGGATATAAAATTAACACACAGAAATCCCTTGCATTCCTATACACTAACAATGAAAAAACAGAAAGAGAAATTAAGGAAACAATACCATTCACCATTGCAACAAAAAGAATAAAATACTTAGGAGTATATCTACCTAAAGAAACAAAAGACCTATACATAGAAAACTATAAAACACTGATGAAAGAAATCAAAGAGGACACAAACAGATGGAGAAACATACCGTGCTCATGGATTGGAAGAATCAATATTATCAAAATGGCTATTCTACCCAAAGCAATCTATAGATTCAATGCAATCCCTATCAAGTTACCAACGGTATTTTTCACAGAACTAGAACAAATAATTTCACAATTTGTATGGAAATACAAAAAACCTCGAATAGCCAAAGTAATCTTGCGAAAGAAGAATGGAACTGGAGGAATCAACCTGCCTGACTTCAGACTCTACTACAAAGCCACAGTCATCAAGACAGTATGGTACTGGCACAAAGACAGAAATATAGATCAATGGAATAGAATAGAAAGCCCAGAGATAAATCCACGAACCTATGGACACCTCATCTTTGACAAAGGAGGCAAGGATATACAATGGAAAAAAGACAATCTCTTTAACAAGTGGTGCTGGGAAAACTGGTCAACCACTTGTAAAAGAATGAAACTAGAACACTTTCTAACACCATACACAAAAATAAACTCAAAATGGATTAAAGATCTAAATGTAAGACCAGAAACTATAAAACTCCTAGAGGAGAACATAGGCAAAACACTCTCCAACATAAATCACAGCAAGATCTTCTATGACCCACCTCCCAGAATATTGGAAATAAAAGCAAAAATAAACAAATGGGACCTAATGAAAATTAAAAGCTTTTGCACAACAAAGGAAACTATAAGTAAGGTGAAAAGACAGCCCTCAGATTGGGAGAAAATAATAACAAATGAGGAAACAGACAAAGGATTAATCTCAAAAATATACAAGCAACTCCTGAAGCTCAATTCCAGAAAAATAAACGACCCAATCAAAAAATGGGCCAAAGAACTAAACAGACATTTCTCCAAAGAAGACATACAGATGGCTAACAAACACATGAAAAGATGCTCAACATCACTCATCATCAGAGAAATGCAAATCAAAACCACAATGAGGTACCATTACACGCCAGTCAGGATGGCTGCTATCCAAAAGTCTACAAGCAATAAATGCTGGAGAGGGTGTGGAGAAAAGGGAACCCTCTTACACTGTTGGTGGGAATGCAAACTAGTACAGCCACTATGGAAAACAGTGTGGAGATTTCTTAAAAAACTGGAAATAGAACTGCCATATGACCCAGCAATACCACTTCTAGGCATACACACTGAGGAATCCAGATCTGAAAGAGACACGTGCACCCCAATGTTCATTGCAGCACTGTTTATAATAGCCAGGACATGGAAGCAACCCAGATGCCCATCAGCAGATGAATGGATAAGGAAGCTGTGGTACATATACACCATGGAATATTACTCAGCCGTTAAAAAGAATTCATTTGAATCAGTTCTAATGAGATGGATGAAACTGGAGCCCATTATACAGAGTGAGGTGAGCCAGAAAGATAAAGAACATTACAGTATACTAACACATATATACGGAATTTAGATAGATGGTGGCGATAACCCTATATGCAAAACAGAAAAAGAGACACAGAAGTACAGAACAGACTTTTGAACTCTGGGGGAGAACGTGAGGGTGGGATGTTTTGAAAGAACAGCATGTATATTATCTATGGTGAAACGGACCACCAGCCCAGGTGGGATGCATGAGTCAGGTGCTCGGGCCTGGTGCACTGGGAGGACCCTGAGGAGTCGGGTGGAGAGGGAGATGGGAGGGGGGATCGGGATGGGGAATATGTGTAACTATATGGCTGATTCATGTCAATGTATGACAAAACCCACTGAAATGTAAAGTGATTGGCCTCCAACTAATAAAATAATATTTAAAAAAAAAAAAAATTTCTAGTTAAAGAGTAGGTTGTAAATAATCATGAAGCAAGGTTTTTGGTGAGGTGAATTCCTTTCTAATTCTGATATATATAAAATTTGACTGTACTCTGTAAAATGCTCTGCAAATAAGATAAAGTGTGTATAGTGTGTCTTAATGTTAGAGTAATTGCCTGTAAATATTTCCAGCATTGATGAAATGTGTTTTTAATCCACAAGCAATTTTGAAAATGTTTGGAGGTTTGCGTACCCTTATCAGGAAATGGTTATTTAACTGTCAACTGTTATTTCCTAAAAATGAGTATGTTCATGTTGATTACTTCGGATCATTTTCATTTTTCTTTCCAGCTTCTCATCCTCTTTTCCTATGGCTTAAGCCAGATATGCACACAGACTGCATGGAGTTTGTTCCCAGGCTCCTTTCCTTGGCACCTTCACATAATGGCTTTGCCTGGAGCCCTTTCCATGAAATGACATGGTCAGCTGGCTTCTTGTGGCAGCTTTATAACCAAAGTCACATTTCCATGCGCTTCCTGGTGTTGATGAATATTGAGATAGAAAATGTGAAGAAATCAAATTTCAGTTCTGGGCTCACATTCAAATCCATATACTTTAAAATGACTACAAAGTGAATCTGATGTTCATTTTTACAAGTAATTGTTGGAAACCCAAAGTTAGGTAGATTGTCTTAGGAACCACATTTATTTAATAGATGGAATAGTATAAGGCTCACATAAAGTGATTCTGTCTCAGCCCTGATTTAAAAAAAAAGTGAATACAAATATAATAGCTTCTTTTGTGCATAAATTCAGCGACCTACTCAGAGTTAAATCTGTGTTTATGCAAATCTTAAGAAACTAATATACGCACAACTTTTTAAGTTGTGCACATACAAGTTTACCTGTGAAAGACACAACCAGTCCTTAACACAGATATAGCAAAGATATTACACAGTCTTAAACAACCATTCATGTATGACCCACCTGCTATACCTAATCATGATATGGAAATTTAGATTTTTAAAAGAATTACTTCTTGTGAAACAAACAGCAGAAATGACCTTTTCGCAGACTGGCCTTAGAATGAATGTGCAGTTATTGCCATCTTGTGGTCGTATGCAGGAGAGAAGCAAAACTGAAGGTTTCCATGTCCAGTTAGGAGCAGCTCTCTTCTGTTATTTGCTAAGATCAATTGTCAGCTGAAATGAAATATTAAGACTGTAATCTATAGCTTCCTTAAATTAGAGTTTAAAAAAATTTTACTCATTCACAAAATTAATGAAAATTTATACAGACCAAAATACGTTTCTTAAAATATCTAATAGCTTTATTTTTTATTTTTACTTCCAGTTTTATTGAGATAATTGACAGGCAGCACTAAGTGTGAGGAGTACAGAATAATTATTTGACTTGTATGCATCATGAAATGATTACCATAATAAGTTTAATGAACACCACCATTTCTTACAGATAGAAAATTAAAGAAAAAGAAAAGTTTTTCCTGTGATGTGAACTCTTAGGACTTACTCGCAACAATTTTCACATGTAACATACAGCAGTTTTTATAATATTATTCATGTTGTACATTGTATCCCTATTCTTTATCTTGTGAAGGTTTCTACTTTGGACCACCTGTGATTTTATTATTTGTCATCTCCTTGTGTGACTTCCTCTATGAAATCATCCCTGATTTTCCCCAGCATTCTTAGCTGCCAGTGTATGTAATTCCTCTGTCAGAATAGCATGTTCTAAAGAAAATTGTGAACTTTGGAACCAGGTGGGACTGAGTTCTAATGCCTACTTTACCTGGGTGACTGGAGGCAAGACACACAACCTCTCTGAACTTCAGCTGAACTTCAGCTATTGTTTTTCTTTTTCTTTTTTTTTTTTTTTTAGATTTTTTTTTTTAATTTTTCAGTGGGTTTTGTCATACATTGATATGAATCAACTATTGTTTTTATGAGGACAAAGCCATGATCATAATTCACAGCAGGTTGTTGTGAATATGACAGGGGCTCACGTGGGGCCTGGAGGGGTTAACTCTTATTAAAGAACTAAAACATTGGTATTTGTTCATAGTTTTTTGTTTTTTGTTTTTTTTGGCAAGTCATCTGTGAATTCCTTGAGGGAAGGAGCTGCCTATCCATCTTGGTCTTAGACATTTAGTGACCTCCCTGACACAGGGTAAATATCCATAGAATGCCTGCATCTTGTTCCATCTTGCCAACCAGGCTATGTAATTAGGGGCTGGGCATGAGACTTATTTGTATTCCTTGTCATTTGTAACACAGAGCTTAGAGCAACTGATTAGCATGTAAAAGATGACTCTTTGATTAATGTGCTTAAAATTGTGTGCCGTCCACTTAGTTATTCAGCTAAGTATTAAGTAATGAAGTCTCACTTCAGGTATCTATTGAGTAGCATTCCCAGGTTTTTTAATTTTCCATTTCTCATAAAATTTCAACTCTTTATTTCTATTGTTGATTGCTTGATCACATCACTAATAACTTTACTCTTAAATTTATGTGAAATTCATCTGTGAAAAGTAATAGTTATTTTTTTTTTCTTCTTTCCCTCCCAAATGTTGAAATGTCCTAGGTGGTTTACTTGCAAAAAAAAGTGAGTATCTCCCTGGTTGAAATAAGACAGACAAGGATTATTGTTGACTTGTGGCGCTTGACTTTGCATTTCTGTGGGGGAAAATCTATCAAATGGCCTGCCTTCAAATTTATAGATTTTTTTTTTCTCCCCTTGTTCGTTGCTGTCCTACTTAGAGCAAGAGATGTATGATCTGAAGGAAGTTTCCGTGGCAGAGTTGATGGGTGAGTCCCTCCCTATCTCTGGCAGTGGCTCACTCATTCTAAAATTAAACACAGGCAGCTTAGAGAGTTGTAGAGCAGGTTGTTGCTCAGCTCAGGGGATTGTTGGCTGTGGAAACCCTCCCCCCACCGTCTGCATGTTGCCAGCGACAGCTATGATATTCTTCCCCAGGGACGCTTCGCCTCCTCATTCCTCATCCTCATCTGTCACTTTAAAAGATGTATCTTTCAGGGTTTTCCCAGGGCTTCTCAGGTTTCCCTCTGGTTAGTTACCGATTCTGTGGGACAAGGTGGATGCTATAAACTCAGAAAATCCTGCCTTTGATATTTTTGACTTGTAATGCATTTGTAAATGCTTTGGGATACCCAGCACTGCAAAGATACAAAATAGAAGTGGCTTAAGTTTCTGACACCTATGAATACATCTCACCAGAGCACAGCGTCTTGGAATCTAATTTGCTGAAGCTTTGAAGCTATTGTATAGAGAATATAGTGCTGTTAAAGAATTTGAGAATCTAAGGGTTAGCTGCAGTTTGAAAAGTGATGTTCATGATTAGTTTAACATTACTGGGACTGTATTTTCCAGGTTTAAATTCCAACACTTCTGCTCCCTAACTTGGGCAAGCTGCCTGACCTCCCAACACTCATTTCAGGGGGATGTTAAAGGTAACTCTGTGCTTAAATTCTTCTTCTCTGAGACTAGAACTTGGCATTAGTGGGCATTCAATAAATGTCCTTAGTGTCACGTTAGTTATTAATTATTATTTATTTATTGCTGTGCTGGATCTTCATCGCTACCCGGGTTTTCTCTAGTTGCTGTGAGTGGGGGCCTACTGTCTGGTTGGGGTGCGTGGATTTCGCATTGCAGGGGCTCCTCTTTTTGCGGCACACAGTGGTTGCAGCACGTGGGGCTCAGGACTTGGCATTTCCAGGCTCTGGAGCTCAGGTCAGCCGTTGTGGAGCACAGGCTTCGTTGCTCTGGGGCATGTGGAATCTTCCCAGCTCAGGGATTGAACCCTTGTCCACGGTGTTGGCAGGCAGGTTCTCGACCACTGAGCCACCGGAGGAGCCCTTGTGTTAATTGGTAGGGTTGGTATTTGTACCCATAGTTAAATTACTAGAGATCATCAGAGGTTTCTTTTACTTCTTGAGCTTTATGATTATGATCGGTTTGACCCACATTGCTGCTGCTGCTGCTAAGTCGCTTCAGTCGTGTCTGACTCTGTGCAACCCCATAGACGGCAGCCCACCAGGCTCCCCCATCCCTGGGATTCTCCAGGCAAGAACACTGGAGTGGGTTGCCATTTCCTTCTCCAATGCATGAAAGTGAAAAGTGGAAGGGAAGCCGCTCAGTCGTTGACCCACATCGAGTGTCCAGCAAAGTGATTTCTGGACCCTGCTCCTCTAGACGGAGTCTGTCACTGAAGTTCCTTCTTACCCAGGGTGGCTGCTGCTGAGGCAGAGGCCACAGAGCTGATGGGACAACTTGCCATATTCAACACCCCTTGGAATTTCCAAGAAATAATTAAGGGCTGATTTTCCATGATACTGGAGACCTTGTAACTGCAGGTGAGAGATTCAGCTAAAAAGTATTGTTTATCTGACTTAGATAATGGTAGCTCGCATTTATAATGTGCCTACACCACGCTGAGCACATACCAGATGATTTACGGCATTACCTTGTTTAATGGCGATAAAATCTGTATGAAGTGGCAATTATTATTTCTCTTTTATTGATGAGACAGTGGGTTCTGAGAGCTTATGTAACTTGGCAGTGTCACACAATAATAAGTATCATGGGCAAAATTCAAATCCAGATTTATCTATCTGTTGAATCTACACAATACTTGAAAAATAAATTACCTTGCTTCTGAGATATTAAGATGTAATGAGAAGAATTCTTCGTTCTTCGTGCTGGGTGGGTGCAATAAGAGAAAACGTGTTTGGAGCTTACTGTGCTCCGGCTGCTCACTTAAGGCTCATGGAGACTTTTATTTCCTCGTGTTACTAATGAGGCACCTGAGGCAGAGGGGTGGCTCAGCTGGGTGAGACATGTGACCAGTGAGCCTCAGAGCTGGGTTCTGAGCCCAGTCTGGCTGCTCAGTCTACACAGTAGTGATGATCACATCAGAGAGCTGGGTTCTAGTCTCAGCCAGGGGTGTTTCCGAGGCAGTTACTGGGCAACTCACTTAAACACTCTACGTCTTGGTCTCCTCACTTGTAAATTAATGATCCTACTTTTTCCATCCTCATTAGAAGCTTTGTATGTGAAACAAGACACCTGCATAGGAATGCTTTCCAAGTTTATAAAGCACTGTAAACTATAACCATTTATTATTGTTATTAAGTCTTCTGCTATGTGTGCAAACCAATGAAATGTACATAAAATGCTTATGTTATAGAAGCGATCTGTTACTTATATAGCCTATAACCCTTGATAAAATAAACAAGTCAGCAAACAAACACATGCATAAAACAGGCTCCCCTTTGCTGTTTTGAGCTTTGAGATGGTCAAAAAGTATACAATGAATTGAGTCTTCTCAATGTTAATGTAGAATATTTTAGGAATAAACCAGAAGCTTTGAAATAAATGTAAAGATTTATATGTGCAAGCTCTTAAATCAGTCAAAGATACAACCTGTTTTTGTAGGAAGTAATCGCATTTTTAGTGCTTTAAGTTTTTGTTCCAAATAGTGACTAATTTGTCATTTCTTGTCATTATTTTGCTGGAATTGATTCATCTCAGGAAACATGGATGGATTTGATGAGTGGTGCAGCTTTTGCTCAGAATTGAGTTCTATATGTGGCAGTTAATTTATATAGTTGGAGAAAAAAAGACAAAGTCACCAATGCATTCAAGTTAATACTGGATTCCTAAACCCATGTTCTGTTCTACCTTTGGTCTGAGTGCTGTTATCTCCTGACAAAATGGAGAAGTATTTGCAGAAATGCGGAATTTCATTGTCTGTTGTGGTCTACAGAGTTGGCGTGCAGCTGAAGCATGGGGCACAGTGTGTTATTCCCAATGCTTGTGACTCTGAATTCAGGGGTCAATGCCAAGTCTCCCATTTTTTTGAATTTCCTTGTACTTTGAATGTTTCTTCTCTCAGCCCACTCTCTGTCCTAATCACCCCTATTTATTCATTCCACAGATATTTATTAAACTTCATAGCATAGTGGCTAAGGGTAATATGAAGATGAAATAAAATATGGTGGTTTTTAGCTTGGAAGAAGGCAGTGGGGAGGAATGAAGGGAAGAAGGTAGGAACAGAGACTTAAATTTCAGTGAATACCTGCAAGTCGGCAAACAGTGACTTGAATTGCTTAGTGCATCAATGCTTTTTAATCATAAGAACTTATGAGGTAGATCTTTATGTTCAGATGTGGAAATTAAAATGATTAAATTTGATATTCATAGTCACTTGGTTATTCTCCATCATCTTTGACATCTCACTTCACGATATGTCTTATCCTGACTTTAATGACAAGTTTAGTCTAAGCATTGTTGGTGAAAAGCAGTAGAAACTTCTTCTTAAGTGTTTTTAAAAAATAATATATTTTTGACATCATTGCCTTGAACAAGAACGTTCTGGGATATGCTGGCTTCAGAGGCTTCCTGAAATTTAGTCTCTTAGCTTTGTTTTGTTTGTTTAGCCTCAGTCTGCAGATGGTCCCCCATGTGGTAAGTGAGAGAAGCATGACTGCACACAGTTAAAGGCTTACAGCATCAGCATCTCATTTTAGAGAACTGAAAAGAAAATGGGAATCTCAGAAGATTGTGATGCCTCTCCCTACAAGTGGAATTTATGTATTTATTTTAACATTTTGAGATAACATTGGTAAATAACACTGTGTAAGTTTCATGTACATTATATTTCTACCTATGTATACCCTTGCATGTGGACATCACTGGATGGTCAATACCAAAATCAGATTGATTATATTCTTTGCAGCTGGAGATTGAGAACCTCTGTGCAGTCAGCAAAAACAAGACTGGGAGCTGACTGTGGCTCAGATCATGAATTTCTTGTTACCAAATTCAGACCTAAATTGAAGAAAGTAGGGAAAACTACTAGACCATTCAGGTATGGCCTAAATCAAATCCTTTACGATTATACAGAGGGAGTGAAAAATAGGTTCAAGGGATTATATCTGATAGATAGAGTGCCTGAAAAACTATAAATAGAGGTTCATAACATTGTACAGGAGGCGGTGATCAAAACCATCCCCAAGAAGAAGAAATGCAAAAAAGCAAAAGGGTTGTCTGAGGAGTCCTTACAAATAGCTGAGAAAGGAAGAGAAGTGAAAGACAAAGGAGAAAAGGAAAGATACATTCATCTGAATGCAGAGTTCCAAAGAGTAGCAAGGACAGACAAGAAAGCCTTCGTAAGTGATCAATGCAGAGAAATAGAGGAAAACAGTAGAATGGGGAAGACTAGAGATCTCTTCAAGAAAATTAGAGATACCAAGGGAACATTTCATGCAAAGATGGGCACAATAAAGGACAGAAATGGTATGGATCTAACAGAAGCAGAAGATATTGAAAAGAGGTGGCAAGATACACAGAGGAACTGTACAAGAAAGATCTTCATGATCCAGATAACCTTGATGGTGTGGTCACTCACCTAGAGCCAGACACCCTGGAATGCGAAGTCCAGTGAGCCTTAGGAAGCATCACTACAAACAAAGCTAGTGGAGGTGATGGAATTCCAGTTTGGTTATTTCAAATCCTAAAAGATGATACTGTGAAAGTGCTGCATTCAATATGCCAGCAACTTTGAGAAACCCACACAGGACTGGAAGAAGTCAGTTTTCATTCCATTCACAAAGAAAGGCAATGCCAAAGAATGTTCAAACTATCATACATTTGCACTCATTTCACATGCTAGGAAGTAATGCTCAAAATCCTTCAAACTAGGCTTCAACAAATGTGAACTTAAAACTTCCAGATATACAAGATGTACTTAAAAGGCAGAGGAACCAGAGATCAAATTGCCAACATTGTTAGATCATAGAAAAAGTTAGAGAATTCCAGAAAAACATCTACTTCTGGTTCATTGACTATGCTAAAGCCTTTGTGTAGATCGCAACAAACTATGTAAAATACTTAAAGATATGGGATTATCAGACCACCTGACCTGCCTCCTGAGAAACCTGTATGCAGGTCAAGAAGGAAAAAAAAAAAAAGAACTGGAGTGGGAACAACAGACTGGTTCCAAATTGCAAAAGGAGTACATCAAGGCTATATATTGTCATCCTGCTTATTTAACTTATATGCAGAGTACATCATGAGAAATGCCAGGCTGAATGAAACACAAGCTGGAATCAAGATTGCCAGGAGAATTATCAATAACCTCAGATATGCAGATGACACCACCCTTATGGCAGAAAGTGAAGAGGAATTAAAGAACCTTTTGATGAAGGAGAAAGAGAAGAGTGAAAAAGCTGGCTTAAAACTCAACATTCAAAACCTGAAGGTCATGGCATCTGGTCCCATCACTTCATGGCAAATGAATGGAGGAAAAAAAGAAACAGTGACAGACTTTATTTTTTGGGGGGCTCCAAAATCACTGCAGATGGTGATTGCAGTCATGAAATTAAAAAACTTGCTTCTTGGAAGAAAAACTATGACAAACCTAGATAGTATATTAAAAAGCAGAGGCTTGACTTTGCCTTAAAAGGTCCTTCTAGTCAAAGCTATGGTTTTTCCAGTAGTCATGTATGGATGTAAGAGTTAGATCATAAAGAAGGCTGAGCAGCAAAGAATTAATGCTTTTGAAATGTTATATTGGATAAGACTCTTGAAAGTCCCTTTGACTGCAAGAAGATCAAATCAGTCAATCCTAAAAGAAATCCACCCTGAATATTCATTGGAAGGACTGATGCTAATGCTCAAGCTCCAATACTTTGGGCCACCTGATGGGAAGGATTGACTAATTAGAGAAGACCCTGATGCTGGGAAAGATTGAAGGCAGGAGGAGAAGGGGACAACAGAAGATGGGATGGTAGGATGGCATCACAGACTCGATGGACATGAGTTTGAGCAAGCTCCGGGAGTTGGTGATGGACAGGAAAGCCTGGCATGCTGCAGTCCATGGGGTCAGAGTCAGACACAACTGAACAACTGAACTGATATACTGCAGCGTGCTCACCACCAAAGTTTAGTTTCCATTTATCCCCATACAGTGACCCTTTACTGATTTTTCTTTCTCCTCTGGTAACCCCCCTGAGGAACATAGGGCTGCACATATCTTTTCGAATTAGCATTTACATTTTTGTTGATTTAATACCCAAAAGTGAAATAGCTGGATCCTATGTGGTTCTATTATTATTGCTTTTTTGAGTAATCTTCCTACTATTTCCTGTAGTGACCATACCAGTTTACACTTCCACCAACAGTGTAGGAGTCTTCTCTTTTCTCTACATCCTTGCCAAGCACTTATTTTTTGCCTTTTGATAATAGGCATTCTAATGGGTTTGAGATATCTCATTGTGGTTTTGATTTGCATTCCCCTAATAATCAGTGATTTGAACATTTTTTCATATACCTATTGGCCATCTGTACCCCGTCTTAGGTATGTTCAGCTCCTCTGCCCTTTTGTAAATTTGGTTTGTTGTTGAGTTGTATGAATTCCTTATGTGTTTTGGATTTTTACCCCTTTATTGAGTAAATGATTTACAAATATCTTTGCCCAGTCACTAGGCTGCCTTTTTGTGTTATTAATGATTTACTTTGCTGTTCAGAAGCTTTTTAAATTGATATAGGGTCATTGGTTTGTTTTTGCTTTTTTTCCTCTTGCCTGAAGAGACATATCCAGAGAGGTATTTCTAAGACTGATGTCAAAGAGCATACTGCCTATGTTTTCTTCTCAGGTTTTTAATAGTTTCAGGTTTTATATTCAAGTCTTTAATCCATTTTGAGTTCATTTGTGTGTATGGTATGAGATAGTGGTTTAATTTTATCTGTGTGCCTGTTCGATTTTCCCAACACCATTTACTGAAGAGACCGTCCTCTCTCCTTTGTGTGTTCCTTGCTCTTTCATGGTAAATTGATTGTCCATACATGTGAGGATTTATTTCTAGGCTCACAGTTTTGTTCCAGAGATCTGTGTGTCTGTTTTTCTTCTGGTACCATGCTCCTTTGATTATTATAGGTTTTTAACATAGTTTGAAGGCAGGGTTTGCTTCCCAGGTGGCACAGGGGGAAAACAATCTGTCTGCAATGCAGAAGACATTGCAGGTTCAATCTCAGAAAGATCCCCTGGAGGAGGGAATGGCTACCCACTCCAGGACTCTTGCCTAAAGAATCCCATGTACAGTGGAGCCTGGTGAGTTACAGTTCATAGGTCACAATGAGTCGGATGTGACTGAAGTGACTGAATATGCATGCTTGAAAGCAGGTGGTGGGATATCTCCAGCTTTGTTCTTGTTTTTCAGGTTCGCTTTGGTTACCTGGGGTATTTTAAAATTTCATATAAATTTTAGGATTTTTTATTTGTTATTTATGGTTTATGGTTATTTGAATAACCTCTGAGGTTTTGATAGGTATTGCATTGAATCTGATTATAGACCGTCTACAACTGAATCAGCTGTAGACTGACTTAGGTAACATGGGCTTCCCTAATGATTCAGATGGTAAAGAATCTGCCTGCAATGCAGGAGACCTGAATTTGATCCCTGGAGAAGGGAATGGCTACCCGCTATAATATTCTTACTTGGAGAATTGAATAGACAGAGGAGCCTGGCGGGCTACAGTATATGGGGTTGAAAAGAGTTGGGCACAACTGATTGACTAACACTTTCACTTTAGGTAACATGGATGTTTTAACAATGTTAATTCTTCCAATGCATGAGAATGGAATATCTTTCCAGTTGTTTTGTGTGTCTTCTTTAATCTTTCAACAATATCTTATAGTTTCAGTATACAAGTCTTTTACCTCCTTGGTTAAATTTATTCCTAAGCATTTTATTCTTTTTTTGTTGTGATGGTAAATGAGATTGTTCTCTTATTTTTTCTTTATGCTGACTTATTGGTGTATAGAAACACAACAGACTTTTATGTATTGATTTTGTACCCTGAAACTTTACTATATTTGGTTATTATTTCTAATAGTTTTTTTTTGGTGGCATTATTCATAATAGCCAAAAAATGGAAACAACTCAATGTCTATCAACTGACTGGAAAAATAAAATGTGGTTTATCCATGCAATGGAATATTCTTCTTCAATAAACAGCAATTAAGTACCAATTTATACTACAGCATGGGTGACATTTATACTAAATCAAAGAAGCCAGATAAAAAGTCACATGTTATATGGTTCTGTTTACATTAAGTGTCCAAAATTGGCAGTCCATGGAGACAAAAATAGATTAGTGTTGATTTAGGGCTGGGAGGAAGTGAGAATTAGAGGTGATAGCTAAGAGGTATGGAGTTTAAGAGCCATGAACGTGTTCTAAAACTGATTGTGATGATGGTTGTACAGAATTAAAACTAGTACTTTAGGTGGACCGAACTAATCCATCTCCACTGTTTGCATATAGTTTCAGTGACATTTGTTTGAGAGTGATGGGTGGAAGTGGGCGCAGTCAGTAATATATCTTCATAGTTCAAGAACAATTTCATTCCAGTTTAACATCAGCTAATTTGGTTTACAAGACCATTTGCATGCAAGAACTGACACTTGGTCATGGAGGTTTTGGAAATATTAAATTAATGTCAACTCAACATTGACTCAGAAATAGTTGATCAAATTTACTCTGGTAAAGAGTAAAAGGAAACTAAATTTAAGACATGATCATGATAACATAAATGAAAATGCTGTATGAAGAAGCCAGGAGTTGTACTTAATGATAAATTCTACATTTCTACTTGACATAGTTGAATTTTCATCAGATTGTACCAAATGAAAATATATCTTTGGGGATAAAATGTTTGGCTTTATGGCTACGCTCTTGAGGTTTTTACCACCTACTTATATATATATTTTCACATTTGAAATATGTCATTGTATCTGGTTTCAAGAAAACATCCTTGTGCAGATATTTTTGTTGACAGACTGACATCTTAGAATATGAATATGTCAAGGATAAAACCACCAACTATCTTTTTTATGTAATTTTAAAATTTATTCTTTTTGTTGAACTACAGTTAAAACTATATTCATTTCAGGTGTACAACATAAGGGATTCAACATTTATATACATTATGAATTGATCACCACTACAAGTCTAGAAACAATCAGTCACCATACAAAGTTATTAATGTCATTATCTCCATGACTTATTTATTTTTATAATAAGAAATTTATACTTCTTAGTCCTCTTTACTTATTTCACCCAACACCCCACCACCCCACTACTTGCTCACCATCAGTTTGCTCTCTGTTACCTGTGTCTCTGTTTCTATTTTATTCGTTTGACTTTTTAGATTTCACATACAAGCATAGTTCATTTTATCATACTTCATAGGTCTTGCAATTTTTGCAAATTGAAACTTTGTGGCAACCCTGTGTTGTTGGATGATAGCATTTTTTAGCAATAAAGAATTAAGGTATGTATATTGGTTTCTTTTAGACAAAATGCTATTACACACTAAATAAACCACTGTATAGTATTAACATAACATTTGTATGCTTTGGGAAACCAAAAACTCTTTCTATTGTGATAGTCCCAATATTGCCATGGTCTAGAACCAAGCTGACAATGACTCTGAGGTATGCCTATGTAAGTGAAGTCATGCAGTATTTGTCTTTCTCTGTCCCACTTATTTCACTTAGCGTAACAGTCTCCAGTCCATCCACATGTTACAAATGGCAAGATATTCTTTAAGGATGAGTAGAGAGTTGAACCATAAAGAAAGCTGAGTGCCAAAGAATTGATGCTTTTGAACTGTGATATTGGAGAAGACTCTTGAGAGTCCCTTGGACTGCAAGGAGATCCAACCAGTCCATCCTAAAGGAGATCAGTCCTGAATATTCATTGGAAGGACTGATGTAGCTGAAACTCCAGTATTTTGACCACCTGATGCGAAGAGCTGACTCATTTGAAAAGACCCTGATGCTGGAAAAGATTGAGGGCAGGAGGAGCAGGGGACGACAGAGGATGCGATGGTTGGATGGCATCACCAACTCAATGGACTTGGGTTTGGGTGGACTGCAGGAATTGGTGATGGACAGGGAGGCCTGGCATGCTGTGGTTCATGGGGTCGCAAAGAGTTGGACACAACTGAGTGACTGATTGATTGAATAAGTGAGGGATGACAAGAGCCACTTTGGAGAGGCCAGCCAGGTCAGGTGAGTTGAGTGAGGTGGGTCCCAGAGAACACCAGAGTGGGGTATACAGTTTTAGTTCTGTTGAAGGAGTGGAACAGAAATGGCACCTGCCAGCCCTGAGCCAGCTAGGTGAAAGAGAGTAAAAGAAAATTGGGACCCGCCAGTGCTTTTGTCCTCCGAGAAAGTGCCATCAGATCCCGGTACCTCTGGTACCTATCTTTATGTCAGTCTGTGATCTCCTCTGTGTATGACCCAGGTTCTTTTCAAGCTGCTACGTCTGTGCTGGGACTCAGAGGGAGAGGATTTATGTGCAATCCTTGAAAGAGGAAAATCTCAACTTCCCATAGCACTCCAGCTCTCCTGGAAGTCAGCCCCTAAGAGTTTCAAAGCCAGATGTTATGGGGGATCATCTTCCCAGTGCAGGACTGGGGCTGGGGAGCCCAGTGGAGAGCTCAATCCCCTCACTGCTCAGAGCTGGGCGGGGGAGCACTCCATGGTTGTGATATCCCTCCCACTCCTGGGTCACTGTCCTGAGGGGGTGGGTTCTGACTAGACTGCATCTGGCCCCTCCTGCCCATCTCAATGAACCACCACCCTTCATGTCATTTTTTCTTTTCTTTTTTTTTTTTTTTTTTTTTACAGCTCTCAGTTTTTATTTAAAATATAGACATTTATTTATTTTAATCAGAAAATGTTTTATCTAGGTTTAAGGATATTTTCTTTGGGCATAAAAGGTTTTGATCACTTGAAAGGTTTTTGTTACCATTACTCATGTAGTGATATGGCACTGGATTTGTTGACATCATAGTACGTTTGTTATATACATGTATGTAACATATATATATATGGAGAAGGAAATGGCAACCTACTCCAGTATTCTTGCCTGGAGAATCCCACAGACAAAGGAGCCTGGCGGGCTCCAGTCCGTGGGGTTGCAAAGAGTCGGACATGACTGAGCGACTAACACACAACATATATGTGTGTGTGTGTATATATATATATATATATATATATAGCTTTGATTAAATAAATATTTCTACAAAGCTTGTTATGAAAAATAGCAGCTGCTTACCCCAAATCATTCAACTCTGTTTGCTGTCTCTTGGGTCAGATAACCTAGATATGCTGTTACTTCCTGATCATTTCAGTTTTGGACATTATTGGCTGACTTCCTACAGTGGAAGATGGGGATTTAGTTCTCTTGACCTACTCCACCAAATGCTCATTTTTAATACTTTCATCTTTCTACTGTACTTATATGATCACTTTGAATAAATCAATCTATAATGTTTATATTATTATGGCTGTAAACCCTGATGTCTGGAGATCCATGAAATTATATTTTTCTCTTCCATCCATTTCTTTGCCTGGAGATGTCTCCTTTTTTGTTTTTTTCCTTATATATATATATTTATTACTAATTTATCTTTAAACTCTCTCAGTTTTTAGCAATTCTTTCCATGTGATCAAGCAGTTCAGTTTTTTTTTTTTTTTTGGTAAGTCAGTTTTATCTTCGTGGAGGTTCTTCTCCTAGAGCCTCCTGCTTGCTACTATCCACATTTATTTATTCACTCTTAAGCTTGTTGTAAAAGTTTATCCTGGGATTTCTCTTTCCTATTCACTTTGTTGGATTTCCTGTATCTGGGATCTCACTCTTCTTCTTTAAGGTACTTTTTTGTTTAACTCTTTATTTTGAATTAATTGCAAATTAACAGGAGGTTGCAAAAACAGTGATGAGAGGACCCATGTACTCTTCATTCAGTTTCCCTCAGTTGTTAGATTTTATGTAACTACACCAAAAGATCAAATTCAGGAAACATATTATCATAGGTATTATGATACTATAATTATAATTAATATTACATTTAGATTTATATTATATTAATATTAATGACACCACAATTATACTGTATATTGTATTAATTAATATACTTATAATCAATAATTGTATCATAATTTATTATCATTTATTTATAAGTAATTATATGAATAATAATTGTTAAAGTTATTTAAATGATTATATAAACAATTATTTATAAATGATATGTATATTAATGAATAATTATAACATCAACTGTATTTTATTGTTTTATAATACATACTATATTGATATTAATACTAATTGCATGTTATATAATATATTGTATTAATTTATTATATTATGTATTATATTGACATATAATTATATTTGTGCTATGATAGTAATATTATAAGTACATATAGTATAATATATATTACATATATATAATAATTGCACATAGATTAATATAATGTACACATATAGTTCTATGTCATTTTACCACATATATATATTTAACTACTTTCCAAATCAAGATACACAGCTATGCTATCCCAATCAAAATTTCCTGCGTGTTACCCTTTTACAGTCTTCTCCATCTGTCTCTCCCCCCTCACCCTGCTCTTGGCAATCCCTAACCTGTTACTGATCCTGGTAATTTTGCCATTCGGAGAATTTTTTACAAATGGAATCAAACAGTATTGATATTGGCTTTTTTCAGTGGTCATGGTGCCCTTGAGGTGCTTATAAATTTTTGCTTGTATCAATAGTTCATTTTTATTACGGAATTGTACCCCATGGAAGGGATGTACCACAGATTAGCTTATCACTCAATCCAGCACATTTTTGTTGTTTCCAAACTTTTGGCTATTACAGTTAAAGTTACTATTAGCAATTGTGCATAGATTTTGGCATAGATTTTGATTTTAAGGGTCTATGGCTGTGACTACTCGCTCATGTGGTGAGTATATGCTTGGTTTCTTATATTAGCATAGCCACTCCTGCTTCCTTTTGGTTGTTGTTCTTACAATCTGTTTCCATCCTATAACTTTCCGCCTGCGTACATCATTGAAGTAAATTTCTTACAGATAGCCTATCGTTGGGTCATGCTATTTTAATTCACTCTACCAGTATCTGTTTTTA
Organism: Muntiacus reevesi; assembly: GCF_963930625.1. Classification (NCBI taxonomy): domain Eukaryota; kingdom Metazoa; phylum Chordata; class Mammalia; order Artiodactyla; family Cervidae; genus Muntiacus; species Muntiacus reevesi. Next base: position 39,323,629 of record NC_089264.1, on the reverse strand, counting down.
ACTTGATGCGCTTAGACCACTCTTATTTAATAAAAAGTTGCTCAGATGATAAAAGAATCCACCTGCAGTGCAGAACACCTGGGTCAGGAAGATCCTCTGAAGAAGGAGATGGCTCCCCACTCCAGTATTCCTGCCTGGAGAATTTCATGGACAGAGGGACCTGGTAGGCTACAGTCCAAGGGGTCGCCATCAAACAATTTAAAACTTCAAGAGGAGAAGAGCTGTTTCATTTACTCATAGTTTCACTTTGTTTTTCTCCCCCCTTATGATCTGATATTCCTTTGTTAATCATTTCCTTTCTGCATAGGTAATTCACTAGCTATTCTTTTGAAATAGAATTTTTCAAACTCTGTCTGTTAGTTTCCCTTCATCTGAGTAGAATGTCTTTGTTATGGGTTCAAATGTATCCCCTCCGAAAGCTTACTTGTTGAAAAACTAACTCTCAGTAGCTCAGAATGTGATCTTATTTTGTAATGGTGTCATTGCAAATGCAGTTAGTTAAGATGAGGTCATAGTGGACCAATGAGTTGGCGCTTCACATCAGGTGGCCAAATATTGGAGCCTGAGCTACAGAATCAGTGCTTCCAATGAATATTTAGGATTGATTTTCTTTCAGATTGACTGCTTTGATCCCTTTGCTATCCAAGGAACTGTCAGGAGTCTTTTCTGGCACCACAATTTGAAAGCATTAATTCTTCAGCTCTCAGCCGTCTTCATAGTCCACCTCTCACATCCGTATATGAGTACAGGAAAAACCATATCTTTGACTATATAGACCTTTGTTGGCAAAGTGAGGTCTCTGCTATTTAATATGCTGTCTAGGATGGTCATAACTTTCCTTCCAAGGAGCAAGCACCTTTTAATTTCCTGGCAGTAGTTCCTGTCCACAGTGATTTTGGAGCCCAAAATAATAAAATCTGCCACTATTTCTACTGTTTCCCTCTCTATTTGCCATAGAGTGATGGGACCAGATGCCATGATTTTATTGTTTTGAACATTAAATTTAAACCAACTTTTTAACACTCCTCTCTCATCCTCATCAAGAATCTCTTTAGTTCCTCTCTGCTTTCTGTCATTAGTGTGGTCTCATCAACATATGTGAGGTAGTTGATATTTCTCCCAGCAATCTTGATTCCAGCTTGTGATTCTTCCAGCCCAGAATTTGGCATGACGTACTCTGCATCTAAGTTAAATAAGCAGGGTGACAATATACAGCCTTGACACACTCCTTTCCCAGTTTTGAACCAGTCCATTGTTCCATGTCTGCTCCTAACTGTTGCTTCTTGACCTGCATACAGGTTTCTCAGGAGACATGTAAGGTGGTCTGGTATTCCCATCTCTTTAAGAATTTTCCACAGTTTGTTGTGAACCACTCAGTAAAAAGCTTTGACACAGTCAATGAAGCAGAAGTAAATGTTTTTTTTTCTTGAATTCCCTTGCTTTCTCTATGATCCAGTGGATGGTGGCAAATTGATCTCTGGTTCCTCTGCCATTTCTAAATCCAGCTTGTATATCTGGAAGTTCTTGGTTCACATATTCTTGAAGCCTAGCTTGAAGGATTTTTTAGTATTACTCTGTTAGCATGTGAAATGAGTGCAATTGTATGATAGTTTGACCATTTTTTGACATTGCCCTTCTTTAGGATTGGAATGAAACCTGACCTTTTTCAGTCCTGTGGCCATTGCTGAGTTTTCCAAATTTGCTGGCATATTGAGTGCAGCACTTTAACACCATCATCTTTTAGGATTTGAAATAGCTCAACTGAAATTCCATCACCTCCACTGGCTTTGTTCGTGTAATGCTTCCTAAGATGCCCTTGACTTCACACTCCAGAATGTCTGACTTTAGGTAAGTGACCACACTATTGTAGTTATCTGGGTCATTAAGATCTTTTTTGTATAGTTACTCTGTGGGTTTTTGCCATATTTTCTTCATCTCTTCTGCTTCTGAGGTCCTTGCCATTTCTGTCCTTTATCATGCCTATCTTTACATGAAATATTCCCTTGATATCTCCAGTTTTCTTGAAGAGATTGCTAATCTTTCCCATTCTATTGTTTTCCCCTATTTCTTTGCATTGTTCATTTCAGAAAGCCTTCTTATCTCTCCTTGCTATTCTCTGGAATCTGCCTTCAGTTGGGTATATCTTTCCCTTTCTCCCTGTCTCTCCCTTCCCCTCCTTCCTCAGCTATTTGTAAAGCCACCGCAGCAAACACTTTTCCTTCCTGAATTTCTTTTTCTTGGGAATGGTTTTGATCACCACCTCCTGTATGGTATTAGGAACCTCTGTCCATAGTTCTTCAGGCCCTCTGTCTACCAAAACTTATCCCTTGAATCTATTTGTCTTCCACTGTATAATCATAAGGGATTTTATTTAGGTCGTATCTGAATAGCCTTATGGTTTCTTTCACTTTCTTCAATTTAAGCCTGAATTTTGCAATAAGGAGTTCATGATCTGAGCCACATTCAGCTCTAAATCTTCTTTTTTTAGACATTGTAGAACATCTCCATCTTTAGCTGCAAAGAATATAATCAGTCTGATTTTCGTTTTGACCGTTTGGTGATATCCATGTGATGGGTCTTCTCATGTGTTGTTGGAAGAAGGTATTTGCTGTGACTAGTGTGTTTGTGTTTTTGATAAAACTCTATTAACCTTTGCCATACTTTAGTTTTGTACTCCAAGGTATACTCCAAACAAGTTTTTACTTGAAACTTGTCTATTATTCCAGGTATCTCTGGACTTCCTACTTTTGTATTGCAATCCCCTATGATGAAAAGGACATCTTTTTTTTTTTTTTGGTATGTGTTCTAGAAAGTGTTTTAAGTCTTCCTAGAACCAGTCAACTAGAGCTTCTGTGGCATCAGGACATGGACTTGGATTATAGTGATGTTGAATGGTTTGCCTTGGAAACAAACTGAGAATGTCATTTTTGAGATTGCAACCCAGTCCTGCATCTTGAACTCTTTTTTGTTGTTGTTGTTGTTCTGAGGGCTACTTCATTTCTTCTAAGCTGTTCTTGCCCACAGTATTAGCTATAATGGTCATCTGAATTAAATTTGCCCATCCCCATCCACTTTAGTTTACTGATTCCTAAGATGTTGATCTTCTGTCTTGCCATCTCCTGCTTGACCACGTCCAATTTACCCTGATTCGTGAACCTAACATTCCAAGTTCCTATGCAATACTGTTCTTTACAGCATCGGACTTAAACTTTCACCACCAGACACACCCACAACTGGGTAGTTTCCACTTTGGACCAACTGCTTCATTCCTCCTGGAGCTGTTAGTGATTGCCCTCCACTCTTACCCAGCAGCATTTTGGACACCCTCTGACCTGGGGGCTCATCTTTCAGTGTCATATCTTTTTGCCTTATTATACTGTTGATGGGATTCTCGTGGCAAGAATACTGGAATGGGTTGCCACTTCCTCCTCCAGTGGACCATGATTGGCCGGAACTCTTCATTGTGACCCATCCATCCTGGGTGGCCCTGCATGGCATGGCTCATAGCTTCATTGAGTTACGCAGGCCCCTTCACCATTACAAGGCTGTGATACATGAATACTGGAGTGGGTTGCCATTGCCCTCTTCAGGGGATCTTCCTGCCCCAGGGATTGAACCTGCATCCCCTGTGTTTCCTGCACTGGCAAGTGGATTCTTTACCAGCTGCGTCACCCGGGAAGTGCTGACATGGTATTGGCTCCTCCTCTGTTCCTGAAAAAAATATCTTTTTCATCGTCTTGGGACTTCATTTGTGCCTTTTGGCAAGTGGGGGTTGTTTGCTTCTTCGTCACTCTGGCTGCGATATTTGAGGCAATGTGAAAAACCAGGGAATTCCCCACCATGTCACTCCTCGGGTTCTTCAGGTTCCGGCCAATATGTTGTCTCTTCACCTTTTGGAATCTTGTTATATTTGCTATACTTAGAGTGCCCAGAGTTCTTACACGGCAGGAAGAGTAAGGAAAAGGCTGTCTACTCCATCTTTCTAGAAGCAAATGTCTCTTCTTTTTTAATTTCTGTTTTAATTAAAATGTATAGGTTGCAGGTGTATAGTATAGTATTTTGCATTTTTTTAAGGTTATACTCCACTTACAGTTATTATAAAATATTGGCTATATTCGCTTTGTTTTACAATATATCCTTGTGACTTATTTTATACTAATAGCTTTTACCTCTGAATCCTCTATGCTTGTAATACCCCTCCCCCATTTCCTCTCCCCACCCAGTAACTAGTTTGTTCTTTACATCTGTGAGTCTGCTTCTTTTGCTGTTATATTCACTCATTGCTGTATTTTAAATTCCACATTAAAGTGATATTGTATAGTATTTGTCTTTATCTAACTTATTTGCTTAGTTTATCCATATTGCTACAATGGCAAATTTTTATTCTTTTTTAGTCTGAATAGTATTCCATCGTATATCTATACACCACATCTCTTTATCCATTCATCTGCTGATGGGCACTTAGGTTGCTGTCATGTCTTGGCAGTTGTGAATAATGTCTCTTTGAACAGCTGGGGTGTATGTTGCCGTTAAATCACTCAGTCTTGTCTGACTCTTTGCGACCCCATGGACTATACCCCGCCAGGCTCCTCTGTCCATACAATTCTCCAGGCAAGAGTACTGGAGTGGGATGCCTTTTCGTTCTCCAGGGGTATATGTGTCTTTGGGAAGTAGTGTTTTTGTTTTTTTGGAAGTTTTTTTTTAAAAGAACAGTTAGTTAAGGGTCTCCTCCAGTGGTTTTCTGTGAAAGGTTGCATGGAATTCAGTTTCATTGTTTTTATTTTAGATTTTTATAAGCCTGAAAATACTTTTTTTCTGTCCTTCCACTTTTTGATCATTTGACTGTATATAGAAATTTGCGTCTGAAAGCAGATATATCAAAAACAATAATGAGGCTTATGCTTTAGAGACTTTCATTTGCATATACCACTTTTAAGACCTTATGCCTAATTTTGCATTTGCAATTTTAAATAATTTTTCTTAAAGAGGACTTTTCCAAATTGTATAATTCGGGCCTCACAAGACCTAGATATACTTTTCCTTCAGAAATTTGGAGCTAACATTTTCTAGCTTCAGTGATGTCCTTTAACATTGTGATTTTTGGTTCTTTGTATTTAACTGTATGTCCCCCTCTTTGAGGATCTAATTACTATTGCTACATTAGAGTACATTTGGATTATATTAGCTTAGCTCCTCCAAAAATCTCATTATTTTTACTTATGCATTAATTGTAATCAAATAATATGTATAAAGTTATGTAAAATGTGCTTCTACATTTGCTTTTAAAATGCTCTTTTTATGGAAATAGAACTGCCATATGACCCAGCAATCCCACTGCTGGGCATACACACCAAGGAAACCAGATCTGAAAGAGACACGTGCACCCCAATGTTCATCGCAGCACTGTTTATAATAGCCAGGACATGGAAGTAACCTAGATGCCCATCAGCAGATGAATGGATAAGGAAGCTGTGGTACATAAACACCATGGAATATTACTCAGCCATTAAAAAGAATTCATTTGAATCAGTTCTAATGAGATGGATGAAACTGGAGCCCATTATACAGAGTGAAATAAGCCAGAAAGATAAAGACCATTACAGTATACTAATGCATATATATGGAATTTAGAAAGATGGTAATAATAACCCTATATGCAAGACAGAAAAAGAGACACAGATGTACAGAACAGACTTTTGGACTCTGTGGGAGAAGGCGAGGGTGGGATGTTTCGAGAGAACAGCATGTATATTATCTATGGTGAAACAGATCACCAGCCCAGGTGGGATGCATGAGACAAGTGCTCGGACCTGGTGCACTGGGAGGACCCAGAGGAGTCGGGTGGAGAGGGAGGTGGGAGGGGGGATCGGGATGGGGAATACGTGTAACTCTATGGCTGATTCATGTCAATGTATGACAAAACCCACTGAAATGTTGTGAAGTAATTGGCCTCCAACTAATAAAAATAAATGAAAAAAAAAAAAAGAATATAAAAAAATAAAATGCTGTTTTTAATATTTTCTGTTAAAATATGTAAATCATATCTGTAAAGGAACAGACGATAATAACTCTTTTAAACTTTGTTTAAGGAAGACAAACACAAAAATATAGACATATTTAACTTTAAAGAGTTGCTATGTGGCCTCCTTTTTGATTATAAGGATTATAAAATTTGTGCATTTTTTCTGCCCTGAAACTTCGTTTCGGAGGGAGAACAGAGAATTCAACCTGGTAAGGCATGGCAGTTTTTCTGTATTTATTTGTAAAGGACTATTTATATTTGTAATAATCAAGCTACTGTGTATCTCACCTGTATGAAAATTTTTAGTCCAACCATGATCATAGTCTAAAATTACAGATTCTGTAGGCAAATCTTCCACTGGTTTGGACGTTTAAAGAAAAAGTGTTAACTTTTTCTAATGGGTGTATGTCAGTTCATTCAAGCTGTCTACACAAAAATACCATTGGATAGGTGGCATAAGACCAACAGACATTTGTTTCTCGCCATTCTGTAGATTGGAAGTCAAAGATCATTGCCCTGGCAGGTTAGGTGTCTGAGGAGGACCCATTTCCTTGTTTATAGATACTAACTTCTCATTGTAACTTCATGTAGCAGAAAAGGGCTAGGGAGCTCTCTTTTTCAGCTGGGTCCTACTCTTTGTGACCCCATGGACTGCAGCGCGCCAGGCTTCCCCATCCTTCACTATCTCCCCAGACTATCTTTCAAACTCATGCCCATTGAGTCAGTGATGCCATCCAACCATCTCATCCTCTGTCATCCCCTTCTCCTCCTGCCTTCAATCTTTCCCAGCATCAGGGTCTTTTCCATTGAGTCAGCTCTTCACATCAGGTGGCCAAAATATTGGATTTTCAGCTTCAACATCAGTCCTTTCAATGAATATTCAGGACTGATTTCCTTCAGGATGGACTGGTTGGATCTGCTTGCAGTCCAAGGGACTTTCAGGGTCTTCTCCAACACCACAGTTTGAAAGCATCAGTCCTTCAGCACTCAGCCTTACTTCTTCAGAGAGAAAGCTCTCTGGAGTCTTTCTCCACACCTCCTAATACCATCACATCGAGGGGTTAGCATTTCACATACAAATTTTCAGGGCCACACAAAATTCAACCTGTACCACCAAGTGAAAGAGGAAAACCATTAAAAATATAAGTTCTACATAACATTATTTAAGAATTAAAGAACTGAAATGTTAAGAAAAAGGTAATAAGCCAAGAAGTTTCCATGTTTGTAATGGACTCATTAAGATAGCTGAGAAACAGTTGATATTTCCTTGCCTGAAAATGACCAGCCATTTGCTAGTCACGGTTCATAACATGAATGCTGATGAATGTAAGACAGTAGGTGCTTATATACATGTAAACATGATGAGAGATGACTGTATTTTGTTCTGTTCAGTCGTGTGTTTGATGTCAGTTTTCTGCCATTGTATCCTACTGTAGAGACAGTATATTCGTGTCATCCTATATTTAATGTAAACATTTTCTATTTTTAACTCTATTTCCTTAAAATGGCATGCTTTGTAGAATATGATGGTACTTTGATCGTTGTATAATAGTGATAATTGATTATTGATTACTGCTTAGGGAGCTAAATATTATCCAGGTGTGTCAGAAATATAAATTCATGGTGAGTCAGAGTGAAAACATCTTTGAGGTCATTAACTTCAGTTTCTTCACTTTATTATATATCAGAAGGAAAGGAGATATAAAAGGAATAATAAGATGATTTTCTGTAGGTCACAGTGTTTCTAGAATCTCCCTTTGTGATTTTTTTGTTCACTGCACTTTCTACTTCGCCATATTAGCAATAGAGAAATACCCCATAAAACAAATGTTAAAGGAAACTCTGGTATGAAGTAATTGGCAGCTGGCCAGTCTTTTCTTTCGTTAGTGCCCTTTCTTATTTCATTAACTTTGCAATAATAGAACCCTGCATTTGTTTGTGGTTGAACCAAATAGTAACTTTTTATTTGATATAAAATATGATTTTCACTTTATGTTTATAGCTAAACAGAGTTTATGAACACAAATATGAACATGCTATGGAACAAAGCTAGCCCACTAAAAATAAGAGTTTCTTTATAAGGTACTCAAAATATTTTGCGTATCAGTGTCATAATTCCTGCAGGTGCAGAAAAAACAAGTGGCATGATGTGACCAACCTTATTTATCATGCCAAGCTACTTTATGAGCTTCTATAGGAAAAAACATTGAGATAACATCTTTTTGGGTAGTAAAGGAGATGTGAGCAATTGTCCTCAAGAGTAGAATAATGACTAATTCTAGGAGGAGGGGAAAAATTTCTAAGCACAAAATCACAGGGATAAAGATAAGAAGGAGGAGACTAACATATTTGACTGAATCGAGATTTTGACTGTCTGTTTTAAAAAAAATACTACAGATAAAATGAAATAATATAGAACAGGGGAAATATTTGGAATATACATGAAAAGGTTTGGTTAATTTATTTTTAATTCTGATGTAAACAGTAAAGTAGAAAACCTGGCATTTAGAAATACAGTGATGGCCAGGAAATATATGAAAAGAAAATGTCCACAGCTAATAAACGTGAATAGTAATAGCATTCCATTTTTCTTGATTATTTTATTGGACTAGCTTTTTAAAATACATAAAAGTAAGTGTTGATGAGAATGTGGAGAGAGCAGCTCTTTTATAGGAGTGTGAATTGGTGTAGATTTCTGGGAATGAATTTGGCTCTGTGTGTTTATAGTCTTCACATTTTAATAGCCCTTGACTAAGGAGCTATATTTCCAGTATTCTTTTATATAAAAATCAGAACTGAGTCCAGAGTTTTTAAAACAGGATATTGGTACACCTCCCCAAAAACATATAGTAAGTAAAATTAAAGAAACCAAAAAGCTTAAAAATAAAGCATTTCATATGGTTAAATACAGTCACTATAAGAATATTGAACAACAGAAGTTTTAACAGTATGTTTTAGGTGAAAAACATCAGATTGCAAGATTGTATGCTTTTGAAGTTTATATGACTAGATTTGGGAAGTAGAAATGAAGGGATTATTATTTCCTTATTTCTACCCTATGGGATTCTCTGGTAGCTTAGCTGGTAAAGAATCCGCCTTCAATGTAGGAGACCACGGTTTGATTCCTGGGAAGAAGGGATTAGACTACCCACTCCGATATTCCTGGGCTTCCCTTGTGGTTCAGCTGGTAAAGAATCTGCCTGCAATGCAGGAGACCTGGGTTTGATCCCTTGGTTGGGAAGATCCCCTGGAGAAGGGAACACCTACTTACTCCAGTATTCTGGCCTGGAGTCACAAAGAGTTGGATGCAACTGAGTGACTTAATCACTTTCACTTTTCTGCTTTTCTGTATTTTAATGGCTATGTGTATATTTTTTATGTGTATATTTTATAATTAAAAATATGTTACTTAATAAATTAAAATATGGAATCAACTTTTCTAAAATCTACTGAAATCTAAGCATTTAAAATAAACCAAGGGAAAGAGCTGGAATTGTGTATAGATTTCTCTCTTGAAAAAGTACATTTAATGCCTACCAGCAGGTGGCAGTAACGAATAAGCAGTGTTTTAGAAATAAGGAACTAGATAGACTTTGAAGTGTTCCATCTTTTTCCTAGATGTGCAGGATTGTAATCATAGTACCAGGGTGATATTATGATTTACAGTCATTCATGTACTTAGATAAAAATGTATGTTTAAATATAAATGATCAAAAGGGTCTAACAAAATACCCTTGTAGAAATTTTAGTGCTTTTCAGAGGGAGAGCAGAATTTACATGGTTACATGTTCATTGTCATTCCCATGCAACACAGAATCGATAACTTTTGTGTTAAAAATGTGAACCAAATCCATCATCTTAAATTTTAAAAACTCTCTATGCCATAAGTATTTCAGTATTCTTTTTAATCTCAAATCATAGAATTTAGAAACTTGTAGCAATTTGTCTTCTAATAACGCCAGTCTTTTAGGAAACACTAAAACACACGCACACATTTCAGTGTAGTGTTACAATTCCTTTATACTTCATTTCTAATTCATTCAGTGATTATGTGTTTATGGTAAGAGCATCTGAAGGTTTCTTGCTTGGTGGCTTGGCGGCAGTGATCGCTGGTGTAATTAAGATTGATTTCCTGTATGGAACATGTCTTTCGATTTCTTTTTGAGGAACAGTATATATTTAGCAAGACCAAATTCTTGGTAGTTTTGTCTTTTCCAATTCTGCTTTGCTTGACCTGATTGATCCAAGTGTCAAATACATACCAAATTGGATCAGCCCATGATAAATATGCTTTGGTACTCAGAGCAAGTTGGTGTTTCCTTTTGTTAAATCATGAGTATATTACAAATCAATTTCTGGATTAAATTCTGTGTATAATGGGCTCCCGCTGTATATGATTTTTCTATGGCAGAAGAAGAATAATGATGAATATTTCATATGTTTCACAATCTATTATTTTGTAAGTTTGCTCTCATTCCAGACTTGTGAAGATTTTTATAACTGTATTTTGAAATTAAAAAAAAAAAAAAAGCTGTGACTGAGGGGATTAATGAAACTCAGGGTCACAGAACTTATTGCAAAGTTGGAAAAAGAAACCTTCAGTAAGCCCTCTCTTCTCAACCATGGACTCTCATCAGCTTCCGAGCCCCGTCTCCTTGCTGTCCCGTGGTATCGCTGGCTGTCAGCTTACAGCTCTCTAGCCTAAACCCCACATAGCCGGGGGGCTGTCCTGGAAAATGAAGGTTCTCTCTGCCACACCCCTGCTCCACATCCTCCGCAGCTTCTTATTCTCAAACTAGAACCTCTCCCTTCTCAGCAGGGTGGGCCAAGCCCTGTGTGATACCCTCACTCGGCATTCTTGCTCTTCTTCACTTGGCTCCCATCACACTGTCATAAAGAAACTCTCTTCTTAACCTGTGACACTTGAAGTCTTCTCCTTGGTCCTCTTCCTTGCCTCTTTTCTCTGAGGTCACTCTGTGAAGACAGATTCCGAGACTTGCTTCTGGTTTTGTCTATCCATTTACTCAGCTTTGGTTTTCTTCCTTGTAAAGGAAAACCATGCAAAATACTCTCTATGCAAAATACATTGTTTCATTGTTTATTTTCTGTCTCTTTCACTAGACTGCAGTCCCCAGGAGCAGGGCCTTTGTTTTGATCACTACTGTATCTCAGTGCCTAGAGCAGTATGTAGGTGGTGGACACTGAATTTTTATTTACGTAATTGAATGAATGAAGAAATAAAACCTGCACTTTGACTCTCAGTCCACTCCTCCACTGCTCAGTTTCCAAGGGATGAAATAAGATTTTGTTTACAGCAAGCACCAGACTTTTCAGTGGGCACCCGAAGGGGTGCCCCTTGCTAGCTCTTTGCTCTAGGGCAAGTCAGAGAGTCTTTCTGTCTCTCTCTGTTTCATTTATAAGATGAGATCATAGTCATCTTTCCTTTATCTTCTTGATTAAACTATAGGAAGATCAAACAAATTTTTTAAATAAGATCTTGCTATCTGTGAGAAATCAAGCAAAGAATAATTATTTGGGAATTTTAGAATCACCAATCTGGCACAAGTGCTGTAGATCAGTAGTGCTGGCAGTAAAGGAAACCTGGGGGGCATTTATTTTCAAGCCGTGAGGGAGGTGAGGACAGGATTGGGAGCCCAGGACTCTGAAGACAAAGGAGCTTCCACGTGAGTCGCTGCTCTGCCCCTTGCTGCCTAAGTGACTTTGGGTAGATTTTTCAGATTTTCTGGGCCTCAGCTTTCCTTGTGTGATATGGTGTAACTAAAGCTGTCTTGTGGGTTATTAAAGGGATATTACATGAGACTGATGCATGTCAAGCACAGTGCTTTATTGCAAGTGGGGTGACCTGGAACAAACCTTGCAAGCGCCCAAAGATCACATCCTCTCATTTTAAACGATACACTGTTCAGACCAAGTGCCCCACTGGTGGGAGGAGACCTGAGTGTTCCTGTCCTTGCACTGCCTGCTCTCAGTCTGGATAACCCAAGAAGCATCACCCACATAGGGTTAGTGGAGACAGAAACGACAGTCCTAGTCCACAGCTGCTACTACAGGTCGTGGCCACATGGTGTCACTGTTGCAGATGGCTCCTTCGTAGTCCTAAAGCCTCTTGTTTACTTACCTTCTGGCCTTTGCTAACCAGCTCCCAGGAAAACGACCGTGCTTCGGCTCAGGGGTGCCAGCTTTCGGTCCTTACGCAAACAGTAATATGGTCTCCAGATCCTGCGGGACTTCCAGTGTCATCCACAGGCTTTGCTCAAGAATGAGTGACCCCTGAGGCCATCTCTGAGCTTGACTCACCATCATGGGAGTTATTTCCTCTGTGTTAGGCAGCCCATCTTCCCTATAAGAACCAGTTCTGCAGAACAAGGCAGTAAATACTTTTTGCTGTATGACGCAAACATGTGCATACACGCAATACAGACGCACAGTTACTGTTGCCTTCTCTCAAGGCAGTGTACATTCATTTACATAATTAATAAGACTGTTCAAACGACCTTACAAGATAAAAAGGGACTTGCCCGGCACTCCAGTGGTTAAAAACTTCACCTTCCAATGCAGGGGTGCAGGGTCAATCCATGACGAGGCAGCTAAGATCCCACATGTCTCATGGCCAAAAAAACAAACCATAAAACAGAAGCAATATTGTAACAAATTCAATAAAGACTTTAAAAATTGGCCCACATAAAAAATACTTAAAAAAAAAAAGATTAGATTCTTTTGATCGTATAACAACAGAAACCACAACATGCTGATCTTACATTCCTGTTCAGTTCTGTCGCTTGGTCATGTCTGACTCTTTGCAACCCCATGAATCACAGCACTCAGACGTCCCTGTCCATCACCAACTCTTGGAGTTTGCTCAAACTCATGTCTATAGATGCCACCCAACCATCTCATCCTCTGTTCCCTTCTCCTCCTGCCTTCAATCTTTCCCAGCATCAGGGTTTTTTTCCAATGAGTCAGTTCTTCGCATCAGGTAGCCAAAGTATTGGAGCTTCAGCTTCAGCATCAGTCCTTCCAATGAATATTCAGGACTGATTTCCTTTAGGATGGACTGGTTGGATCTCCTTGCAGTCCAAGGGACTCTCAAGAGTTTTCTCCAACACCACAGTTCAAAAACATCAATTCTTCAGTGCTCAGCTTTCTTTATAGCACAACTCTCACATCCATACATGACTACTGGAAAAACCATAGCTTTGACTAGACGGAACTTTGCTGGCAAAGTAATGTCTCTGCTTTCTAATTTGCTGTCTAGGTTGGTCATAGCTTTTCTTCCAAGGAGTAAGTGTCTTTTAATTTCATGGCGGCAGTCACCATCTGCAGTGATTTTGGAGCCCAAACGATAAAGTCTCTCACTGTTTCCATTGTTTCCCCATCTATTTGCCATGAAGTGATGGGACTGGATGCCATGATCTTAGTTTTCTGAATGTTGAGTTTTAAGCCAACTTTTCCACTCTCCTCTTTCAGTTTCATCAAGAGGCTGTTTAGTTCTTCTTCACTTTCTGCCATAAGAGTGGTGTCATCTGTGTATCTGAGGCTATTGATATTTCTCCCAGAAATCTTTATTCTAGCTTGTGCTTCATCCAGCTTGGCATTTCGCATGATGTACTCTGTATATAAGTTAAATAAGCACAGTGACAATATAGATCCTTGACGTACCCCTTTCCCGATTTGGAACCAGTCTGTTGTTCCATGTCCAGTTCTAACTGTTGCTTCCTGACCTGCATACAGGTTTCTCAGGAGGCAGGTCAGGTGGTCTGGTATTCCCATCTCTTTAGGGTTAGGGTTAGGGTTAGGATTAGAGTTTGTTGTGATCCACACAGGCAAAGGCTTTGACTTTAACATTCCTGTTAGTATTGCTCTTATTTTGACTGTCACAGGGGTAGCGAATATTCTGTGACGGTCACTCAGCTTAAACAGGGGAAACACTAGGCTCCATCACAGGTGGGCGCAGCTGTGACCTGGATCTCCCAGAGTCACTGTGTCAGCGCAAAGCTTTTATGGAGAGGAGCGAAGGGGTTGTGAATTGAACTGCCCAGGCAAAAACTCTTCTTCCCCGCACCTTCGCAAAATCTACTCTTTAGCTCCTGTGCTTTCCATGTTTTCCCTTCCAGGTGGTTGGAAGAGGCCTGGGCTGGTACCGGTTCTAAGAAGCAGAAGGGGCAGCAGACAAGACCAAAGAGGACAGGGCGGGGGGCCTTTCCATCTCATCCCCATCTGAACCTTCCGTGGAGAGGGCAGCGGAGGCTCCCATAAGGACCGATCTTCTCAGGGTGGGGAGCAGAGCCTCGGCTAATCTTAAAGAGCACATTCACCATGTTCTAGCATCTTCTAGAAGCCAGGGCGGTAGTTGACAGTGATTTATATATTCAGAGTTCTGCTTCTGGCCAGATATGATTAATCATCACCAACTATGGGTTCAAATATGCCACACTTTATTTCATTTTTATATAAATACATTTCTGAAACAAATGTCCTGGTGTCATGATACAGCCCAAGGCTCTGTCTTCCACTTTATCTCCAAATCAGACTAGCTCATTTATAAGCGTTCTCACTGGGCTTTTCTTCTTCTTCTTCTTCTGAGTGGCAAACTTAGCCCATTAATTGGCACGCACCCAGCACTGCCACCTTGAGCATCTTTGCCTTTCCTCTTCTAAACGTCAAAATTTGTCTCCAGGTTGGCATTACAGCCACATTCCTAGAATTGCCAGTCTATACCCTCTCTTTTCACCACACAGCTGTCTAAAATAAGTCACTTGTTATCTCTAGCCATTATGGGAAAAATTCTTGCTTATCATACATACATGGTTTCCAGTTCTGCAGGTCTGTGAAACTTCTGCAATAAATCAAATCTCTTCTTGCTGTTTTCCCACTATTATTCTGGCTTTACCTACAGAATTATACTGTTCATTACTAAAATGTATAATCACATTTAGACCAAATGACCTAATTGCATAAATTTTCCTCTAATCCAGAGTTCCTGGTACTCAGACCATTTCCGAGCAAACCTATTACAACTCACAGGCCGCTTCCAAATTCTGTGCATTGGCTCCAGGTTCTTTTTTCAAACCATAAAAAGCAAACTTGAGAATTTTTCCAATTTGAAATAAATCAGAGATTGTTTTCTTTCTTTTGCCAACCCTCGTTTTTCCACAAAAAGAAGGATGCCTGGACCAAGGTTGAAAGGAAAACTTAGCATCTTTGTAGAAAAAGCACTCTACCTATGTTATTTCATCCTCAAAATAACCAACTGTGGAGATTTACTTTTCATTATTCCCCTCTGCTGAGAAAATTGAAACTTAGAGAAGTAACTTATCCAAGATTAAACAGCTCAGCAGACAGATCCAAGTCCTTCTGTACTTACCACTTCCAATTAACATCCTGGCTCTCAGAAGACATTAAAAAATAGTGAATTTACCCTTTCAGACTCTTTAAGGCTTTGCTTCCCAATCCTGAGTGGGCTGTTGTTTTTAGTGGAATAATATTCAATGGCTGAAATTCAAAATTTAAACCCGTTCTTATATATTCAGTTCAGTTCAGTCGCTCAGTCATGTCCGACTCTTTGCGAGCCCATGAACCACAGCACACCAGGCCTCCCAGTTTAAAAAAAAAAAAAAAATAGATAAACCTTCATGGTGAGAAAAGAGCAAAGCTAGGTGTATTTGTTAGTTACAACTATGCTGACCTCATAGACTGTTCTCTGCAGAATCACAGTGATCATCACTTTGTGTATAACAGGCACATGGCGTGTGCGGTTTTGTTAGAGAATTACATAGCCATGGGCTTTATCTATTGTACACGGTCAACAAGGGTAGTTGAAATCCTAATGGAAGTGGACCATTTGGGCAACCAGGTGAACTCAGCCCTGCAGGGTTCAGGACTGGTTATTCAGTGAACCTGTGCTCCTTATCTGGGATGCATTCCAGGATGTCCCATGACAGTGCACCATGCACTGCCCTAGACAAGAAGATGTATACCCTCTCACTCATCTGGGGATGATAGACTTTGAATGTTAGGGCACTTCTCCGATTGTGGCATGAATCCTCCCCTTCCAGTTCTAACACTCTCTGTGAAAAGTGAGAAGTGAAAATCACTCTGTCATGTCTGATTCTTTGCGACCCCATGGACTATAGTCCGTGGAATTCTCCAGGCCAGAATACTGGAGTGGGTAGCCTTTCCCTTCTCCAGGGGATCTTCCCAACCCAGGGATCGAACCCAGGTCTCTCGCATGGCAGGCAGATTCTTTACCAACTGAGCTATCAGGGAAGCCCCACTCTCTGTACCTCCTCCCAGTCTTCTGAGGCCCCGCTAGCTATTTCATGCTTATAAAAAGATTCTGTGAGCATTCATTCAAAGAAAGAATAATCATGACTGGGAGAGAGTTCTGATTACTGGTAGAAGAATCTCATTGCCTCAGTCCACAGATAACTTGGATGAAATATTTAAATGTTGGTCAGTGGTTTTCATCTTTATTTATAGTACACTTCATTAAAATTAATTCCACCTGTTTCTTTGTACTTTTAAAAATATGGCTAGAAGAATTCAAATTGTCTTTGCAGTACATGTTATATATCCATTAGACAGTGTGGCTCTAGTGGATTTCCACTAGTCATTTTAGGGATTATTGTATGGAATGACTGATGATCTATTTTTTTTTTTTTGCATTTAAGGTTGTATCATTAAATCTTTTTTCTCAAGCCACGATTTTTTAATAACCTCATAATTATCCATCATATGAATGGCCAATGTATGTTAACCACAGCATCCTCTTCTGTCCCCATTTAGCCCTTTATGTCATTTCCAATTTGTGAAATAAGGACTTTTTGAAAATGAATTTGTTTTTAACTAATACCATCTTTCTTCTCTGCCTACATTGGAGTGAATTTGGAAAAGATAAATCTAGAAGAAATCATTAAAAATTAAATAACTTCATTATAGGAAGCAGATACTTTAATGTTATGATGGATTACGTTTTCCTTTTTTCGATTTCCTGTTTTACAAACTTATGTATTGAATTTCATTCTTTTTTATTTGAATGTAATTATTTTATTTTACATTTTCTTATAAGTTATTGTAAAAATAGAGATTGTGTAATATCTATGCAATATTCTTTGGAGTGAATTTATAATTTTGCTTTGCTGTTGGCTTTATAGGCTAAATTCTGTTCTGGACAGTTACATATAATGTAATTTTTTTTTTTTCTCCAACATTTGGATTATTTCCAGTTGTTCACTGAACAAGTCTCAGTAGGGCATTTAAGAAAAAGTACAAAAAGAAAGACCGTGTATCACATTCTAGTAAATGCCTTGCTTCAGGTTAGAAATCATGTTGTTGAAAAGTTATCGGATGCTTTTCACAATTAGAATAATTAAGACCTTGTGTCTCCTAGTTCTCTTTTTCATTTTGCTGCGCTGCCAGCAGAACAAATATTTATTAATAAAATCAATCTCCCAAAGCCCATTATTCTCCTACTTACTGACCAAATATAATATTACTTTAATAAAAACATGCATTTAATTAGCACTTGAATGTAAGCCAATTTTTTCATTATTAATAGTTTTTATCATTTGTACGTGGTTGTGCTATGAGTGTTTTCAGCCATTTAAGTAGCACAGTTGCTACCAGCATTTTTCTTGTGCTGCCATGGCTTAATATAAATGTCAGCAGGGCACTAAACAATCTTTCGCTGCACCACTAGATTCTCGTCACTGACTGGCTAAGTTGGGCTGCAGAAGTGAAGTATTAAGAAGGAAGCTTGTGGGCCAGGGAGTCATTGTGCTACATTTTCAGCAGGGGAAGCCATGAGTAATTGACATGCAGAGTAAGGTTACGGGCGAGGACACCATCACTCATATTTATAGTCAGCATTGCTGCTAGTGGGTTGCCCTTCTTGAGTTTGAGTACAGTGTAATGGATGAGTATAAGGCCTATAGTCCTTGCCTTTTCAGGTTGGATGTAGCAGGATATGGATGTCGGTGAAAATGGAAAGGGAAGCAAGTCAAGAGCAGGAAGCCTGATTTGAGCAGTGTATTGAGCTCCAGCAGAGAAGAAGGATGCGGATTTTAAGCCATGCTGTAATTCCATTCCTCCCAGGTCCTCAGCCCTGTTCAGGTGGGTGTTAAGCAGCAGGTAGCAAGGAGTGGTGACCAAAGCATGCACATGAGGATTCTGGAAACATAGGATGTCATTCCAGGTCAGGAAAATTAGTTCACCTCTGAGGACTTCAGACTCCTCAGAAGTCAACTCTAATATGTGGGCTGAGCCCAGGTCAGGGCAAATCAATATGTCTTCTCTTCTATAACTTGATACTTGGGAATGACTTCTTAAAATTCAGTGTTTAAACTATAGTTGGGAGCAGCTAAGGGATAAAAGTGTCCTGATCAATAATTAATGTCTGTGAAAAGTAACATGATTGCTCTCTCTAAACAAAACCTTCTCTGATTACCTTCTAAGTTAAATATTCTGTTATTTTTGACTTCAGAAGATTTGTGTGTTCTGCTAATGTGAAACTAGAAAGACTTAGTTGAATGCTTTCACTTCTTTAAAAAAAAATCAGTAATGTAGTAAAGTTATTTGTATACTTTGTAAATGGCACATAAAATAGAGCTAGTATTGATTAAAAAGCTTGAGGTGACAGTAAGATTCAATCTTAGGGAAATGTGTAAATCCATCTAAAATTATCCAAAGCAAGGGTTCTTACTGACCATGATGTGGTGTTAAATAATGATTAATTTAATTATCATCACAATAAATTTAATTAATACTTAAAAATCATCAGGAATAAATTACAAGAATGGTGCAAGTGATTATTCTTAGTACCAGGTAAATTTTGCATGGAGATAACTTAGTCCATTGTGTTTTGTAAGTCAACGGTCCTTTCTTTCACAGTAGTCTAGGAGCCTCTGGTTATATTCTGTCATGATGGATGTCAAATCCGTAGCTGACACTAGTACTAGGACTTAATGAGTTTTACTCTGTGCCAGGATGCATTCAAAGTGTTTGACACGATGCAGTTTATTGCTCATACAAGCCTAATAAATCTGTATTATTATTTGGGTTGAGGCACGGAATGACTGGAGTCTACTTGGGGTCACGTTGCTGGTAGACAGCAGAGCCCTTAAGCTGATAGAGACAATAATTGCAGTTTTGAAGGTCTGCTCGCACTAAGCACTGCTCTGGAAGCATCCCATTGATGATGTTGTATCGGGTCTGGTCCACTGATGAGGGAACTGAGCCTCAGGTTGGCTAAGGAACGGGTCCACCTTCACCCAGCTAGTGAGCCTCATAGTTGAGAACCTCTGATTCCAAAGAACATGATGGGTTCAGTGATTTAACGACCTCTCTCCTTTTTTAAAATTAATTGTTCCTGTAGCACCTTTGCTTTACAATGTCGTGTTAGTTTACTACACAGCACAGTGAATCACCTATATGTAGGTGAATCACCTTCCCACTTAGCTCACCACAGAGCCCTGAGAGGAGTTCCCTGAACTATATAGTAGGTCCTCATTAGTTACCTGTTTTATACGTAGTATCAATAGCTTATACATGTCAACCCTAATGTCCCAGTTCATCTCGTCCCCCTTCCCCAAAGGCCTCTTTTCTCTGTGTGGTTATATATCTGTGAATATTCCTTTTGCTAAAGCAGAGTGAATAAAGTTACAGGTATTGAAATCTGGATCCCATTCACTACTCTAGGTTTACAGAAGTATAAATTGCAGAAGGTCTGGAAATTCATCTTAAATAAGCGTGTGCACAGTCCTGCAGACACTTCACCCTGCGTAGCTGGCTGATTATTCTTTGGGTCAAAGTTCAAAGGTTACTTTCTCAGAGAGATATGCCACGTTCGCCCTATGTTGCGCTTTTACAGTACCTCCTAAACATATGAATCCCCTCTCCCACATAAGCTCACACACATCTACAGTTACTGTCTGTGCAATTACTTTGTTTTATTTTCTTACGAGCATTTATCACTTTGATTTTGTCCTATCTATTCTCTACCAGGAAATAGTTTTTTAAGAGCAGAGAGAATGTGCTTTTGTTGACCACTCCATCCCCCAAAACCTGGATGGTGTCTGGGACACAAACTTAAACTTGTTATTAAAATGATACATTTTGTTTATTCTCCTCATTAAAAATACCAATATCAGCAAATTTTATTGACTAAGTTCCCCTTGTGTCTTCTTTTCTGTTAAGTACACATTTTGTGAATTTATTTCTAACAGTAAAATTAGGAAGCTGGTCCTGTCAACTCCCTGAGGAAAATAAGTCGTACTGAGGTTGAGTTGCTTGCGTAAGAACACACGCCTAGTGGTTAAGAGCTACAAGCAAACTCATAGAGACCAAACTCAATATAGCTCTTACCTGTGACTGCTAAATGTCTGGCATGATTTGATCTACTCCTTGGTTGGTTTTCTCAGCAGATATTTACGTGGTTTCATTACTAATTTTATAGATAAGATGTAAGTTCAACTGACACTTATTGAACACACCCACAATAGTATGACAAACATCATTAGTCTCCCCTTACAAGGGGAAAAAGGGAAATTCAAGTAAATGACATTGGTACTAATGGCAAGGGGTTAATCTATAATACAAACCCAGGCCTGTATATTCCAGGTCTCCTATTCATTCTGTGATATACTGAAGACAAATAGCATCATCAGCCATGGGTTTGCTTTCCATTATTTCCAAATGATATGTTGAGGGGAAGAGTTCAGTTCAGTCGCTCAGTCATGTCTGACTCTGTGACCCCATGGAGTGCA
This sequence comes from Muntiacus reevesi, assembly GCF_963930625.1. Taxonomy (NCBI): domain Eukaryota; kingdom Metazoa; phylum Chordata; class Mammalia; order Artiodactyla; family Cervidae; genus Muntiacus; species Muntiacus reevesi. The sequence goes on along the minus strand of NC_089264.1, from coordinate 39,302,824 downwards.
CACCAGGCTTCCCTGTCCATCACGAACCCCCACAGCTTGATTACACTCATGTCCATCAAGTCAGTGATGCCATCCAACCATCTCATCCTCTGTTCCCTTCTCCTCCCGCCTTCAATCTTTCCCAGCATCAGGGTCTTTTCCAGTGAGTCGGTTCTTCGCATCAGGTGGCCAAAGTATTAGAGTTTCAACTTCAGTATCAGTCCTTCCAATGAGTATTTAAGACTGATTTCCTTTAGGATGGACTGGTTGGATCTCCTTGAAGTCCAAGGGACTCTCGAGAGTCTTCTCCAATATCACAGTTCAGTAGCATCAATTCTTCAGTGCTCAGCTTTCTTTAAGATCTACTCTCACATCCATAGATGACTACTGGAAAAACCATAGCTTTGACGAGATGGACCTTTGTTAGCAAAGTAATGTCTCTGCTTTTTAATATGCTGTCTAGGTTAGTCATAACTTTTTCTTCCAGGGAGCAAGCATCTTTTAATTTCATATCTAAAGTCATCATCTGCAGTGATTTGGTAGCCCAAAGAAATAAAGTCTGTCACTTTATTAAAGTTTCCCTTGTTTCCCCATCTATTTGCCATGAAGAGCTAGGACCAGATGCCATGATAATTTTTTGAACATTGAGTTTTAAGTCAACTTTTTCACTCTCCTCTTTCACTCTGATCAAGAGGCTCTTTAGTTCTTCTTCAATTTCTGCCATAATGGTGGTGTCATTTGCATATATAGGTTATTGATATTTCTCTTGGCAATCTTGATTCCAGCTTGTGCTTCATCCAGCCTGGCATTTCTCATGGTGTACTCTGCATATAACTTAAACAAGGAGGGAGATAATATACATCCTTGATGTACTCCTTTCCCAATTTGGAACCAGTCCATTGTTCTATGCCTGGTTCTAACTTTGCTTCTTGACCTGCATACAGTTTTCTCAGGAGGCAGGTCAGGTGTTATTTAATGATAAGGAAGAGTTATTTCATGATAAATATTATGACTCCTAAAAAGTGCTCTTTTGGGGCCGATAATAATTGAATATTGATTCTTGATGGATGTTTAGCCCAATCTCTATGCATGAGTTGATTTTTTTTTTGGCAGAGATCTAACTTACCCAAAGAGGTATCCTGAGTGATTTTCTTATAATATTCTTTTTCTAAAAGTGAGTTTTAGTTTGTGTTTTGTACCCCGAAATGGCAATTGACAAGTTTCTGGAGCTCTCATTGACTTGCTTTTGAAATAAAGAATAATTTCAGGAGTAATTCAGAAGTATCAAAGCAAATTTGTGCCCCTTTAAAAGAGGTCAGATAGTTACTACACTAATGAATATGCATTTTGGCTTCTCCCATACTAGAAAGAGAGGCTGCAGTTAAATAGTAAGGAGGAAAGGTGTTTCTTATAATGCTTAGGTCAACTATTTTTAAAAGTTATCTATTCAGAAGCTTTGAATTGCAAACCAACAAAACACAAAAACAATAAAACAAACCATAGCAATCTAGAGATTCCAAACTGAGCAAATAGAAGAAATGTTTCTGTATGTCTCCAGGAACTGGGGAAAAAGTACAGAAAAATCCATGTTTTCAGCTACAATACCAATTGATATTCCTTTGAGGTTGACAAGAATTTTTAGATTGTCAAGTGAATATTCTGATTCTAAAAAGGGAGACAGGCCAATAAAATTAAAAATATGTTATATTCCTTAGGCTGTTTTAGAAGTGATAGGACCATTTATAGCTTCTAATACAATCAAAGGAAAACATGCAATTTATTGTATCAATTCAACCATAACATGCCAGAAGATCATTACTACTCTGCCATCAGCAACTATAGAAATTGTGAGAAGCTAAATTTCTGCAACATCAGAGTTAGCACATCAGTAAATTTTTTTTTTCTGTGAAGTGTGTTAATATAAACCCAAATGCTAATTTTCTGGTGACTGTGTACTGAATGTTAAAGATCTTTCATTAATTCCACATTTTTAAACCACATATTTGACCATTTATCAGTTGAGTGATGTTGGGCGACTTTCTTATTCTCCATGAATATTGACTTCCCCATCTGGAAGACTGAAGTAATGGTCATACCTGTGTTCAAGGTAATTTATGCTTTCACTCATTAAACAGGTCATTATTGAGCCCTCATACTGTTCATGGGTTTCTTAAGGCAAGAATACTGAAGTGGTTTGCCATTCCCTTCTCCAGTGCACCATGTTTTGTCAGAACTTTCCACCATGACCCATCAATCTTGGGTGACCCTACATGGCATGACTCATAGTTTCATTGAGTTAGACAAGGCTGTGGTCCCTGTAATCATGGACCACATTAGTTTTCTGTGATTGTGGTTTTCTTTCTGTCTGTCCTCTGATGATAAGGATAAGAGGCTTATGGAAGCTTACTCTTGGGAGAGACTGGCTGTGGGGGAGACTGGGTCTTGCTCTGATGGGCACCATGCTCAGTAAATCTTCAGTCCCATTTTCTGTGGATGGGAAGGGCTGTGTTCCCTCCCTGTTGTTTCACCTGAGACCAAACTGTGGTGGAGTTAATGAAGATACCTCCAAAAACAAGACCAGGAGCTGACTGTGTAGCAAAAACAAGACTGGGAGCTGACTGTAGCTCAGATTATGAACTCATTGCAAAATTCAGATTAAATTGAAGAAAGTAGGGAAAACCACTAGACCATTCAGGTATGACCTAAATGAAATCCCTTACAATTGAACAGTGGAAATGACAAATAGATTCAGAGGGCTAGGTCTGATAGACAGAGTGCCTAAAGAATTATGGACAGAGGTTGGTGACATTGTACAGGAGGCAGTGATTAAGACCATCCCCAAGAAAAAGAAAAGCAGGAAGACAAAATGGCTGTCTGAGGAGGCCTTACAAATTACTGAGAAAAGAAGAGAAGCTAAAGGCAAAGAAGAAAAGGAAAGATATACCCATTTGAATTCAGAGTTCCAAAGAATAACAAGGAGAGATAAGAAAGCCTTCCTCAGTGATCAGTGCAAAGACATAGAGGAAAACAATAGAATGGGAAAGACTAGAAATTTCCTTAAGAAAATTAGAGAAACCAAGGGAACATTTCATGAAAAGATGAGCACAATGAAGGACAGAAATGGAATGGACCTAACAGAAGCAGAAGATATTAAGAAGAGGTGGCAAGAATACACAGAAGAACTGTACAAAAACGATCTTCATGACCCAGATAACCATGATGGTGTGGTCACTCACCTAGAGCCAGACATCCTGGAATGTGAAGTCAAGTGGGCCTTAGAAAGCATCACTACGAACAAAACTAGTGGAGGTGATGGAATTCCAGTTGAGCTATTTCAAATGCTGAAAGATGATGCTGTGAAAGTGCTGCACTCAATATGCCAGCAAATTTGGAAAACTCAGCAGTGGCCACAGGACTGGAAAAGGTCAGTTTTCATTCCAATCCCAAAGAAAGACAATGCCAAAGAATGTTCAAACTACCGCACAGTTGCACTCATCTCACACACTAGCAAAGTAATGCTCAAAATCCTCCAAGCCAGACTTCAACAGTATATGAACTGTGAACCTCGAGATGTTCAAGCTGGTCCTTTCTCCTGGGTCCTGGTATGCACAAGGTTTTGTTTGTGCCCTCCAAGAGTCTGTTTCCCCAGTCCTGTGTAAGTTCTGTAATCAAACCCCACTGACCTCCAAAGTCAAATTCCCTGGGGGTTCTCAGTCCCTTTGTCAGATCCCCTGGTTGGACAATCTGTTGTGGGTCCTAGAACTTTCTTAACAGTGTGAAAATTTCTTGGGTATAATGTTTCTGCAGTCTGTGGGTCTTCTGCTTGGTGGCTCTGCAGTGAGGTGAATGGTGACCTCCTCCAAGAGGGCTTGTGCCACAGGCTGTGTGATCCAGGTAGCTGCACCTGGGGTACCTGCCCTTGTGGCAGGCCCCTGCTGACCTGTACCTATGCAGAAGACTCAAAGGTCTGGCTCAGCCTCTGTGGGGTCTCAGGGTCTTGGTGTGCACCAGGTTTTGTTTGAGCCCTCTGAGCATCTTTGGCAGGTATGGTGTTTGATTCTAAATGTGATTTCATCCCTCCTACTGTCTTGCTGGGGCTTCTCCTTTGCCCTTGGATGTGAGGTATCTTTTTTCGGTGGGATCCAACATTCTCCTGTCGATGGTTGTTGAGCAGCGAGTTGTAATTTTGGAGTTCTTGCTGGATAAGGTGAGTGCACGTCCTTCTACTCTACCATCTTAAGGTACTCAGTAGTGAATTAACTAAGCTGTTTGTCTTGAAATAGTTTTTTTAACAAGGGAAGACAGATAATAAATATTAATAAATAAATGTATGTAGTGGTAAGGCTTCTGGAAAAATACACAACAAAGTAAGAGTGATACACAGTTGTAAGAGAAGTGAAAGGATGATTAGGCAGCAGGGATCTATAAGTTAACAAGGAAACTTCCCTTTTAACAGCTGAGCAGAGATCTGAAAGAAATGCTGCTTGAAAGAATCCAGGTTGGGGGGAAACTACACATGGAGTGGTTTGCATGATGCTAGCTGTGGGAAGTTTCAGACTGTTGCTGCATGCTCACTTAATTTAACCTAATTATTAATATTTATTTTATGTATACATTTATCTTCTTGTGATAAGAACATTTAACATGGGATCTACCCTCTTAAATGTTTGAGTACACAATACAGTATTGCTAACCATAAATACATTGTACAGCAGATCTGTGTAACTTATCTCACACACCTGAAACTTGATACTGATTGAATCCCATTTTCAGTCTTTAGAAAAGTGAGCCTCCTGAGAAGAGGGGAGACTTGTATCTTGTTCATTGTTGCATCCCTGCACTCACAATGCCTGGGTGGATTTTGAGTACATCAGAGCTGAGGCTCTTGCAACAACGTTTTGTCTCAACAATGCTGAGACAGCAGAAGTAGGGAGACAAGGGTCAGAGGATGCAGGGGAAGATGCTGAGAGGATCAGGCAGCTCTGAAGTGGTAATCCCCTCTGCCCACCTTCCCCAGCCCCCAGCTCCCACCCCAGCAGAATGTCAGCAGAGATACAGACCCAGAAATTATGGGGGCATGAGCTTCACTCTAGTTTCAGAAAAGATATGATGCTTCAGTAAGTTTCCTTAAAAGCAGCTGTGTAACCTACCAAAAAACAGCACAGGTTAGGTCCCAAGACCTGGAGATAAGCCCAGACTCCCCCACTGACCTGGCTGAGGACACTGGAGGGAAATGTACTGTAAAGGATTTAAAAGGCATAAGCTTTATTTCCGTTCAACTCAAGCATCCCATACAGACTTGTGTAGAGCCAAGGCACATTCCTTAGATCCAAAAGAATCTTCCTTCCTTTTATGCATTCATTTACTATTTACTGGCAAATGTAGGAGTCCAGCCGCTTGACTTGCAGAATACAGAGTTTTTTGGGTCTTCAGTTCCTTGTTCCAAACTCTGTACCTAAGACATGAGATCTTAAACTTTATGTTGTTTACAATTGGTATCTGTCGCAAGGTCTATGCTGTTTTATTTGGTGATGTGCTGTGCTGTTCTAAGTCACTTTATTAGATGTGTCTGACCCTTTGTGACCATGAGCCCTTCAGGCTCCTCTGTCCCTGGGATTCTCCAGGCAAGAATACTGGAGTGGGTTGCTATGCCCTCCTGCAGGGAATCTTCCTGACCCAGGGATCAAGCCCGCATCTTTTATGTCACCTGCATTGGCAGACAGGTTCTTTGCCACCAGCGCCACCTAGGAAGTCCTTATTTCTTAGTATAGAATAGAAATGGTTGTCTCTAAATAACTTGAGGATAACTAGCATCTTGTGTACCCATAGACTATTTAACAAAACTGAATGATTTATATAGTAGTCTCTTACAGTCAGGGGCTTCCCTTGTGTTCTTTGCCCCAGGTAAAGAACCCGCTTGCCCACAGATGTAGGTTTGGTCCCTGGATCGAGAAGATCCCCTAGAAAAGGAAATGACAACCCACTCCAGTATTCTTGCCTGGAAAATCCCATGGGCAGAGGAACCTGGTAGACTACAGTCTGTGGGGTTACAAAGAGTCAGATAGGACTGAGTGATTAAACCACAACTCTTAAGTGAATTTGCTTCTAATTAATATAATGTACATTCCCCGCCAGGATCTTAGCTAATGTAAAAGACTTTTGTAGACTGTGCATTAGAAACCTCACCACACTTTACCATGTACTGTTTAATTGCAGACCTTGGAAACACTTATTCAAAGTTGCCAGACATTTAACTCAATTTCTGGTTCAGTTTTGCTAAATTGCAAACATCTTTGAAAAACTGATAAGCAGGAATGAGCCTCCAAATGCCTCCAGAAAGTAAAATGCTCAGGGAAAAAAAAAAAAAAAACAACAAAACCTCTAATTGCAGCAGCACATTTTATGGTCAATAAAGTATTCAATATGCTCTGCAGCAGGGGTATTTCAACTGAGAGTCAAATAGAAAAAACTGTGCATGTGATAGCTCAGTGAAAAGTTTCTTTTCTCAGCAAGAGATAAAAAACCTCAGCTGTTTCCAGCCTGGCATATTTGATGAATTGCTTGCACAAAGAGGATGTGTGGATTTAGTCTAGCTAAAACAAAACCAAACAAATAAATTCCTGGTAGTAGGCTACTAAGAAAAGTTATGTATTTGATTGTGATTGATTTGGGATTGTTTAAATGAAAACTTTTGTTAAATAGGAGTCCCCATGCTGACCCCATTGATTTTTTTCCTTCCAGGAAGGAATAACACTTCTTCCCTCCCTTTCTTTCTTTCTTCTCTGTTACTCTTCCATCCATCCATCTATTCATCCATCCCTCTTTCCTTTCCTCCATCCATTCTTCCCTACCTCCTTCCATCTATTAATCCATCTATGCCTTCTATTAATATTTCCTAAATACATACTTGTACCACATTCAAAGGCTTATGCTAGTCAATATCCCTTCTTTTTTTAAAAAAATAGATTTGCTGGTGGAAAAAAAAAACTGAGAGATATGAGTAAAGTTTTGTGGAATCTCAGAGGAGGGAACTGCTAACAGCCCTGGGGAGCTGGTCAAAGCCACACAGTAACTTTTGAAATGGGTCTTCAGGGAAGAGGAAGATTATGCCGCAGAGAGTGGTCTCAGTTGTAGTAGCATTGCCAGCTTTTCCTTGAACGTCTCTTACCTGGAGTTCATTTACATCTTTCACATTGTGATTATGCACATAATTATTGATTGTTCCATCTGATGTTATGCTAATAACCCTCCTCCCTAAGGCTCCTTATCCTCCTGGCTCTGCTGGTTTTTTTCCATCCCCATGTTCAACCTAATTATGGTTTCATATGAATTTAAATGGACTTGGGCATTCTAGTTACTTTAATGAAGTTTGGACACATTACCTGGCAAATGCAAATGATCCTTTTTGAGATAAAAAAAAAAATCAGTTCATTTACTTTTCTTAAAGCTTTTTGTGATGAAAATCTCACATGTAAATAAGAGAGAGGCTACAGTGTGATAAACTCCATGTACCCTTTACCCAGATTCCACCAGTATCAACAGTTTGCAACCTTGTTTCAGCTGTTATTTGATGGGGGAAGCACGTTTTAAAATAAATGATAGACATAATGCTTATTTTCTGCGAATTCTTACATGAGCATCTCCAACTGAAAAGAACATTTTTATATATAAGCCTCATGTAATTATTACACTTAGCACAACTAATACTATTCTTTAAAAAGTTAATACTCAGATCATATTTACATATTCACATTTCTTCATTTGTAGCAAGAGCTTTTTAAATACTGTGTTTGTCACATCAGTCCAAAGTCCTTTTTTAAGTTTTTAAAAAGAATTTTTATTGGAGTCTAGCTGATTTACAATGGTGTGTTAGTTTCAGATGTCCAGTAAAGTGAATCACTTATGCATACACATGTGTCCACTCTTTTTCAGACTCTTTTCCCATATAGACCTTACAGGATATTCAGTAGAGTTCCCTGTGCTATGTAGCAAGTGGTTATTAGTTATCTATTTTATATATAGTAGTATGTATATGTCCATCCAACCCAGTCTTCCAATTTATGCCTATCTTCCTTTATCCCCTGGAAACCATAAGTTTGTTTGCTACATCTGTGACTCCTGTTTTCTACGTAAGTCTGTATTGTGTTTGGCCTTTGTGCTTTTCAGGTCTATTTTAGCATAAAATACTTGTTCCCTTTTTCCTTTTATTCAGGCCTTGAGCTTGAGAATCTCGTCTTGAGTTTTGGATGATATCTTGCACCCTGGACTTGGCTGAGGGCTTCCTCATGGCATCTCTACTCACATAGCCTCTGTTCAGCTTGCCCCTGCAGAGCTTGATTATTAATAAATTTGCAAGTCCTGGGTAACCAGCCAGGCAGCAGTTGCTGGGAGGCAGATGAAATTCAGTGTGTTCCCCAGAACTGCCATTCAGGAAATTGTTCTCTGTGGTTTGCTTTGGGGTAGAAGATGGGGCACCTTACTCTGTGCAAAGGGGCAGTCTTAATTAACGGTAGATGCTAGCAGTCTTACCGTACCAAGAGGTAGGTGACTCCATTTAACTGAGTTTATGTGCCTAATGGGATCATAAATTCGTAGCCAGGGCTGAATTGTTTGAGGCCCTACAGGAAAAATAAGAATGCTGACACCCCCAATATGCATTCTCTCATCTTCTCTACAGCTTGTATTTTCAATATAAATCAGTGTTAGGCATCTGGAGAATATAATTTGAAAGCACAGTAGAATAGTAGCCTTCTCAAGGCAACCACATTACTCAGTCTTATACCTCATAGATACACAGAATCAGATGAAAAAATATATATGTAAAGTATATAGCTTATTTCATACTTGGTCCCAGTAAGTGCTGAATAAATGCTAGCATTTATTTTGAAAATGCATTTATAGTTAGCCACTTTTCTCTGAGGATGCCAGTGTTCCACTTGTTTCAGAGTAAAGCCATCTTTAGGTTCATTAACTGCACCGTGATTCCCAGCACAGCCTCAGATGTAGAGATCAGGAGGCAAGCAAAGTGCTGTCTCAACGCTGACCCTGACCATGAAGATTTCCAGGCTCTGAAATCGTTAGGAAGATTCCCCTTCACATTAGCATCATACCTCCTTATTTCTGCTTCTTCCTTTCCACATTTCCTTGATGGGATTGGATTGCACAGCCCTAGAATAGTATGCTTCTGTGCTGTGCTGAGTCATGTCTGACTCTTTGCAGCCCTATGAACTGTAGCCTGCCAGGCTCCTCTGTATGAGCCCTCAAAATTATGTGGACTTGTACCCTAGGAGGTGATTTTTGTGTCTAATTCCATATAATATCTGTGAATTGGGTGTGCTTTGGTGAGTCTTTAGAATTTCTTTAAGTGAAAATGATGGTCATAATCTTTTCATTTATAAAAAAAAAACTTTAGAGTATATGAAGTGTGTTTGTATACTCTATATATCATTTAATCCTTAAGCAATGTCGTTTTAAATAATTTTATGTGCAATAAACAATGAAGCATGAAGGATTTAGACAACTTATTGAACGTTATTGAGTAGGAAATAAAGTCTGTTTCAATTCTGTTTGCTTATTAAAAATATTTTAGATACTTCCTTTTCTGGTTTTATGGTTACATGGAGTATCAGGGCAGAAGGTAGAGTTCTGCCAAAGAAGCTTGATTAGAAATATGAAATATGAAGTGATGGCAGGTATCCTCAAAGAGGGGCAAAAGAGAACAGGAAATTCATCAAGGACCCAGGCTTTAGGAAGGATTTGTGGTTCAAGCAGTCGTGCCCTGCTATTCTTTTACTCAAAAGTCCATACGGATGAGAGGCCCAGACGCTCCATGTGATGGTACCATAGCATGTGGGAGGTCAGTGATGGGAGATGTAGATACAGAAGTAAACAGAAGTCAAGTGATGAAGGCCCCCATTGGTGAATATTACAATGATGTATCCAAGAAAGGATGAGGATATAGAGAAATTTGGGAGTGGTCAAGTACTTTTTCTAAATAATTATCACTTGCATGTCTCAAGGTAGTGTCTGGTGAGGAGAAGTTAATAAAGGTCAGAGCAGTGAGGAATTGGCACTTGCCTCATTGGTCCTCCATTTGAACCCCCAAAACAACAGGAGAGCAATCACAGCTGTCAAGGTCAAGGTGAGCTTTCACTGAAAATAGCTCATGATTCAATCTTGATAAAATACTCATTGAGGATATGGACTTTGGAGAAATTATTTGCTGTCTGATTGTTTTGGTAGGAACACCAGTGATTTCCCACTGGGGAATGAGCCCCGAGGAAGTGAATCTTGCTTTCTGCTCTGGTGGGAATGAAAACAGGAACACCAGAAGCTTGGATCATATCTTCCATTTAGTTTTGAAAACCTTTTTAGATCGCATCAGTTCTGAGAGACTGTATTTGAAGTCATTTGCCTCACTGATATTTTTATTGCGTAAAGTGACTCACAATCAAGAGTTATAAATTTAATTTTCTGAATAGCAATTGTAAGCTGTTAAAGAATTGAGTCATTTATTAACTCTTGAATATTTTAGAAGCAGTATTGAACTATGTTTATTACTGAACTAACTGCAGTCAGTTTTCTGGCCTTTGATACCATTCATCTGATGCTCTTCTCAAATTCAGAGATGCTGTAAAGACCCAAGAGCTGCAAGTGAAAAGTGAACAGCAGGATTCTTTGTTGCTAACTCTGTGCTTTTTATTCATCACCAATGCTAAAACCATCTTACCATGGTCAGGGTCATCTATTTATTTTCTTATCCAAGTTCAGATGACTGAAAGTACAACAGATGATTATTTATGACAGCACAACAACTCTAAAAATAACTCAGTCCCCAGTTACTCCTCTTTTGAAACATCCCCAATGTGATAAATGATTCATACTTGAGTCCAAAGTCAGTCTTCAGGAGATAAGCCCACCCTTAAGGTAAAAAGATCCTAAAATAGAGAAAGGACAGGAAGACAAACTAAGCATGCGCTTTTATAAATCTCTTTCATATATTCAGTTGTCATATTTCCTAAATACATATCTAGTACAAAATTGACATTTACGCTGAACCATTGCCAACAACAATAAAAAATAAAAATTTCTGTCCACTGGACAGCTTATCAAATGCTGATTTCATAATCGTCTCATTTAATCCTGTCAGCCGAACGGTGTGATTGATATTATGATTGTGTCTTTTGAAGATGTTTGGGTAGATATTCAGGGAGGCTAACTGGATTGCCCAGTGGAAAGCTGCAGAATGGAATTGGTACCTGCTCACTGCAGCTCTTGTGTGTGCTCTTGCCATCACGCCAGTCTGCTTCCAGTATTTAAGGAGATTGCTTTTGTGAGATGTGGCATTATTCTTTCTGTAAACCACTGTAAATCAATTAATTTTCTAGAACTTCAATAGCAGATTACTACAAATGAAGTGGCTTAAAACAACAGAAATCAATTACCCTTCAGTTTTGCAGGCTTGAAGTCCAAGATCTAGGTGCTGGCAGAGTGAAGTTCCCTCTGAAAACTCTAGGGGAGTAATCCTTCCTCGACTCTTTCAGCGGCTCCTAGTATTCCTAGATTTGGGGCAGAATCACTCCAATCTCTGCCTCTGTCTTCACATGTCTTCTTACCTTTGTGTCCATGTGTCTTTTTCTGTTTCTTATAAAGGCACTTTCATTGAATTTAGGGCCTACTTTAATCTAGTATGATTGCACTTTGGACCTTATCTTAATTATATCTGCAAAGACTATTTCCAGATATGGTTATGATCTCTGGTTTCAGGGGTATGCAAATTTTTGAAAGGACAGTGTTCAACCTATTTTGTTTCTCATTTCTAATCTTAAAATGTTGGTTAACATTAATATTAAATTGGTGAACTTGGTTGAAGTCCTGACATTTCAGATGGTCGATTGATTGCCCAAAGTTTAAAATTTGAGACTTTTCTTGATTGTGTGTGCTTTGATTCTTTGTATTTTACCAAAGCATAAAATAAACTATTTCATTAGCTCTGATGCTCTGATGGTACAGTATTCTGTACCCTGTACTTACTAGAGTTGGTTCCTGTATTTTAGAATTTGTTAGAACTTGCTGTGTGTGTCCCTCTCAGTCATAGAGAAAGACAGCAGATAGTGTCTTCTGTTATTGAGATGCCTGAAGAACTTATAAAGCATGACTCTGATCATCAGACCTATGCAATGAATATTCTCAGGTTGACAGACTGAACAGAGAGTGGTCATCAGCATTCCCCAGAAAGTGAACTTGATCAACTAGTGACTCTCAGATCCTTCTTATAGGAATCCCCAACCTCTTCCATACAAGAGATAAGTGATCTCTTATCATTGTTATCATGTCAGTAGTGACTGGGGAAGAATAAGGTTGGGCTGACGGTGAGTTCTTAAGTTAAGGTGTCACTCGTATCAATAGAACAGTTGGTTAAAACCCAGGTAACGGTATGAAAGCAAAGCCTTTCAATAAGCAGCTGACTTGTTAACCTAAGCGTGATAGATTTGAAACTGAACTTCTACTAATTCAATCAAGTCTTACCTAAATTCTGTTTTACATTATAGAAACAAATGTATGTTGCTTTTTGGAAATTAAAAAGATATGTAATCAGAAAAAAAATAAACAACCTTCAGTTTCCTAAAGTAATGACTGACTGTAGCTTTATTTCTTGCCTTCTTTTATTCTGCATACCCATTTAACATAGTTCTTGCATCCAGCTTTATTTTTAAAATATAGAATTTCAGATATTTTATGTTTTTCATGATCTTTATAAATATTTTTGTAGCTGCATAATATCTTACCAAGAGTTGGATTTACATAAGAGTTTCCCCAGTGTGGGCATATAAATTGTTTCAAATAATTTTGGTATTGTAAATAACACTCAGATGGATAATATTTCACTGATGATATCTCCCAAAAGCAAGTATGCTGCTCTCTAGATATATTTTTATTATCTGTTTCTTGTTTATATTGATCTATATTGAGAAATAGTATATTTTATATTCCTGATCTATATTGCAAATTTGTTTTCCAAAATAGCTTGCTAGTTTACGTTGCTCTGTAGAGCATTCAGTAGCCTCATTGAACTGAATATCTGCCAGTATTAAAATGCTAACAGCATTAAAATGTTTGTTTCGGTCACTACTAATTTGAACAAGTAAGAAATAGAATCATATTTTACCCTGAATTAGCATTCTTTTACTTGTTAGCAAAGATAACATTTTAATTTTTTTTGCACAATACTTTTTGAATTGCTGATTTCTATTATGAGTTCAGTTGTATCCCCCCAAATTCCTGCATTGAAGTCTTACATTAGAATGTGTTATATTTGGAGATAGGGCCTTGAAAAAGATATTAAGGGGAAATTAGGTCATATAGGTGGGCCTCAATTCAATATGACTGGTGTTCTAATGCAAACAGATCAGAATAACACAAAGACCAAGAGAGAACCATGTGAAGACACAGAAAGAAGGCATGTGTAAGAAAAGGAGAGAAATCTCAGAAGAAACCAACCCTGCTAGCACCTTGATCTCAGACTTCTGGCTTCTAGAACTGTGAGACAATAAATTTCGTCCTAAGCCATCCAGTCTGTAGTATTTTGTTATAGCACCTCTAGAAAAATAATATGTTTCTTGTCAATTTATTTATTAAGGTCTTGGAACTTTTCTTTTTTTTATTTATTTTTATTAGTTGGAGGCTAATTACAATATTCTTAGTAATTTGTGCAGGCTGTTTTTAGGTTAAATATATTTTTTTTCCTATTTGCTTTTTCACAGTGTCTTATTTTTTAGCTTACAATGTGTGTATTTAATATTTTCCCACAATTATTCTTATTTTCCTTTTTGTTTTTCTTCCTAGTACTTTAAAGCTTAGAAAATCTGTCTCCCTTAAGAAATCTGGCACACTGTCAGTTCTATTTTTTGTTAGTTTTTCTGTGGCTTGATGTTGACCTGTATAATATAACTATTCTCCGTGTTTGAGAATTCAGACTCACAAAAGTAGGTGAGTTTCAAATTTACAGAGCAAAGCTTTCTGTAAGATTTCTATATCTGTGTAATACCCACTCATCTTTATTTGAAATGACCCATTTGAGATAACAGTTATTTTCAGTGGCTTTTACTTCATTTTGAAAACTTGTATTGTCAAAGGGAACAATAACCTCTTTTCTGAAATCTTCAAATTTATTAAGATCAACAGTTATAAAGACAAAGAATCTCAAGGTAGAAAACAGCTGCATCTCTCTGAACTCTGTTCAATGTCTTTGAAATTCTGCTGAAATCTTCTTTCAGGTGAAGGGCATATTGTCTTATAAGATGAAAGAAAGAATCCCTTCTGTTTTCCATGTTTTCACTTATGATTCTTAGGCTAAGAAAAAAAAATTACTACTGCTTTATGGATCATTTTATCTAATGTTTCTGTTTTTTCCTTGTTAAGATCTTTACAGAGCTTATTTAGAAATGTTTATTTCTTTTAGTTTTGTACTTGGGCCCATTAAAAAGTTCACCTCTTAAATACATTGTCATTTCTTTGTTGGTGGTATTCATTTCAAAACATATACAGTTATTTTGATTTGTGAGATAAAATTATGTGGCCATTGTAGTATTTCTCCTGAGTTGACCTGTCTTTATATCAGTGCTAAATAGAAAAGATGTCATTTAAATTACTTTAAATAAGGATTTGGATGACTCTCTCTGAAGAAGAAAAGAATATATTCCCTTTACTTTTTTGTTTAATTGAAGTATGGTTGACTTACAATATTCTGTTAGTTTCAGGTGTACATCAAAGTGATTCATATATATTTTCATACATCTTCTTCTATGTATGTATCTATATATGGATGTATTCTTTTTCAGAATCTTTTCCATTATAGATTATTACATTAGATTTATCATCAACATCAATGTGCATAGTTCTGTAAATGTTGGTTTTAAGAGTCAGAACCCCCTCAAACAAAAAAAGTCGGACCCTAACCTCACAATTTGAGTTTATAATAGTGTTTCACTAATAGCCGCCTCCTCCTCTGGTCCGAAAACACCTTGAGAGTTGGAACTAGGTCTGAGTATACTCCTTTGTGTCTCCCTCAATGCTTTCAATGCTTTTGAGTACTGATTTTTATGCATATAGTTAACTTGGCAAATTTACTGGTATTGGGTGTCTGCCCCTAATTCTTACACGAGTTAAAGAGTTCCATCTTAGGATTTTCATCTTTTCAGTGTTGGACGTGGGGATGATGATTCATATTTAGAAATCTCACAAGAGACTGAGGAAGATGAGGTAGAATATCAGCTTCTTACTTTACAGAGAAATAAGATTGTCATACCACAAGTTTCCATCAACCTGTCTCGTTTACTTACAGTAGACAGTCCACGTAAGGAACCCAATCATAACCAAGAAGATGGCTTGACAAACATGGAATGACTCTGAGTGAAATTAACTCTCTTTTTCATGCTCATCCTGACTTAATTGTTAGGAACATCCGTGTGCAACAGAAGACCATCCCCGTCGGGGTGTTCCTCTGTCTTGTCGCCTTCTCCTGTGAAGTACTTGGTTGAACAATGAAAGCACATTGAAACTGTCATTTTTGAGCAATTGCAAAGCAATCTACCTTTTCCTTAATACATTTTCTATTAGACACAATAACACCGTTTCAGTATTGCACTTGAGTTTCTTCTTTATGGCAAAGAAGCTTTGGTTTTCTCTATGGTGCTTTTAAATTAGGAGTGGATTTTACATTTTAACAACCGAGTTTTGAAACTGCTTTATTCTAACCACAGATCTGCACCTGTTTTTGTTTCATTGTATTCATTAAATTGTCTTTTTAAAATTAATACAATTAGGGTAACAATACAAATAATACAATAGGGAGACAATCTGAATTGAGTCAGATTTTCCAGAATTTTATAGCAAGCTAGTGGTAAGACTTAAAATCTAACAGATGCTGGATTCCACTGAGGCCCACTGCTTTCAAATCCCACTTAGAATCATCCAGTCTATCCCAGTGATGAAGGATTTCTCAGTATATGAGATAGCAGGACATGACTTACATCTCTGGAGTACTCAACATGGCCCTAGGTAGTAATTTCCTGTTGATAATATTCAATTTTTCATTGTTTCCATCACTGAGTATACAACAGACCTACATCCCTCTCCAGCTCATCTATCTTTTCACGTGGTAACTTATCTCGTGGAGACAAAGAATATTGCCCACCATGGCTGGAGGCTTACTTGTTATAGCTGCGTTCCCAGTGAATGAGAGCACTTCCAGTGTAAAAACAAGATCATAATATTGGGGTTGAGAATGGTACAAGTCAGCATTGAGTAAATGATGCCAAGTTAAAATTTTACATAACCTCCTTCTCCTTCTGCCTCTGTAACTCAGCTTGCCCCTTGCAAAGTCTAGATCATGTAGGTCATGTATTCTCAGAAAGTGGGGACTTGCAATACTAGGAACTGGAGTTTATCTCACTCACCCTTGTCTTGCTCTTTGCAATCACCCAGCCCCTACAAACCTGCTTAATCATGCCTGTCCAGGCCAGGCATCCCCCTCCCCATCTTGACTACTGTGCCTGCACCCACACGAAACCCCTTAGTTTAAACCAGCCTATTAACAGCTAGTGTTGCCTACTGCAGACTGTCTATAAAGACTCTGTAACCCCTTTGTTTGGGGCTCAGAGCTTGAAGTGTTAACTCCTCTGGGTCTGCTGGCGTACTGAGTTCTCCAACTCTCCGAGCGTGGTGATTGGTTTCTCGAGCACTGGTTTCTGCACCATGATCAGTACATCCTTTCATGTTCAGACCTTTTAATCTAACATACTAATGCTTGTGTGCATGCTCAGTCCCGTCTGACTCTTTGTGCCCCTGTGGAGTGTGCCCACCAGGCTCCTTTGTCCATGGGATTTCTCAAGTAAGAATAATGGAGTGGGTTGCCATTTCCTTCTCTAGGGGGCCTTCTGATCCAGGGGTCAAACTTGTGTCTCCTGAATTGCAGGCAAATTCTTTACCTGCTGAGCCATCAGGAAAACCTGTATTGATGCTCACAAGGGCTTATTTATTTTCCTATACTCTATGTGTCATTGATACTCAGATTTTCTCTCTTTCTTTCTTACTCTTTTTGGTAACATAGTTTTCAATGACTGTTTAAGTACTTCTGAGTAAAATATTTATTTTCACTTCAGTCACTCAGTCATGTCCAACTCTGCAACCCCATGGACGTGGCAGCATGCCAGGCTTCCCTGTCCATCACCATCTCCCGGAGCCTACTCAAACTCATATCCATCATGTCAGTGATGCCATCCAACCATCTAATCCTCTGTCGTCCTCTTTCCCTTCCGCCTTCAGTCTTTCCCAGCATCAGGGTCTTTTCCAATGAGTCGGTTCTTTGCATCAGGTGGCTAAAGTGTTGGAGTTTCAGCTTCAGCCTCAGTCCTTCCAATGAATGTTCAGGACTAATTTCCTTTAGGATGAACTGGTTGGATCTTCTTGAAGTCCAAGGGGCTCTTAAGAGTCTTCTTCAACACCGCAGTTCAAAAGCATCAATTCTTCGGCACTCAGCTTTCTTTACAGTCCAACTCTAAATCCATACATGAGTACTGCAAAAACCATAGCTTTGACTAGATGGATCTTTGATGGTAGAGTAATCTCTGCTTTTTAATAAGCTGTCTAGGTCAGTCATAGCTTTTCTTCCAAGGACCAAGTGTCTTTTAATTTCATGGCTACAGTCACCCTCTGCAGTTATTTTGGAGCCCAAAACAATAAAGTCTGTCACTGTTTCCAGTGTTTCCCCATCTATTTGCCATGAAGTGATGGGACCGGATGCCATGATCTTAGTTTTTGAATGTTGAGTTTTAAGCCAACTTTTTCACTCTCCTCTTTCACTTTCCTTAAGAGGCTCTTTAGTTCTTTGCTTTCTGCCATAAGGGTGGTGTTATTTGCATATCTGAGGTTATTGATATTTCTCCCGGCAATCTTGATTTCAGCTTGTGCTTCATTCAGCCTGGCATTTCTCATGATGTACTCTAATGTAAGTTAAATAAGCAGGGTGACAATATACAGCCTTGATGTACTCCTTTCCCGATTTGAAACACCAGTTTGTAAATATTTATTTAGAGTAATATAAAACCCTGAGCATATTTTCTTTCTTTTTCTTTTTTTTCATTATTTGCAAACCTGTAAAAGTGAAGCTTGGGTTTAATAGCAAATTCCTGTTTAAATGTATGTGAGGAGAGCAGATGTGTTATATTTATTAAATCATCTATTATATGTCAAATTCTCCACTCTATTCTTTCCATTCATTATTTTACTTAAACCACAAGATACAGGATGAGTTTAAATTTATTGCCATTTATCTTTCAGCTGTGGTGTTGGAGACTCTTGAGAGTCCCTTGGACTGCAAGGTGATCAAACCAGTCAATCCTGAAGGAAATCAGTCCTGAACATTCATTGGAAGGACTGGTGCTGAAGCTGAAACTCCAGTACTTGGTCACCTGATGTGAAGAACTGACTCATTGGAAAAGACCCTGGGAAAGATTGAGGGCAGGAGGAGAAGGGAATGATAGAGAATGAGATGGTTGAATGGCATCCCCAACTTGATGGACATGAGTTTGAGCAGGCTCTGGGAGTTGGTGATGGACAGGGAAGCCTGGTGTGCTGCAGTCCATGGGGTCACAAAGAGTCAGGCATGACTGAGCAGCTGATGTTTTGTGAAAATGGTAGCACAGTGAAGTTAAGTAATTTCCCAAAGGTGCATAAGTGACAGCATGTTGATTTGAACAAGGGTCTGAATAGACCTAGAGTGTGTGATTCAGAGTGAAATAAGTCAGAAAAACAATGAGAAAGTCAATCATATATTAATGAGTATATGTGGAATCTAGAAAAGTGGTTCCAAAGAATCTATTTGCAGGGCAGGAATAGAGATGCAGGTATAGGGGACAGATATGTGGACATGGGGGTGGGGTGGTAGGGGTATGAACTGGTAGACTAGGATTGTCATATATACACTACCGTGTGTGAAATAGATAGTAGTGAGAAGCTGCCGTATAACTCAGGAAGGTCACCTTGGTGCTCTGTATTGACCTAGAGGGGTGAGGCAAGGTTCTGGGGAAGGAGGCCCAAGGAGGAGGAGATATATGTATCCACATAGCTGATTTGCTTCATTGTACAGCAGAAACTAACAAAGCATTGTAAAGCAACTATACCCCAATTAAAAAACAACTATAAAAAACCCTGTGTTCTTTATCTGCCAACAAATGTACATACAGTATAGTTACAGCTCCGTGAAAGCAGGGTCCTTCTGTAATTATTCACTACTGTACCTTTGGCAATTGCCAGTTCCCAACATATGTGATTATAATTCATTTTTTGTGGAAGGAAAAAAGGAAGAAATGGATAGAAAATAAAGTGAAGGAAGATGGTGGGGAAGGAAGAAAGAAAATACTGTTTTGCTTCAGGTAGCTCAAGCATCACTACCATAGAATATAAGGAATTTGTAAACTTGCTTAGTGTATATATGCAAACAACTATTGAAAAAGCATCACTGTACGTATGTATATTTGTGTGCACATGCATATAAATGTATGTGTGTGTTCAGTCACTCAGTCATCTCCTACTCTTTGTGACACGTGGACTTTAACCCACCAGGCTCCTCTGTCCATGGAACTTTTCAGGCAAGAATACTGCAGTGGATTGCCATTTTCCTCCTCCAGAGGATCTTCCTGACTCGGGTATCGAACCAGCATTTCCTGCATCTTCTGCATTATTAGGCAGATTCTTTGCCAGTAATTGCCTGGGAAAGCCCATATATATGTGTTTATGTGAGTATATATAATGTATATTGGATGGCATTATATGCATATATAACCTTGAGTATTTAAAAATTTGCTTAACTGTGGTTACTCAAGTATATGCAGGGTCATCCATATTTTTGAAACACTCTCTGGCTAATCTCCTATATGAAGATTAAAACCATTTGCTTTAATGATTGAGTGAATATGAAAGCAAATTAAATCAGCAATCCCTGTTTTCTTGTAGATACCATTTTTGGTTTTGCTATGAATCTGCTATTGGATACTTTGGTTTGAGCATTTTGTTTATTCATTTTTTTCTCCTTTGTCATAATGCTAGTTAGATTTTAATGAAAGAAACTGAAAATTGGCTTTGAGGTAAAGGAATTACTTCAAAGAAGCAATTCAAGACAGAAAGGAAAATATTTTGGGCACAACTGAATTTTGACAAGTATTATTGTTTTCACAGGTCATAATGGTATGAGTAATGAAGAACACAATAGTTCTTTTATAATATAGAGACTCATTTGAAACAATTCTAAACTGTCATATATGTTTTTGGCAGGCACATTTTTCCATATAAATTTTCCTGATACTTTTTTTGAAAAACATGTTGCAACTAGTCTGTAAATAATTTTGTCTAAGTTATTTTGAGAAAAATATAGATGAGGCAGTCTGAGAGCTGCAAGCTTGAAAAATTGTCTTTTTGGCAACTTTGATTTAATTTTCAAACTTTGAAGTTAGCTTTTAGCGTTTATATTTTACTTTAAAAGGCAATTGCATAAAACTTTTATTATGATATATATTTGACATACATTTTAGAGCATTTTAAAATTTTGTGGAGTCAAGAGCAGGTGATAAAAATACATTGTAAGCCCAGGAGAAAAGTAGTATATTAAGAATACCATTTGTTGAGTCAGGCTAGCATGGATTCAAGCCCTTACTCTGCCACTTGCTAAGTAGTGGTCCTGTCTTTGACAAATTACTTAGCCTCTTTTATTTCTTAATTCTTTTCAGTCCCTGGTAGCTCAGCTGGTAAAGAACCCACCTGCAATTCAGGAGACCCCAATTCAATTCCTAGGTTGGGAAGATCCCCTGGAGAAGGGATAGGCTACCCACTCCAGTGTTCTTGGGCTTCCCTTGAAGCTCAGCTGGTAAAGAATCCACCTGAAATGCAAGAGATCTGGGTTTGATCCCTTGGTTGGGAAGATCCCCCGGAGAAGGAAACGGCTACTGACTGCAGTATTCTGGCCTGGAGAATTCCATGGACTGTATAGTCCATGGGTTTGCAAAGAGTCGGACATGACTGAGATCTTTCACTTTCATTCAGTCCCTAAAATACTAAGAGAATGTGTACTTTACATGTGTTGGATCTTAATGAGATAGTGATGGAAAGATCATTATCAAAGAGTAATCATCACAAATTGGTGATAAAATTGATCCTATTATGATAAACACAGTATATAAACTTTAGAGTGAAGTGACATGATTCTTTATCATGAACATGAATTTTAGTACAATTTTCTGTAACAGTGATTCATTGTTTTCAGGTCTTCAGTCTATACATTAATAGTTCTTTGAAGATTATGAAAACAGACTTTTGAATATTATAGAACTCTTTCCTCCATTTATAAAACAGGCTTAAGCATTCAGCTTTTTATGATAAGCAAGTTAATTATTATTATTATTATTTAATATTCGGCTGCACTGGGTCTTTCTTGCTTTGTGTAGACCTTCTCTAGTTGCATGAGCGGGGACTACTCTTCGCTGTGGTGCACAGGCTTCTGACTGTGGTGGCTTCTCGTATTGTGGAGCGCAGGTTCTAGGCACATCGGCTTCAGTAGTTGTGGCATATGGGCTTAGTTGTTCTAGGGCATGTGGAATCTTCTCAGACCAGGGATAGAACCCGTGTTCCCTGCCTTGGCAGGTGGATTCATAGCTACTGTGTCACCGGAGAAGTCCAAGCAAGTTAAATTTTGTAACTCTCTGTATGTATTTTTTCCTTCCCTTTCTGAGCAATACGTCCTAGTGCTCTGTCTGTCTAAAGCACCTGGGTCAATAATCAAGACTCCCTAATTGTTTCTTATTGAAATGTGTAGCCTGCGATTTCACTGTGAATTTAATCAGAGCTGAATCAAGGTTATTTGTACCATTGAATAATGGTACTCAGTAATTCCAAGATATCAGAATATTTGTATCCCTCAAACCCTTTGACTCTTCCTTTCACGGTTGGCGGCTGCTGCTGCTGTTGAGCTGCTCACTCGTGTCCGACTTTTTGCGACCCCATGCACTACAGCCTGCCAAGCTCTTCTGTCCATGGAATTTCCCAAGCAAGAATATTAGAGTGGGTTGCCATTTCCTTCTCCAGGGGATCTTCCTGACTCAGGGATCGAACCTGAGTCTCTGTTATTAGCAGGCAGATTCTTTACCACTGAGCCACCTAGGAAGCCCATATTTAGTGGCAGACCATCACATGTGTCTGCATATCCAGAGCTGTTGACTACAAAATACTATCATACTTAAACAGCCTATGTGATACATGCTGCTATAAACTGAGGAGAAAGAGAGGAGGACAAGGACTTACCAGACCAAAGAGCTGACCTTGACAGTTGGAAAAGCATCATGCCAGATATATTGGACTTGACTGACCATAATGAATGCCTGAGCAAGGATTCCAACTTTTCCACATCCTGGCCAACATAGTGTATTTTGTTTTTTTATAATAGCTATCCTAATAGATATGGGGTGATATCCAATTGTGGTTTTTGTTTAATTTCTCTGATCAGTGACCTTGAGCATCTTTTCATATAATTATTGAAATTGTTTGGAGGCATAACAATTTGTAGGTCTTCTTTGTAGGAATGTCTATTCGAGTCCTTAACCCATATTTTCCTTAGGTTATTAGAGTTTTTTCCTAATGAGTTATAGGAGTTCCTTATATATGTGGCAGATTAACTGCTTATTAGATTTATGATTTGCAGATATTTTCTCCCACTCTATAGGTTGCCTTTTCACTCTCTTCATTGTTTAATGCATCAAAGAGACAATAGCATTCCCATGTTTATTGCAGCAGTATTCATAACCTGAATGTCCACTGATGAATGAGTGGTCAAAGCAAATGTGATTTATATGTAGGATAAAATGCTATTGTCCTTTAGAAAACGAAGGAAATATTGTAAGACACGACAGCATAGATGAACCTGGGGAACTAAGTGAAAGAAGCTACTCAGCTCATGATCCCTATCATATGAAGTAGATGTTCAGCCTCATTCAAGCGGAGAGAAGAATGGTAGTTTCCAGGGACTGTGAAGTGAAAGTCACAGTGCTCATCGCTCAGTCGTGTCTGACTCTTTGTGACCCCATGGACTGTAGCCTGCCAGGCTCCTCTGTCCATGGAATTGTCCAGGCAAGAATACTGGAGTGGATTACCATTTCCTTCTCCAGGGGATCTTCCTGACCCAGGGATCAAAGCTGGGTCTCCTGCATTGCAGGTAGATTCCTTACCATCTGAGCCACTAGGAAGGTAGGGAGGGGCATAATCAGTAAGGATTATGAGTAAGGATTCTTATTTATAACTTACTCAATCCTTAACTGAATAAGGATTCAGTTATGGAAATGCTTTAGAGGTCCTCTTTATTACACAATGCATATTCTGTGTCAGTATTGCACTGTACACTTCAAAATCTGTTATGAGGGTAGAGCTCATGTTAAGTGTTCTTCTCACAATAAAATATTTAAAAAATCAAGTTATAACAAAGAAATAATAGAGCATTTTCTTAGTCTGATAGAGTAGCTACAAAAATGAAAATTTTAAAAAAATGGTTTGAGTTGGAGGGGAAAAAATGAGAGAGAACATACTCAAAGCTTACGTTAATTTGACCGGAGCTGCCATGAAA
The DNA here is from genome assembly GCF_963930625.1 of Muntiacus reevesi. NCBI lineage: Eukaryota > Metazoa > Chordata > Mammalia > Artiodactyla > Cervidae > Muntiacus > Muntiacus reevesi. The sequence goes on along the minus strand of NC_089264.1, from coordinate 39,279,183 downwards.
AGCAGGACATGAGTGAGGATAAAATGCATCCCTAATTGTTAAACATCAATGTAGCACAAATCTAGGGCAACGCTGTTAATTCCATGCAGTGATGCTTTTCAGCCATTAAGAGATTTTGTTTGAGGGGCTCTCTTTAGAAGACTGAGAGTTGTTTTGTCTCAGTAAATTATTAAATATGTAGTTTTCCATCTATTTCTAATGCATAGCTATATATAGAATTCTACTCTAATCCCTTGCCTAATTACCTGGAGTGGATGGTCAAGTAGTTCCATTTCATTTAGAAAGCTTCAATTCCTTTGCCTCTCATGTTTCATCTAAAGTGATCATCTTAATAGTATAAGGTTTGCTTTTAAGGTTTGCTTTTAAAATTCTGTAAATAGGTTATAGAAGGAGAAGTAAAAAGGCAGACTTAAGAAGCATATTTTCTTTCTCTCCTTTTTTTATGTTTCTTTAAGTGCATTTTATTAACGTACATGTGCCTTCTAACCTTAAAAACTTTATTTAACTTTTAATCTTTTCACCTTTCATTAACTTTGGTACTTAGATTTTATAGGATGTTTTTCCTTTCTTTTCTCTTACTTTTTACTTGTATTTACATTTTAAAAAACTGTATGAGGAACTTTATTTATGTCACTTGTATTACTTAATTGAAGCAACAGAAATGAGACCCCGAGCTGAAAGGCAACAATGACCAGAATGAACATCAAAATAAAACCTGTGTTTTAAAGGAAGAAGAACTCTTGTCTTGGCATTGAGATAGATATCTGAGTATATTCTCATGTTGGTTTCTATGGCCTTAATTCAGTGTTGGCTATGTGGCTTTAATTAAATGATGTTACTTTTCTGGTCTCTTCTGGTCACTTCAGAGATTCTAAAATTGACTTTAAATTGTTTTCCTTTTTCATTGGGTGACCACTTCAAGAAATATTTTAGGGAACCAAAAAATGTAAAGACTGGTTGAGAGGTAAGATCAATATATGGAAACAGGGCTTGTAAAAATAAATTGAAAAATATTAGCAAATAAGTGATGTGCATTTTAATGCACGGTAAGATAACCTTATTATATAAGATGACACTCAGGATTGGCAAGTGGCAGTTCCTCAGAGTAAGAAGGCCTTGGGATTCTATTCAGACTCAATCAACCAGTCACCGGTCACCAAATATCTGTGGGCCTTGATTTTCATCCTTCGAATGAAGAGATTAGAGTAAATGATCAAACTTGTTTTTCTGCTTCTGGCAGAAGTCCAAGATACAATCTTAATTAAATCAGCATCAAGAAAACCAAAGGGAAAGTTCTGCCCTAGTTGAACATGTTTAGGAAATCAAAGATTAACTCCTTGGATACATTTCTTTCAGGTTTTTAATGAGCACTGTGTCAAGTCCTGGGAATTCAGAAATAGATCCCAGAAAGCAAGGTCCAGATAGAGAAATATACAGAACCCAGGAATCGAACCCAAATCTCCTGCATTGCAGGCAGATTCTTTACCATCTGAGCTACCATGGAAGCCCAAGAATACTGGAGTAGGTAGCCTATCCCTTTTCCAGGGGATCTTCCTGATGCAGCAATCGAACTGAGGTCTCTTGTATTGAAGGCGGATTCTTTACCAGCTGAGCTACCAGAGAAGCCCAATAATTATTTTTAGTTTTTCTTTTTTTTCCCTTGGCTACACCAGGTCTTAGTTTGTGGCACACAAGATCTTTAGTTGCAGCATGGGGGATCTAGTTCCCTGACCAGGGATTGAATCCTGGCTCCCTCCATTAAGAAGTTTGGAGTCTTAGTCAATGGACCACAGGAGAAATCTGGATATATTTCTTGCAGGCTTTTTGTGAGCACTATATGTCAAGTCAGAGGGATTCAGAAATAGATCCCAGAAAGCCAGGTCCAGATAGAGAAATATACAGAATTGATTGTAGTGTCATAAGATCATTACTACCATAGAAATGTAAGCAAAATGTCTTTGAAACATACAGAAAAGAGAAGGCAGCACCCATTTAGCTTTAGGTTCACATAATGAGTACTTGATGTATGAGATGAGTTTATCAAGAGGAAGATTTGAGATGAGAACATGAAGGCCCAAGGTTTGAATGTTCTGAGGCGAGGAAGCTTGTTTGGGAAACATTATTTCTGTGTGATTGGAACATGAATATTAGGACAAAAATCACGAGGGCCCTTTGAATATACCATTTTATACTATTTAGATCTACCTTGTATAAAATGAGGATATTTTAAAGATGTTTAAATAGAAGAGTGTTTGGGGCACCTAACTCTAGGGTATATAGAACTGGTTGAAGGATGCTGAGACTCTCAGCAAAAGTTGGGTGGCTGTTAGTCATTCAGGTGAGGGGTTAATAGAATAGGGATGTGAACAGAGACAAAAGTTATGAAAGAACTATTTCAAAGGTTCTATATTACTTGGCAGTTGTATGAGTCACGATGGTTTGGGTTTTGCTGGAATAATGAATAATCTTCAAATATGAGGGCTTAAAACAACAAAAGTGTATTTCCCACTGAATATACATAACCAATCCGAGTAGGAATTTAGAGGGAGGTACTCAGAAATTCTTTGCTATCCATAGTCATTCAGGGACTTCTGTTGACTGGTTCCACAGTCACCACGTCAGGTTTAAATGAACAGGGCACATCACACACTGTGCGTAAAAGCTGCATCCTGAAAATGACCCACTTCACTTCTGTACACAGTACATCCTGTTAGCACTTCAACTCATTTGTACTGTGCCAAGTCCCTTCAATCATGTCTGACTCTTTGCAACCCTATGGACTACAGCCCGCCAGGCTCCTCTCTCCATGTGGCTTTCCAGGTAAGAATCATGGAGTGGGTTGCCATTTCCTTCTCCAGAGGATCTTGCCCACCCAGAGATCAAACCTGAGTCTCTTACTTCTCCAGCATTGGCAAGCAGGTTCTTTACCATTAGCCTCACCTGGAAAGTCCCATTGTCATGATGAACTTCAAGGGAGTATCAAAGTGCAATCCTATAGGGCTCTGAAGATGAGAACTTGAATTAGAGGAGCAATTCTAATAACTAATTCTAATAGCAAATAAGGGCTTCCCTGGTAGCTCAGACAGTAAAGCGTCTGCCTGCAATGCGGGAGACCTGGGTTCGATCCCCGGGTTGGGAAGATCCTCTGGAGAAGGAAATGGCAACCCACTCCAGTACTCTTGTCTGGAAAATTCCATGGATGGATGAGCCTGGTGGGCTACAGTCCATGGGAATGCAAAGAGTCGGACATGACTGAGCAACTTCACTTCACTTCGATAGCAAATAATTGGATTTGGAGGAAACAGGATGAGAGAAGTTAGGACAACTTAGATATTTTTAGCTGGGACTTTTATTTCTGCAGGCTGGTCTTTATTCTGTGTGTGACAAATTTTACTTCTCTGTATTCCCTCTTTTCCAGGAAGCTCTCCTTTACCATGACTAGATGGGGGCCAGGGCTTCCCAAATGGCACAGACAGTAAGGAATTTATTGCAATGCAGAAGACCTGGGTTTGATCTTCAAGTTGGGAAGATTCCCTGGAGGAGGGCATAGCAACACACTCCAGTATTCTTGCTTGGAGAATCTCCATGCACAGAGGAGCCTGATGGGCTGAAGTCCATGGGGTCCCAAAGAGTCGGACACGACTGAGCAACTAAGCACATCACAGATAGGGGACCACAGTTAGATGTCTTCAGTGGTATGCTGACACATATTTAATAATTGGCTCTCTTCTGGGGGGATGTTTGATAGTATATTTGTTGAATATGTTTGGATATATTCAACAAATAAAATTTGTTGAATTTGCTGGTATAGATACTCCCACCATGGCAAACCACAAGCTATCAATGTGATGCCAACACATAAAGTTGGTAAGAAATGCCCAGCAGAATGCCATTATATGGCATTTCCACCATATGTGTGCAACTTAAATAAACTCAGGTGTAGATAATTGTTGATGTTGTTCAGTTGCTCAGTCCTGTTCGACTCTTTGCCACCCCGTGGACTGCAGCATGCCAGGCTTCCTTGTCCTGCATCATCTCCTGGAGCTTGCTCAAACTCATGTCCATTGAGTCAGTGATGTCATCCAACTATTTCATCCTCTGTTGTCCCCTTCTCCTCCTGCCTTCAGTCTTTCCCAGCATCAGGGTCTTTTCCAATGAGTCGGCTCCTCGAATCGGGTGGCCAAAGTAATGGACCTTCAGCTTCAGCATCAGTCCTTCCAATGAATATTCAGGGTTGATTTCCTTTAGAATAGCCTTGTTTGATCTCCTTGCTGTCCAAGGGACTCTCAAGAGTCTTCTCTAGCACCACAGTTTGAAAGCATTAATTCTTTGGCACTCAGCCTTGTTTATGATCCAACTCTGACATCTATACATGACTACTGGAAAAAACATAGCTTTGAGTATACAGATATTTTTCGGGAAAGTAATGTCTCTGCTTTTTAATATGCTATCTAGGTTGGTCATAGCTTTTCTTCCAAAGGAGCAAATGTCTTTTAATTTCATGGCTGCAGTCACCATCCAGAGTGATTTTGGAGCCCAAGAAAATAAAGCCTGTCACTGTTTCCATTGTTTCCCCATCCATTTGCTGTGAAGTGATGGGACCTGATGCCATGATCTTTGTTTTTTGAATGTTGAGTTTTAAGCCAGCTCTTTCACTCTCCTCTTTCAGTTTCATCAAGAGACTCTTTAATTCCTCTTGCTTTCTGCCATAAGGGTGATGTCATCTGCATATCTTAGGTTATTGATATTTCTCCTCATGGTCTTGATTCAAGCTTGTGTTTCATCCAACTGAGCATTTCACATGATGTACTCTGCTTGTAAGTTAAATAAGCCAGGTGACAATATACAGCCTTGACATACCCCTTTCACAATTTAGAACCAGTCCACTCTTCCATGGCTGGTTCTAATTGTTGCTTCTTGATCTGCATACAGGTTTCACAGGAGGCAGGTTAGGTGGTCTGGAATTGCCTTCTCTTGAAGAATTTTCCACAGTTTGTTGTGATCCACACAGTCAAAGGCTTTAGTGTAGTCAGTAAAGCAGAAGTAGGTGGTTTTTTCTGGAATTCTGTAGCTTTTTCTATGATCTAATGGATGTTGGCAATTTGATCTCTGGTTCCTTTGCCTTTTAAATCCATCTTGTACATCTGGAAGTTCTCGATTCATTCTGTTGAAGCCTATTTTGAAGGATTTCAAGCATTACTTTGCTAGCATGTGAAATGAGTGTAATTGTGTGGTAGTTTAAGCTCTTTGGCATTGCCCTGCTTTGGGATTGGAGTGAAAACTGACCTTTTCCAGTTCTGTGGCCATTGTGTTTTCCAAATTTGCTGGCATATTGAGTGTAGAACTTTAACAGTTTCATCTTTTAGGTTTTAAAATAGCTGAACTGGAATTCCATCACCTCCACTAGCTTTGTTTGCAGTGATTCTTCCTAAGGCCCACATGACTTCACATTCCAGGATGTCTGGCTCTGGGTGAGTGATCACACCATCATGGTTATCTGGGTCATGAAGATCTTTTTTGGATAGTTCTTCCGTGTATTCTTGCCACCTCTTCATAATATCTTTTGCTTCTGTTAGGTCCATATCGTTTCTGTCCTTTATTGTGCTCATCTTTGCATGAAATATTCTCTTGGTATCTCTAGTTTTCTTGAAGTGATCGCTAGTCTTTCCTATTCTATTGCTTTCCTCTATTTCTTTGCTTTCCTCTATTTCTTTCACTTAAAAAGTCTTTCTTGTCTCTCCTCACTATTCTCTGGAACTCAGCATTCAGATGCAGATGTTGTTGTTTAGTCGCTAAGTCCCATCAGACTCTCTGTGACCCCCTGGACCTCAGCATGGCTGAGGCTCCCTGTCCTTAACTATCTCCCAGAGTTTGCTCAAACTCATGTGAAATTGAGTCGGTGATGCTATCCAACCATCTCATCCTCTTTCACTTTCAGTGATATATTGCTATTAATGAAATAATTAGGAAGTTATAGAGTTTTGAGTATTTATTACCTCTGCTTTAACTCTAGTTGTAAGTTGGTCTGAATTAGTTTTTAATAATGGCTGTATTCAATGACTGGTTTTCAAAAATTCTGAAAAGTTTGTAGTTGGCTGTTGCAAGCGCTCACAGCCTGGCTCCTGCACATCCCTGCAGCTTTTTCCTCTGCACTCACATGACGTTCCTTACTTGTTCCATTATTGCTTTTATCAACTTTATCTTAATTATTCACTTACCCATCTGTCTTCTACACTGGACAGTGATCTCTCAAGGCAAAGTGTCTTGTCCTGCTGTGGAAGGTTTTAGTGCTTGACATGGTATCTGGAACACAAAATAAAGTCAGTAAATACTAATTGAGATAATGAATACATGAAAACATGTTTTTCATGAAGTAAGCAAATCAGTGGTTTCTTTTTTTCACTGACCCCTGTTTGCAGGGGCCAAGTCATTTCATTTTATTAAGAAAGAGCCACTCCACACATTGCTCTTATGTTAAGCTCTCCCTACCTGCAAAATACTCAGCTGTTGAAAAGAAATATCTTCGAGCCTGGATTTGTTCCTTGGGTGCGTGCCAGGTTCATTTGAAAACATCTCAAGGTGAATGTGTGTTCAAGACCTGGACTGTAGCTTTAGAGAATTCTGTTGTTCTTTTTGGAGTTTTATTATTACATTTTCCTATGTAAATTTTATATAATCATTTCAATTTTATTTTGGTCTCCCAAAGGAGATGTTATTCAAAACGGCAGTTCTGTATTATGCTATATTCATATCCTTTTAACCTGGCACATCATTGGTCATATCAGAGTGACTAAAACTATTTAGGATTTGACTGTTTCTATACCAGGTAAAATAAATCCAGTATTACTTTCTGAAGCCCCTTATTTATCTTCTAAAGTTTCCATTTAATGAGTTAGTTATATCTTTATTATAGGAATGCCATTGCATTCTACTTTGAGTTTAGTAGGTGAAAATCTCATTGCGTTGTGATTTTGTTTGTAGCTTGATTCACTCAGGATCTTGACACTGACTTAAAGTCGTCTTCCCAGTGTACATTCAGCTGAACTAGCACTGCAAACACAGCAGACCACTGCAGCTAAGAGTGAGAGTGCACCGCATGACAAATTGCAGATACTTGCTATAGCTGGATTATTAGACTCCTTATCTAAATTGTTTACATGTCAAGTTTCTTTGATAGCCCAGGGTAATTTGGATAAATGAACCTCCCAGTCAGTAATTGCATTTCCCTAACAGTGTTTTAGTGAATGTACGTAAAAGGTCATAATTGCTTCCACCAGCTCTCTGTCCTGCAGCATGTCACAACCCCGGGTTCTGATAGCGTCTGACACTTATTGTTTAAGTCATATATTTCTAAAAGCAGAGGCCTCTGCAAGGTCTTTTCCCAAATGCTACTGTCTCAAGCTGCAAGGAGTAAAAAACCAGATTATGTCTGCAACTTTCCATGGATGTCATACACATTTATGGGAAAGTTCGAATGTTTGACCTCAGGAATTATCAAATGGACAATATGAAACAGAATCTCTAGACACTGCAGGGTGCAGAGGGGGCGGGAGCTTTCAGCCTCGCCCTTCCTCTCAAGATGTGGCCACACCCACCGAGAGGTTGTCCTGCCCTTTCCTGGAGGAGAGTCCTGTTCTCCTGAGTGCTTGCTGAAATCCATGGGTATTCATGAGCAGGTGTTGTCTGAGGCAGACAGGGACAGGAAGGGAAGACAGTATGCTATAGTTCTTTATCAAAAGAAGAAAAAGAAAAATCATTGTCTTACAGGTTTGTAAAAATTTGTAAAAATTGACCTTATTATTCCCCATCAGCAGGCATTGGTTTCAAATTCCTACCATGTAAAATTCAGCTGTATTATAAGTTAAAACCCATAGATGTGTCTCCAAAGAAGTCCCAACAGAACGCTTCTGTGTACCAGTGTATGTATATGTGTGGCAGGGGTTGTGGGGGGTGTCTATATTATGAAATATTATATGAAATTCTGTTCATCATTTAACCCTTTTAAAAAGTTGGTAACACATATTAATATACTTTAGAGTCTCTGAGAAATCCTCCAGGAAAAATTATGTGTGTGTTTATTCAATCTATTACTTCCCAAACAGGGTCCACTCAGGGAACAAAAATTACCCAGTAATTCACACTAAGGGGTTTGATTATTCATGATGGCAAGATTGGAGTAAAAATCAGGCTGGCTTCTAAAAAGTAAGGAAAGCTCCAAAGACTGTATGCATTGCAGATATAAGGAGCTGCTGTGGCCCTGGGGATAAAAGTGTTCACAGTAAGCCTCATCCTCCTCCTCAAGGCTGAGATCCAGATTGCACTGGGGGGTTGTGGAGCTGTTGAAAGTTAACCATTTTCTATGAAAACATATTATCTTTAACATCAGTATAGTTTATTCCTACTTTTGGTTAAGTGAAATCACATAGAAATAGAAGAGCAATGTGTTGGAATAGAGTATTTGGGGATAGTTTTTAAAACTTTTTGTTTTAAGTTCATTTCTCCCGTTGACTATTATATGATATGAATCCTGGTATTATTAAGTCAGAACAGACAGCAGTAGATGGACTATTACTTTTCAACACTAATGTCCCCCTTCCCTTGATGCCACCTTAAGAGGTGAGTATATTGAGGCAACAATGTTGCAACAGAATAAGGGGAATAGGGGAAGGTACTTGTTTTTAGGGATGAACTCTGGGAGGCGCCATTGAATGGCGGGATATTGCCAAGCTCTGACTTTTTTTTTTTTTCCTCCAATTATTTTTATTAGTTGGAGGCTAATTACTTTACAGTATTGTAGTGGATTTTGCCATACATTGACATGAATCAGCCATGGATTTACATCCTGATCCCCCCTCCCACCTCCCTCCCCATCCCATCCCTCTGGGTCATCCCAGTGCACCAGCCCCGAGCACTTGTCTCATGCATCCAACCTGGACTGGCGATCTGTTTCGCACTTGATAATATACATGTTTTGATGCTGTTCTCTCAGATTATCCCACCCTCGCCTTCTCCCATAGAGTCCAAAAGTCTGTTCTATACATCTGTGTCTCTTTTTCTGTCTTGCATATAGGGTTATCATTACCATCTTTCTCAATTCCGTATATATGCCTTAGTATACTGTATTGGTGTTTTTCTTTCTGGCTGATTTCACTCTGTATAATGGGCTCCAGTTTCATCCACCTCATTAGAACTGATTCAAATGAATTCTTTTTAATGGCTGAGTAATATTCCATTGTGTATATGTACCATATATTTCTTATCCATTCGTCTGCTGATGGGCATCTAGGTTGCTTCCATGTCCTGGCTATTATAAGCACTGCTGCGATGAACATTGGGGTGCACGTGTCTCTTTCAGATCTGGTTTCCTCAGTATGTATGCCCAGGAGTGGGATTGCTGGGTCATATGACAGTTCTATTTCCAGTTTTTTAAGGAATCTCCACACTGTTCTCCATAGTGGCTGTACTAGTTTGCATTCCCACCAACAGTGTAAGAGTGTTCCCTTTTCTCCACACCCTCTCCAGCATTTATTGCTTGTAGACTTGGATAGCAGCCATTCTGACTGGCGTGTAATGGTACCTCATTGAGGTTTTGATTTGCATTTTGATTGCATGGAGCCTCACACCACTAACCCCTACATTGTTCAAGGGTCAGCTCTCTATATAAGAAATAAAGAATACTGGTTAACTCTTGATTCTCGAGTTTCTCATTAAGTGCTGGGGTCTGTCCTGCCTCTGAAGTGTGCCAGTACAGGGCTGTCTTATCTTTCTGGTGTTTGTGTTGATGTTTTGACAGAATAAAATGATAATATTGTGATAGTATTGTATCACGTAATAAAATTGATGATGATTTATGTCCTGGATATCAGAAGACTGTGCAAGGCATTGATAGATAGAGACTTGTTCCCATAACGACCTGATAGCTGCTCACATCTTTATTAACTATAAGTAAATGTATACATTTTTTAACATTTAGGATGTCATGGATGAAGGACTGGTATGGTGACCAAAAACGTTGTGGTTCAAGAATAACATAGAGATGAGAATGAATATGGTGTTTGTGGCACATTATTTTTGCCCTGTGTACTTTGAACTTTCTAGCCTACCTAAAATGCAGTGTGGTTACCAATAAACTATTCTTCATATCCATGTTTTACATCCAACTCTTTTCCCTCCCCTTCCTCTACTTCTTCCCTCATGCTCCAGGATGCTGAAAGTATATTTTTATGTCTAAACATACAGACAGAGATCTGCTACTTCTCTTATAAATAGTAGCTCCGTGTGTGTGGTATGTACCTTCTCTTACATGTGCAGGAGGCTAGCTTATACTAGAAAGATTTATAACAAATAATATCGCCTCACAGTAGGACAGGCTGTCTAAGCAATAATGGGGGGTTCAATCACGAGTTTGTCCGACATCAGGATGTATTTCTAAACTGAGTAGGAGAAAGGCCCAGGTGACATATGTGATTCCTTCCACTTACAAGGTTGCGATTCTGAGCAGATGCTAATTTCAAAGCAAATTAGAATCAAAACACAATTTCAGTGAGCAGGTAACTAGACAAAGTTCTCCAGCTGTTCTATAAATCTCTTTGCCCATAGGGTTGGTTATCCTAATATTTTAATTTTTTATTTCTTCCTTCATGCAAAAGCTTATTTTCTTTGAGGTATCTTAATATTTCCAAGACTCACAGCCTTCCTTGCAGACTGTAGGCATTATTAGTAAGTATCCTATCTTGCCACTGGTGTGTTAGGGCTCCACCTGAACCAGTCTAAAAAAGCTACTTGTTGTTTAGTCACTAAGTCTTGTTTGACTCTTGTAACCCATGAACTGTAGGCAGCCAGGGTCCTCTGTCCATGAAAGAAATTTTCCAGGCAAGAATACTGGAGTGGGTTGCCATTTCCTTCTTCAGGATGGGATCTTCCCAGCCTAGGGGTTGAACCCAGATCTCCTGCATTGCAGATGGATTCTTTACTGTTTGAGGGCATGTCAGCTGTGTGCCAGCACTACAGACTTAGATTTGAATCCACTTCCTCAATTTAATAACTGAGTGATCTTCAGTAAGGCATCTCCGTTTTCATTTTGAAAGAATCTTATGTCCATTTTATAAGACTCGATATTTTAGGCATCTGCTTCCAGTAAAGCTGGGGTAACACGGACTGTATTTGCCTCCCAACTGAAACAAGTGAAAAACAAGCTAGATCATAAAATAACTGTTTTCAAAACAGGGCATCAGGCTATAGAGGGAAGTGATCCTCGGAGATGGGAAGTAAACTAGCAATGTCTGACTCATGCTGGGTTTTCTGAAACAATTTTATCAGCAAACCTTACATTGTATCTAATTTATGATTTATTAAACTTTAATACGTTAAATACTTTTCAAACAGTATTTAACTTTTAGAATGTACCAGTATTATGCATAGATGTTTATGTATTAGCAGTGTATTGTATTCAAATGGAAGTAGAAAATTCTAGTATGTGAAATACATATATCATTTATAAATAAAACTACTACCATTTAAATATTTTCTTGGTTAAGATCAAAGTTTGAAAAGCCTTCTGACTTCTTTTATCCTTCCAGGAAATTTTTGGTGGAATGAGCCTTAAAAATCTCTCCAATATTTATCCTTATTTGCAGCAGTATTAATGTTTATTTAATCCATTCATTTATTAAAATAGTTTGTTTTTAATTAATAAACTGTACTGTGGCTTCATAGAACATAACCAAAATCTTTAATCTGCTTTAATGTGAGTGTGCATGGTGAAATCTAATCACAGAAGTCTTGAACTTTGCCTTTAAGTAATTCTAATGGGATAATTATAAGCTTCTAACAAATTATATTCCCTAGATTAATACTGGGATCTGAAGATTTACCACAGTTTCTCTTCTAAGTGGTCATTGTTGTATTACTTGTTCCTTTCTGATTTAGGCTAAGCATGGCAGATTAAATGCTAAAGTGTCTCTAATAATGAAATTAAAAGATTGTGTATCTAGTAAGATGCTTTGGTCAAGAGTATGTGACTAAACAAAAGGCAGTCAGAACCCTAATAATTCTTTTCCAGATATATATCTTCAAGTGTTTGGTTACTTAAAAAGTATTTATTGAGGGCCTCATATGGATTAGGCACCTTACCAGGTGCTCAACATATAGCTGTAAGCATAGAGATAAGAGTTTGTGCACTCAGGAGCTTAGGTTCTAGAGGGGAGAGGCAAATAAAGAAAGAAAGAAATGCAAGAACCAAGCATGTGTGTGTGTGGTGTCATATCGCAATAAGCCAGGAATAAAATAAGGCAACAAAGGGGATAGAGAGTGTGCAGTGTGAGAAATTTTATTTTTAGTAGGGTGGTCTGGGAAAGCCTCATCAAAAAGTTGACTTTTAAGTAGAGATTTAAGGGGGTTTAAGTAGAGATTTAAAGAAATTTAAGACAGTGAGATCTAGACACGTCCTTAAGAAGGAGTTCCAGGCAGAGGACGCAGCAGGGGCAGAATTGTTGAGGCAAGATATGTTCACTGTGTTTGTTTGTGTTTGTTTTAAGGAGCTTCAGCTCTTTGTGAACCAGAGTTAGCAGGGGACCAGTAAGCGAGATGAAGTTAAAGAGGAATTGGAGACAAATAGTGAGGGTGGCCTAAAGATTCACCTTTACTCTCAATGGGATAGGTAGTCATTGGAGAGACTTGAACAGAGATGTGGCATGATAAGAATTCTGTTTTAAAAGGATCACTGTGACCAGTTAAGAATAGACTGTAGGTATTAGGGTAGATGCAGAGAAACCAGTTAAGAAGCTATTACAATAAACAGGCCAAAAATCATGGCAGTTTGGACCAAGTGGTCTTCAACTTGTAAACACAGAATCCACATTATTTGCTGAAGGATTAGACGCAGATTGGGAAGGAAAAGCTTTGATTTTGTTTTTAGCTGAGTATATGGGAAAGTGATGTTGTCATTCACAGAGATGGGAAAGTCTGCAAGGTGTGAACACCTTTGCAGCAAGAGATTCGGAGTTTGATTCTGATGACTTTTGAGGTGCCCACTACACGTGTAATTAGCTGTGCTGATATAGGAGTCTAAAGCACAGGGAGGAGACTTAGCCTTGAGATGTGTGTTTGGAAGTTGTCAACATCGCCTGGGATGAGCTCACCTAGAAAGGGAGTGAACGCAGAGGAGAGTTCTGAGACCGACTTTGGAAGACCGCAGTGTGGGAGACTCAGGAGGTGCGGCTGTTTTGAGTAGGAGCAAGACCAGGAATGAAGCAGCATAGACAGCCCGTAAAGAAGTATGAGGCAAATGCCTTGGCTCTTTACCAGTAATGTTCAGGATGTGGCTTTTGTGTAGGCTACCATTCTGCAAAACATACGGGACAAAGGCGAATGACCATTTTTAACATAACATGTGACTCATTTTATGTGCTCCACGTGGTAGAGTGTTGACTGATGACAAATTTGAGGGAAAAAACATTATCAGCTTACCATTTCTTGGCCATGTGTAGCACCAAAAACAATATTTAGATCCTTCTTCCCTAGGCAGATTGAAAATGTGGCTTGACAGAATTTGGTTTTACTTCTAAATGATGAAGCAATGGGCTTTCCCCAACCCTGCAAAGTGGACATGGAATTTAATAGCAGTGTTCTCACATATGATGAACAGAATCAGGATTGATTCTCTGATTATCTGTGTTGGGTCTGGCACTGTGCTTGCCATCAAATGAGCAATGGTGAACAGGATAATCTCTCAGTGTGCAAGCTTTGGGGGAACAGTGTAGTGTGAAAAGTGATTTATTTGTGGAAGTAGAAGGAACAAAGGATGCTCATATCAGGGACATGGAATCTAATCTTAAGGTCTAAGCAAGAACTTCCCCCAAAGCAATTCAAACACTGGCATTAAATACCAACATTCCTCAGGACCATTTAAATGCATACACTCTGCTTTCTTAATTCTTGTCTTATGATGATTTTCCTTACTTTTGCTCTAGGCCATTCCACAGTTTGGCAAAAATGTTGCTCAACCTCTTTTGCTACATGAAAGGCATCTTTATGCCTAGACCCTTCCACATGCAGTGTTTCGTATGCTGCTGCTGCCTTTTTTTTTTTTTTTTTTTCAGCTCTTTAAAATGCAGTTTATTAGTAAGCATGAGACATGCTCTTTGAGACAATGTAAAGGCTGTTGAGTCTGGCTATGGAGGGAACAACTGCTTCATTGCTTGCCCCAGGAGCAAGTCATTTCAGTAGTACCATATTTATCCAACAAGAGTCTGAAAGGAGAAGTAAACATCTCCAGGCTAATGGTATAATGATATCCTAACTTCTTTGGCTCTAAGCATCAAAATTAATGAAGTTATGAGACAATAACACCGTTATGCATAGACTTCTTACTCTATAGTTTGCAGATTTTATGCAGATGCACTTAATAGGAATCAAACTCTATCCATTTGTGTATTTTTTAACCTACACAGAGCATTTGTTTGCTCTAGATTAAGAAAACACATATTGCCAAAGCAGGAGGAATTCTTTTAATGATTTCTAGAAATGTTCAAACTGGAATTTATTTTCTTCCACTTAAAGTAGGAGCTCCGTTTTAGTACAGCAGATCTCTGATTAATTAATTAGTAAAGTTATTTTGTGTAATTTATTAAGAGCTTGCTACGTGCCAGGTGCTTTGCTTGGAAATCCACAACTTAGGAAAAACACAGTTTTTGTCAGAATTTAGCAATAATTATTGTACAGTTTTAAGGTGGAAAAAGATCCTTATGTAGAAGAAAACTATTGCAAAAAAAAGTTTTTTGGGTGTCCTCTGCTTTCACTTTTAGAGAAGATGTGATGAAATATCAAAATGATAAGGTTGTTTGTTTAGGCTATACGTATAATCTATTTACTTCTGATAAAGCAAAGATTGCTGGACTTTGTTCCAAAGTAACCCTCCACGTTTGTCAGAAGGTGGAAGGCTTATGTCTACCACTTTGCCAGAGTGAGTCATGTCAAAGATAGTGATTCTATCTTTGAATGTCTCTTTCTCTTCAAATGGTCTACTGGCCATAGATGATTTCATTTTGCCGGCTTTGTAGCTGATTTTTTTTCTTGCTTTTTTTTTTTTTTTTAACATTGAGCATTTTATGGATGACTTCTGAGTGTGAGTCTGAAAAATACAATTTTCCAGCTATACTCGAAAACACCAGTTCCAGATTTTTATTCACAAGTTGTGTGAATGTTGTGACAGTCAGTCTAAGAAAGAAAAAACAAAAAGCTGGAGTTTTTCTCTAGAGATGGTTTTGAAATATTTACTGAGACGTCTGATTTTTGGATCTGTGTTTTGATGGAGAGTTATTGACTTACAAGAAACCTGCAATTCCTTAACAATAATATTAGGCATCAGAGCATTGTGAAGGCAGAGGTGTCAAACAAATAATCACTAAGATTTAATACGTTTGGAGGCTGAATGGGGTTGAGTAAATACAGAGTTGGAGTGTTTTGATGTCTCACAGGAACTTTTATGAAGCTAAAATGTTTACGAAGCAGGTCCAAAGAGGAAGGAATGCGGACTGAGAAGTGGAAGCTCAGCAGATAATGTAGAGGGAAAAAGATAAGACCAGAAATACAAAGTCCTTCCTCTGGCTTTTGGTTATGATGTGGTCGCCACACTACCCAAATGCTGAGATGTGAAGCACGCTGTGCCAGTCGCTCCTTGGAGCTCTCAAATGAGGTTGATGTGTTGTTTTATTCTTCAGTGAGTGGCAGGTATTAACCTTGAAGTCTTCATTAGCCCTTCACTCCAGAATAAAAATACTACGAAGCGTTATGTGTGAGGTGCAGTTTTTACTAAAGGAACACAAGCCTGTGTACTAAATCTAATAATTTAATAGCAATCCCTAGACCAGCAGAAAGGAGTATTTTTTTTTTTTCTCCTAGAACTCTAAAAGTTTGAAGATGACTGGAGATGTAAAATGGGCCTCACAGAGTTTACATGGGGAGGCACTGTCAAATGATATTTTATCACAACTATATGCAGAAATGCAACACTTCATTGTATAGTCACAGTTCAGCTAAAGTTTTAGCTGCTGTTTATGTAATGAGAATTCATGTATGATGAATGTCAAGCATGCACTGTTTATCTCACATGCCTTATTTATAACTCTTTTCACAGCACTGTAGGGTTATATATAGGTGGTCTCGAGGCTGAGAAAGGCCAAGAAAATGTCCTTTGGGTAAATAGTGTTAATAAGGTGGACAGCTGGAATTCAAACTCTGGCTTTCATGATTACAAAACCCTTTTTTTCTATTTCTGCATCTCATTGGTTCTCAGGAATCACTTATTACCTGGGCTCTGTGATAGTTGGCTCAGGTATGTCTGATCAAAGAGAAGAGATGCATGGGTCCTGAGTCCTCAAAAGCATTTACCGTCATTTATATACATTTGGTCCCAGTTCAGGACCTCCTTTGAGTCTTTTCTCTAACCCATGAGGCATTCCCCTATCCTGATGATCTTCCCTACAAGTTGTATCATTATTCAGGCCCTTCCAGTATTGTTCGCTGTTCAGTGGCTTAGTCATGTCCAAGTCTTTGCGACTTCATGGACTGCAACACGTCAGGCTTCCCTGTCCTTCACTTTCTCCTAGAGTTTGCTCAAACTCATGTCCGTTGAGTTGATGATGCCATCCAACCATCTCGTCCTCTGTCACCCCCTTGTCCTGCCCTCAATCTTTCCCAACATCAGGGTGCTTTCCAGTGAGTTGGCTCTTTGCATCCTGTGCCACAGTATTACAGATTCAGCTTCAGCATCAGCCCTTCTAATGAATATTCTGGGTTGATTTCCTTTAGGATTGACTGCTTGCTTGCTCTCCTTGCTGTTCAAGGGACTCTCAAGAGTCTTCTCTTGAGAGAAGAGAAGCCACAGCACCACAGTTTGAAAGCATCAATACTTTGGCACTCAGCCTTCTTTACGGTCCAACTCTGACAGCTGACATGACTACTGGAAAAACCATAGCTTTGTCTATACAGACCTTTGTGGGAAAAGTGATGTCTTTGCTTTTTAATACGTACCTAGGTTTGTCATAGCTTTTCTCCCAATGAACACGCATCTTTTAATTTCATGGCTTCAGTCACTGTCTGCAGTGATTTTGGAGCCCAAGAAAATGAAGCCTGTCACTGTTTCCATTTTTTCCCCCCATCTGCTTGCCATGAAGTGATGGGACTGGATACCATGATCTTAGTTTTTTGAATGTTGAATTTTGAGCTAGCTTTTTCACTGTCCTGTATCACCTTTATCAAGAGGCTCTTTAGTTCCTCTTTGCTTTCTGCCATAAGGGTGGTGCCATCTACATATCTGAAGTTATTAATATTTCTCCCAGAAATATTGATTCTAGCTTGTGCTTCATCCAGTCTGGCATTTCACATGATGTACTCTACATATAGTTTAAAGAAGCAGGGTGACAATATACAGCCTTGATGTACTCCTTTCCCAATTTTGAAGCAGTCTAGTACAAGGCCTGAAGATTAAATTGAGTCAGTGATACCCTTGGCTCCTTTCCTATGGATCGTAATACAATCGCAGCACATCAAGGCCTTAACACTATCACAGAGAAAAAGCCTTGAAAATGTAAACTCAAGGGAAGCAGTGCGTTTTTCATAGTGTAGATGCAATACCAAAAGGGCCACAACCCAGTAATTTCCCTGGTGAGTCTGTTACGTTGAAGTTGATTGAAGAGTCAGGAGGGAAGTCCTGCACTTACCTTGGAGTAGATTGTATGTGTGGCCAGTAGTTTAGATGTGCAAATGCTATAACTATGTTTGTGAATTTCCACATGTTGTGAATTCTTTTGTTTAACCTTGTTTCCTCCATTTCCAAACATCCCATTATGGAGAAGTATCTCCATAAATACACCAAGTTAAACACTTACACCTAATATCACTAGCTATGGAGTTAAAAACTTGTCAAAAGAGAAATTACTATACAGAAAGAGAGAAGCAGCAGTGGCTATTAGCATAATGTTCTCTTGCAACTCTTGTTTACTCATTTGGGTCCCACAGACTCTGCCTGAGAAATTTGGGAGATAGATACATTTTAACGGCACAGAAAAAAAGTTTTTTTTTAGTTTTAGTAAGTTTTTAGCTTTAGTACATTTTTTTTAGTTTTTTAGTAAGTGGGGTCTGAATCAGCATGATTGAAGAACTTTTACCATCTATGTGAACTTATGACCCCTGGAAAAATAAATGAGATTGGGAACTAAGGCAGCAGATGACCCATTTGATCTTTCTACATTTGCTTTATGAAATGTATATAACGTAAAGATGTAGGTAAGCACATAAGTAGGTGAGTAGATGCATATTCATATATACATAGACATATAGATGGGTTTCCCAGGTAGCACTAGTGGTAAAAAACTCACCTATCAATACAGGAGATGTAAGAGATGCAGGTTCAATCCCCAGGTCAGGAAGATCCCCTGGAGGAGGGCATGGCAATCCACTCCAGTATTCTTGCCTGAAAAATCCTATGGACAGAGGAGCCTGGTGGACTGCAGTCCATAGGGTCCCAGAGAGTTGGACGTGATGGAAGCAACTTAGCACACACATAGACATATAGATGTAATGATCCTTGTGGAACTTATTTTGTCTGAAGATGGCCCTTTTCTTACATGTTGCTAAGACTGAAATCGTTTGGCCTCCTCTCTTTGACACTAGACATACTGCAGATGTATTTATAGTTATAATAATTGAAATAATGTTCAGTCATCAAGTGGCACACAAATATTACCATGGGATGTGGAAATAGCGAAATGTGATAGATGACGTAAAATGGCCGCAATAGCATGTTTTCAGGAGACTTCACAGAGGTATAACAGCCTGCATGGGGTGGGGGTGAGGTGCACGGGGGTGGTTTCAAGACAGTCAGACAGCCACCATCCTCTCTCGAATCAGGGAAACGCAGGGCAGCAGCCAGCAGTGCAGTCTTGCCAAATTTGCTTTTACAATTTGAACTGACTTGTGATTTCTCTATTTTCAATTGAAAATTCTGGTGGTTGCCCAAATGGTATGTGGGATTAAACCTGCATAAGCTAATGAAAAATAAGAGCACTTTGGCATCCAGGGAGCCCGTCACGCCGTTCCCTTTCCCTCCAGGTTCACTCATGTCTCTGTGCTGTTGAGGTGCTGCTCTCTCCCTCCTCAGAATATGGGCTGTCCTTGCTTTCTCTTTTAACCACTTGCAAAAAGCCTACTCATTTTCCTAAAATTCATTGCAAACTCCTTTTAGTAACGCCTACCCTGAACACATGGTCCCTCCTCTCCTCTCTCCATCTCATATCCCCAAACCTTGGATCTAACCGCCTGTGATGCACTGGAGTGGTTTTCACATCTCTCTTCTCAGTTGGACCATAGAGTCAAAAATTCAGAGCTGGCTTCAGTGCATTTGTATAGCTTTTTTGGTGCCTAGCCATAGAATGAATAAATGAGTGGTATTTCATCAAATATCTCTGTGTTTTTTGTTGTCCCCCTGATGAAAGACTGAATAATGAGCTCAATGGAATAGTAATTTTACCAAATATGACATTTACGATCTTAAGAACTCTTAGGTTTTAGTGAAAATCAGAAAATGGATATCTTTGAGATAAAATAATCTGTCTCTTTTTACACCAGTGATGTACTCGCATAAATAAAACACATAGGCCGTGCTTACAGCACCTTCAAAGATAAGCATTATCTAAATGCAAAGTCATGTCTTACAAATATGACATGTAATTGGGAGGAAATTATCTTTAATATGGTCATGAGTATGACTTTATGTTGGTTTATTATTATGGAAGAAGGAAATGATTGTGTAGACCATGTGAATAATAAATGCCGAATTTATAACTAGGCTTTATCGGTATGGCAGAAAAAGTGTTATTGGATGTATTAGAGTTATATCTGGAGGCTTGAACTCAACAACATAATGATAAAAACCAAGAAGCGTTTGATAATTATAAGGTAGGTGAATTTTTATGTGGTATTTCTGCCAGTTGACCAAGAACTTCAGCTCTGATACTTGCCCCCCAAATTACTTATTTTCAAAAATTGTGTGGCTGAAATATATTTTATTTTAACTGATTAAAATATGCAAACTATGTTGATTAAAACTGACATTGAACTTTGTAAAGTGTATCACTAAAGTTGGTACCTAGTCTAATGCTTCCTTTTTAGTTAATGCCTTGTCAATACTTAGAGTTCCTTTGTTTGTTTTTAGAATCTTAGAATACTGAGAAATAAAAACACAAAGAAGAAAATATAAATCACCATCAATCCCTCAAGTGCAGAAGTAATTGTCCATAATCTTTTGATGCAGAGAAGCTGAGTAATTTGGCCAATGATGCACAGCTAGTAAAGATAAAGATGCATTCCCAGGCATCTATACTTTAGATCATTATACCACACTGCCTTCGCTGAACACTTACTTTGTATGTAAACATTGAAATTAGCTTACTGAACAGTTTAAGGAAACATTGAATCAAGCCCCTAAAGTTACATAGCAACTTTAAATCATTCTCTTTTATTGTGAAGCATGGTCATTTAAATCTGTGAGAATAACTTGGTAATCATGGATAGATTCTTCTAATTGAAAAAGAAGAAAAACAGGGAAGGAAGGAAGGTTCTAAAGAGTGAACAAACAGACATTCCAGCATTTGGATATGAAAATCAAGATGGGAGAGTCTGGTTTCAATTTAAATTTTCTTGACATCTATCAGCTATGAGGCCCCATTTGTCTTTGAAGCTGAATACTTTCTTTTATTCTCTTGATCCCCTTATTCTACTTATATTCTATTGCTGCTGCTGCTAAGTCGCTTCAGTTGTGTCCGACTCTGTGCGACCCCATAGACACAACCTACCAGGCTCCCCCGTCCCTGGGGTTCTCCAGGCAAGAACACTGGAGTGGGTTGCCATTTCCTTCTCCAGTGATGAAAGTGAAAAGTGAAAGTGAAGTCGCTCAGTTGTGTCCAACTCTTAGCGACCCCGTGGACTGCAGCCTACCAGGCTCCTCCGTTCATGGAATTTTCCAGGCAAGAGTACTGGAGTGGGGTGCCATTGCCTTCTCCAACTTATATTCTACATGGGGACATTAGTGAAATATGGAAAATACATCATGTGATATTTTCTGTCATACTTATGTGATATGTGATATTTAATGAAATGTCCTAATGTACATTTCTTGAGAATGAAAGATAGAGTTGTGTCTAAACAGAGCCCTGAATAATAGAAAAGAACTCATCCCCAGTTGGTGAATAAACTGGTGTTACAAATACAGAAAAGGTATCAAGTAACTGGCCCTTCTACTATTGTTTCTTTTTCCTATCACAGAAGTTTCTTTTCTCCTCTGCTGATAAAGGGTCATGGTGCAGTGCTGACCTCTGTTGCACCATTGATTTCTAGATGGCTTATGAAAAGTCACATTCATTTATTTTTTCCACAAATGTTTGTTGAGTTTTTTGTTCAGTGAACTACCTCCAAATTACTAGATCCATTGAGCTGGTAATGCAAACCTTGGCCTTATGAAGTACTGTTATTTTCATATTTGCATCCATTCTCACAACCATCACTCCAAGTTCATGCAAGGAGAATCTATAAGCTTTTCTCCCAATAGGTTCTCTATGGAGCATCTGGTAGCAGCAGCTGTAGTGGCAGCAGGCAGATAATAAGTTTAAATTGACTCCCTTATATGTCTTCATGTTCCTCCGAGATGAATGGAGTTCATTTCAGAGTATCCAGGGTATCTTATATAATTAGGTTTCCCTCTATCTCCTTTCCTACTCCTCTCTGACTTTCTTATATTCCATCTCCTATATTGAATATGTGTTTCTTTCATTGATTTCCAATGTTAGGTACCATAATGATTATTGACTACGGGGTTTTCCCTACAAACCATTGCTTCTTTATTGATTCTTTATTAGCTTCCCTGGTAGCTCAGATGGTAAAGAATCTGCCTGCAATGCAGAAGACCTAGGTTCAATAACCCTGGGGCAGAAAGATCCCAGGAGAAGGGAATGGCAACCCACTCCAGTATTCTTGCCTGGAGAATTCCAGGAACAGAGGAGCCTGGTGGGCTACAATCCATGGGGTCGCAAAGAGTCAGATACAATTGAATGACTTTCACTTTGACTTTAGAGTAGCAGTTGTGTTGTGAAACTTAGTATATATCTTTGGCACATTTTGTTTGTTAAGTTCTTGCTTGTAAGGGCTGTCATCTTGAAAATGACTAATGCAGTTTGTATCACTGATGATGCTGTAAGAGAGTAGAATCTGAAAAGTTCAAATTCTGACATCTAAAATTAAGATGCACTAACTCAGGCAACAACAAACTGTGGAAAATTCTTAAAGAGATGGGAATACCAGACCACCTGACTTGCCTCCTGAGAAACCTGTATGCTGGTCAAGAAGTAACAGTTAGAACTGAACATGGAACAACAGACTGGTTCCAACTTGGGAAAGGAGTACGTTAAAACTGTATATTGTCACCCTGCTTATTTAACTTACATGCAGAGTACATCATGAGAATTGCTGGGCTGGAAGAAGCACAAGCTGAAATCAAGATTGCTGGAAGAAATATCAATAACCTCAGATATGCAGATGACAGCACTCTTGTGGCAGAAAGTGAAGAAGAACTAAAGGGCCTCTTGATGAAAGTGAAAGAGGAGAGTGAAAAAGTTGGCTTAAAGCTCAACATTCAAAAAACTAAGATCAGGGCATCTGGTCCCCAACACTTCATGGCAAATAGATGTGGAAACAATGGAAACAGTGAAAGGCTTTATTGTTTTGGGCTCCAAAATCACTGCAGATGGTGATTGCAGCCATGAAATTAAAAGACACTTGCTCCTTGGAAGAAAATCTATGACCGACCTAGACAGCATATTAAAAAGCAAAGACATTACTTTGCCAACAAAGGTCCATCTAGTCAAAGCTATGATTTCTCCAGTGATCATGTATGAATGTGAGAGTTGAATCATAAAGAAAGCTGAGCACCAAAGAATTGATGCTTTTGAACCGTGGTGTTGGAGAAGACTCTTCAGAGTCCCTTGGACTGCAAGGAGATCAAAGCAGTCTATCCTAAAGGAAATCAGTCCTGAATATTCATTGGAAGGACTGATGTTGAAGCTGAAACTCCAATACTTTGACTACTTGATGCAAAGAACTGACTCATTAGGAAAGATCCTGATGCTGGGAAAGATTGAAGGCAGGATGAGAAGGGGACAGCAGAGGATCAGATGGTTGAATGGCATCACTGACATGAGGAACATGAGTGTGAGCAAGCTCTGGGAATTGGTGATGGACAGGGAGGGCTGGCATGCTTCAGTCCATGGGGTTGCGAAGAGTTGGATACGATTGAATGAAAGAACTCAACTGAATCCAGGCAAAACTGAAATTTGAGGATTCAGGAAGGGTTAATTGTAAGTAGGTTTGCTTATTAACATAATCGCTTAGTTTTATTTATACCTTGGTTGGAAAGTTTTGTAGAGTGATTCCACACACTTCCTTCATCATCATTCTTGGGTTCCTGCGATCATAAGAATATCCATGTTCAAGGACAGAGCTTTTTAAATACTTAGCAAAATAGAAGCAGAATCTTTTTGTGAAAGTTTAGACGTGCTTCCTTTGAAGGAAGCTCTCCTAGTTTGTGTCAAGTGTTTTCTTGGGCTTCAGAACTTCTTCGAGTTACTTGGGTTGAAAATGTAATTATCAATTTTTGTCTATAAAAATAGCCATCTTATGTGATTCAGCCTAATAGATATAAATACAAATTTGATAATAACCATGATGTTTAGGTAAGGTGGTATTTTAAATAGGTGTATTTCTCAGATAACCAGAGCTCCCTTCTAATGTTGTGACTTCTCTGTTAACCAGATGAGATGGAACTCTCGCTAAGCACAGTGCCTACTTTCCTCTCTTCCCAAGTAGAATATCCCTACTCTTTCATCAGGGGCCCCATATTATTGCTACAAATATTCTAATCATAATCTAGTTTGATGTTGTAAGATTTTCAAAAGCTTTGAAGTCTGAAGATGTGTATCTGAGAATGTGTTCTTGATTTTTTGGAGTTTTTATCTTTTTGCCCCACTAGTAAACTTCTCTTACATCTGTGTGTTCTACGTGTCTCTGTCCTGCTACAATAAGGGCAGATTCAGGACAAAAGAGACAAAAAGATGCCAGAACTAGGAGAAGATTTGAACTGATCCCAAGTAATGTTGATGATACACTACAAGACAAAGAAGTAATTTGTTAATCATAGATTCAGAGTACAAAACAAACTTGAAATGGAAACTATATTAAAGAAAGAACTATAAGCAGAAATAGAGGTCTGACATATGTGAACACTGATCAAGCGTCTTGAACTCAGAAAACAATGGAAATAAGGTATCAGGTTAATAAGTTAATATGTGCAGACTCTCATCAGTTCAGCCCAGTCAAGAAAAATAAGCAAAGATAGCAGAAATGAAATGAGGGACTCTTGCCTCTCTGTAGCAGTCTCAGGCGTCTGGTAGAGTACAGGTGGCCAAAAACTTGGAAAGTGGGTTTTCCATGGGGGAGAGTCCCATTGGTTCTGATATAGTTAAACTCTTGCAAAGATAAAGACTCAGCTTTTCTAGAGGGTCATACAATGCTCAGTGCATTTAACTTACTACTTATCACCTATTAGATTCTAGGGAGCTATTTAGCTAATATATAGTAAGTTATGCAATTAATTTTGTCAAAATCAAATGTAAAATCTGAGTCACTAGGGCTCTAAGCAAGAATCCACAGAGATCTCATTAATCAAGTCATAGCCATGAACCAATGGTCCTTCCTCAGTAGGGGTGTTGCTTCCCCAGGAGACATTAGGTAATGTCTGGGGACATTTGAGGTTGTCACAATTTGAGGAGGACTTCTGACATTTCATAGGTAGAGGCCAGGGATTCTGCTAAATATTATACAGTGCACAATAAAGTCCACAAAAAAAATTATCTGACCCAAAATAGTATCAAGATTGAGAAACACTGGCTTAGGAAAACTGAGTATTAGAGAAGAATGTGAAATCTGCAAGCACCCTTTGAAGCCTGTAAAACTTCATGGTTTTAGAGGTACTGCTACTGCTGCTAAGGTGCTTCAGTCATGTCTGACCCTGTGCGACCCCATAGACAGCAGCCCACCAGGCTCCCCCGTCCCTGGGATTCTCCAGGCAAGAACACTGGAGTGGGTTGCCATTTCCTTCTCCAATGCATAAAAGTGAAATGTGAAAGTGAAGTCGCTCAGTCAGGTCTGACTCTTCGCGACCCCATGGACTGCAGCCCACCAGGCTCCTCCGCCCATGGGATTTCCCAGGCAAGAGGACTGGAGTGGGGTGCCATTGCCTTCTCCGTTTAGAGGTACAGAATGACATAAACTAAGTAACTCCAATCTGGTGGTTTCACCTTTGGAAGGTCAGTAGGCAAACTGACCCAGCACAAAATCTTGCCTCACCGACTTTATCTGGGTTTGTAGAGAAGTGATTTCTTAGAAGATTTTCTAAACTAACTTATTCTGAGTTCCTAATGGTCAGTTACCTCAGAAGGGAGGAATAGCTGTTAGTAACTGAGAGACAGCAATATTTGGTCATAGCTGTTTACTCCCATCAACAAGCCATTTTAGGAGGCAGGGATGAGTCAGGACCAACATTGGCGGTAAGGAAATTTGACTGTTAATCAGACTGGGAGGTGGAGGATGTGTTCCCAACTGATTTACTTATTGAAGTATGTCTGTCAGATCATCTTATGATTAAGTTCCCTAAAGTCACCTAATAATGAATCCTTCTTAAATAGTTTCAAGGAACCAAATGTCTCTGCCTTTTATCAGAAGCTTGACACTATTCCATGTTGCCGCCATATATGAACTGAGTTACTTTGGCTAATATAGCCAGGGTGTCTCTTAGACCACTATCTTACCATCAAATCTGACCAAGAATGATTTAAATTATTCTTAGCCTTAGCTGTTCCCCATAAGATTGAGGTCATTATAGAAGAGGCTTTTGCATGGCTGCATTAATAAATTTTGCACCCTAATTCCCTCCAGTTAGATGGATCCCTCTACTTTAATGCTGATCTTAAAGAAACCAGAACTATATCAAAGTAACCTGATTTTATAGTTCCTTCCTTAATAAATATTGGAATGAATGGGTGAATGAATAATGTAAAAGTCAAGTGAAATATTTTGCAATGATGGCACCCAAAGCTCAAAGAAAATGTTAAAAAATACTTATTATGAAAACTGTGAATCCTTTCAAGAGGAAAGCAAATTGTTTTTAACACAATAACTTTTTTCCAGTTAGCACTTTTTTGACTGGTGCAGTTCACCCCTGACATTTGTCAGTTCAGTTCAGTTCAGTCGCTCAGTCGTGTCCAACTCTTTGCGACCTCATGAATCGCAGCACGCCAGGCCTCCCTGTCCATCACCAACTCCCGGAGTTTACTCAAACTTATGTCCATCGAGTCGGTGATGCCATCCAGCCTTCTCATCCTCTGTTGTCCCCTTCTCCTCCTGCCTCCAATCCCTCCCAGCATCAGGGTCTTCTCCAATGAGTCACTCTTCGCATGAGGTGGGCCAAGGTATTGGAGTTTCAGCTTTAGCATCAGTCCTTCCAATGAACACCCAGGACTGGTCTCCTTTAGGATGGATTGGTTGAATCTCCTTGACATTTGTAGTCCTATACAATTTCTAGAGCAGATATAGTTCATGCACTTCTTGGGCCTGATATAAGGAAAGCCGTATGACCCAATTCACATTTGTTAAACTGAATTGAAAATAACTTAACTTATAGCAGAAATGGCAATGATACACCACTAAAGTTCTATCAATTCAAAAGAGCAATAATGGAATAGAAGGGATTTTTTTTTTCTAGTTCACCAAGGGGAATGTGGTCCTCTCATCCATTCTGCAACAAATAACTAGTTTGGCAATAGCTAAAGAAGAAACACACTCTACACTGATGTGTGGTATATAGTAGCTTGATACTATAGTATTGTATAGCAACTTGATACTATAAAAACATAATACTTTAAAAGGGCAATTTATTTTAAAATTGCTGTATTAGTCATAGGTGATTTTAAAATGTCATTCATAGGTAGCTTTAGAAGCTGTAGATCAAATACTTCTTTATCTCAGAGAAAATGTGCTGAGTGGGTAAAGGAGTTGAGGGGTTTGGGAGAGTTGTCTCTCAGAAGCCTACATATTAAATTTTAGCATTCCAGAAGCTACCAAGTCATAATCTCTCTTGCCTTTCTTTCTCTCCCTCTCCCTTTCCCTCCCTTCCACTCTTTTTTCCTTTCCTCCTTCTCCTTTTCATCCGTTCCTCCCGCTCTCTTCACCCCTGTGTAGGAATCTGGCCCCTCTGTCCCATTTTCCTTCCTTCCCTTTCCTCTTTCTCTCCTTCCCTGTCCCTGCCCTAGATGGCCAGTGATAAAGAAGGGCTTATTCTTATGACCTCACAAAGAACAGGGGAGGCCTGGGAGGGGGTGGAGATCAATGCCAGGGGAGATTGTATCCAGAAGGGGACAGGAAGGATCATTTCCAGCTTCTGCGAGTGAGAAACTGCCGCTAGGAACCATTGACGATACAGTCATTTCAACTACAGTTCATCTTAAGAGGAAGTTTATGGTTTTCAGATGTTATCAAAGGGGACAGTCACCCCCTGCCCAGAAGATGACTAAACATGGCACTCGATTGTATTTTATAGTTTGATATATTCCTCAGTTGTCTAGAGGGAACAAAATCTGATGTCATAAATTGTTTACCTCAGTATAACTAGTGTAGAATCACATCTTATTTCTAAAGTGTTCAAAACTTTTCAGCATTGAATGGAAGCACTAAACTCTTTGGTCAAAAATGTGTATATACTCATACCATTTTATAATCTTTTGAAGTCCCTCCATGGGTCTGTCCATGCTCTTGAATTGTGAAGTACAATTGTTTCACACTTTTTTTTTTCCCATTACTGTAGTCAATGTTTGCATGATAGAGAGAATGCAGATATATTCCCATATTGCTTATAAACTGATATTAACTCCTATTATTATCCAAATGATCTTCATAGCAGTATGTAAGATGGTTCTCCTGAGGTACTTGGAGGAACTTTAGATGCTTCCTCCAACTCTATTTGATATTTGCTTTGAAAGATTTTCTTCTTGATTTTGGATCTAAAAATAAAAGTACCAGCAGCAACTTCCACTGATGTGATATCTGCTATATACCAGATACTTTCCAATGTGTTCAATATACATTATGTCATTCAATTCTCATAAGAATTTTATTGGGTAGGCTGATTCTATGGGTGTCATGAATTTCCTTACACATGATTAAAATGAGGCATAGACATTCTAAAGTGACATGGCCAAAATCATGGGTAATATGTTCAAAGAGCTGGCATAGGAATCTCAGACGGTCCAAGTTCTTGGTTCTTGCTCTTTACAAGATGTCCAACAATAGAGTAAATACACATGTGACCTTCTCTTCTGTGTGAAGAATGCTGAGAAATAAAAGAAGATGAGAATGAACACTAAGTTGACTGATGGATGCTGTGGCCAGATTTTTTTTCAGGTTTCTAAATGGAAAAATTGCCCTTAAATCCCACACAATAGCAGCCATCCATGGCACTGTATGAAACGTTGTAGAAATGAATCTGTGTTTTGGCAGCAAAATGGAGATCCTAGGTTAATCTCAGGAGAAGGGTATGGAGAGAATTTATCTTGGGAGAAAGCTATATTAGAAAGGCCTCAGGAATCATATTGAAGAAGATAAAATCCATCTGTACACAGAGACGATGAGTGAATTTTCAAAATGTGCCCAAATGCTCATGAGATAAACAGTATTTTATTAAAGGCAAATTTATAAAAATATTGAAAGCATACTTCTCAGACTGATTAAAGATTGGGGAGAAAAGTTTTTTCCCCTAAACCTACTTCCCTGACACACAAGTAGTTACTCTATAGGACTAATAATAGACCTACCTCAGTTGATATTAAATCCTGTTCAGTTTGCCAAGCTCTGTCTTATAAAATTCCTTAAGTGTAATATAGTATATAGGTCCCTCTATGAAATGATAGTATCCATTAAAAATATCTCAGAGTAGTAAAGATTACATTATTCAATAATATTTGTTATTTTTCTAAGCAATTTTGTTAACTTTTGCTTTGATTACTTCTCACACATAGGGTTTATCTGTTGCATTTCAGTGCTCCCATTGTAGAAAACGGTGGTACTTTTGCTCTAAGTCATAGGAGTGATGCATGTGGGTTAGTCAGGCTCCGTGGCAGACAGAAAGTTGGACACTGATGTTCCATGATGCTTCAGAGCATGGATTTGGGGGCCAGGCAAATGGTGAAACATATTTAGAATATGATACTTGGGCTTCCCTGGTGGCTCAGAGGGTGAAGAAGCTGCCTGCGATGTGGGAGACCTGGGTTCAGCCCCTGGGTTGGGAAGATCCCCTGGAGAAGGGAACGGCTACCCACCCCAGTGTTCTGACCTGGAGAATTCCATGGACTGTGCAGTCCATGGGGTTGCAAAGAGTCAGACATGACTCAGCGACTTTCACTTTGACTTTCTTTCATGGTACTTAATATCACAGCACATTTAGGAGAGTTAGTGAATCTCAGCCTCAGTTCCTCCATCCTTTGTGTGGAGATTAGAAAACCTACCTCCGAAGCTTCTTGTGAAGATTAGGTAACTGGACAGAATTCTCACAGTGATGGCCTGCCCATAAAAAGTGTTCAATAGATGTCATTGGCATTTTGCAAGCATAGAACATGTAAGAGCAGTTCATATTACAGATTTATTATTTTTCCCCTTTGTCTATATGTTACTTCTGTCCAAACACAGTACATAAAAATAGCAGAAAAAATTTGCCTGTTTCCTGTAACTTCATGAAACTAATTTTTCTTTTAATCCACATATCTTTCTCATATATGTATATTAAAATCTTTCATATTTTCATAAATTCTGCAGTGATATATTCCCAATGTTAGCACTATGCCGTGAGAGCAAGTGTTTTGTTACAGTCTCCTTTTTTTTGTGTCAGAAGAACACAGAAGTTGTCTCCCACCAACAATGTAGGTTGCCATTCTTTGAAAATGATATATACACATGTAGAGTATGTAGTTTTATTTCACAGAATGGGTCATGTTGCATACATGTCTCTGTAACTTGTTTTCTATCTGAACATAATGTAGTAGGCATGCATCTAAGTAAATGATATAAATCTACAGCAATAAAAACGCCATATCCTAAGAATGTATCTATAGAGTTATTTATCGTAGTATTGTTTGCGGTAGCATGGCAGGACACCTGAATAGTCCTGAAGAGCTGTCAGTAGGAGTATGGTAAATAGACTGAATTACCTTCATCTTATGAAACATTATATTGCTATTAAAATACTTATGTTTTAGATCTCTTTGTGCAGACATTAATTTTTTTGAATTAGAAAAGAATACAGAGATTATTTAATCTGGTGCCGTCATTTTACAGAACAGGGCCTTGAGACCTGAAGCAACTCACTCAACTCTGGGCTTTGAGAAATCCAGGATGCCTGCTGTCTCAGTCCAGTGTTTTTCTCACAACCTCCCACTCTTGCCGCATCAGCTACGGAGTTAAACATGGAGCAGGGGTCAGCTGTGGATGGATCTGAATATGAATTTGCAGCATGCATTAAACAGGCTTTTAGTGTGACTACTGCAGTGAAAATTGAATAGTACAGTTACTGTCCTGGAGAGTTTGTTACATGAAAACTGCATTAGGTGATTTTCGGTTACAGCACACGGTTAGTGTCACCCATTGTCACGCGTTTGTTCCCTGGCTGATTTTCCTGCAGAAGGTCAGAGTCCTGTGTTACTCTGCTCGACACCACCGTGGCAGGATCCTGAATATTTAATTGCGCTGCTCCGATGGGCGGGGGTGGGGGGGGAACGCCTGGCAGCAAGTTCCAGGGGAGTCTGTGCAGTGTGATCCTCTTCTGACTGCTGTTTGGAAATGAATCCGTGGAGCACACTCAAGGACGTTCAAGAGGCACAGCAGATTCGGAGGCTTTCTTTTCCTTCAGCTAGTCAAAACTGAACTGAGAAATGAAGTCCTAAAGAAGTCTTTTTTAGAAAATGTTATTTTATTGTGGTAAAAGTCACATAATATCATCCCAAACTCCTGAATTTTTCACTGTCCTCAACTGACATTCCATCCCCATTAAACACTAACTTCCTCCCCACTCTCCACCCCTCTGCCCCTGGCCCCTGCCATTTACCAATGTACTTTCTGAGTTTATGAATTTGACTCCTCTTGGTATCTTATATAAGTGGAATCAAACAGTTTTTGTCTGCACCTAATGTGTATTGGAATACATTTTTAAGGTTAACTTAATATATGTTCTACAAACAGATTGTACCGTCTTTGTTCTTTTCTGCGTGCTATACAGTAGATTCTCATTAGTTATCTATTTTATACATAGAAGCATGTATATGTAAATCCCAAGCTCCTAGTTCATCCCACCTGGATGCCTCCCACACCATTTCCCCACTTGGTGTTCATGTTTGTTCTGTCTGTCTGTGTGTCTATTTCTGCTTTGCAAGTAGGTTCATCTGTACTATTTTTTTTTTAAATTTTGAGTATGATATAGTATTTTGCTTTATGTGAATGAATGCAGGAATATATACTTTGGAAAAAATAGCATTGGTTGTGTTTTGTTGTTGTTACATTGCTTTTCCATAATGGTGTGCCAGTGTGTGCGGTCCTGTCAATTTCATCTGAAAGTTGCATGTCGTGGCAGCTCTAGTGGTTATTATGGCATGATGGAGGTAATTATTAGCTTCAGGATTAGAATACAGGCTTTTTTTTTTTGGCATTTGGCCTATAATATTAGTGTAGTTATAAAATCATTAGTGGAAACTTTAGCAGGAATTTTGCAAAACAGAATCATAAACATATAAATGAATAAATATGTTTCAATGTTTGTCTAATGCCATTACATATAATATTTATAGCTGTTTAAATGAGTGAGATGGAGAAGGAAATGGCAACCCACTCCAGTATTCTTGCCTGGAAAATCCCACGGACAGAGAAGCCTGGTGGGCAACAGTCCATGGGGTGGCTAAGAGTCGGACACGACTGAGCGACTTCACTCACTCACTCACTCAAATAAGTGAGAAATCCTTTTTTGTTGAACAAATCAAGAAAATTTCAGATTTACTATCGCTTATTTCTCATAATCTCTAGACTAGTTGTTTTCTTGTTTTTATTCTAAGTTCTCTGATTTTTTAAGTGTACATCTTTTTTAAAAAGAAACTTTTATGATAAATAGTGTAAGGCAATTCAATCTTGAGTGAAAAATAGGGCAAAGCCATTTATAACTGAGATGCCATGACAACAGCCTTGTAGGTCACCTCTGTGTCCTTTAGGAGTTCCATCTGTAGTCAGCTTTAACTGTCACTTCTACACGGATGACTTCCACATGTAACCTTCAACCCTGACCTTTCTTCTGACAGCTAAGCTCACATTTCTAAATGCCCAGTATGTACCTTAACATCATTTAAGAGTTAATTACTGACCTCTGCCTGGAAAGTAGTAGAAACTCAGTACTTTTTCCCCCCCCCGAATCAGCTCATCATCTGTATGTGTTAGTTGAGAGTTAAGACGAGGTCAATGCATTTATTGTTCCTTTCAATTTTTAAAAAATTATTCACTGCCCTTTAGCTTGTTACCTGAGATTCAAAATTATCTTTTCTGATATCTCACCTCACAGGAGAATGAAGCAGAAAGTCCTGTGCTTCTTCCTTATGAAACAAAAACAAATATCGACTGGATTCAGCTTACTCATAATTATATTCACCAAGTTAAAGAAAAATACATGGTAATTGGAAAAGAAAGACTAATATTCAAAAAATATAATAGTAGGTGGGAGGGAAAAGAGCTAGCATTTTTTATCCTAATCCAAATCATCTTTGTGGCCTAGTTGTTTTTAATTACATTGGTCGTTCTAATAAAGAGTTGTATATAAGCAGTGTCACAATGCCTTTGTGCGTCTGTTAGATTTAGGACAGCTTGTGGTTGATGACTTTTGCTGAAGCCAAAATGAGCAACCTAATTGTGTTAACCCACCCTGTTGATTGTCTCTGGTATAAGAGAAAATGAAGCTTCCTTCACGCAAGTGTAATTTGTTTTGAAATGAAAAGCAGGGGATGGATTACCAAGACGACATCCAAGTCTCTCAACAATTGCAGGTGGCTTTATGCTGCTGGTGGATTATTGAAACATTCATAGAATCATAATTTTATCATCTTCAAATTGTAATTGACTCTTCTTTGACTTCACTCCAGGGTAGAAGTCAGCTTCAGTTCTTTTGATTATCAAAATTCTGTTTTTGAGGACTCAGGAGATTCTAAGTTTGTAAGATTTCTTGCCTGAATCTGAGGATTCTATGACTATGTTGAAGGTGGGGGCCAAGAATCCTTTTAAACAGTCATTCCAGCTAGTTCTGAGGAAAATAGGCCAAAGACGTACTTTGAGAAAAACTATAGAGAAGTGTAAATAAAATTGAAGTCAATAAGTTCCAGGGAGCTCAATAAATAAAAGCATTTGTAAATGAACACTTTAAAATTGATACATACTTGCAGGGTATTGTTTTATATTCCCAACATATAAAAGATGTATTTATCTTTTATAATCTCTGTTCAGGCCAGAGATTACACAGCTGCTTAATAGTAAAATGAGTTTGAGCAAAAGTGAATAACTTGATGTTTAATTCCAGTGCTAAATTAGAACCCAGTTCCTTACTCTATGGGCTTCCTTGGTGGCTCAGATGGTAAAGAATCTTCCTGCAATGCGGGAGACCCAGGTTCAACCCCTGGGTTGGGAAGATCCCCTGGAGGAGGAAATTGCTACCCACTCCAGTATTCTTGCCTAGAAAATCCCATGGACACAGAAACCTGGAGGGCTATAGTCTATAGGTTCGCAAAGAATGGGACGTGACTGAGTGACTAAAACTTTGACTTTCCTTACTCTGTATGGCCCATTAGAAACTCTGGGTGTGTGTGTGTGTGTGTGTGTGTGTGTGTGTGTGTGTGTGTGTGTGTGTGTGTGTGTGTGTGTGTGTGTGTGTGTGTGTGTGTGTGTCTGTGTGTGTGTGTGTGTGTGTGTGTGTCTGTGTGTGTGTGTGTCTGTGTGTGTGTGTGTGTGTCTGTGTGTGTGTGTGTGTGTGTCTGTGTATGGTCGTGGTGATGGTGGAATCTATCATAAAGAAAAGAAGCTAATATAATTTTTTCCAGCTTGTACTTTTCAGTCTAACTTGTGAAATAATGGGCCTTGGGACTCTTCATATTGTCCTTTTTATAATCTGGGAGTAAATCTGTGGCTGAGAAAGTAGCAACTTTCATCAGCTAGCACCTCAGTCTACCAGCCTTCCAGGATCTCCATGCTGACCCAGAAACCCGTTTCTGTGCCCACGCCCTCAGCCGTGTCTCTGCTGATGAGGACTCTCTAGTGTGCTTTTATTTTCTTTGAAGTAAGACACATGCCTCCAACTCGAACTTTCAGGGCTCTCCAACAGCAAAACACATCTATTCCCAGCTCCCATGATGATAATAATAATCAGGCTTTCAGACAGGGCTCGGGGTGGATGGAGCCCCAGTGAGGGAGTCCTCACTCAGCTCTGGCTGGCACATATGTACAGTGGACTGTTTCCCTAAAGTATGTCGTAAACAATTTTATACTTACCTCTCAAGTCTCATGTATGAAAAATTATGGCTCTCCCTCTTAAAAACAAGACAAAAAATAGCTGGAAATTCAGCTGTCTGGGTTTTTAAGACAAACCGTAATTTGTCTTAAATGCATACTTTTACGGATTTATTTATTTGCATGTAAATATTTGTAGTGTATCGCCTCCTTTATATTCCAGTGTGATGCAGAATTCTCATGTGTTGGTAGTTTTGGTCTCATTGTGTGGTGGTAAATTATGTATGTGTGTATGTATGCTCAGTCATGTCTGACTTTTTGCTGCCCTATGGACTGTAAGCCGCCAGGCTCTTCTGACCATTAAATTTTCCAGGGACGAATACTGGAGTGGGTTTCCATTCCCTTCTCCAGTGGATCTTCCCAACCCAGGGATTGAACCCACATCTCTTATGTTTCCTGCATTGGCATCCAGGCTCTTTCCCACTAGCACTACCTGGGAAGCCCAAATTATGGATAATTTAGTGTATCATTATGTTATCTAGGTGCTACCTAGAATACTAATTCAGTGGGTTTTTTATTGTTGTTGGTTTAGCCCTGGACACATGAAATGGGTATGTTTCTGGCCAGCATGTTTGATTTTGGCATGCTTTGTATTCTCAAAGCTGTTTCCAAAGTTGATGCAAAAGTTATAGTGTGTTGATATGCTCTGTATTCATTGAAGTAGGCGAATAGCGATGTTTCTGGAATAACAATGGCCCCGGCATTGGCACAGTCCTCTCTAATGGACAACTAGCTAGTCTAATATTTTATCAAGACCCACTTTCAAAACCTGTGACTTTGCCGCGAGGCTCTGCTCTGCTTCTCTCTGCAGCCCCATGGTGAGCTATTTTTAAGCCGCACATGTTTAATTTGCAACTTGTGACAATTTGAAAAGCATAACAATGTCTATTCCCACTGAGAAACACCGACTACACCAAGATGTATTGAGGGGAACAGCATTTGTGGAAAAACTTCACTGGGGCATAAGTCTTCTTGTGAATCACTGGGTTCTCTCTTCCTTGAAGTAAAGCCAACATTTTCCCCTTAACCAATCAATCATGTTTATTTTTCAATTTTAAGGATCAGTGAGGGTCACCCAAGTGTATTTAAGACTTGCTTTACCTGAACATGGGCTTCTCAAGAAGAGCTGTTCAGAAAAATAAATAAAATTCCAACATGTAGCTAGGAGAGATGCATCTTGAAATGAGCCTGTACTTTCACATTCCCCTGTAACTTAACAAGACCAGTGGTTTGTTGTGGAGTCATCTGTCATCTTAAGATGTTTGGTTTCTACTACATGATATACCACTTGACTTTCAATTAAATTTAACTGTATCTAAACTGCAAGAAGCTTTAGTACCCTCCATACCACATGCTGTAAGTATTAACTAGTTTGTTCATCTAGAAAGTCCTTGAGCTCTTGTGAGCTGTTTTTAAAGTTTGCTCACATCTCTCTGCAAATAACGGTGGCTTTTACTCAAGCACTTCTGAAACATTAAGGACATCTGTTGTTTTTTGAATGTGCAACCTTAGTTATTGATATTGTGGGAGGTAATGATTATATTAACCCAAATTAGCTGATAATTAAGAACACTTTTCTTTTTTCCTTTCTAATGCTCTGTGACGTTTTGTATTTATTTTACCTAATTATGTTTCGTGTGTTCCTGAGGATAGCATTAAGCAACAATATTTTCCTTACATACTCCCAACAGTAGATAGACATAGGCAGTGGATTCACCAACAAAACTGGTGATTTATAGTTGCCTTTCCTAGAGGAAAAATTGGTCAGATGGTGCTCTGTGCTTTAACATCAGAGATGAGATATAAAGGCTGATTTCAAGAAAGTTTCCTAACAGAGTGACTTGCAGAGTATATTAATTGTGCAGAGGTTGCAGAAAGATACATGTACTGAGAAGGTACCCATATGTGTACTCCAGGGATTCACGTGGCTC
This sequence comes from Muntiacus reevesi, assembly GCF_963930625.1. Lineage (NCBI taxonomy): Eukaryota > Metazoa > Chordata > Mammalia > Artiodactyla > Cervidae > Muntiacus > Muntiacus reevesi. The sequence goes on along the minus strand of NC_089264.1, from coordinate 39,242,518 downwards.
CCTTTTGCACCCCCTTCAAATCTTTGCTGAAATATCACATCAATGAGGACTCAGTGATCATCCCATTTTACTTGCACCACCAGTCCCTCCCTCCATTCAGCATATTCAATTCTACGGCCCAATTCTACTGTCTCCCCCACACCATTATAATGTGTGTGTGTGTGTGTGTGTGTGTGTGTGTGTGTGTGTGTGTGTGAGTTAGTTGCTCAGTCGTGTCCAACTCTTTGTGACCCCATGGACTGTAGTCTGCCAGGCTCTTCTGTCCGTGGAATTCTGCCAGCAAGAATACTGGAGTGGGTTGCCGTTTCCTTCTCCAGGGGATCTTCCTGACCAAGGGATGGAACCCCAGTCTCCTACATTGCAGGCAGATTCTTTACCACTCGAGCCACTAGGGAAGCCCCATTATAATGTAAGCTCCATGAATCACTGGTTTTGTTTGGTTGTGTATATTCAGAACCTAAAATAGTAATGTATAATATATGTTAAAAAGGTATTTAAATTTTTAAATTTAATGTTTAAGTGAACTATTTAATTTGAGATAATTGTAAATTTGTAGCAATTAATTGTAAGAAATGATACAGAGAGATCCGTGGCAAAGTAATTTCTCCCCATGGTGACATCTTATAAAACTCTAGCAGAATATCACAACTAGGATATTGACATTGACTATAATCAATGTCCGTTAACGTGGTTTTCGTCAGCATGTATCATTTGCACATTCACTTCCCTCTGACCCCTACCGTTTTCTTATTCTTTGGTGTCCACTAATCTGTCATCCATTTTTATAATTTGTCACTTCGAGAATGTTGCATACATGTAATCATGCAATAGGTAACCTTTTTAGATTGGCCTTTTTTTTTTTTTGGTCGGTATAATCTTCTTGAGATTCATCCAGGCTGTGGATACCAATAGTTCATTCCTTTTTTCTTGCTGGTATGGGTGTTCCACTGTTTGTTTATAGATTATTTCCAGTTTGGGGCTGGCAAAAATGCTATAAGCATTTATGTAAGGATTTTTGTCTAAACATATATTTTCATTGCTTTGGGATAAATGCTCAGGAGTGCAGTTGCTGAGTTAAATGTCTGATATATGTTTAGAATTTTTTTTAAAAAAAGCTACCACACAGTTTTTCAGAGTGGCTGTGCCATTCTGCATTCCCACCAGCTGTGTGTGAATGGTCCAGTATCTCCGCATCCTTACCAGCCTTTGGTCTTGACAGTAGTTTCTCATTGTAGCTGTTACACAATCGGATTTGTAATAATGCCTCACGGTAGTTTTGTTTTGCATTTCGGTGATGACTAATGGTATCAAGCATTGCTGCCTGTGCTCTGTTGCCATTCATATATCTTTTTTTGATGATATGTCTTCATGTCTTTTGTTTGTGTTCTAACTGGGTTGTATGCTTCTTACTGTTGAATTTTGTACATTCTTTATATATTTTGTTTAAATAGTAGTCATGTATTTTGTCAGAAATGTGGTTTGCAAATATCTTCTCCCACTCTGGAGCTTGTGTTTTCATCCTCTTAATGAAATCTGAAATGAGTGAGAGTTTCTAAATTTAATGATATCTAGCTTAGAAATTTCTCTTTTATAGATAATGATTTTAGTGTCAAGCCTAAAAAAGATCTTTGCCTAGTCCCAAATTGTAGATACTTTCTACTTTTCCTTAAATTTTCATAGTTTTACATTTAATTCTGTGATCCATTGTGAGCTAATATTTGTATAAGATGTGAGATCTTGGTGAAGTTTTTGCCTGTAGATGTCCAGTTGCCCCAGCACCACCTGTTGGCAAGCTCTCTATCCTACACTGATTTTCTCTTGGCATCTTTGTCAAAAATCAGTTGTGGATAATTGTGTAGATTTATTTCTAGGTTTTCTGTTCTGTCCCATACGACTATGTGCCCATTTCTCTGCCTATACTATAGTCTTGCTTAGTGAAACTGCATAACTTTTGAAATCAGGTAGAATTATTTCAAGACTTAATCTTCTTTTAAAAATTGTTTCAGCTATTCTAAGTTCCTTTTTCTTTCCATATAATCCGTATGATCTTTTTTGTATTAAAAATAATCTTGTTCATATTTTATTGGAAATGTGTTGAACCTGTGTATCAGTTTGGGAAGAATTGGCATCTTTACTATGTTGAGTGCTATAATGCATGAACATGTGTCTCTCCGTTTATTTAAATATTTTATTTCCTTCAGCAGAGGTTTTATAATTTTGGGCATACACATTTGCTACATGTTTTGTTAGATTTAAACCTCAGCATTCATTTTTTGAGCCATTGTTAAGGGTACCATGTCTTCATTTTCAGCATCCATGTTTATTGCTAGTATAGATGACTTCTCAGTAGTACAGCTAATTTTTAGCTAGCATTCTGTGACCTTGCTAAACTCACTGTTCATTCTAGGAGTTTTTTTTTTTTTTAAGATTTTTTTTCCTGTATTTTCTATGTAGACAATCATGTCATTCTCCAATAGGATAATTTTATTTCATTCAGTCCCTCATCATTAAGTATAATGTGACTAGTAGGTTTTTATAGGCATATGTGCTTTATTAAGTTATGAAAGTTGCCCTCTATTCCTATTTCATTGAGGTTTTTTTTTTATTATGAATGCATGTTAAATTTGTTACATATTATTTCTAAATCAATAGATATGACTATGACTTTTTTTTCCTTTTGTCTTTTAATTCAGTAAATTATTTTGACTATTTTTTCCTTGTTAATTCTCTTTCACTTTCATAGCCTAGACTGAACCCTACTTGGTTGTGGCAGATAATTCTTTTTATATATTGCTAAATTATTTTCTTAATGTTTATTGAGGATTTTTGAGTCTATATTAATGAGAGATATTTGTCTTTCGTTTCCTTTTTTGGTATTGTCTTTATTAGGCTAATACTGAGTTCATAAAATGAATTAGCAACTGTTACCTCCTTTCTATTTTCTTGAAGATATTTTGGAGACTTTATGTTAATTATTCTTCAAATTTTTGGTAGAATTCTCCAAGGAAACAATGTGGTTTGAAGATTTCTTTTTGGGGGACTTTTTAAATTGTAAATTCAATTTACTAAACAATTAAGGGATGTTCAAACTATTTCCTGTTGGGTAGCTTTATTTTTAGACTATTTCACCTACATTTGCAAATTTATGTTTATAGAGTTATATGTAGTATTTTCCTATTATTCTTTGATATCTGAAGGCTTTGTAGTGAAATCCTTCTTTTAAATAGTTATGTTTAAGTGAATGAGTTAATTGAAAAATATATCTCAAATTTTGTATACATACTACTCACTTTCTATTTTGTTAATCTGGTTTGAACAGTCTCCGTAGCATTCATTCATATGTGATATTTCCTTATTTACTCTTTGTAAATTTGTCGTTTTCTGATCTGAGGTGTAAACTCTGTATGCAGAAGCTTTGCCTTTCTTCATTCCTGCTGTGTCTCCAGCACCTAGAAATCTAAACCATGTATAGATCATAACAAGTGCTCAATACATAACTTCTGTGTAAATGAATGAAAGTGCTGTGCTTAATGCCATCTACATTATATCATTTAAAAATATATATTTATTTGAATTATTTATTTGACTGTTCCAGGTCTTAGTTGCAGTACTTGAAATCTTGGATCTTCGTTGCAGCATGCAGGATCTTTAGTTGTGGGTTATGAACTTCTAGTTGCAGCACATGGGATCTTGTTCCCTGACCAGGGATGGAACCTAGGCCCCCTATGTTAGGGCGTGGAGTCTTAGCCACTGGGCCACCAGGGAAGTCCCTACCATGTCTAACTTTCCAACAAATGAGCAAAGTGTCCTATTACCCATTTTATAGGTTAAAAAAGTGGGGCTTTAAAATAATTAGCCCCAGCCATAGAACTACAATTGTATATTTCTTCTGCTTCTTTCAAACTTTGGGATACTAACACTCATGGCAAATGCTTGGGAGAAAGAACTTTAAATAAAGTATATTGATAACTTTTGCATATAAACCTATCCTTTTTTTAAACAATCTCATATACTTTCAACTAAAGTTCTGAAAATTCTTGGAAAGCATGCTTCATTATCTCATTCAAATGATTCTATCACTGAGCCTGGTGGGACTGTGGGAGAGCTATAGAAGAGAGTGAGTTGCTGCTAAATCTGGTTATGTCTGTGGCTCCAGGACTACTTTCTTTATTGTAGAAGGATATCATTTCGTGTGTAGTATTGTTGTGAAGTATTAGTTCCAAGTAGAATTATGACAATTGTCAGAAAAAAATGGCCTGTGTATTTAAAATATAGAGGATGCACGTTCACAGATACTAAATACCAAGGAGATTATATATACATATATATATATATATATACATGTACATATATATACACACACACACATACATACACATGACAAGCAAAAACAAATAAATAAACAAACACCATGAGAATATAAATTAGAGTGCAGAACAAATCCTAGAAACTGCTCAGGGCAATCAGGAATGAGAAGCAACAACAAAATATCCCCTAAACTGCACATTCAAAGAAGACAAGCCTGTAGTTTTCTAGCTTTCATAGCAACTTCCTCCCTTTGTAACACTGTCTTTAATAAAAAAAAAAAAGTACTTCGTGAGAATTGTGAGCTTTCACAACTGTTCTCACTGTTAAGTACAATTGGTAAGGAGCTAGCAAGTTGCATTTTGCCTTTTACAAATGTGAGGAAACTGAGGCAGTCTTTCTTTTAGGATAATGCAGTAAATTAGTGTTGGAGCTCTGCTGCATGGATGCAAGCATAAGGGCTTAGGAGTTTTGATTTCCAGTCTATTGTATTTTAAAATAAACAGTGATTTCCCCCCCCCCTAATTTTCAAATCCCTGAGCCTGGACAGTGCAGAAAACACAGCCAAATTTAGGTAACAGCTTATTTTTCAACCCTGTGTCCATGAAGTAGAATATGTTTATCAGTGACAAAGGAACTTTGTCTCTGTTTGGTGGTAAATCTTCAACTCTGCTTGTTTAGAATCAGGGTCAGCTTCTCAAATGAGCCTTTTCATCATTTAGGCTTTCTGAATCTGGTTAACTCTGTATCAGGGAATTGTCTGGTGTCTGACCTTGAACAGCATGCTTTCCTAGTTGCCTTTCTGCAGGGGGATCATTTTGCACAGTCTTGGACTTGAGATCCCTCTCCAGCAGGCTCAGTTGCATCAGCAAGCTCCCTTTACTGATATCCCAAGGGTTTCAGCCTCAGTGACCTGTCATCTGTCCCCTCACCTGCTTACATGCTGATTCATTGATGAGCTGGCATCGCAGGCCCCGCCTCCCTCTGAATGGTCTGTGAGGTTGCGATCGCTGCTGGCGAGGGGATGCTGAGCTGAGCCACAGTGGGTTACTACAAGTGTGAAGCGGCAGCCTATCTGTTGCCACAAAGAACTTGGTGACCAAACCGAGAAGCAGCCCTTTCTCACCAGCCTGTTACTGTGCTAGCTGTATCCGGCTTCTCTAGCTTTTTAAAGGAATTTCTGATTCAGGCACTAACAGCTAATTCCACAGGAGTTGTAAGGCAGCCTGTGACATAAACTGAGACAGAAGTTTTCCCTCAGAGACTGTCTTTTTTTTTTTTTTATTGGCAAAGACTTCTGGCTCTTCTCAAAGGAATACCTTGTTGCTTAAGATGAGTGGCTGTAGAAAACGATGTAAACGTGAAATATTGAAATTTGCCCAGTACCTTCTCAGACTATTAACAGGTTCTCTTCATACAGGTAATGACTTTTTTTTTTTTTTTAATAGAGGCTGATAGAGCATGGTACCGAAGTTGAAATGAAAGAGGAAAGGCTCACTATTTCTGTGTTGTGTTTGTTTTTAATGTTGTCAATAAAATACAATCGTAAGTGTTTGCTGGGATTCACGTTTCTAAAAATGTGTGCAGTGCAGCTCTAATTTGGGGATGGAACTGGAATCTGTGGATATATCTTTTATGTCTTTTTGGCAGTGTCGCTGTTAAATGTGCTTCAGTCTAAGAAAGCAGTGTCTGCAGAATAGGAAGATTTTTTTTTTTTTTAAAGCATGATTGTGTGAGGGGTTTTTCCCTCTCTCCTGCTTGCTGCAGTTTGCTGAAAAATCACAAAACTGGTCTCCCTGCAGGTATTTGGAAATTCTCTAGAACTCTTTGATCATTATAATCTATAGATCATTTCTAGCACTTGATTGTAGAGCTTAGCAGTGAAAGAGTTAAGGACATTTCTTTTGGATTTCTGAATTCCTTGCAACATGTGAAAACAGCTGAAGAGTATAATGTCCATGAGAGCTTTGATATTTGTTTCATTGCAGTGGATTTTAATGTTTAACAACTTGCACGATTGAAATAGAAACTCTATTTAAATCTAAGTGTTGATAGAAAATATTTTTAAGATGTTCCAAAATGATTAGCCTAAACCAGCAGTTTTGCTGCCCATGAAATTCCGAGGCAATACTGTCATTAAGCTAGTGACAGGTGGGACCAAAACTACTTTGCCTTTGATAATAGGTATTTTTAATGGACCGTCAAACTTATGCGGCGCAAAGCTGAGTTGATATAATACTACTCTTGACTCTGGCCATGAAGAACTATTGTTAGCTTTATTTTTTCAACTTACATTTATCTTCTTAAATCTAAATCATGAGAAAGAGGAGTTAGTAAAAATACCTATATACCATGGTGCAAGGTTGAAAGATGAACTTGAGCATTTTCTTTAGAAAGTACTCCTATGGTGAATAGCAGAACTGCATATATAATTATGTTGACAATCTGGTCAGGAAAAACAGTTTTAAGGGGATAACTGTGAAAATCAAATGATTTCTGAGAGCATTATTAAATATTCATAAATATTTTTAACAGATTGTTATCAGATGCTAATCTTTAAGCAGTGAAAATTGTGTTGGCTTTTGACGCTTTTAAGAGTAATCATTGAGAGTCTGTACCTGCCTTTGGTGAACTGGGAGCTCTGTTGTAGTTTTTACCCAGTTTTTACATTTCTATTCTTAGTTGCAATATGACTTTGCTGTATCATGTCTATTGTGATCAATGGTATCAATGTATTTGCTGTGAACATTCAGTTACGGATGATGTGCCATTTATGAGACCGTGTCTGATTGAACAGTGCTCAATAGGGGGTCTTTCGTCTTGCTATAAAATTAGAGAAATATTTTATAAAAGAAAGCTTTCCATAGTATGTACTTTGATAAGGTAATTTTAAGGTTCTACCTGTTTCTTACTGGATTTGTGTGCAGTGCTCTGCCTTTTCTTGCTCAGTCTGTTTGAGTAGTTTTATGAAACTCTGATTTCAAAGAATTTTATGAAGATGGTAGATGGTTGTGACATCATAAACCGTAAGCATTGAATCCAAAATCTAGTGGTTGACTAATGACTGCGTGGTAATTTATAATATGAAATTTATGGAAAGCTAGTATATCAGAAATATTTTAAGCCTATTTAATGCATATTTAGAAATCAATATAGGTAGAATTTCTTCTCTTCTTTCTGAACCACAGGAGAAAAACATAAGAACTTTGAGAAATAGATTATTATAAAGTAGTAAGTTAGATTTATGACCTGGGAAATGTGATTACACCAACTTGTTTCTTGTAAAAATTCTTTTCAGCACAGTGTCTAATACTAAATGTGGTAAAAATCTAGCTAGAATCTTTACAACTGCTCAAGATGAAACTTGGAAAAGCCAATTTATGCATTTACTAGATGCTGTGATAATATACACCGTTCATATTGCAGAATCTAATGTAAAATTCATTAGAGCACTTCCAAGTCCCTTAGCTAGTAATTAATGAAGAAGTAGGAAGCAGAGTTGAATTAGTTTAAAAATTTTGCTTTAAGGTTAGATATGCAAGCAGTTGTTAATTATATCCTGAACAATCAGCATATGTCTTTGTAGTTATCAAAAATTTAAAAAGATATGAATATGCCTTGGATGATTTTTCTTTTTTTTTTTTTCATTTTACAACAAGTCCTTTATCTTCACTTTTTAAATTGAAGATGTGATCTAATGAAATAGTGATTTTGGTTTACATTTGGAAACAGGTTACTTCTATAATACATAACCTGTATTGTTGGTAGTTGCCTTCATTTGATATCAAAATGCCCATGCCTTTATACAAACAGAAAATTTGAAGAGCAAGGAAATTTTCACAGACACAAACTCTCCTTTGATGTGTCTTATTAGTGTTATCACAAGTTAGAGGAAAGCAGTTTCCTTTTCTGGGAGATTTTCATACAACTTTGGCAGTGCCTGGGATGGCTTACAAATAAATAATTCAAAATCAGTGAATCATTTTAAAAAATATTCTTTGTTAAAGAGTGCAATTCAGTAATAAAGGTTTGTCCAGATAAAATAAGATGCTTTCACTTTACCAGAAATTTTTACATATTTTTGTCATGGCGAATCATTTGCCAAAGAATGGATTTTATAAACACATGTATTGGCCTTACTTAGTATGAAAAATATAATAATTGTAAATGATTATTTTGTATATAATAAATCTCAGAAATCCATATGAAAATATTAAAAGTTAGTGGCTACCATGTTCAGTGTAGTAAGATGTGATACAGGATCAGTTATCCTAATTTGTTTTCAATTTAAGACCTCCATCTTCTTGTACAGTATTATATTCTAATCTAGAAGAGTCTCACAATAACCAATATGTTTCTGTGCACCTAAAGAAGTGGAGATGATTTATGAAGATTTCAGTCTATTAGTATGAGACTTAATTCTATTGATGGGCAATTTGTATACTATAGGAATCCAAAAAACACCCTGTCGTATAAATGCTGAACCATTTAAAAGGGTAAATAATGTTACAGATACTGAATTTTAAATAGTTTCTTCTATATGTGTGAAATTTAATATTGGAATGTTTTATGATTCTTTTGGGGAAGTTGTTTGGGCACATCAGTACACTGCACATAGTTTTCTTGAAAACTCAAGACATGAACACATTTTTCTATTAGCAAAAATTCCCAAAACATACGTGTGAGGTGGCTCTTGCCTGGAGTTCTGTTTCAGGCTTCAAGATGACAGGCTACAGGTGTGGTGAAGTTCAACTCTCCACCTGAGGGTAAGAAAGGCAGTTCAAACCAAAACATTGAATTGCTTAATTCAATGTTCAAAGTTTAATTGTTAAACTTTGAATTGCTGTTTAAGTAGTGAGTTACAGTATTTCAGGTATAATAAAATTATATTACTAAAAGCATGACATAAGCATTCACCATTTCATCAAGCAGAGGACTTTAAAGAGAGAGAGAAACATTTGTTTTACAGATATGCATTGAGCTGCTTCCAGTCTTATCATTGTTGAAGGGAAAGTGGATCAAGCCATTCACAAAGCTAGTGGTTTAAAGATTTAGAGTTTTGCTTTTTTTATGTTACATTTTTAAAGTGTGAAGAGAAAATAAAGGGTGATATTTACCCAAATAATACACTTAAGAAAACCTGTTTCTAGCTACTATGCACACTTCCTTCTTTTCCCTCCTGATTACAAATCACAGAATCATGTTTACAGTCTCCTCTGACCTCATTTTTTTTAATCCCTGTTTTCATCTGATGCATGTCATGCAAAGGATGCATTCCTGAAAATGTCACATAATTAAAAATTCATAAAACTCAAATTTCTTCCTGGCAAGGTGACAAGAGTTTTTATTTCACAGTTCATGTGGCCCTGACATGTGACAGTTAAATAAACAGTTCATATTCCCTTGGCCTGCCTGCTTTGAAATTATGCTACTCTTGATTACATTTATATTTTTTAATTCATTTAAACTCTACTGATAAAGGGAGATCATATTTTTTATAGCACTGTGTAAAATTTGCATTATTTAAATACACACATAATACCACCAATTTTTGTTCAATTTTCCTGAACTTCTACTGAAACCTGAACTCAAGTGAGAAGAAAGCAAAGGATGATGTTTTTCTTGATTATCAAAGAATGTATGTAATTGTGTTGCTTTTCCTAGTTAGAGTTTACATTTTAAACTTTTTATCAGAAGAACTATTTTGGCCTCTGTTAATAAAGTTGATTTTATGGGATATTTTGAAGGCTGCAGCTTCTTGCCTAATCTCAAATTCTGCCATTCCTACCAGATCTCGTTAGAGGATCCCTATGTTCAATGGGTAAACCACCCATATATGCAGAATATTGGTTGCCCCTTTCATTTCTTAAGAAAATCTGCATATTAATGATAACTTTGTATTTTAGGTTTTTTATCACTTAGTTAGTGCATTAGGTAAGACTTGTAGGACTTGAAGACTTCCAAAAAGGAGATTGTTTTGATCATTGTGAGAACTTCAAAGTAGTCAATGATCTGATTTTATAGTCATGGTCATGTTAAACTCTTAAAATGCATTTCTTGACTCACGGACAAAATTAATCATGTGGTCTCAAGGGAAGAGCTCACATTCATAGAAGGAGCAGTATTTTCCCCTATTGGTTAAGGTAATCAGAGATTTCTGAGCCACAGCTTTAAAAGTTACATATCAGTGCCTCATTGAAAAATGCAAAGAAATATTGAAATATCACCACACAGGCTGTTGAGGATATTATACATTGATTATGATATGTATCAGTTATGTTCCTGGCAGGAAAAAAATCTCAAAAAAATAATTTAATGAAGGGGCCATGTGTGTGGGCAAAGTAAGAAAATCACTGAGGGGAGGTGGGATACTGGAGAGATAATGAGTGGCTGAAGGGCCAGGGGATGGAAAATGTTTCTGAAGCTGAGGGAGGGAATCTGTGGGCAGAAGTCTGCTTGACAGGAGAGGTGGCCTTCAGTCCAGGGACCCAGCCAACCCATGGTGACCTGACAGGAAGGGAACACAGGAAAAAAAAAAATTGCTGGTCTTTCTCCAATCTTCAGATTGTTGCTTGTGCTTCCATTGGCTGACCCCATCCTAGAAGCCAGTGGGAAAACTATTCTAAGTAGGAGAAATATGTGCATGGCCATATTTATTGTTTTATATTCACCCACTACCACTGACAAGCCTTTCTTTGTTTCAAGTTACTAACATTGGTCATGTTGTTGCCCCACAAAAGATATTGAAAGAGGCGCAAGCAAGCTCATATCCTTGGCGTGACTCATAAGATTCCTGTCAATCTAACACATTTCACTATAGTTGTTTATTATTTACTTTGACCATATAGCTTCTGTCCAAAATTTCTCAGTGTCTCTTAAACTTTAGAAGTAACATAAACCTACACCTTTATACAAATGGACTATGTTTTTTGAGGAGATGTCACCATGATCAGCCATGTTAAATGACACATGAAGTCAATGCGATGTTTCTCTTAGAGGGAGATGGTATTACACCCCCAGGATGGCATGGTTATGGTTGGTGCTTGCTGAGCACAATAATGGATTTTCTTTTCATAAAATATATTTTTGTTCCAAACTTCTTATTCCAGCATGGGGATACATTGTGGGTTTGCAGGGAAGGGATTAAGCTATGAGGAACTGTCCTCTCTTGTGTAAGAAGGCAAAGTCCAACTGCCCATGATGGAAATCAACATTGATATATTTGTTTTCGGTGTATGCCAAAAAATTTGACAAAGTAGTTTTGATCATTCTTTGCAAACAGTTGCTCTGTGCCTACTATTCTCCATTTCTTCTACCTGATAAAGATACTTTAATACCATAAAAATGTCTCAAGATATTCTTTATGTGGGACCAGTGTTCACTTTACATTTTTAAATTAATTTTTATTGGAGTAGAGTTGATGTACCATATTGTGTTGGTTTCAGATGTATAGGAAAGTGAATCAATTATACACATTTCCATTCTTCTTTAGTTTCTTTTTGCATATAGATTATTTCAGAATATTGATTAGAGTTCCCTGTATGGTAGGTTCTTATAGTTATCTATTTTAGATATATTAGTGTATATATGTTTAAAAGGTGAATTCATAGGACTCTGCAGCAGGTCAACATATATTAATAGGTGAGGAGGGCTGACTAATTATTATTTACAGGGAGAGTGAGTCAGGAGAACTGAATGAGGGGCCAAGGAAGGAGGAGAAGAACTATGCCACGTTTTGCTTAGAAGCGTTAACTCGTGGAAGGCATTCCATCGTTTGACATCCTTGTTCATGTATCTCATGTCTGGCTCACTCTCTGGCTCTGTTTTACTTCCTCTAATGTTTCATCATGGTCTTAATGACTATATTACATTAAAACAAAAAATAATAATTCTTAGAATGTGTTTCCAGGAGAACTGTTCTCTGGTCAACCTCCAGCTGTGCTTCTGGAGAGCAGCGGCATGCCTAGGGGAAGAGTTAGGAACCTTGTGTTGGACTTGCAGCTCTCTCCTTTTTGCTACAATTGTGAAGGTCATGCAGCTGCTCTGAGCAGGGTCAGCTCCCTGTAAAATGGAGATATTCCTACATATATTTCTCTTGCTGGCAAACATTCAATAAAAGGGTAACTTTTCTCAGTATCCCTGGGCTGATATCCATAGGATGTTCTGTTTTCAAAATAAATTTTCCCTAAAGGTAATTGGATGCCTAATCATTATTATGCTGCCTGGTAATTAGGAATAAATATAAAATAACCAATAAAATGACTGCATTTTATAATATTGCCTTTTGTTATGTTAGTTTTCAATAACTATATTTGCCATTTATTGATTCAACTAAAATGTATTAAGTGGTGGCTAGGAGCTTGTGTTTTTGTAAGCTGTTTCTTTGTGATTCTTGCCTGCCCCACATTACCCTGCTAGGGCAGCAAATAAATGCAGGACAGTTAACTCCACAAACCCACATGTGCTAAAATTTCCAAAAGAAGAGGGCAGGTCTCTTGAGGTTTTAGCCAAGGAGAGGTGAGGACAATGAGCAACCTAGATGAGACATTAAGCTTATAAAATATGTTCTGCTGAAAAAAATTAGAAGCCAATGAGAGGAGAACCAAACAAGGAAGGTGAGAAAGCATCTGGGAAGGAGAGAAACTGGGGGGTTATTTTCAGAAGGAAGTTTTGCTGAAAAGCTAAATTGCCCACAGTACCAGATTGCTGCAAAAACTACCAGCAAAACCCGTCAGAAGGTTCTGTTCCTTGTCCAGGCAAGTGGTTCTGTGGCTTACTGAGCAATTAGGTAGTGAATCAGTTAAGCTCCTGTTCACATCCTGTTTCTCCTCCACCCTCTTAGATCTGTCTCCACTGTCCGATAGGCACTGATTTCATTCCCTTTTAAGCTCTCATAGTACAAGTTGTCTACCCTCCATTGTTCGGCATTTAATTACTCATCAACCTTGTATTATTTTATAGAGTCTGGTGTTGGAGTTGTATTTCAAGTAGACCTGAGTCTTCTAAGTGACATAAAGATATTTAATTATCTAGCATTTACCCTTACACAGTGTTTATTGCATATCTTTTCAAAAATATAGATTTGTGGCAGGATATTATAAATAAGTATCAGTTTCTTTCTCCATATAATTTAATGTGTTCCTGACTCACATTATCGGGCTTAAATGATACCACTTGAGCATCTCATGGGGAACCTAGCCAAATCCAGGATGTGGTGGGACTAAGATAGAAAACTAGGTTTGGCAGAATCTAAACTGTATCTCTCTTTCATTATACAGTTCTCTGTCCTCAAACTCAGACACATTCTGAAGACCTGTGTGATGACTTTCTCAGCTCGAACATTATCTTATTAAGTCATTTCCTGGTCATCCAATCCAAAATAACCCCTCCTACAATGACTTTCTTTTATATCACCTTTTTGAAATTTCTTTTACAGACAAGGTGACCAAAACTGGGGTACTTTGGAGGGTAAAAAGAGGCAACCTTAATAATCCACAGCAGGAATATGGGCACAAACAAAGGTGGTTCCCAACAAACTGGATATATGGTCATTTTCTCCACAGAAATGACCATGATCTAAAATATTTATTTATAATTGTCTAAAAATATGGAATGTGAACTTCTTTTAAAGGATCCTGTTTATTTTGTTCTTTATTGCAATCTAATGTGTAGATGATGCCTGGAACATACTAGATCTTTGATAAGTAGTCATTGGGTGTTTGACTAAATTGCATGCCGGTACTTTTTAGGGAATAAAGCTACAACATCTTAGAGCTCTGTTTCACTGCGTGTCTTCCCCAAAGTTGGTAGGCTTGTAATTGTTTGCCTGTTATCGCTTCTGATCTCAGCCATGTCAGCTACTCATTCTAATCTGCTGTAGTTCTTCTGCTTTCTTATCTCTGCCCAGTACTTCTTCCCATTATAGAAACTGCTGTAGATAATCCAGAGCCCTGCAAGTCTGAATTCTCTCTAATTGTACACAAAGGAGGTAGACCTACACATTTTAAGATAGGGGTAGGTAATGTATAGTTCCCCATTTGTTTCAAAATTATATATCTTATGAGTTATTTATGTATAAAGTTATGTGTATTTGTATTTTCTCATATCTACAATGAACATAGTATATATGTAATGATTGCACTTTAATATTTTTAAAATAATAATATAGACATTTCTAGATTCTTTCGATCTGAAACTATGATAAGCCTCCTAGAACAAAAAAAAAATACCACCTTGAATGTACTGTAACTAGATAGATAGATATAGAATCAGGATTTCAGCTGATCTGTTTTGTATTTACAGTTTTCTTCTCCAGTTTGCATATATGTTTGAAAAAGTTTTAAGTTCTCCTAGCTTAGTATTGGGGCTTCCCTGGTGGTTCAGCAGTAAAGAACCTGCCTGTGATCTGCAATGCAAGAGATGTTAGTTTGATCCCTGGGTCAGAAAGATCTCCTGGAGAAGGAAATGGCAACCCACTCTAGTATTCTTACCTGGGAAATCCCATGAACAGAGGAGCCTGGTGGGCTACAGTCCAAGGGGCTGCAAGAGTTGGTCACGATGTTGTGACTAAACTGCCACCACCAGCTCCATATTGCCACCTCTACAATGGAAAGGTTTCCACTTTGCACAGTTACCAGGTTAGGATAAGAGATTTAAAACATACCAAATCAGTTGTGCTTCTATTCTGTAATACATCCTTGCAATACATAGAGCCTATTTCATTTCAAGGTATGCATAGAAGAGATTCCTAATCATTTTGTAATTCTCCGAGTCAAACAAAAGTCAAAAGCCTTCAAAGATCTATAAAGCCAGTTCTATAAAAGGCTTTAAAAATCAGTTTTATAGGGAGACTATATAGCCTACTCCTGGGCAAATACCCAAATACATGCAAATGTGTCATCCATTGGTGCCCTCCTAGCCCATCTCCAAGTAAAGCCTTGGTCTGTGATCTTGGATGGTTAAGAAGCTTGTTCAAATTCAATACAGTGAAAAGTGCACAACACAATGACAATAATAGAAACATTATGTAGATTATGCCACTTTATAAATAGTTGTGTTGGAATATGCTATTAGATCATCGATGTGTAAAATCTCAGTGGATCATAAAAATCTTTAGGTCTGACTTCTTTATTTTCAGAAGAGAATGTTAAGGTCAGAGTTACTCGAGTGATTTTTATCAAGATTGTGGGAGCCGGTTAGTCCTGTTACTAGTCCATTACATTACTATTCCAGAAGACATTGTTCTTTTAGCCTTACATTTTGATAAGCGCCTATGGTGATATCTTGCTCTGATAGAAATACTTGGTCTTGGGAACCGAAAAGACCTGAACTTAAATCTTAGTACCATGTTATTTAGGTAGGTGACCTTGAGCAAGTTGACATTCTTCCCATGACACTTGCTTCCTCATCAGAAGAATTGGGTGATTCCAATTCAGGCTGCTAACAGGTACTTTTTAAAGACAGTATTATCTAGGACAGTAGTCGGGATCAGTGCTCAGTCAAGTTGTCTGTTTTGGACACTGTTGTGTGCATGCTAAGTCACTTCAGTCCTGTCTGACTCTTGAGACCCTATGAACTGTAGCCAGCCAAGCTCCTCTGCCCACGGAATTATCCAGTCAAGAATACTATAGTGGGTTGCCATGTCCTCCTCCAGGGGATCTTCCCAACCCAAGGATCAAACCCATGTCTCTTATGTCTCCTGCGCTGGCAGGGAGGTTCTTTACCACTGGCATCACCTAGGAAACCCTTTTGTTGTTGTTCAGTTACTGAGTCACGTCCACTCTTTGTGACCCCACGGACCGCAGCATACCGGGCTTCCCTGTCCTTCACTATCTCCCAGAGTTTGCTCAGACTCATGTCCATTGAATCGATGATGCCATCCAACTATCTCATCCTCTGTTGCCCGCTTCTCCTCCTGCCCTCAGTCTTTCCCAGCATCAGGATCTTTTCCAGTGAGTTGGTTCTTTGCATCAGGTAGCCAGAGTATTGTAGCTTCAGCTTCAGCATCAATCCTACCCCTGTGAATACTGAAATATCAGAGCAAAGTATAGCAACTAACATCATTCAGTTGTATTCAATTCCTCAGAAAAGGTCAAAGTGTGTTCCATTTATATCAATTTAAGTTTTTTGAAAAGCAAATAAAATATGTAACTCAAAGACATTCTTCAAAAATAATAAAATGTAAGAGCTGTATACTTGAAAGTTTTTGCTTAATTATACTTTACTGTTCTTTTATAAAAAATCCTCTTCTGTCTAAAAAGAGGCAACGGCATTTGTGTATTGCTTTAACATGTGCAATAGAGATATTTTTGCTGAAAATTCATAAATCTAAAGTCCTTAAATTTTTAAAAAGTAGTAAGTAAAGCCTTTATTTCCTAACCAAAATTAATAATTGTATGTATCCATCTTGCCTATTTCCTAGGATATAAAGTATAATAGAGTTTAAAAACAACAGTGAAAAGTAGGACTTGTCTACTTTGGAAGTCAGTATTAAGATCTTGCTGATTTTTAAAATTCTTAATGAAATCTTATAAGGTGATGGGAGGTATGCATAGGTATGAAAATTCTATCTTTAAGAAAGTCATATTTATTTCATATAGCCCATTCATTTATGTTTTAAGACTTCAGTCATTACAAAGAAAATAAGATTCATCTCAAGAAGTATGCTATTATGAATTTGAATTTTTAAAATTTGAGTCATTATATAAACTTGAGAAGTGCACAGCCACTAGTTTCTTAGAATTCAGAAGAAGAAAAGTAGTCATTGGAAATGTGAAGTCAGTTCATTCAAGCCTCTAAGAATTTAGGTCATGATACGCCTTCCTTTGCCTTCATTTCATTTAACATGATACTGAAATTTTTATTTCAAAGTAAGCATTTTGTTTTCCTTTCTGCTTGTGAATCTGTATAATTCTGATCTTGACCTTTATAGACTATAGACCTGTGTTTGAAATCTGGCTTCACCACCATCAGCAGGGTGACCTTGGGCAAATTACTTCACCTCTCTTAGGCTCAGTGGCATCATCTATAAAAGGGGATGACAATGCCACCTTCATACAGGTTTGCTGATTTTGCAAATAACTTGAAGACAAGATAGAGCCTGCCGGAGTGTTATTGTTCAATAGCAGATGTTTTTGTAATAATAATGCATGCAGTAAGTTCACTAAACGTTTATTATGCTTCGACTTCATGTGCACACTCAGTGGGTATGGTGAGGAATTTGAAGATGTGTGAGATAACCAGCTCACACCAGAAAGAAGCTTGTAGAGAAGTTAAAACATATATAGCAATCTTATTACAGACTTGAATTGTGAAATAGCAGGAGAGAGGTACAGATTGTGTATTAGAATTCAAAGAGGGAGTCCATTTATTTTTTGCTGGTGTCTAGAGAGGCACTGTTAGCAGTGGTGGCCTTTGAACTGGGTTTTAGTAGCTATGCATTTGGAGATGCTGAATTGGCAATTTGGCCTTTCCAAGAAGAAGACAGAAACAGAGGAAGGAGATGTATCAAGATAATGTGTTGTTAGATATCCTATATCCAGCAGATACTTGTGAGGTGCCTACCTTTTTGGTAGGCACTATTCTGGGAATTTGGAACACATCAGTAAATGAAAGATCATTGCCCTCATGTAGCAGGGAGATGCTAATAATGCTAAGTTGTTTAATTAAATAGTATGTTAGTGCGAGATAAGTGTTCTGGGTAAAAACAGAACAAGGTGGGGTAGGTTTGGGAGGGCTGTGGAAGTTAAGGTGTGTGCTAGTTTGCTACAACTTCCATAACAAAATATCACAGATTTGGTGGCTTAAACAGGAGAGATATATTTTCTCACATATGTGGAGCCTGGGGTCTAAGATCAAGGTTTATGCAGGTTTGGTTTCTTTGGGGGACTCTCTCCAGGGCTTGCAGATGGCCACTTTCTCATTGTGTCCTCACGTGGCCTTTGTCCTCTGAGGATAAGCCTCTGATATCTTCCTATGTGTCCAGATTTCGTCTCCTAAAGATACTAATCAAATTGGATTAGGTTTCACTTGAATGGCCTCATTTAACTGAATCACCTCTCTAAAGGCGTTATCTACAAATACAGCCACACTCTGAAGTACTCGGCATTAGAGCTTCAGTATATCAATTTTAGGAGAACACAGACAACACACAATAGGTGGTTAAAATTGAAACTGAGTGGTCTGGATAGACTCTTGGAGAGAATGATGTTAGATCAAAATCTCAAAGCATACAAGAGCTCCACAGAAACATATGAGGAAAAACAGACACCAGGCAGAGAGACCAGCCAGTGCAAAGACCCTGGGGCAGGCTTGTGTTGTGTGTGTTCAAGAATAAAAAGCAGTGTAGTTAGCTGGAGCAGAGCAAAACCAGAGGGTAGCTAGAGTAATTGGAGATAAAGGCAGAGAAGAAAGATCAGAATAGAAAAGTTTTATATAGGGCACTGTGAAGACCTGGACCTTTGCTCTGAGTGGAACTTGGAGCCGTGGCAGAACTGAGTGGAAGTTAAATTTAATCATGCTAACAACTGGTTGCTTTTTTGAGATATACAATAGAATAGGAATTGGTAAGGTCCAGTCCACAGATCAATCTAGCCCATTGCCTGTTTTAGTATGGTCCATTAACTAAGAAGTGTTTCTGTATTAAGTCATTGAAAAGAAAACATCACAAGAATAGTAGTTCATGACTCAGGAAAACTATGTGAAATTCAAATTTAGTATCCAAAAATAAAGATTTAGTGGAATTTTGCTCATTCGTTACACACTGCCTATGCTGTTTTTTACATTATAATGGTAGAGTTGAGTGGTTGTAAGCGAAACTGCTAGGGCTTCCCAGGTGGCTCAGTGGTAAGGAATCCATCTGCCGATGCAGAAGATGTGATTCGAACCCTGGGTCAGAAAGATCTCCTATAGAAGGAAATGGCAAACCTACTCCAGTATTCTTGCCTGGAGAATCCCATAGAGAGAGGAATCTGGTGGGCTACAGTCCATGGAGTCGCAAAGTGTGGGACAGGATTGAGTGGCTGAGCGCGCGCACGCACACACACACACACACACAGAGGAAGGTGCTAGGCCTGCAAAGCCTGCGGTATTTACTCTCTGATCCATCCAGAGGAGTCTCTGACCCCTGCTAGGGAGAGTCAAGAACAGAAATAGGTGGGAGGTGGTCAAGGATATAAACAGAGTGATTGTTCCAATCAGGATTATAGCAGTGGAAGCCAAAGTGGGTGTTGAACAGCATTGTTAGTGAAGCAAAGTGTTTGGGAGAAATGATTGGCTATGCACTGGGGAGAAGTTGTAAGGTTTGAACATATTACAGTGAAACAGCGTATCCTGCAGGCCTTTGAATAGAGATGTACCACCACGTGGCGGTGTTTTAAGAAGGCTACTTGGCAGCAGATGGCTGCAGATGACGGTGATGGTACAGTCAAGAGATCCTGATGGCCTGGAAATGGACAGAAAAGGGCAATCAAAAGGAAAACTCAGGAGCACGATGAGTATATTGAGCAGCTTTCCCATTTTCTGTGCCAGAAAGGAACCTTCTGTGATAATATAGTAGTTTTCAAACAGCTTTAAAAATATATTGAAGTGCTAGAATACTAGTATTCTAATTATATATTCTTTGAGTTAAAATAGAGTTCTTCAAGTGAGTCAGGCCGGATGCCTTTTTACAACTTAAGCTTTTGGATGAGTGATGTTGAAAATATGGATTTGAAAGAGAAAACAATCAATCGGTAATCTGTTAGTGGCCTGAGAAACTCCCAATCTGCATTTCCAACTTATTTGATTAGTTATTGGTTCAAAGAAAAATCTTTATCTTTACTTTTCTGTTTTGTTCTATGAGTTACTTTCATAATCTAATTCTCAACTGTGTTTTTAAAGTACTTTTATAGATATCCATTATCTTTGTTAAGCCTATTTGAGTCATTTTTTTTTCAATATGTATTTTGGAAGATTGATGGGTAAAAAGACATTTAACTCAATTTTATATGTCCCTTGAATCATCTCAGTCATATATATTCACAGAGAAATTTGCTTCTTCCTTAAAAATAATCCTTTATTGTTATAAAGTATGATTGCAATATTAATTATAGAATTCCAGCTGGAATATTTAAAGAAATGCTAGTATTTCATGCACTATGTCCAAAGTTATGCAAGTTTGCTTTCTAACATATATATTCCAAGTTTATTGAGCCCCATCTTCCCAAATGCAAGTGATGATAAGAAAGGCCAAATCTGAAACACTCAAATAGAATAGAGTATGATATTACCTTATAAATCTTTAAGAAATAAAAAGTTACAAAGCATAAAATAGACCTCAGACTCAGAGATGATTTATTTATAGGTGAAGGAGTATAGCATTCCTTGAATGAATATATTTCTGTTGACAGAATTTCTTATACATAGCTATATTCTGAATTTGGGCTAGTTGAAAGAAGCATGAAATATCTCCTCAGCAATGAGGAAAGGATAGGAGGATCTCCTGTTCGTCTAAAATAATCATTGTTTACAAAAAACACAGAGGTACTTAAGGGTCCTTACTAGGATTTCCAAGAGAAGAGACATTTTCCAGACAAAATTTGAGGATGACTTCTCCAGGTTATGATGTGACTTTGGAAATGCCACTCTAAAGCTTATAGGTAGATGATTGAATTAGGAAGATGATAGAATTCATTTCACATGCCCTGGTTTATCTTTGTGAAAAGGGGGGTTCTTATGTGTTAGAAGTTCCCAAACTCTGGGAACTAATAGACAGAAGTGCCAAAAATGTTGACAATGAAACGAGACAGTGAAGACAATGAGTTCCAGAGTCCAGAAATGAGGGGCAGTGACTTTCCGATCCACTCCCTTCATTTGGCAGAGGAACGAGGTCCCAGGCGGCCAAGTTCATTGAGTGCCTTGATTCTTGGCATAGTTGTCTCAGTATATCTTTGTTGTTGGACCAAATTTACCTTACAATTTAGTGTTCATACTCAGGATAAAATTCCATTCTCAGGCTAGGAACCCCTTTCTCTATCTTTAGAGTCTAGTTTACATGTCCTCCAAGTGTGTGTTACTTACATTGGTAGATATAAGTTGACTTTACATGACTCTCAAACTTGGCATTAAAATGCAGTTGGAACACATAATAAGGAATCTGACCTTTTTTGTTTTATATTTCAGTCTTTTTATATCATCAGTGGACATCTTTGAGTTAACTGCAAATATGTCTTCATTACATGCCAAAACCTGTTACTCTACAATTTTAACAAGAAAACAAGACAATAAGATAAATCGAAATTTTGAGAATATCCCCTCATTTTGTTTAGAAGATATTTTATGGATTTCTTCCATTTATGGCAAAATAATAATTTTGTGAGAATTAAATTTGTATTTTATAATATATTTATGTAACTAAAAATGATTTATGTTTAAAACATCAATCCAGAGGCTACACAGATACAGTAAAACTCATGAAGGAGGTAGTAGGTAGAGCACAGGTGCTATACAACTCTGAATGGGGTCCACAGATAACCAAGCATTAGAGACATTTTTCCAGACATGACCAAGGCTGTCATGTCTGGAGATGCAGGTGGTACAAGATAGGGTGAAAACGTCTGGGATAAGAGAAAGAAAACATGTTCCAGTTCTTGATTTATTAGTTAAGGATGCACAGTACAAGCTTCATTTCTCAAAGGTACAATAAAGGAGATTATGGTTGGGAAGAGCTAAGTATACTGCTGTTCTACATTCTAAAATAATTTGCAAAAGTGATAACACCACTTTTTTCCCAAGATGTAATATTCAAAACAATTAGGGGACATTAATCACTCATCATAACCATTGGGGACTAAATTGCCCCAATAATCACAATACACTATTACTGCTTCGAAGTTACTTTTACTCAGAAGCATACAGATCAATTTAACCCTCCAGAAAGCTTATATGAATTACATGTAGAAAAAAACCAGCATCCATGATCCTCTAGCTATGAGGGAAGATAGCTCAGTTGGTAAAGAATCTGCCTACAATGCAGGAGACAAGGGTTCGATTCCTGGGTCAGGAAGATCCTCTGGAGAAGGAAATGGCAACCCACTCCAGTATTCTCACCTGGAATATACCATGGACAGAGGAGCTTGGCAGGCTACAGTCCGTGGGATCGCGAGAGTTGGACATGACTTAGCTACTAAATCACAACCACCCACATGATCCTCTAGAAAAGACAGAAAAGTACACAGGTGTGCATACACAGACACACACATACACTAAATCTTGCTTGATTTCTGAACTTCCATGTCTGCTAGGGCCACATTTCTGGTTACTACTCTAAGAAAAGATTTAGATGTGGATTTAACTCAAAGAGTATAACAAAAAGCTGTATTACTTGACCTCTGCTGCCAAGTCATTAATATTCATTCTAAATCCGATTTGTTGGTAGAATTTTCATGCTAGAGTGTTTAAAAGATTCAGTCTTATTTTGATAGGACACAAAGAGGCAGACATGACTGAGCAACTGAACTGAAGTTTTATCTTCATTTCTGTCTATGTTTTCGAATATTTCATGCAGGGCATAGAATAGATGCTAGTGCCTTTCAATCTGAAAATGAGCTGAGATTTTTAAAACTATAAAAGCATGTGGACAGTAATTTGTCAGTTAACTTTCATGAAAACTTAATTCTTCTGTGACATTGACTACAACTCAGTCACTTAGAAATGATGAACTTTCTAATCAAATAATGATTCAGTCGTGTCCGACTCTTTGCGACCCCATGGACTGAAGTCTCACAGGCTCCTCCATCCATGGGATTTTCCAGGCAAGAATACTGGAGTGGGTTGCCATTTCCTTCTCCAGGAGATCTTCCCAACTCAGGGATTGAACCCGGGTCTCCTTCATTGCGGGCGGACGCTTTACCCTCTAAGCCACCAGGGAAGCCCTAAGTAATGATTAGATAGTGCTTAATACTTATGCTAAAGTCAGCTGTTTTAAAAAACTGTTTAAAGTTGGCTATTTCCTTGGAATAATGTAAGGGGATAGTTTATTATCATTAGCTAGTTCAGTATATATATAGTATTTTAGTACTGTACTAATTGCTGACTCAAGATTAGAATAATGATTTTAAAGAGAGTGCACGTCTCAAATATAAAATTGTTTAAGTATGTTTAAAAAATTTTGCCAGAGGTGTAAGTTAAATTTTTAGAAGGTAGGATTTGGAATAAAGTCCCATACTATTGTTATGTTAAAGAAATAATTCTCTTGTTTTTTCTTTAAAATCTTTCTTTAAAAAAAATAACAGCATTCTTAACCATTACACTCCATTTTAATTAACTTACATTGTTTTTATTTCAAAAGTCACCTGCCCCTCCCTCTTACCCTTATAAGAAATCTTACAGTATCTGAACTAGACAGAAACAAATTAGAAAGGCTTCCCTGGTGGCTCAGAGGGTAAAGAATCAGCCTGCAATGCGGGAGACCCAAGTTCGATCCCTGCGTTGGGAAGATCTCCTAGAGAAGGGAATGGCAACGCACTCCAGTATTCTTGCCTGGAGAATCCCATGGACAGAGGAGCCTGGAGGTCACAAAGCGTCAGACATGACTGAGAAAACAGTTATCCCTGCCCACAGATATATGCTAGGCTGATGAAAAACAAAACATGTATTTAATATGTACTGACCTTTTTTTTTCCTCTCCAAGTGATAAGTAAATTGTGATCAGAAGGTTATTACATCAATTAAAGTCCCCAAGCATTCTAGGAATAGATTCTAGTATCCCCCTTCTCAAAAGAGGAAGCCACAACTGGCAGAGGTTATGGAATGATCACAGGTCAGAGTTGGTCTACACACAGTGTCCTAAATCACCTCTCTCTCCTATGGCTACTTTTTATGTTAAGTAAGCATCAGTCAGGCTCTAAGAGGTCAGCTAAGTACACAGCTTTACTGCAGGGTTCTTAGTACATCCAAAAGAATTTGTTTTATTTACTTCAAGCTTCAGAACTGGGTCCCAAGGGAATCTGTTTGCTTGAAGTCTGGCCTTGGAGTAAGAGGGGCATTCCTGGGGTATCACTCAATTTTGTAAATATCTAACTTTCTTTCTGGAAATCATTAGACTTTAAAAATGAATGCTTACTTTTGCAAGCAGTCTGGGTTTTTTTCCTTGTCCTTCCTCCCCAACTTGTGCATTACAGTGTTAAGTATCAGGCTTAGTACTCTGGTGTAGAGCTCAAAGTACTGCAACATGCCTGCTTCTGAGTAATTTTAACAGGAGGGGAACTGTAAATCATATAGATGCATTAACAGCAATGGAAAAATGATGAAGTATAACCAAGCGAACAAGTATATTCTGCTGACAGTTGAGATGTGATGAAGATTCTGTGACAGACATAATATAGGAAGAACATCCATGTAAAAAAAATAACTCAAAATGGGCCAGTGGTGGGAATTCTCCACACACTTACTTGATCTCCATTATAATTCTAAAGTAGATCCCAATCACTTTGTGATGGGAATTGTATCAGGCACCCATGCAGAAGGAAAAGTCTTCCATAAACATGTTATTGGCTTCTGAAAAATTGGCATAGTATCAATCATGGCAGTTCAGAATCTTCTTGATCCCTGTAAGAGTTTCTTAAATGTGGCTGGCTATAGCTAAAGAGTATTTGTTTGCTTTCATAGCCAACCATTCTTGTTAGATTTGGGAAATTCAGTAAGCCCTGACAGTTCATAATTCAAAATCTTAGTGACACATTTTTAGGTTTCTAAATTAGTTTTATGAGGCATGTGATAAAAATAAAATCAAAGTCTGTTGAACACTTATGGTGCTCAGTCAACTCTGAATATGACCTGTAAGAAACTGTATAAACAAAATGACATCAAGTAACCCATTTTAATTTCATGCTTTTATTAAAAGAAAAAGAATGATTAAACCAGTGGCAAACATAGCAAGCCACTAAAATTTTTAAAGACCTTTTTATTCATAAAGTTCTGTCTACTTATTTTATCAGATGTGGTTGAGGTACAAAATTTAGATTAAATAGAATTGATTTTCTTTTAACATTAAGAAATATATTTAATGTGTTACAGTCTGCTTTCAGATGTGTGCCTTGTTTGTCTTGATAGCACATCCTAAGTGAAGATTATTTTACTACCAATATGGGGGGGAATGGAATCTTATCAGTTATGCCTAATCGTTATAGAAAACTAACAAATATTTTAGCATAGACAAATTCTATCATGGAATATCATAAGCCTCACTTACTGAACATAATACATATTACCCCTTGCATCCATGCCTTCATACAGCAGTTGTTAAAAGTCCATCCACATCACACGTTTAGGGTGAAGTTCATTTTTTAGACATAGAATGTAACTCAATATCCATAGCATCTTTTCTTAAGATATATTTATTTTTATTTATGGATGTGCTGGCTCTTCATTGCTGCAGGCAAGCTTCCTCTGGTTGCAGAGAACAAGGGCTACCCTCTAGTTGTGCATGGGCTTCTCATTGTGGTGGCTTCTCTTGTTTCAGAGCATGGGCTCTGGGGCACGTGGGCTTCATAGTTGTGGCTCACAGACTCTTGAGTGCAGGTTCAGTAGTTGTGGGGCCTGGACCTGGTTGTGCTGAGGAATGTGGGATCTTCCTGCAGCAAGGATAGAACTGGTGTCCCTTACACTGGCAGGTGGATTCTTAGCCTCTGGACCACCAGGGAAACCCTATCCATCAGTTTCAGTTCAGTCACTCAGTTGCGACCTACTCTTTGTGACCCCAGGGACTGTAGCATGCCAGGCTTCCCTGTTCATCACCTACTCCCGGAGTTTACTCAAACTCATGTCCATTGAGTTGGTGATGCCATCCAGCCATCTCATCCTCTGTTGTCCCTTTCTCCCTCCGCCTTCAATCTTTCCCAGCATCAGGGTCTCTTCCAGTGAGTCAGTTCTTTGCATCAGGTGGCCAAAGTATTGGAGTTTCAGCTTCAGCATCAGTCCTTTCAATGAATATTCAGGACTGATCTTCTTTAGGATGGACTGGTTGGATCTCCTTGCAGTCCAAGGGACTCTCAAGAGTCTTCTCCAACACCACAGTTCAAAAGCATCAATCCTTTGGCTCTCAGTTTTCTTTATAGTCCAACTCTCACATCCAAACATGACTTGATAATTTCACATTATTAGTCATTCATGCCTGATCTGAATAAATCATTCATTTTCCTTGCCATCTAATTGAAAGCAATATCTTGCCAGGTAGCAGAAGAGTAACCCTGGCCATGTTCTTGTTCTGCATGTGCAGAAATAGCATTGTTTGTAATCCCAGCTTCTATCTACAGATAATTTATTTCTCTCTGTCTCTTTTGTGAGTGTGAATTGGAATGTAATAGCATCGTGTAGTGTGATATGTAAACCTTGCCTAAGCAGGCACACACAGATTAGCAGACTTTGCAGTATGAGGATGTCTCATTACACAGCCTGTGCCACTGTAGAATTTTCTCTCCTATCAGGCACTTCTGTGCTTTACTGACATACAGTCAATGTGCCCACTAAGGGTTAATGCCGTTTCATTCTCTTTAAAAAAAAAAAAAAACATTTTTCGTGATGTTATTTCATAATATTTTCTTCCTACACCCATTGTGGAGACAACCAAGTTATGGAATATAGAAACAATTAATTGTCATCTCATCTTTTTACAGAATAAGATTTAGTTGTGTTGTGCACATAGGCCATCATCATGGATTTGAGAACTTAACACCACAGCATAAAATCATGTCTGGGTACATGGTTACTGAGTGGAATAGCACAGCACCCTGTGCAAACTCTTATCATAGCGCTGCTTTTTCTTTCTTTTTTTTTTTTTTAAATCCCTGGCTTTTTTTCCAGCATCTTCCCTCATGCAGCCCAACCCCAAGATCCAGAACCCAGTAAGGGTACAGATTCCATTATTTTTATACTGTGTCTTTAATTCTAGCAGAACATATCATAGATTTTCAGTAGATCATTTTTGAATTACTGAACATATGCAATCATGAATAGAAGTAGTCAGGACTCCAGAGAAATATGTACCTTCCCTCTAGACCGGTGTGAAGAGGAGAATTGGAAAGCTCAAGTGAGATGCACAGGAATTATATGAAGGTCTCGCTGAGGTCTGAATGTTAATGTCCCTGCCAAATATGTGTTGAAATCTTAGTGCCTAACGTGATGGTATTAAGAGGTAGGCCTTTGGAGGAAGTTTAGGTCTTGAGGATGGAGTGGGATTAATATTCTTACAAAAGAGACCTCAGAAGGCTCCCTAGCCCTTCCACGTGAAGTACCATCTATGAACCAGGAGGTAAGCCCTTGCCAGTTGCCACAGCCAATCTGCCAGGGCCATCATTTTAAGGCTTCCCAGCTTCTATAATATGGGAAATAAATATATATTGTTTATAAGCTACCCAGTTTGTGGTGTTTTGTTACAGCAGCTCAGATTGACTAAGACAGGCTATGATATCATGGAAGCTTTCTGCCGCTTTTCCTTTTCATATCTTACCACCTCTTTATTCTTTGAAAGACCTGAAGGAATGTCGAAAGGAGTTTCCATTATCGTTTTTTATCTAAAAGACAGCTTTGGCATTTTCACTTGATGTCTATAAAACTGCTCTGGAGAAGCACCATGTGAAACACAGAGATTAGTATTGTTAATTTAATGCAGTGAGCTTAGAGTCTTTATAAGATACCATCTCCTTTTGAACTTTATGTTTAAATCAGTAGAGACCAGAACAGAATTTTTTTCCCAAAGAATATTAACTTTGCTACTTCATATGTCAAGCAAATAGAAAAGCCAGAGAAAATACAAACACTTGGGCTCTAACATTGGCATAAATTACACTGATATATGGGAAAGGAGGCCTTCCTTGATTTGTTTTTTCTCATAAACTGCTGGGGAAATTGGATGAACTTGCTCTATGGATAATGGATACAGTAATGCAGAGAGATGATCTGTTGCAGTGATGCATTTGCAAATGCTCTAATGAGGTAAAGACCCAGCTCAATTGATGACATGAAGAAAACAAAAGTTATTATGGACAAAATACCATATTTCTTATCGCCAAGCTGTTCCTCTGAATCAGAGAGAGGCAGTGTTACCTCAGTGCATTATGCTCTCATCTTAAAAAAGTAACAAAACTGAGACATTCCAGTTTTATTTTTATGCATTCCCTTTGAAAAGTACTCTCTTGTTTTGGCTCCAAGAAAATGTTTGAAAAGACTGTGATATTCTCCTGGAGGCAGGAATGAGTGCAGTGTAGGTACAGTCAGAGAAATGCTTGGAGCAAAATGTCGGCCAAAGGAAATAATGAGGCTTTTTTGTCAATGATCATTTTGACTTGTGACTATCTTTTACTACATATATTTTAGTAAATTATCTTTTATTTACATTTTGCTACAGCTGATGTTAAAGTGAGTTTTTACCCTCCTCATTCACAATGATTGAAATGACAAAAGACAAAGGGACTCCATGTGTGGTTAGGGGTCAGATCAGGACTTCAAGGCATACACATGGTTTTCTGCAACGGAGCTTGTACGTAGGAAATAGAGACCTGGGTAACTAAGTTCTTCTGCATTCAGCGTCCCTGCATAAGTTTTGCAACGTGGTTAATCTGCCTTTATGATTTACCTTCTTGCCCATTGTAAACAGCAATTCATAACGCCCCTAAAAGAAATTTCATCATGTGAAGGGTCATCAGCTAAGTGCCTGTTAGTCTAGTGGATACTCTGCTTTAAATTTCCATATTTGCGATTCTTCTTAGTGTCATGACATGTTTTTGGCTTTCATTCCAATGAAAAGTGAAAGCGAAAGTGTTACTTGCTCAGTTGTGTCAGACTCTTTGCGACCCCATGGACTGTAGCCCATCTGGCTCCTCTGTGTATGGATTCTCCAGGCAAGAATACTGGAGTGGGTAGCCATTCCCTTCTCCAGGGAATCTTCCTGACCCAGGGATCAATAAGCTTCTGCTAAGAAAGTGTGTATAATTATTTAAAGCTTGGGAGTGGGCGAGGGGCAAGACTGTGATGGAAAAAGCAGTAGTGACCATTCTTCAGCTTTTCCTGACTTCTTTTCCAAGTTTGCAATTTGATTTAAGAGTTAGGTTTATAACTATACTACCTACTATAATATGTTCAGTCCAATACTCTTGTTTTAATGCTTTCTCTTTCCATTGTCTCTAGTACTGAGGAAAAAAGAGTTAATGTTGCTCCATCTCAACCAGAGAGACTCAGGACATGGAAGAGTCTGTTGAAGTTTATAAAATTCTCACTTCAGATCCTTTACCTGAAATTTGACAGTACATTGGCTAATCAGAGAACCAGTAATAGATTCTTAAAAGAGTGATTTTTCCTTGCTGAAACAATAACAATGGCAGTGATTGATCGAGGTCCTTTATATTTTATTTAATATTCACCAAAAAATACCGTATGATAACCATTAATAGCCAGCCCATGCTATAGATGAAGAAAGTAAGCTTCAGTGTGTTTAAGTCAGGATCTTCTGAGGACTAGAACGCTGTGTCATGTTCATTTGTTTTTGTTTTTTTTGACTATTAAAAATTTAAGAAATACCAAATAAAGTCACAGAAGTCATTATGAATTTTTGAAACTATTTATGTAACAAAATAAAAATTTTAACAGAAAGACAGTGCAAAAAAGTTTCTAATACACAAAATCTTCACAATATGCATATTAAAAAAATTAATCCATAGTATATTATACATGGCATGATTAGATAAAGGGACAGGCCTTACATTTGGATTATCAATGTCCTCTTTTAATCTCTTACGTATATCTCTGAGAGGCAGCTAAGATACAGGGGATTAAGTAAGCTGCCCTCAGTAATGCAGCTAGTAAATAACAAAGCCGAAAGATGAACTGAGGTGTCTGACCCCAGAGTCTATGCTTTTAAGGGCTCTGCTAGACTGTTTCCCTAGGTAGGTTTACATCTGAACATTTTTATTCACCTAAGACTCTTCAAGCTTTTAGATAGCAAAAAGATGAAAAGAAGTCTTTTTTTGGATTAAATACATTATGAGAATAAGTACGCTGTCAGTTTCCTACCATGTCTGTGACTGTTTAAGTACTAGGTTATAGAGGACACTTCTTTTGCTTTTAATGACCCCTGTCTCTTATTTACAGTTAGACCCACCGAGGAGCATTTGTGGGGTAGTTTGCATGTGGCCAGTGTGGTTAGGAGCACTAACCAATGGACAGAAATCCAGAGAACCTGGGTTCAAATCTCGTTCTGATGTTCTGTGCCTTGGATTTCTTGCCTGCAGAATAGTGGTGGTGTGGGGAGATTTCAGAAGCTGGATAAATGTTTCTATCAGTAACACAGAGACATCAGTGTATTAGATGTCAGGCTCTTCTGGAATGGATTTGGTCAGAGGTGGTCCCAAAGAATGTGTACAAGTACCTGCAGGGAGATCGGTGGATTCTAAAGGATCTTTCAGAAATGAAGGAGTGTTAATCTCAACTCAAAGGTATTAGGCCTTAGCACAAGCAAGGTCATGATCACAGGTTCAATACCTTTATGGTTCAATTAACAACAACACCTAGAAGCTATTTATAAGACTAGTCCTGTGCCATTGAAGGCATACAGAAAACAGCTACAATAGCTTTGATGTAATGCTGGCTGCCTCTGAGTAGACAGGCGATATCAGCCATCTCACTGCTCCCCAATGCTCACACCTCCCCTCTCCCCATCCCCTACTGTGGGCCAGGGTCAGCTTTTCATAGTCAGGAGACTGTCATGAAACTCCACCTTACATTTCACCAAGGTGGATTTTAAAAAAGAAGGTGGCAGTCTCCTTGATAGAATATGTATTTTTAATGTCACCCATGTATACTTTATTTTTTAAAAAGGATCAAGAATGAAAATGAGTTTCAAACTACTATTGACAAGGACACAGTAACAGTTTAAAAAACTCATTTAAAAGCATTGTATAAGTCTTGGTGAGAAGAATTGCTTTATCTTTTTCACTGATATTTCTAAAATGGCCCTTACTCTAAGTCTTAACCTTCTCCCACTTGCCTGCCTCAAAAAAGATTGTTTTGAAACAGTTCCTTGTAAATAGCTATTATAGTAACATTTTAAAATAGTCAATATGATCTTTTTCATATAGTGTTAATTATCAATTTAAAATATATCTACTTTCTGTTTGGCGGCTGTGCTGCCCTGAAACAGCAAGTAGTGTCCATAGCAAACACCCTCTTCCCACAACACAAGAGAAAACTACACATGGACATCACAGATGGTCCACACTGAAATCAGATTGATTATATTATTTGCAGCCAAAGATGGAGAAGCTCTATACAGTCAGTAAAAACAAGCCCAGGAACTGACTGTGGCTCAGATCATGAACTCCTTATTGCCAAATTCAGACTTAAAGTGAAGAAAGTAGGGAAAACCACTAGACCATTCAGGTATGACCTAAGTCAAATCCCTTATGATTATACAGTGGAAGTGAGAAATAGATTTAAGGGACTAGATCTGATAGACAGAGTGCCTGATGAACTATGAATGGAGGTTCATGGCATTGTACAGGAGACAGGGTTCAAGACCATTCCCAAGGGAAAAAAAATGCAAAAAAGCAAAATGGCTGTTGAGGAGGCCTTACAAATATCTGTGAAAAGAAGAGAAACCAAAAGCAAAGGAGAAAGGGAAAGATATACCCATTTGAATGCAGAGTTCCAGAGAATACCAGGGAAAGATAAGAAAGCCTTCCTTGGTGATCAGTGCAAAGAAATAGAGGCAAACAATAGAATGGGAAAGACTAGAGATCTCTTCAAGGAAATTAGAGATACCAAGGGGACATTTCATGCAAAGATGGGCTCAATAAAGGACAGAAATTGTATGGACCTAACAGAAGCAGAAGATATTAAGACGTGGCAAAATACACAGAAGAACTGTACAAAAAAGATCTTCACGGCCCATCATAATCATGATGATGTGATCACTTTAGATCACTCACCTAGAGCCAGACATCCTGAAATGTGAAGTCAAGTGGACTTAGGAAGCATCACTACGAACAAAGCTAGTGGAGGTGATGGAATTCCCAGTTGAGCTATTTCAAATCCTGAAAGGTGATGCTATGAAAGTGCTGCACTCAGTATGCCAGCAAATTTGGAAAACTCAGCAGTGGCCACAGTAATGGAAAAAGGTCAGTTTTCATTCCAATCACAAAGAAAGGCAATGCCAAAGAATGCTAAAGCTACCGCGCAATTGCACTCATCTCACATGCTAGTAAAGTAATGCTCAAAATTCTCCAAGCCAGGTTTCAGTAATAGATGAACCATGAACCATGGTTCAATACATGAGCATGAACCATGAACTTCCAGATGTTCAAACTGGTTTTAGAAAAGGCAGAGGAACCAGAGATCAAATTGCCAACATCCACTGAATCATCAAAAAAGCAAGAGAGTTCCAGAAAAACATCTATTTCTGCTTTATTGACTATGCCAAAGCCTTTGACTGTGTGGATCACAGCAAACTGTGGAATATTCTGAAAGAGATGGGAATACCAGACCACCTGACCTGCCTCTTGAGAAACCTGTATGCAGGTCAGGAAGCAACAGTTAGAACTGGACCTGGAACAACAGACTGGTTCCAAATAGGAAAAGGAGTATATCAAGGCTGTATATTGTCACCCTGCTTATGTAAGTTATATGCAGAGTACATCATGAGAATTGCTGGGCTGGATGAAGCACAAGCTGAAATCAAGATTGCTGGGAGAAATATCATTAACTTCAGATATGCAGATGACACCATCCTTATGGCAGAAAGTGAAAAAGACCTAAAGAGCTTCTTGATGAAAGTGAAAGAGGAGACTGAAAAAGTTGGCTTAAAACTCAACATTCAGAAAACTAAGATCATGGCATCCAGTCCCATCACTTCATGGCAAATAGATGAGGAAAGAGTGGCAGACTTAATTTTTTGGGCTCCAAAATCACTGCAGGTGGTGACTGCAGTCATGAAATTAAAAGACACTTCCTCCTTGGAAGAAAAGTTACAACCAACCTAGACAGCATATTAAAAAGCAGAGACATTACTTTGTCCATAAAGGTCCATCTAGTCAAGGCTATGGTTTTTCCAGTAGTCGTGTATGAATGTGAGAACTGGACTATAAAGAAAGTCGAGTGCTAAAGAATTGATGCTTTTGAACTGTGGTGTTGGAGAAGACTCTTGAGAGTCCCTTGACTGCAAGGAGATCCAACCAGTCCATCCTAAAGGAGATCAGTCCTGAGTGATCATTGGAAGGACTGATATTGAAGGTGAAACTCCAAGACACTGGCCACCTGATGTGAAGACCTGACTTATTAGAAAGGACCCCTGATGCTGGGAAAGATTGAGGGCAGGAGGAGAAGGGGGCGACAGAGGATGAGATGTTTGGATGGCATCACTGACTCAATGAAGAAAAGTTTGGGTAATCTCAGTGAGTTGGTGATGGACAGGGAGGCCTGGCGTGCTGCATTCCATGGGGTTAAAGAGTTGGACATGACTGAGCGACTGGGCTGGACTGAATTTTGTGTTTGATTTTCTTTTTCAAGTAACCTTACCCAATTATTAGAACTACTGCTTAAGGTTCTTATTGAATATACTAGGGGATTTTGTATTCCTCCTGCTTTTTCTCAGATGTAACAATTGTTTATTTGTGCAGTACCAGCTTGTATCTTTTCCTTGGTTAATATTTTAGTCCTTCTCTCAGTTCTGTGTATGAGATCTGTGGTTCTTGAGCGTGAACACATGTAACTGCAAAGCTGTTACAATCATTTTTATATAGAAATAATTATTTTAGACCACAAACTGAAATTACATGAAGATAATGTTATGTGGGAGGCCTAAGTTGAAAGAACTAGGGTCCTAATTAATGCTGCCTTTGTGCTATTATCAGTTTTCTAGGTGGATTACATAATGCTACATTTATAACAGGAGATAAGTTCACAAAGCTGTTTAGCAAGTCAGTTTATAGGCAGATGTTGTAGTGTGCCATCTTTCAGGCCAGTGGGCAACATTTATTTTATTCCATGGTGTTAGTGGGCAGGGAAGAATGTATTTTGTGGTTTTTAAGAGGAGAAACACTATATATTCAGAGAGTAAAGCATGTGACTTTGGAAACATTTTTATGGACAGAAATAAACAAAAATGACTATGTAGAAAAAATAAAGAGCAGCTGTATTTTCCATGACTGGAAAAGGTTTTAAACAAAAATATAACAACTGTCAATATCTCCCCAAGCTCTACAGGCCTGCAGAGTCAGAAATATCTCAGGGCATTCCCACCTCTGCTTTCTGTTCTTTTCAATTTCAGGATGAAGGTGACAGGGTGTTTAAAATACCAGAAGCAGTCACACTCTGGCTAATATACGTTGGTCCAAAAGAGGAAGCCCTATCACACTTCTGAAAAGGAGCTTCCGACTCCGACTTCTTTCTGAATTGCTGTGTGATGTCACCCCTACCAGGATGGGAGAGTTCTCCTTCACAGCTAGAAAGGCCCTCCTCAGCCTTGGGTTCAGACCTAAAACATTCATTTTTTTCCACTTGAGAAATAAAGGCTCTCAGTAATTTCTTATACCAAAATGATTTGATATATTTTCCTTTGCCTTTTGGCCTTGATTTAAAGGTAGTATTGCAGATCTGCTATTTTCTTTTTGTTGTTGTTGTTACTTTCCTCTCAACATTCCAGGGATATCAGTTGGGTAATAAGGATAAAAAAATCTCTGAAGTGTGGTGTACTAGGAGGAGAGTGGGGGTTGTCAGAGAATAATGGATCTATTAATAACTTGGGGTCAGTTTGGTTAGTCATTCTGAGCCACAGAGTTCTCACAGAAAGGACCGATTTGATGACAACAATCTCACAGAATTGGGTTGCAGTAGAAGGAAGAAAGTGAGAATGTTTTGTAAATGAGAATAATGAGTATTGTTGTTATGTTTTCATCTCTACAGCCACTACTGGAAAATGGCACTAGATTTCAAGAATAGGCCTTCTTTGGACTTCTGGCTAGGGACTGCTTGAGCAAGTTAGGGTAGTGGTTGGAAAACCAACCCCAAGCCCAGTGAGTCAGCTCTGACCTCCATGTGCAAATTGATGACTAGCCTCTTCCCTTCTGCTGAGTTGTTCTGTTTTGTTCTTAATGTCAGAAGCAGAGCACACCAATTCACTGTGGAAATTCCTCTGAGCTGCACATACTCCAGTCTTCTCCAACTGTCCTCTGTAACTGTCCTAACCCATGATTCCACATTTTCAGGGAAGTTTTGAAAAGATGTGTGGGCAAATCAATAGAAAGTTAAATACTGTTATGTATGCTGCTTGATGTGAAATGCTCCTGAATGTATTAATAGAACTTACTTTAAATGGAAAGTAAAGAGTTATATAATAGAGTCTAAAATATACAGAAATATCATAACATAGTTAACCAAAGTTTATTGAATATTTCTGATGTGCAGGGTATTTGGAGTAGGTAATTTAAGAGACATGAAGAAGAATAACATGTCCATCCCTGCTTTTTATAGCTTACAGTCTAGATGAGGGGATGAAGAGATATATATAAATAAGGAGAATATATACAAGGATTGTATTTTTTATGATATAGGGGGATATAGTGGGGTTTGAGGTTATTTCTTAGTAAAAATTCCCCGGGCTTTTTATAAAAGATACATCTTAGATGTATCTTAGATGTATCTTATATGATGAGTAAAGATGAAGCTACAGGAATTCTAGTTAAGGGACTAGCCCAAGAAAAAATTTGGTGGCAGGAAAGGACATCTACAATAAATAAACAGTGACTAGCCTGAAGCTAGAGTATAGAGTACATAAAAGATGAAAGAGAATGAAAACAAACTCTCCTTGCTTTTTTAATTAGATTACCCTCATTAATTACTTAATCTAATACTACCTCTAATCAGTCATGTACTATCATTAACTTACAAATATAGAAACCAGAGCCCAAGGAGATTAATTCATCTCTCTGAATGAAAACAACTAGCTAAAACGTTTAGGATTTGACATCCTAAATGTTAGATGTCAAACATCTAACATCAGATTTTCTTCTGTTATAGTAAACATACTTTTTCTGGAGTGGAGTTGCAATAACAATAAAACCAAATATTGTGACTTATTTAGTCCCTACTGGGTGCCACAGTTTTCCTTTTTTTAAACCCTAGGAAGTACCTAAAATGTAACAATTATTATACAGATATCCATGTGCAGAAATTAACTCAGAGAATGTATTTGGTATATAAAATAATGGAAATTAAGATTGAAAAAAAGAAATAGAGATAGAAATGGGGTAGGTTTCAAATACTTGGTAAAGTTTTCTAGCTCTGTCAGGACTAAATGAAGAAATGAAAGATCCTTAGTAAAATTTTTTAAATGAATTAGTATTCAGAATACACAAAGAACTATTAAAATTCAAAGAGAAAGCAACCTGATTAAAAATCAGTCAGAGACTATAATATTCAATAGATACCTCATAAAGAATATAAACAGATGACAAATAAGCATATGATAAGATACTCTACATCATGTTATCAGGGAAATGCAAATTGAAACAACAATGTGATACCACCTGTAAGAATGGCCCATCCAGAACGCTGACATCAAGTGTGGGTGAGAATGTGGAGCAGCAAGAACTCTTATTAAGGGCTGGTGGAAATGCAAATGGTACGGCCACTTTGGAAGACAGTTTGACAGTTTCTTATAGAACTAAATATACTCTTACCACACTATTCATCAGTAGTGATCCTTGGTAGTCATCATCCTTGGTATCTACCCAAAGGAGTTACAGACTTATGTTTATACAGATTCCTTCACATGGATGTTTTTAACTGCTTTATGTATAAATGTCAAACCTTGGAAACCATCAAGGTATTCTTCGGTTGATGAACAGAAAAGTAAACTGTGATAATCTAGACAATGGAATATTATCCAGATCTAAAAATAAATGAGCTATCTAGCTGCAAAAAGACATGGAAGAATCTTAAATGCATACTAGTAATTGAAAGGAGTTGATCTGAAAAGGCTACATATTGTAAGATTCTAACTGTATGACTTTCTGGGAAATGTAAAACTATGAAAACAGTAAATAGATCAGTACCAGGTATCTGGGAACTAGGTAGAGATGAATAGACAAAGCATAAAGGATATTTAGCGCAACGAAAATGCTCTGTATGGTAACATAGATATATGTGCATCTGTGCAAATCCATAGACTGTACAACACCAAAAGTAAACTGTAATGTAAACGATGGATTTGGGGTGATTATGCTGTATCAATATAGGTTCCTCACTTGTAACAGAAGTGCCACTCTAGTGGGGGCTGTTGATAAAGAGGGAGGCTATGCTGTTGAGGGGTAGGCAGTATATGGGATATTTATTATTTTCTAGTCAATTTTGCTGTGAACCTCTAACTGTTCTAAAAACAAGTCTTACTTTTTTTAAATAGAATTAAAAAGTGATGGTTGAAAGTTGAATGGAAGCAAATTTCAGCCACTATTCAGGTTTTAAATATGTTTAAAAATTATCTTCCCATCTTAACATGATTAGGCAATGAGATGTTCTGATAAAATGTGTGCACTAAAATGTCAATCATACACAGATCATCAGTTTTTAAAGAAAATGTGGTACATTATTTTCTCCATAACCAGTTTTTGAGTGCCAATTGCATACAAATTACCCAGAGTTTAAAGTATGATAAGATATCTGGCCTCCTGAGGATGCAAGATCTTAGCATTTCTGGAAGTTGAACTTGTGATATACATGTCTTTATCTCAGATGTAGAGTGAAAGTGAAAGTTGCTCAGTTGTGTGACTCTTTGTGACCTCATAACTATCCAGTTCATGGAATTCTCCAGGTCAGAATACTGGAATGGGTGGCCCTTTCCTTCTCCAGGGTACCTTCCCAACCCAGGGATTGAACCCAGATCTCCCGCATTGCAGGCAGATTCTTTACCAGCTGAGCCACAAGGAGAGTAGGCTCGCAGTAAAAGTCATTGATTGAATATATCAATGAGTGGGTGAATCAATCAATCAATCACTGATTCTAGTGATTGTTATTTGCTGAATAGCCATGCTTTGTTCTCAGTGGTATTGTCAGCTTAAGATGAGGTGTCATCAATACCTTGGAACATAAATATGTTATTATCTTTTCTGAAAATGAAAATTATATTTTAGACAACTCCATTTTATATTTCTGTAGTTACCAAACCAATTAAATGAATTCATAAAAGATGCAATGGTAGATTTTTAAAAAAATTATTCTTATCTAATGTATCATACTTATGAAATGTTCAGGTTTCCAAGAACCTTAGATTTGACTTAATATTAAGTCAGCAGTATTTTTAAACTATTTTAAGGCATAAACTGTCATATATGTTATTAATCCAGGCTAAAATGTCTAGTTGATTCCTCTTTTACCTAGATTCATATTAAATATTAATATAATTATCTGTATTAAATATAGAATCCAAAATATTTGTATAATATCTTAGTTTTTTGCACTGAAAAATGAAGATATTATGTAAATAGGTTTTATTCCATTTCTTACATCCACACTTCATTATATTAAACTACCCAACTGATTGCAAAGCAGCTAAATTTTCCCAGCTAGATTTTCAGGTGAAATTTGTGAAGCTAATCTGATAATCAGTGGACTACTTTGTAAACTGTATATAAATTATACATATAATATTGAGAGACTTTAAACTGGTCTGTTTACTCATTCAGCTTTTTCAATAGGATATATTTGTAAACTGAGTGTTGGCATTCCACGCATTACCAGCCTCTTATTGGAGAGCACTTAGAGAATCATGAAAGTATTAAAACCTGTGAGAAGGTCACGGTGCAGTATAGGGAGGGGATATAGGCCTGTTACCCTCAATCTAGTGCTCATGACACTGCTGCCCCTCCTTCCTTCCCGGGACCAAAATGTGCTATATTAACAATATGTATTATGCGATACTCTGGAGCTTTGTTATGTCTTCCTGTGTCTGATATAGCACTGGTCACGTTATTTAAGATAAAGTGGTGAATTCTTCACATTAAATAAGCTATCTACTTACCTCCTATAGACGTGAATGTGTTTAATGAGATTTTTAAATGTTTTGCTTCTGGAAAGCCTGTTTAGTAGTAGCAGTAATTTCCTTGTTTTCAGTATTTCTCTCTGTGATTGTGTATCGTAACTAAATAATCTTTAAAGATATTTGATGACACCTTAGTAACCCTGTGCTGCAGATTCATCAGACATCAAATTATGAGCAAAGATAAACCAAAAGAGTTTCTGAAGGGTCTCAGTAGATTTCAGAGGCTTGTGTACCAAAGCTGACATATTGGTTCATAGAAAGAACCCTCTTCAGAGTTTAGTTATTCTCTTGTTACAGATAGATCCAAAAGACAAACTTTTCTACTTTTGGCCCTGTAGACTAGGAAAAGAAAAATATAGCCTAAATGAAACACTGATAATACTAAGTTCATATATTAGTAACGATTCTAGTTATGATAATTATTTAGTAATGAGTATCTAGGTACCAGTCATGAGTCAAGCACTATCCCAGGTGTATCTCTAAATCTTCACATCTGTTTTACAACCTAAGAATTGTATTTTGATTTTCAAGATGAAGAAATGAGGATTAGGTAATTTTTGCCTCGCTTGAGACCAATCACAGTGTGGAGTGTGGAAAGGGAGTTTATCTAACAGGCCTGTAGATCTGTTATCACAGCAAAGTATGCACCAGAAAATAATAAACCAACACAGGTAATAAACTAATACTCATGAGCAACCTTAATTTTCTTTAATTAAAAAACAGATTAAAAACATTATGAGAGAACTGAAAAGCAAATGATCGCTGAGGAGGTTTAGGAAAACGCAGCATTGCTTTCTATCATTGTCTTATGACTGCTCAATGTGATTTATATTTATCTGACATTATTCATATTATTAGCTGAGATTCTTTGAGCTACATCAGGGAAATCTTCTTGAAGAAAGGGAAATAGTAGCACTGACCTGAGTGATTAATTAGCCAATTGTAAAGGGTATGGGAGAAACAGGGATGCAATGGTTGAGGGAGTATTCTAAGTGTGGAGAAAAGTGTGTAAAAAGTCACATAGGTAAGAGACTGTTATGGGTTGAATTGAGTTCCCCAAAGTCATATGTTGAAATTCTAACTTCCAGTACCTTGGAATGTGACCTTATTTGGGAAGAGGGTCATTGCAGATGTTATTAGCTTAAATGAGGTCATATTAAAGTAGGATGAGCCCCTAATCTAATATAACTGGTGACCATATAAGGGGAACTTAGAATTCACCTGCAATGCAGGAGACCCTGGTTTGATTCCTGGGTCGGGAATATCCACTGGAGAAGGGTTAGGCTGTCCACTCCAGTATACTTGGGCTTCCCTTGTGGCTCAGCTGGTAAAAAATCTGCCTGCAATGTGGGAAATCTGGGTTCGATCCCTGGGTTGAGAAGATCTCCTGGAGAAGGGAAGAGCTACCCACTCCAGTATTCTGGGCTGGAGAATTCCATGGACTGGATAGTTCATGGGGTCACAAAGAGTCAAACATGACTGAGTGACTTGCACTTTCACTAGACAGAGATGCGTGCAGGCAGAACACCATGTAAAGATTATGCAAAGAGAGGAGTGATGCACATAGAAGGCAAATAGCACCAAAGATTGCCAGAAGGTGGGGAAGAAGCATGGAATGGCTTCTCACTCATAGCCCTCAGGAGGAGTCAGCTAGGCTGATGCCTTGATCTTGGACTTGTATCTTCCAAAATTGTGAGACTATACATTTCTGTTCCTTAAGCCACACACTTGGTCATGATAACTGCAGCAAACTCATGCAGAGGCTCAGAGGCATGTTGTTCAAAGACATGCAGTTTGGCTCATGACTGTCAGTCATTAAAAAAGGGGAAACTGTTCTCTAGTAACAGTTTCTCCATCTCTTAGTAAGATTAAAGCATTTCCATTCATAATGATCAATATATTAAGAATATATTGTAGGGTTATAAGTTATATGCTGTGAGAATTCAGTTAATAACCATATAACACCGTGTTATGTGGTTATACAGTGAAGAAGTATTTTGCATCTATGATGTTTCATGTTCTGTAAGATGGTAGTCAAAAGCTTGGACTGTCAACAGAACTATGAATAGAGACTCCACACTTTAGGATGTAGATTTTGGAACATATACTGCCTTCTGGAATATCAATATCCTGAACAATTTCCCAAGGGAGAAGAGATGAATGGATATAACTGAATCATTTTGTTGTACAACTATAAGAAACACTATACTGTTAATAATACTCCAATATAAAATGAAAAGTTAAAAAGAGATTACAGTAATAGTATGTTTATTCAGTTTCATGTTTGCTCGTAAGGCTGAACATTGAAGAATTTATGCTTTAGAGCTGTGGTGTTGGAGAAGACTCTTGAGAGTCCCTTAGACTGCAAGGAGATCAAACCAGTCAATCCTAAAGGAAATTGATCCCGAATACTCATTAGAAGGTCTGATGCTAAAGCTCCAATACTTTGGCCAAGTGATGCAAAGAGTTGACTCATTAGAAAAGATCCTGATGGTGGGAAAGTTTGAAGGCAGGAGGAGAAGGGGATGACAGAGGACGAGATGGTTGGATGGCATCACTGACTCAATGGACATGAGTTTGAGCAAGCTCTGGGAGATGGTGAAGGACAGGGAAACCTGGCGTGCTGCAGTCCATGGGGGATCACAGAATCATAAACAAGTGAGCAATTGAACAGCAACAGCTCTATAATGGAGCTGTGCTATTATTATTGTTACTGTTATTTTTCTTATTTTGTTATATTATTAGAATGGGGAGATGTTCATTTTATTATCCCATCCCTTTATGCTCCTGGCCTCTCCCTGCCTGTGAGATGTATTGTCAGTTTCTGGCTGTGTTCCCTGATTCCTCATTTCTGGCTTTTGATGGGGCGTGATGATCAGATGGCCGTGATTAGTTCTCTGGCGTGCGTTTCAGATTATCTATTAAGTAGCCATCTCCTCAGTCACTGAGGCATATGGTCAGCACTTCCAGGGCTTGAAATAAATCTGCATCTTAACGTGTGGAATTTTATTATGCAAAAGGGAGCTCACATGGGATCTAATCTTGTTATTTGTTATGCTGCACACATCTACATGTGCATTCTGGATAGAATCACTCATTAGGCCCCAGGCCTTCCCTTTTATAACAATGCATAGATACTCTGGGTGAGAATATTCTAAGCAGTAGCATCAGCCCTGAACTGTGCAGGGTGCAGGAAGGGAGCGCAGTGTGAGGAGTAATTTTCCCTTCATTCTTTTGCATGCTAGTCACTGCTTTTTTAAAAAAAATCAAGCATTTATTTAGCACCTACTATGCACCAGCTCTTTTCCCAGGTATTTGGATGGTGGTGAACAAGATGGCACTGCCTTGGATGCAAGGTTCTTGTTAGAAGAGATCATCCTTTAGTGCTAATTAGGAAAAAACACATCCTTTCTCCAGGCTGACTAAGCTCTATCTTAGGACACCCACCATTGCAAATGGAGTGTGGAATGGATTTCAACTTGCTTCCTCTTGACTAAATGTCATTGGACTAGGCACACGATTCAGGCAATTGAGTTAACAGTTACTAAAGAGCATGCTCAGCAGATAACAAGCAAGATGGCTATGGAATGCTCTGAGGACTTCTTGGTCTAGGGGACACATGTGTGTTTTGGAGGCATTTATTAGGTTTCTTTCTGTACCCTCTAACTAACTGACTTCATCATGTGATTGAGTAGACAGTATTGGTTTATCTGCAGTGCTTAGTTGAGCAAGTATATCAGATTTTACATTTTAAAACTAGCTGTTTTTTATTCCAAGATTATTTTACCATGCTACTGTTCTAGAATATAAGTAGAAGAGATTAATGGCAAATACGATGTTTGTTTGTAGAAGTTAGCTCGAGTATTTTTCCCGTATCAATAGAAACTTGCGTCTCCAAAACATGGACTATTAAATTGTTTTTTTCCCTGAAGTGTCATGTCATCTAAGTTAATAACAGCACCAAAACCAAAAATACAGGCTCTGGAAACAGAGATATGGATTTGGATTCTAATTCCTCTGCCTGCTTGTTTTGTTACCATGGGCAAGTTGCTAATCCTTTTAGAGGGCTGGTAATAATACTCCATTCTTTGTGAGGATTAGAGAGAGCATGCCAGTGAAGTGTTCAGCACAGCCCCTGCACAGAGTAAATATTCAATAGGTGGTAGCTGTTATAGCTGATGCTGCTGGAGCTTTTTAAAATTCAGAAGGATCTGGAAAAAAAATAAAAAAAATAAAACTCAGAAGGATCTGCAACATGTAAATGAGCATCGCATATACCAGAACAGTGGGTTCTCTGTGTGTCTAAATGGAATACATGTGTGGCAATAGATGTGATAAGCCCACTGTTTCGCACCTGGACAGTTGAGAGCATGTTTACTTTTATGACATTGTAAAGATAATATTGGCTAATGGGTATATGACTGTGCCACACCCTTTGCTATGTACTTCCTATTAAGAAACTCATAGCATCCTTCTAATAATCCTGTGGGTAGACTTTTTTCTCTTTCTATTATTATTTATCTATTTGTTTTTAATTGGAGGATAATTGCCTTATCATTACTGTGTTGGTTTCTGCCATGCATCAACATGAATCAGTCACAGGTATATATATGCCCCCTCCCTGTTGAACCTCCCAGCCCATCCCACCCCTCTAGGTTGTCACAGAACTCTGGTTTGAGTCCCAAGTCACACTGCAAATCCCCACGGCTATCTATTTAACATGTGGTAGTATATATGTTTCCATGCTACTCTGTCCATTCATTCCACCCTTTCCCTCCTCCCCTTGCCACCCCATGTCCATGAGTCTGTTCTCTTTGTCTGTGTCTCCATTGCTACCCTGCAAATAGCTTCATCAGTACCATCTTTCTAGATTACAGATATATGCATTAAACTACAATATTTGTTTTTCTGACTTACTTCACTCTGTATAATAGACTATAGGGTCATCTACTGTGGGTAGACTTTATTATAACGATTTTGCTGATGAGAAAATTGAGACTCAAAGATGAAGTCTGTAGCTAATA
Organism: Muntiacus reevesi; assembly: GCF_963930625.1. NCBI lineage: Eukaryota > Metazoa > Chordata > Mammalia > Artiodactyla > Cervidae > Muntiacus > Muntiacus reevesi. The sequence continues at coordinate 39,198,130 of NC_089264.1, read as the reverse complement.
AGCTGCAGAGGTGCAATTTCAGCCTACGAAATCTGCTCCAACTCAAGTGTTTTTAACATCAATGGTATTCCAAATTTCATTGATAAATAGGTTAAACTTATACATTACAATACACAAATGTGTATATTTGCCTAGAAATGCTAATGCATCATGACACTGTAGAAAAATCTTCCTCTATTGTGCTTTGAGGTCTGTAGCCACACTTAAACTTTTCCCTCACAGTCTGAATTATAAGGCATATCATATGCAAAATGAGATGCTCAGTTGAAATCTCTCTCTGTTGCCCAGCAATGGGTGATTGCTCCACATTGCTTGAGTTAAGCGTATCCTTAGGCATTACTCCCCTTGTTTACTTCCTCTCACCCTGAATCAAATGACTTGTACAGCGGTTCTATATCCAATTACATGTCATCTCGTGGCAGAAAGATGGCATTAATATGGATTAATTGTATTCTGCAAGCTCTTTGGTGATCTTTGCCCTTCAGTGCTGAAGCAAGTGATGTATCAGTTAGAAACTTGTGCCTGGCTGCATTTAACAGAGATCTCACTATTGTAGCTTTCAAAGTAGGCATTTATTTTTCTCACAATTCGGGAAGTACAAGAGTACTCTGTCCGGTATGAATGCCACAGAGTCTTAAGTCCTCAATGCCCCTGACTCCTTATGTCTTCCACACTGCCATCCTTCATTTGTGTCTTTTCCTCTTCTAGGTGATGCCTCAAAAGCACAAAATGGCCATTCCATCCCCTACCTCACAAACTCATTCTAGACTGGGGAATCCCAAGTGTTTACCCTGACATCTTTTGGACAGAACTATGCCACCAGGGACAATGCATCAATGAGGCTGGCGCATCTTTTCACCAAAACAAATCCAAGTTCTGTTAGTCATAAGTATAAATCTAAAATGGGCAGCTGGCAGTGTCTGCCATAACTGAAAACTCATACTGCAAAAGTGATTTCCTACTAAGGCTTATGTGATATTCAGCAACCCATATGTATTGTCTATTGTGGGTCTTGAGGTTTACATCAATGGGAGCATGGCTCTCTTCCCTTAAGAAAACTTCCCACCCAGAAAATTAGATAGATGTGCAAGCAAATAACTACAAAGAGCTGTTCTAGAGGCATGTGCCTTGGAGCTTTGAATTACCAGTGGTAGGACAGAGGCATCCAAACTTTAGTTCTAATAGTCAAATATTAAGAGTAATGTGAACACTAATGGTAGCAACAATGGCTGATCTTTAATGAATATTAACTAAGTCAGGCACTAAAAATTATGTTATATCATATGTAATTTTCTATATTCTTATATATAGGGTACATATATATTGCACACCAACTTTCTATGTTTTTACAGTGAAGTTGTGTGAGGAAAATGAAGTTGAGTAACTTTCCCCATGGTGAAATAGCTAGTGAGTTAGAGAGCTGGGATTCCAAACCTAGATAGTCCTGAGCCCTGTTAATCTGTTAATCTGCAATCCATAGTGAGGATACTGAGGAAGCTCCATTTGGCTATTTTCTGGGTGGTTTTTTTTTTTTTTTTTTTTTTTTTTGGTTTTTTTGTTTTATTCTTTAAAAAAACCCAGAATTTCCTTTTGATATTTCCAATTGTGTTGAACCCTTTCATTCATTCCACATTCATCACATTTCATAACTTGGTTTTACCCAGGATTGTTGGGGTTTAGCTCAATCACCCAGTTGCACAGAAGGATACAGGCTAGAATCATTTCAGGTAGGGAATGTTAAGTTACACATATTCACATTCCTCTATTATGAATAGAATACTTTTAACAATGTCATTACTTGGTCAAAATATCCTATTTTAACCCTAAGATTCTCTTCTCACTACTATTTCCAGAGATGCTCTTTTGCTGCCTTTTCTGGAAAGTCCTCCTAAAGATAACAGCTAACTTGTCTTGGCTTATGCCCTGGTTTCATGGTGCTCCATTCAATGCCTTATGTATTTGGCAGAATTCTAAGATGACCCTCCCCGCAAAGACACACACCCTTATATAATATCCTTCCCTTGACTGTGTGAGGGACCTGTGATGATGATGTCGTATCTCAGTGTCATTTCCATAATTAGTATTTTTTTTTATTAGTATAGTTAACTTTAAGAATGTGCTAAGTCACTTCAGTTGTGTTCAATTCTTTATAACCCTATGGATTGTAGCCCGCCAGCCTCCTCTTTCCACGGAATTCTCCAGGCAAGAATACTGGAGTGGGTTGCCATGCCCTTCTTCAGGGAGTCTTCCTGACCCAGGGATCGAACCTGCGTCTCTTAGGTCTCCTGCATTGGCAGGCAGATTCTTTACCACTAGTGCCACTTGGGAAGCCCAAGGAGATTACATTAAGCGGTGGTGGTTTAGTCACTAAAATGTGTCCAACTCTTGCTACCCCATGGACTGTAGCTTGCCAGCCTCCGTTCATGAGATTCTCTAGGCAAGAATACTGGAGTAAGTTGCCATTTCCTTCTCCAGGGCATCTTCCCAATGCAAGAATCGGACCCGGGTTTCCTGCATCGCAGGCAGATTCTTTACCAACTGAGCTACAAGGGTCTTATTCAGTGGGTCTAACCTAATCACAGTAACCTTTATTTATTTATCTATTTTTTCATTTATTTTTATTAGTTGGAGGCTAATTACTTTACAATATTGTAGTGGTTTTTGCCATACATTGACATGAATCAGCCATGGATTTACCTGTGGTCCCCAAAGTCAAGGCTCTTTCTGGCCACAGAGATTTGAATGTGATAGGAATTCAATGAAAGAGGGCTTCTTCACTGATGACTTTGAAGATGGATTAGCACGCATGGCGAGGAACTGTGGATGGCTTCAAGGAGTGGAGAGTGCCCTGTGCTGTCAGCCAGCAGAAAAATAGGATCTCGGTCTTTTAACTGCAAGGAATTGAATTCTACAGCCACAGGAGCTTGCGTAAGGACCCTAGGCTAAAGATAATGAGAGAGCCTGGCTGACACTATGATTTTGGCCCTGTGAGACTGTTAGCAGAGAACTTAGTTATTCTGTGCCTGGATTCCTGACCCATGGAAACTGAGAGATAACAGTTTCATGTTGTGTTAAGTTATTAACTTTCATGTAATTTGTTATGCAGCAAAAGGTAACTTATACATCTAGGCCTTAGTTTCAGACATTAATCTCTTGCCCTGACCTCAAAGGTTCACAAGTAGACAAACTCACGCAGGTTATTTATCAGGTACTACTATTGGCTTTGCCCAAACTATCCTGAAAGTTAAAGTCACTTAGTCGTGTCTGCCTCTTTGTGACCCCATGGATTATCCAGTCCATGGAATTCTCCAGGCCAGAATACTGGAGTGGGTAGCTCTTCCCTTCTCCAGGGGATCTTCCCCACCCAGGAATCGAACCCAAGTCTCCCACATTGTAGGCGGATTCTTTACCAGTTGAGTCACCAGGAAAGCCCCATACTATACTAGAGGCATTACCATCAAGGTGAGAAATAGGGTCCCATATCATAAGTGCTTTTATTTTTTATTATATTACAATTTGTACTAGAAAGATTTTACCAGAGTTTTCCCATATCACATACCTATTAGCACTCCCTAAACAAAAACCATCTGATACACTGATTAAAATTCACAGTTTAGTGGAACAAGGACAAAGTCCAAGGTGAAAGAAAATTTTTCAAATGCACAATTAGTTAGCCCATGCACTAAGGGTTTTCCTAGAAGTAAGAGACACAATTTGATGCCCCTTTTCTTGCTGGACGCAGTACAGATGCTGTAGAGTGGGTTAGGAAGGACAGTGCTTTTTCTGTTGGTTTCTACTACAAGGAGTACTCTAGCAATCTATTTTAGTCTTCATTAACATATGAAGATTGAAGGGTTAAAACATGGTAGGTGCCATTTGTCCAGAGCACACAATGGTTTTGCATGGGGAGGGAAAGGCTAAAGATTTGTGGTTGTGTGCATTTTTGGTAACTGTTTGCAAAGTTGGAATAAGGCACCTGCCTGCAATAAAATATGACCCTCACTCACTCTTGTAAATTGCTTTTGCCCATTCACATTTAGAGGTCATTAATCTTGTTTCCCTTTATGGATGGACGTTCAGCACATTCCCCACAATTGATTCAGCTCTATAGTTCAGAGTGGTATAAAAAATTCACAAAGTGCTGTTGGAGAAAAATGTCGCAAGGGTACAAATAAGAAGGGCTATTCTTTATCTTACCTACAGAGAAACATAGGCATCTGCCAAAGGGGCTTTGAAAAGGTTCAAAAAAACAAGACATAAATAGCCAATGAATAATCATAAATTTTTAGCCTAGAAGAGACTTTTTCAGGCCTACACAGTACAGGAACTTCTGTTTACACAATTGATAAGAAAATAGTCCTATAACATATGCTTTAAAGTATCCTAAATTTAGGGGAACTAACCAGCTTATAAGACATCCCATTCTTTCTATGATTCCTTTATTGCCTGAGAGAGAGAGAGAGATGCTTACTTTGAACATACTTTCATTATAGTTGTCATACTTTATTATATTTCTTTCTGATTTTTATCTCTTCCTTGAATCTTCACTAAATGGTATTATATGTTGAATATTTGTAGGCACTTACTATATTTTTTTAATGTAGGTTTCATTGAAACCGTGGTTTCATTGATGGTATTTCTAGATACTGTCTCCTTATCACTCACATGACTCTGAGAATGATAGTAAAAAATTAGCCCTGTGTACATCATTCAGGTACTAATGTTATTTGCATGATCTTTTTTTTTTTCTGATGTGTTTCCTCCAGGCCATTCCAATACAGTTTTATAATTATCTCTCTAATATACCTGATGCCCAATCAGAAATAAATGTGAGTTATGGTATCTGGTTACCTAGAAACAAAGTGTTTCAGCCTTAAATGCAAGCCATAAAGCCAAGGTGGGGGACTGCAACCTCCTCTGTCTTTCCTTATGTTCATTTAAATTGATTAAGAATGTTAAGACATTATTAAATCAATACTGAAGAAAGATCTGGAGTATATTAATTACAACTAAAGTAGCATTTCATAAAGTAGAAGAAGGAAGTATATGTCATTGAACAAACACAAGGAAGTTTAAAATCACACCAAAGATTTTTGACTTCCTGTAACGTACACGGCTTGGTTTGTCTTCACTGATGTACATGGAAAATAAATGTGATAAATATGACATATACCCATACTTTACTATTGTCGAGTTAGGGCAATTAATGATTGCCATGATTTTTTTTTCCTTGGAATGGTCTATGTGTAAACCTAGATGTTTGCAAAAAATTATTCAGTTTTTAAATTTTTTATCGAATTTATCTGTAATTTCTGCCCTTCATGTTAGAAATTGATGTGAACTGTTGGCATCACACATTTGTGCTTCAGAACTTGGGAATAAGGAAGGTGTATCTGGTGGTTCTTTCCACTGCAGGTAGGGTATCACCTTGCCTATAAACTACATCTTCCCCATAATTTACAAAAGCAAAGGAATTGCTGAACCATTTCTAAAGAGCCTCAGATAGTTGCAGAATCTCTCCTTTCCAAAAGGTGATATTCAATATAAGCTCTTACCACTTATTTGCATATTTAAATTCTCATTTTTAGGTGATAAAGTATGACATATGTTGCCTACCAAAAAATTGTGACATTACAGCATGATAAGGGAGGAATGGCTTGAAGAATTAATCATTTGGAATATATTTCACAGGGTTTTCTTCAATTATAAGAGATTTTTCAGGGATTGGGGATGAGGAGATCAATATATGCGTCTGTTGTTTAAAACTAGCTCTTGGTGTGGTAAGGATACCACCCAAGGGAAATGCCTGAGGAACAGAAGATGGCTATTTTGTGTGTGAATCTTAGTATGGCTGAGTGAGGTACACAGACTGAGAGCCAGAGATGAAATGCTGAGAGCAATTAGAGAGATTTTCAGTCTATATTTTGTGCAAGTGAGGATAAGAGAAATGAAGAGCCAGCTAGAAGATGGGGGATACTGGCCTCTAGAACTGAGACCTTAAAGAGGAATGTGGTGATTGTTCTTTTCTGTAACATGTAATGTGAACATAATTTTCTTCTTTTCATGAGTTTTTCAGTCAACTGTCCACTTCTAACTAGTCATTTGTAAGATTAGATCGTTTTGAGAAAGTAGAATAAAATGAGGACTATGGTCTAAAGCCCTAGTAAAGAATCTGCCTGCCAGTGCAGGAGACACAGGTTCAATCCCTGGGTTGGGACGATCCCCTGGAGAAGGAAACGGTAACCCACTTCAGTATTCTTGCTTGGGAAACCCCATGCACAGAGGAGCCTGGTGGGCTGCAGTTCAGGGGTCACAAAGAGTCAGACATGACACAGTTTCTAAGCAACAACAACAGGCACAGAGTAATGGTCCCTGAAAAGTGCCCACCTTTGTCATTCCCCCATTGAAATCAGGATCACATACTGTCCTCACGTTTAGATCAAGATAGGAGAAAATGGAGCTTCCCTGGTGGCTCAGTGGTAAAGAATCCACCTGCAGTGCAGGAGATGCAGGCTCCATCCCTGGGTTGGAGAGATCACCTGGAGGAGGGCATGGCAGCCCACTCCAGCATTCTTGCCTGGAGAATCCCATGGACAGAGGAGCTTGGAGGGCTACATAGGGTTGCAACCCCCGCAGAATCACAAAGAGTTGGACATGACTGAAGCAACTGAACATGCAGACACAAGAGAAATGGATTGATGATTTTGAAAAAAAAATAATTATGAGATTTTTATTCTTATGGGAAAGAAAAATTATGGGAGACTTTTTTCCTGGAGATTTCTAGGAACATTTATGTGTATTTCTTCAAAGCAAAGTATTTGTGGATATCTGTATTGTGTTTCCAGTATGGTTAAACTAAGACATGATATGGTTAAACAAGGCATGATTAAGATGTAAAACAAATAGCAGCTTAAAGAGAATTAGACTGAAAGATAGAGTTAATATTAAATGTGTTTTTAAATTTTTCTTTGAGAATATACTTTACAATTCTGGCATCTTTAAATCACTTTATTTTTCATTTTATTTTGTTTCTCCTTAAAAATTCCTTGCTCTTTTGATTCTAAACAAATTGGAATGAGGAGAAGAAATTGGGAGAAAATAAAATTGCAAATTTAACCTTTCCCATCTCACGGGAGACTGTGCCTTCTCGAGAATGATTCCCTAGTTTGCCGTTCAGTGAGAGAATAAAGTTGTTTACATTTAAAGCAATGGGCAATAGAATGATGATTGACTTATAATCAGTGACTTGTGTTAAGTAACTTCACACATGGTGCTGGGGGGAGTGTCACACAAAGGGAAAGTGAGGGGGGCCACAGCCAAGAGCAAGTCACATATCATATTACCATGGCCTATGGCCTTGTAGTGACCATCTTGCTAGACACGGTGTTGCGTAGCCGGCTTCTTCAATCACTGTTAAATTGAAACTCTCTCATTGAAATATTGTTTTTTAAAAAAGAACATCTGACCGGAAATATAAGGTTGTCTTTGGGGATTATTCCTACAGTAATTTAGTGTAAGAATTCAGTATCTCTAATAATTGTATAGATTTACATTGTGCTTCTTCTTACGTATGCCAACTAGTGCAACAACATTGATTCATTAATGAGATGGATAGAGCTATAGAGGAGTTGGACTTAGCTGGAGTAGGAAGATACATTTAGCAAGATAGCAAGAAAGACATTTAACCAGAGAAGATGCTCTTCTGGGCTGTTAGAACTAGACTGACAACTCAGGTAAATTGGAGTTCAATTCAGAATGGGCAATATTTTAGAGACTGAAAGTGGTCTTCCCTGCTGGCTCAGTCATTTTAGAGATTGCTATACACAAGTCCCATTAAGGGATTATGATGTAGTCCTAAATAGATTACAACCTGATGGAAGTATCAAGAAAAACAGCAGATTGTGGTGATAAAGTTCATGATATGAACCCTGCTTACTAGAATACAAAGCATTATGTTATATGGCTGGAAGAATGAGAAAGGCTTCATGGAGCGAGTGAATTTGCCGTATTCAAGAGACTGAATGATAATGCAACAGATAGAGAGGAGGGGCATTTGAAGTCATGTGGACACTGACAGCAAAGCCACAGACATGTTTTAATGCAAAATGTTATGGCAGAAAGTGAAGAACTAAAAGCCTCTTGATGAAAGTGAAAGAAGAGAGTGAAAAAGTTGGCTTAAAGCTCAACATTCAGAAAACTAAGATCATGGCATCCAGTCCCATCACTTCATGGCAAATAGAAGGGGAAACAGTGGCTGACTATTTTTTTGGGCTCCAAAATCACTGCAGATGGTGATTACAGCCATGAAATTAAAAGATGCTTACTCCTTGGAAGGAAAGTTATGACCAACCTAGACAGCATATTAAAAAGCAGAGACATTACTTTGCCAACAAAGGTTCGTCTAATCAAGGCTATGGTTTTTCCAGTGGTCATGTATGGATGTGAGAGTTGGACTATAAAGAAAGCTGAGCGCCGAAGAATTGATGCTTTTGAACTGTGGTGTTGGAGAAGACTCTTGAGAGTCCTTTGAAGTGCAAGGAGATCCACCCAGTCCATCCTAAAGGAGATCAGTCTTGGGTGTTCATTAGAAGGACTGATGTTGAAGCTGAAACTCCAATATTTTGGCCACCTGATGCGAATAGCTGACTCATTGGAAAAGACCCTGATGCTGGGAAAGATTGAGGGCAGGAGGAGAAGGGGATGACAGAGGATGAGATGGTTGGATGACATCATCGATTCATTGGACATGGGTTTGGGTGGACTCCAGGAGTTGGTGATAGAGAGGGAGGCCTGGTGTGCTGTGGTTCATGGGATTGCAAAGAGTTGGACACGACTGAGCGACTGAACTGAACTGTAACCAGAACATCTGAATTAAACATCTCATCATAGAGTCTTCTGCTTTTATCTTAGTATGCAATGGCAAAATGATTCATTAGTTGTCATCTTTACTACCTATGGCAGAGGAGCAGTCTCTGTTTTTGACGAAGGCATGTTGGCACACTTAGGTACCAGCTGAGCAGATCATCCCAGGCAAAGTGAAACAGTAGCAGACAGGCTTGGGACCTGAAAACAGCATGGGGAAAAGGGCAGATTTAAGGTCTCAGACTGTAATCTGTCCCACGTCAGAGCATGATCAGCAGACCCACTGGTTATGTAGGTCTGCTGATCCCAGCCTGTGAGCTCTTGGACTGTCTTGATTCTAAATAGATTTCCTGTGTTGGACCCAACTGAGCAACTGAACTAAACGGAGCTTTCATGTGGGCACATTGGCATTTCAAGGTTTTTGTAGCAGAGTCAAAGTGCACTGGTGTCTCAGATACTAGATATTCTTTTTTTAAATTTTTATTAAGTGTTAACTTCATCAACATTTTTCCAGTTGTCTTAATAATTTCTTCAACCTCTCACAACTTCAGTTTTGCTTTCTAAGTTGTTTGTATTTTGCCTTTAGCATAGCAGGTGGTGTTAGGTGGTGGTAAAAATCTTAGGCCTTGGTGCTAGACTGTTCTGGATATGAATTTGGCCTCTACTGTTTAGAATCCACGACTTTGGCAAGGTACTAAGTGAACTTGATGGCCAAATTGTATTAATGAATTAATACAATGGTTAAACTCACAGAATTGAGAACGAGTCTCTGGTTTGAATTTCTGCTGCTCACTAAGTGTATGACTTGGGTAGTTATTTAACTGCTCTGTGTCTTTGATCATCTCCAAGGTGGGGACAATAATGGCTATCTTGATTAAATTTAATAGTATGTCTAATATACTTCAAAACTTCCTGGCTTATAGTAAATATAAGTATGCTTGTTGTGCAAAAAGTATTTAATAATTATTGATTATTATGGCTTTAAGGATTGTTTTTGTGAGTAAAGAAGAGTAATATTAACACAGTATCTGGCATATAGTAGCATTCAATAAATGTTAGCTGTAGTACTCTAGGGAAATTTTAATATTTAACTGAATATTCTCTGAGTCCACAGTCTCAGGAGACTATTAATTAATTACCAATTAACATACTCAGCAAAATGAATTGTCTTGGTCAATTTATATGTGATCTTTCTGTTGTTACTCCCTCAAATCTTAAGATGTTTAAAGGAAATATAATAAATCATAGGATTCAAAGATCAAAAAATAAAGTATCTTAAAAATACAAGCTATTATTCCATTTTAAAGACTAAAATCGAAAGACAAATACAAAAAGTAAAATATAAAACAACTTAAGATGTACATCATTGACTAAATATACTAAAACAACTCCAGGACAATTTACAAGATCAACTGGGAATTCCAGAGTACTGAGATATTCTCACAGTAAACCTAGGCCTTGACCACATCTCCAAAGCAAAAATAGTGTAGGTATCAGTATAGCTTTGAATGTGGATATACTCTACTGGATTTATGTGCTACAACCTCATCAGCTATCATATGTGAAAACCAAGGCTAAGAAATGGGAAGTCTTATGGCTAAGATCATATAATTTATTTGCTGTTCAGACCTGGCTTAAACCCAGGCCTCACGTCTCCCAGTATACCTCACTTCCCACTGAACAAGCTGTGCATCCCATCATCTAGATCTTTCAGAGTTTATTCATTATACTGTTCTATAGCATGTGTTGGATAAGAATTCTATCTATTTATCCCATTAGAATTTGTCAACCCCTTTTTGTCCAAAAGTAATATTAGATTTGATTTGTGATTTGTCAGGTAGAAGTTCATTCTGCTTCTTTGTTTACTATTCTAGAATCCGTAGTGACCCTGGATCTCTGTAGATGGCAATTGCATTGCATAGATTCAGTTCATGGAGATACTGGGAAATGGAAAGATTATAGTGTTCAATAATTCTTCCAATATTTTTTTGGTTTTTAGAAACCAGGACAGAATCCTTGTGAAGACCCATATACAGCTTAGAAGTCTCTTTTCTAATACATACATTTAGGGGACAATATTTTGATCATGTGATCATATGACCCGAGTATCAGAACAGCTGTGCAGAAGCCCAGACCTGTTGCAGAACCTTCACTTGTTCTGGGCCCTGTTCAAACTAACAAGTCATTCGGTAAATGGGCCAGAGTTGCACACCCAAATCAGGAACATTTTACCTCTGAAATCCAAAGAGACCCACTAGGCAGAGATTCTAGATTTAATGTTGCTGCTCAGGGAATTGGAGAGAACTCAAGTTTGTTTGATTGCCTGTTAACTAAAACATGGACCAAAATGTGATCCTCAGTAAATTAACTTACAATGCTAGGCCTGCTCCGATACACTTTAGGGGAAGGGATTCAAAGGTTTAGGAAGGTAGAAATATTAAAGTGGGTTTGTCACTTAGACCTACTCACCCATCCTAGGAGGGTCTAGAGGACATACCTTTCATCATGACTGTGAGAAATAAATTTGTGAGGGGAGTACCAGCAATCTTGAAGAGCCCTCTGATCACTTTTCTCTGTAAGCCAGAAAACACCATGAGAAGTGCTACCACTGAACTGGGAAAACAAAATACAGCAGAGGTACTTGGATTCCACAGTGGCAGAGGCAAATGGGAGCTCTCAGTTGTCCAAGGAAGGGGAGTGAATAATTTTCACAGAGCAGTGATCAGAGCAGGCAGATTCACAGACATCTACCTGACATTGGCTCGTTGATCACGGTGTTTGCAGAAGTTAGAAAGTGAGAAGCCTGCTACATTCTTACTTGATCTGTTATAAGTGAAAGAGTTCTAGGACAAGTGAACAAAAGTCTAATGTGAACGGTGACAGAGTCACGGACCCTCCGGTCAATTCCCAGACTCGAGCCAGTTTACAGAATCCCATGAATGAAGGGGAGGCTAGATCCCGTTGAGAAAGGATTCTGCCCTTCTACCAAAAATGTTTGCTTTTAATCTTTCTCCCATCCTTTCCCAGAGTGACTTGGACCTTTTACCAAGGTAACTGTGTGGGGAGTGGGGCGGGGGTGGGGGGCGGAGAGGAAATAGATCTTCCAGGGATTCCTGAGGACTGGCTATGAACTGACAGTAATTTCAGGAGGCCTTAAAGGTCTCTGTGGTCCCCCATCGTAAGGGCTTATGATGAATGGAGTTTTCACTCGGGCCCATCTCATAGAGAGTTCAGGGGTTCCCTCTGTGGGAATTTCCTCAGGTTCAGAATAAATGCTTAGAATAGGCATACTCGGCAACCAGCAAAATCCCCAAATTTGAGCCAGGTGCTGTATTTAACGCTCAAAGAACCCATAAATTAAGGAATGACACAGACATTTTCCCATTTATGTATAATGGGATTCACAATATTTTTAAAGTATTTTCAGTTCTCAAATTTCTTATAAAGTTTCCTAAAATTGGGTTGTGTTATCTTTGAACAAGAGGAAATTTTATTGACGATTTATCAATATCCTTGTCAGATTGATGTTTCTTCATTTGCAATTTTGTCTAGTTTAGGAAGGAGAATTTTAAAGTTTCAAGATACAATATAAAAAAAAATTTGATCGAAGGTAAATTAATCCTCCTCAAAATTATTTAATGATACAGATTGCCTCTTGTACTGACATTTATATACACTTGTTGATCCTCCATTTCTTAGGCATTTCCTATCCTATTATCATGTTTCAATCTTATTATTGCTATTTTTCAGCTCTCAAATTAGCTTTGCTGATACTTTTCTTCAGTGGAATGGTTAAATATGATTTGAGCTCAATGTGATTAAGTCTAATGGATTGCATTTCCTGTTGCCTTTGTTTGATTGGCAACATAGAGAAACAGAAGTAAATGTAGTTGATGGAAAAATTCAATCATTTCATATCCTGGAAAATCTTAAACACCCAAGTCTTCTTACGATCTCATTTCTTGGCAGTAGTCCTGTCAAGAGCTTTGAATTCATGTCCACATTTATATCACATTCTTTTAAAACCCAATTAATCAGCAGAATAATTTATATCAGGAGCCTAAAAAAAATCCCATGTAATTATTTTGCCTTTTTTCCCTAAGATAATCCTTCACTCAATATGAACCAGTACATCAGTGAATTTAGGGTATTTTAAAAATGTTATCAGAACACACTGGGAATACCTTATATACTCATGCTTTGCTACATTATTACAAGTGACTTCTCTTAGGCCAAAAAGTCTCTCTGGAGGATCTTTTCTTTCAAGACTCTCTCTCTCATGTTCGCACAATGAGACATCTAGGCTGTGACAGAAAATATATGTGTTTAGATGGAATGTTTCTATAAAATGCACAGCATTCTATGCAGCAGATGTGTTTGGCTGTCAAAGCCTCAATTATAACAAGCTAGAACAGAGTTTCCAAGATCCAAAGTGCAAGAATTGAAATCCCCGGTGCCCAGGGAATGTCAGTTGTCTGGGACTGTGCTTGTATTTGTAGGAGAGGTTCCCAAGATCATGTTGCAGTTTGCTTTGTCAAGTAGAGTTTTCACTACTGTAATAAAAATATGGAAACATTAGAAATGAGGGGATGTTATAGCACTCACTTTCTTTTACATGGTTAAAAAATTTTGTATTTCCAAAGGATGCCAAAAAAAGTGATCTGAACAGCCTGTACCAAGTACAGCCAGGAAAAAAAAAATATTGAACCTGGGCAGTGCATTGAAGGCTGCCTAAAGCAAACGTGCAAATCTAGAACATGTTTGGAGTTGCTTTTAAATTGCTTTTAACTGCATGCTGACTATCTCTTGGGTTGCTGATGAATATCATTGATCTTGATGATTGATCCTAATTGGAGAATTTATTACACAAGTATCCATTAAGACATGTGCAATTCTGCTCCCTGTAAAGCTCTTTTATCCTTCTGGAAAGCATTTTCTTTGGCAATTGAAATGGACCTTTTAGTTCAGCTAAATATCATTAGCATCTTTTGAATCTCCAACGGCATTGGTGTGTTATATTGTCTTACTGTTTGGGGAATAGTGTGACAGGAAGAGAAGAAAAAAGTGTGAATTTTCCTCTGTGTGTGTTTTAACCCCTGATTGATGTAGAGGAAAGAACATGGACATTAAAATTAACCAGCACTGTGGAATGGTAGTTACAAGCTTGAAATTCTGGCACCAGACAGTCTCAGTTTGAATCACTGTTCAGCCCCTTACTACCTGTGTGTTTAATGAGACAGCCCAGTTAACTTGCTTAGCTCAGGGCTTGACATATCAGAGATCCATGTGGACAATTATTTATGCTGTTTGAATCTCAGTTTTAACAATTACTAACTGAGTGAACTTCCTCAAAGTATTTACTATTTCCCTCCTTTTTCTTAAGTTTAAAAATGAAGATAAGAATGCCCATTGAATGTTAAAACTGGAGAACCATCCAGTGTTGAAACTGGGATAAACTGTCAAGAGTTTGACATTTAGTAACTGATCTATATATACTAGTTTGCTCCTTTCTTTACTGCCAGTTCGGTAACAACAACAAAATAACAATAACCATAGCTATTATTAAACACTTCTCAAGTGTCAGTCACTGTATATCCTACAAAAAGACAGGCAGTCACCATTGCTTTGGTACTAAAACGATGCCATGATTCAGTGGTACACATTCACAGTTTTGTCAAATTTCTAGGTTGCTATTTTATTGTTCAGTTGTTCAGTCCTGACTGACTCTTCTACTCCATGGATCGCAGCACACCAGGATTCCCTGTGCTTCACTGTCTCGCTGAGTTTGCTCAAACTCATGTCCATTGAGTTGATGACACTATCCAGCCATCTCGTCCTCGGTCACCCCCTTCTCCTGCCCTCAATCTTTTCCAGTATCAGGGTCTTTTCCCATGAGTCAGCTCTTTGCATTACGTGGCCAAAGTATTGGAACTTCAGAATCAGTCCTTCCAATGAATATTCAGGGTTAATTTCCTTTAGGATTGATTGGTTTGATCTCCTTGCTGTCCAAGGGACTCTCGAGAGTCTTCTCCAGTACCACAATATGTAAGCATGAATTCTTTGGTGCTCAGCCTTCTTTATGGTCCAACTCTCACATCCATAAATGACTACTAGAAAAACCAGGGCTTTGACTAGATGGACCTGTATTGGCAAAGTGATGTCTCTGCTTTTTAATATGCTGTCTAGGTTTATCATAGCTTTTCTTCCAAGGAGCAAGCATCTTTTAATTTTATGGCTGCAGTCACTGTCTGCAGTGATTTTGGAGCCCAATAAAATAAAGTATGTCACTGTTTCCATTGTTTTCCCATCTATTTGCCATGAATTGATAGGACTGGATGCCATTTTTTTTTTTTTTTTTTTTTGAATGTTGAGTTTTAAGCTAGCCTGTTTACTCTCGCACCTTCATCAACAGGCTTTTTCGTTCCCGTTTGCTTTCTGCCATTAGGGTGATATCATCCGTATATATGAAATTATTGATATTTCTTCTGGCAGTCTTGATTCCAACTTGTGATTCATCTAGCCCAGCATTTTGCATGATGTACTCTGCATATAAGTTAAATAAGCAGAGTGACAATATACAACCTTGACATACTCCTTTCCCAATTTTGAACCAGTCTGTTGTTCGACCACTGGATCGAACTGTTGCTTCTTGACCTGCATACAGGTTTCTCAGGAGGCAGGTCAGGTGGTCTGGTATTCCCATCTCTTTAAGAATTTTCCACAGTTTGTTGTGATCCACACAGTCAAAGGCTTTAGTGTAGTCATTGAAGTAGAAGTAGATACTTTTCAGGCATTCCCTTGCTGTTTCTATTCTCCAGGCAAGAATACTGGCATGGGTTGCCACGCCCTTCTCTCGGGGAGCTTCCTGAACAGGGACCAACCCTGGATTTCCTGCATTGCAGTCAGATTTTCTACCATGTGAGATACAGGGGGGGGCGGGGGGTGGTTCCCACAATCCAGCAGGTGTTGGCAATTTGAGCTCTGATTTCTCTGATTTTCTTAATCCAGTTTGTATATCTGGAAGTTCTTGGATCATTGTTGAAGCCTAGCTTGAAGGATTTTTAGTACTACCTTGCTAGCATGTGAAGTGATCACAATTGTATGGTAGTTTGAACATTCTTTGGGTATTGCCCTTCTTTGGGATTGGAATGAAAATTGAACCATTCCAGTCATGTGGGCATTGTTGAGTTTTTCAAATTTGCTGGCCTATTGAGTGCATTATTTTAATGGCATCATATTTTAGGATTTGAAATAGCTCAGCTGGAATTCCATAGCTTCTGCTAGCTTTGTTTGTGGTAATGCTTCCTAAAGCCCACTTGACTTCACACTCCAGGATGTCTGGCTCTAAGTGAGTGACCACACCATCATGGTTATCTAGGGTTGTTATTGCTTAGTGTTAAATAATTTATAGCTTTTGCTTTGGACCCATGTATAATGGTTTCCATGATACTATTTCTTATTTGCTCATCATGAAGTAATCTTATTTTCTCTTTGTCAGCTTCTGCTGGAAGAAAAAGTAAGATTTGATCTAAAGACTTTACTGAAGTTATGTACCTTTCTGGGGTTCTTAGATGAACTTTCTACCTCTACAGAGGGAGTTCTTAAGTAGAACCTGGAGAATTTCAAAGAGAATGTCAGTGTTGCATCTCCTTGTCTGCTGCTCAGCAGGAAACAAATATAGACCCTATACCAGGAGAATAAGTAAAATCTACAATATAATGTTTCACTTTCAGGTCCTGCCTGGACCCTTGCAGCTTTTCAGATAGGAAACAATATTAAATCCTTATGGATAAGTAACTTCTTTCACCGTTTTCAAAGAATAGTTTTAGGAAAATGTTACTTTCTCATTTCTTGGCAATAGTTTTCTCAAGGACTTTGAATTCAAGTTCAAATTTATATCAGATTATTTTAAAACCCAATTAACCAACAGCATAATGTATTAAAAGAAGCACATTCTGGTGATTGATTTCCTTTCAGCTTCCATTCTCCTCTAGAACTCTGGACTGTCTGTGTGGATGAAAAACAATGGATTGATTTAATATATCTGGGCACTTAACACAAAACTTTAATAAGAATGTCAAGAATTGCCATTAGAAAGGACGTTGTCATTTATTGCTCATTTCCTAAGAGCAGAAAATCTATTACAGTGATTTGAAGAAATTTTGATGAAGTATGAAGAAGCTGTGGATTTCATGACCTCCTTGTTGCGTCAAAGTCCCCATTTTCCAGAACAATTTATTTTAAAATAGCTTTATACATGTGTTGTAGTGCTTTGACAAAAGAAAATGGAATTTTAGATTACTAATTCTCCAGCCTTAGCCCTCTTACATTTTTAGGTTGAGAGAAGCCAAATCAACATGAATAAAATTTGCAACCTGGATATTTGTGGTGTATTCTGAAGTTTTATTTAATTTTTGAATATAGCATATTAGTTGCTATTTCTACTAATTTGCTTCAAAAATGGGAATTGCAATTTATAATAGAATGTGAGTTATTTTAAAGTCAGTATGATGTAGTGGTAATAAAACTTGATTTAGAGTTGGTAAACCAGATCTTTACCATTTTGTGAATTTAGCAAAGGAATTTTATCCCTCGGAGACTCTGTAGCTTTTTTATAAATGAGATTAATTTAGGTAGATGAACTCTGTCTCCTCAAGTTCTAAAATTTGAAAACTCTATTTATCTTTTTTGTCTCTTTGAAGACTTACCTTTATATCACTTAAGGTTTTAAAATAGCTGTCACATGAATAAATGCTGTGTGATAATTTTGAAGACTGTATTTTTATTTCTACATTGTTTGTTTGCTACTGACTGCAAATTCCTGTGCCAGATGCACAAGGAGGCCAAAAAAAAAAAAAAAAAAAAAAAACTGAAACATCAAGAGTTTGGAGCAGAGAAGTTTATTGTATGGCTTGAAAGGAGAAGGTGTGGTGCATGCCCACAAAACCCTGAGCTCCGCAAAGGGGTTCACCAAAGCATTTTTAAAGGCAAGGTGAGAGATGGGTGTGGTTAGTTGTTGCAAACTGCTTGGTCTAGGGATGCTTTGTTGTTGCAACTGTCCACAAAGGTCGGGTCAGACTGTTCCTATAAACCTCCAACAAGACAAATGTTATTCTCTGTTCTGCAACTTTTTGTCTCCATATGAATTGACTCTTAAAGGGCAGAGCCCTGAGAATAAGCTATCCTGTATATTTCAGGCTGTAGGCAACATTCTTTTGCAAAAGGTGCAGAGTCAGCATGACTAAGCATAGGCAGCCGAGCACACAGGTGGAAGCAAAAGAAACAGATCTAATACAGACTCAGATCTGTTCTTCCCTGTTACATGTTTATCACATTCATTGTGGCCTTGTGGGAGTCACTTACCCTTCCCAGGTTTTCAAAATCTGAATGTAAAAATGAAACATTTGAATATTATAGTATCTAAAAAGCTTTCCAGTTCTAATATTTTCTCTTTCTAGTATATATTTATTAAAATCATGTCAAATATAATGTGTATGGTTCTCAATATTATGGGAGATAAAAAATGAAAGACATGGTATCTGCCCTAGATAGTTTTTAACTGCCATTGAATGAGACCTCTAGTGTATCAGTCTATTTAGTCTGCTATAACAAAAATACCATAGACTGGGTGGCTTATAAACAATAGAAATTTATTTCTCACAGTTCTGGAGGCTGAGAAGTCAAGACTGATGATGCCTTGTCAAATTTTGTGCTGACTGTCCAGGCGTCCCTGTCCTTCGCGATCTTCCTAAGTTTGCTTTAACTCATGTCCATTCAATCGAATGCCATCCAAGCATCCCCTCCCGTGGCATCCCCTTCTCCACTTGCCCGCAGTCTTTTCCAGCATCAGGGTCTTTTCCAGTGACTCAGCTCTTCACATCAGGTGGCCAAAGTATTACACCTTCAGCTTCAGCCATTCCAATGAATATTCAAGGTTGATTTTCTTTAGGATTGACTGGATTGATCTCCTTGCTGTCCAAGGGACTCTCAAGAATCTTCTCCAGCACCACAATTTGACAGCATCAATTCTTCAGTGCTCAACCTACCTTATGGTCCAACTCTCACATCCGTACATGACTACTGGAAAAATCATAGCTTTGACTATATGGACCTTTGTTGGTAAAGTGATGTCTCTGCTTTTTAATACACTGTCTAGGTTTGTCGTAGCTTTCCTTCCAAGGATCAAGCATCTTTGAATTTCATGGTTTCAGGTACTGTCCACAGTGATTTTGGAGTCCAAGAAAATAAAATCTGTCATATTTCCACTTTTTACCCTTCCATTTGCCATAAAGTGGTGGGGCTGGATGCCATGATTTTTTTTGAATGTTGAGTTTTAAGCCAGCTTTTTCACTCTCCTCTTTCACCTTCATCAAGAGACTCTTTAGTTCCTCTTCACTTTCTGCCATTAGGGTGATATCATCTGCATATATGAGGTTATTGTTATATCTCCTGGAAATCTTGATTCCAGCATAAGCTGATAAGTAACAAAAGTGTAGCAATAGTGTAAGACATTAAGACACATGGAATCCACATGTTTGAAGAGTCATTACTATGAAAGATCATCTAAGTGACCTAAGGATATGAAAAAGGATGGAGGAAAAGGGAAAATTGCTTCATATCTTAAAATCATTAAAGATTCTAGGAGTTTCTAGTGACAGGACAAAAATTGAGAGGCTGAGATAATATGGCATCCATCTTAAGAGATGGAAATTATTGAGAAATTGTAATGAAATAATGACTGGAAAGTTGCAATTCAAATATTTGTTGAATGAACAGATGTTGGTAGATGTATAGATGATAAAATACCATCTTTCATTTTATTATATTGCTTGACCCTTGAGGCAAATGGTGCCAGGGAAATTAATTATCACTGAACAAGAGCAGATGAAATGAATAGTGTCTCATAAGTTAGGAACTTAGGAGAGCTTTATTCTAAGTAAAGCATGAATATCATGGAATCAATTGGTCCAGAAGTTGGGTGCATGGAGATAGAGTTGAGCTGACCTAGATTGAGGAGATATTATGAGAGAAGGTAGCAAAGGGTTTTGCATACTGTGGAATTGCAGAAATTATTTTAAAAGATGTTAATATTAGAGGAATGGAAAAGTCAGTTTATGAAGTGTTTCTAGAATGAACTACATGCAGTTTTCAATTTGAAATACTGGTATGTTGGCATATAAGTATCCAGGCTTTCATCTTAAATGTTAAGCTACTATTGATGTATCTCTTGACTCTAAGAAGAAAAAAATTTCTTTGCAGAGTCCTTGTTTGATAGGTCATCTTTAGCTAATATTTACATAACTACTTATTTTCTCAGTAAAATATTACTATTTAAATAAACAGATAAATAGGTAAATAACACTCTCTGAGGTGTAATAAAAATGAATTGGGGGATTCTGTTATATAAAATTGAAGTGAAATATAATAACCTATGGAAATGGCATCATCATCCATGCTTGTGGGGTTTTTGTTGTTACAAACACCAGTAATCCAAATAAAACATGGTTTATATTTGAATTGTTAACTTTTTCACTTAAGTTCATTTCTGCAGTCTATAAATATCTACTGTGTGTTTAAGGTAGCTTTTATACTGAATTCTAAGTATATGAAGATAAATAAGACAAAACTCTTGCCTTTAGGAGTCTCATATTTTGTTGGGGGAAACAAACATGTAACAGATGAATGCATAGCTTATGATGTGACCAATAAGGACAGATTTAATGTAATACAGAGTAGTACCTTTACTTTGTTGGAGATAGAAAGGAGAGCCTCACAGGGTAATATTACAGCATGTTTTGAAGGCTGGGTAGAAAGTCATCAAGTGCCCTAGAAACTGAGACATTTCAGGATGAATGGACTGCATAAGAAAAGACACAGGTGTGTAAAACAGAATTTTGTCTTCAGGGTGCTGTCGTGTACTGGCTATTTCTGTAAGGTAGATGTGAGGAGAATACTAGGAGATGATGCTCAGTACCTTAGGTAGAAACCAGAAATACCTTTTATGCCACACCAAGAAGCTTGGACTCTTTTGCAGTGCATGAAGCCTAGTGAGGAAGCAAATGTTTACTAGATGAATGAAAAGGACATAACTGAAAGATTTGAAATAGGAAAGGTTTGCAGTCGTATTTGTTTATCTGTGTTGTAATCATTGTGTCTGCAGTGAGGAAGGAAGTTTGAGGAAACAACATAAGGAAATGATTGCAATAATCCAGACACTTGATAATTTGAAACCAAATGAACAGAATCAGGGGAAGGAGAAAGAAGTTCAGTTCTTGACACAGGATAAGTATTCAATATGTTATGATGAAGATTCAAACGGTATGAAGATGAATATGGTAATGTTACAGAAAAGGCAGTGAATTTGGAGGGTGTCTAAAATATATATATTTTGCTGATATCAGAACATTAGTAATTTTTTTTCCATTTATTAGTTGGAGGCTAATTACTTTACAACATTGTAGTGGTTTTTGCCATACATTGACGTGAATCAGCCATGGATTTACATGTATTCCCCATCCCGATCCCCCCTCCCACCTCCCTCTTCATCCCATCCCTCTGGGTCTTCCCAGTGCACCAGCCCCGAGCACTTGTCTCATGCATCCAACCTGGGCTGGTGATCTGTTTCACCCTAGATAATATACAAGAACATTAGTAACTTTCATGCCAAACTGCCCAGGAGTGTAGCATACACTTTGCCAGATAGGACCCAGAACTGAAATGATCTCTGAATTCTGTACAAGTATCCAGTTGTTTCCAAATTTAAAAGAATATTATATATATATTTAAAGTTATGATGTCACTACCCTCATTCAGTTTTAATGTCACCTAAAAGGACATGTTAGCATTTTCTGCTGATTAAGATATGGTAACAAAACCCTATGGTGTCCATAGTATATTTAGACTGATGATACTAGCCGTGAATTGGACTCTAGCAGGACATCAAATAAGGACATTCTACATTAACGTGCTTATAACTGACAGTGCTCTTGTTGCACTGAGACTAGTTAGTAGTATTGCTTCCTTAAGGAGTCATGAAACTAGGCTAGTTAATTCCTCCCGATAATTTTCTTGTATATTAGCTTCAGTGTTGAAATACAATCAGTTTTGTCTGATAGAGCTAATTATTATTTATTGTTCTTCTGGGGTGCTTTAACTTGAAAGTCATATTGTCTTCTTTGAAAATTAATGCTCTATTTCCAGCCCAGGGTTCTTTTTTGCACCCCTCTGGGGACTGCCTCTCTTGATAAATTCCTCTAGCCTATAAACTGTCCTGGCTCACTTAGGTTTCTGAACTGTGATCCACATAACACTTGGAGAGGTATTGAGGAAATGAAATTCTATTAGCTTAGATCAGCTGGAACTCCACCTTTTTAATTTTTATAATTTTGTACTTCAGATTTTCTGAAAAAACCACAAAGTCCTATAGTGCTTTGTATAACTAAAAGCTCTAGGTCTTTTTAAATAACATCATTTATATGAAAAGGCACTGTAAATTTGCAAGTGCTAATGAAATGTAAGTGGCAAATCATGTAGTTATGATAATATAAAATTCAATGGTGATTCAGTATAGTATAATTTTCTATTTACTTAAAACTGTTCCTCTGTGTGACTCATTATATTAGTAGGGAGACATTTGTTTCTGTCTATTGTCATAGAAATTACCTTAAACATAGGAGCACAGAGAGTATTAGTGAAAAAGATAAGTAAAACTCTGAAGTGTTAGTCACTCAGTCATGTCCAACTCTTTGTGACCTCATGGACTGTAGCCTGCCAGGCTTCTCTGTCCATGATATTCTCCAGGCAAGAATACTGGAGTCGGTAGCCATTCCCTTCTCCAGAGGATCTTCCCAACCCAAGGTTCAAACCCAGGTCTCTTGCATTACAGGAAAATTATTTACTGTCGAAGCCACCAGGGAACGTGCAAATATAACTGTGGTTAGCTTTAAACAATATCAGATGCCAGAAACTAACAGAACTTTTCAAGGTGATATTGCTGGTGATAGAATGAAATGTTTTTGATGGGAATGTAAAAACCTATCTGTAGAGGCTCAGTTGGTAAAAAGTCTCCTGTCTGTAATGCAGGATGTAATGTTCGATTTCTGGGTCAGGAAGATCCACTGGAGAAGGAATAAGGCTACCCACTCCAGTATCCTTGGGCTTCCCTTGTGGCTCAGCTGGTAAAGAATCTGCCTGCAATGTGGGTGACGTGGGTTCAATCCCTGGCTTGGGAAGGTACCCTGGAGAAGGGGACTGCTGCACAGTCCAGTATTCTGGCCTGGAGAATTCCATGGACTATACAGTCCATGGAGTCGCAAAAAGTCGGACACTGCTTAGTGACTTTCACTTTCTCTTGCAGAGACTATTTGCTTTCAACCTCTTTACTACATTTTTGAATGCCTGGGTCATCATGCCTATTTTGAAGTTCCTGTTTGCCTATTGGTTTATTTATTGGGCCATAGATCAAGTCCCAGCCATGTGCTAGGAATCATATGCCTTAGGGGATAACAACCAAGCTGTGGTCTTGAAAAACTCATGCTTTAGTAGGGGATACAGCCAAGCAAAGATGTGATTGCAACTCAGCAGGATAATGGTATGCAAAGGGTATTGGGTAATCACAGGCTAGGAACACACCTACTCTCAGCTTGTTAAATTGTGTTTGATAGTCAGAATTTAGAATTTTGGAGGAGTTGAAGAAGCAGACTGAAAGGAAGTAAAATGCATCCATTGGGGAAATATCTTTTTTCTAAAAAAGCGCAAAGGAGCCATGAATTCAAGAATAAATTTGAAATGAAATAAAGTAAGCAATACTTACAGAGGAAACCAGGCTCATGCAACTTATAATAAACCAATATATAACATTCTTATGTAAAATGTGTCTATTTTGAGTGGAAAAGCTCAGCTTAAGTCAGTTAAACAAGCAAAACTGCGTACAGATTCTCTCCCATTGGATCTTTAAAAGTTGAGTAAATTTCATTCTTTGCATAATTCCGACAGCTTTTCCTCCCAAGAATCATTTCCCTTCAACTTTTACTATATAAATGTACTTTTCCTAAGCCATTATCATGTTCTGAAAAAGTTTTATTAACGACCAACACTTATTAGACTCAGTGGTAATCCAAGCAAGCAAATTATTCTGTGCTTAAAGCTAAGGACCAAAATGAAATAAGCTTTAGAGTGAAAAGATCAACATGGGGAGGCCTAAAGTAAATTTCATAAACCACAATTCATTTTATATTATATTTTGAGAATATTTTATGGGAAATTCCTTGAGAGTAGTTGCACTATTTTCCAGGTAGAATCTTTCTCTTGTTTTCCTCTGAGATTAATAAAAGAGAATAACTCAGAAATAATTGCATAAGTCAGAAATAATTGAGCATAACTCCAGGTTAGTGTTGTCAGAAAACAACAGCTGATGTATTGAGTAACTGCTGCGTACATAGCACTATCTTAATTATGCTTAAAGATGAGTGAAAAATAAGTAAGAGTTATGCTGTTTTTCTCTCTCTGTGTATGTGTGGGTGTGTATGGAGACAAGTGGGGGAAGGTAGAGCTACGGGAAGAAACAGTGAGTTTGAGATTGAGGGGGAAAGAGGGCAGGAATGCAAGGAAAGAAAGCAAAAGCTTTGGTCTCTAGTCAAGAGCTCAGCTACCTAGTGGAGACTGAACTATAAAAATCCAAACAGGTGTGGGTGAATATGTGTGTGATAAAGTGGGGGAAAAAAAAAGCGAGAATGTTAGTTGCTCAGTCGTGTCCAACTCTTTGCAACCCCATGGACTATAGCCCACCAGGCTCCTCTGTCCATGAAATTCTTCAGGCAAAAAATAGTGGAATAGGTAGCCATTCCCTTCTCCAGAGAATCTTTCTGACCCAGGGATCGAACTCAGCTCTCCTGCATTATGGATTCTTTACCATCTGAGCCAATAGGGAAGCCCTTGTGGATGCTAAAACAACTGGTAAAGTGTCTTTTTTTTTTTAACAAGGTAGAGATTTTAGAAGTTGCACACAAAACTTGTAGAAGAATTGTAAAATCTAGGCTGAGTTTTCCAAGTGTTCTGTAACAAATATTTTTTTGAAGTGGAAAATAAAATTGGAATTCAGCATTCAGTCACCAGCCTCGTGTAACAGTTTTTTGTCTTGCTTGAATCCACCAAAACCACTGTGTGGTAAAAATAGCTTTCAATGGTCCACAGAGAAGGGGGTGGAGAGTGGATAGGCAAGGGCTTTATTTAATCTGTTATTGGTGAGACTTTAAAGTGAAGACAATTTGTAAGTAGCGCACTGTACAACAGTGTCTAGAACCTGGAGGAGTGTGGTCTAGGGAAAAGTGAAATGGAACCCAGTTTTGGAAAGGCAGTGAGTTTGAGATTGGAGTGAGAAAAGGACAGGAATGGCAGAAAAGCACAATTAATTAGAAAGAAAACTATGGAAGCTGAGGGCTTCCTAGGTGGTCCTTGGTGAAAGCCACTCAGTGACTTGGTCTGCTCGGTTGTTGTAATAAAATATAGACTGGATGGCTTAAACCCAGAAATTTATTTCTCGTAGTTCTAAAAGCTTGGAGTTCAGGATCAAGGGTTGGCCAGGAAGCTTGCTTCTCTTGAAGCCTCTGCCCTTGGCTCTTAGGAGGCCACGCCCTTGCTGTGTGCACCCATGGCCTCTGCTTTCTGTGCAAGAGGGAACAGAGCTCTTACATCCCTTCTTATACCGGCGCTAATCCCATCAGGAGAGTCTCACACCCATCATCTCACCCTAATTATCTCCCAAAGTCTCCATCTCACATACCGCAATGTTAGGAGTTAGAGTCTTAACATATGAATTTGGGAGGTGGGGATACAAATAAATATTCATTCCATAACAATTTCCTTTCTTAAATAATCGGCCCTGGGAAGGAACTTTGGAAAGTAGGTTTCTACTATGGTTGCCAGGGAAAATCCAGAACACCTGCTTAAATTTGCTTGTCATAATTAACAAATAATGTTTTAGTATATAAATATGACCCATGCACCATTTGGAATGCACTTATACTAAAAAAAAAAAAATAGTTTGTTGTTTTTCTGAAAATACAATTTAACTGTGTAGCCTGTTTTCTTGTTTTGCTAAATCTGACGACCCTAGCTCCTTGTTTGTGGGTCAGAGGCTTTTTCTGGCCTAATCAGTCAATTATTTACTCCAGACAGAGGGAGGGCTAAGATGAACAGACTCTGACATCCGTGATCACTCTGGTTTTGTAAACTGTTCTTGGGCAATTGTGATAATTTGCTGTGTTACAGGGACAGTAATTTTTCAGCATCGCATATTGACTATTGATGATGCTCATCATTTCCTCTATTTAGTCTTCAAAATGCCTGTAGGTTTTGCTTTAAGTACATTTAACTGAAAGGCATATCAGATTTTCTTCTCTCTCTTCCACTTAAACTGACTTAGGACAGTAGCAGGCCAACCCTTTGTTAGGACCTCCTCTGTCGAGTGAAAGTGTTAATTGCTCAGTCATGTCCAACTCCTTGCAACCCCATGGTCTGTAGCCCACCAGGCTCCTCTGTCCGTTGGATTTCCCAAGCAAGAACACTGGAGTGGGTTTCTACTTCTTTCTCCAGAGGATCTTCATGACCCAGGAACCAAACCAGAGTCTCCTGCATTGTAGACTGATTCTTTACCATCTGAGCCTCCAAAGTCAAGGTAATTCAGGCTTGTGCTTGGATGACCCAGGTAGCTTCCTGCTCCTCCCCAGAAAAGGCTCTGAGTCAGGACGAGAGCACATGGGGTCCTGGGATGAAATCCCTAGATTTTATTAATGGTATGATAGTAATAATAGACACCCTGAAAGCATCTGTGGTGTGACAAGCTGGACAGATTTATTAACTTATATAACATTCAGCACACCCTATGGAGGTTGGTGCTATAATGATCTCACTTTTATATATGTGGAAGATACGGAACCATTGAGCAGTATTTACAGGTTCATAGAGATTGGTTAATGTATAGTATTTTTATTATCATCATTTTAGTGCTTAGTGAAGGAGAACCAACAAAGCCATGATCATTATTTGTTTTAAAATTCAGTTTGTCCTTGAAAATGCTGTTGGTTTGCTGCTTAATAATTTGGAACTTCAAATCATTTAGGTTAAAAAAATATGTTGAGCCCTGTCTAATGTGAGCATGGCTTAATTGTACATTCTGTCTGCTACTTTGTCATAAAGTCAGGCAGCTTTGGAGTAAGCAGGGGGGAACTCTAGTCTCAGTTTCAGTATATTCAGGTTTTAATGAAGTCATTGGCATGTTGGAGTCATTCTAAGCCTGTGAGAGAATATAGTAAGTTGGGAAGAATAAGAGGTTGAAAAAAAATTGACATTCAATTTTCAATGTCAAAGAGTCGTCTTCTTCCAGTATTCCTCCTCAGTTGTTGAAACATAGTGACTGTTTTCAGATTTTATACTTTCCTTTTATTTATAAAAATTGGGGGGAAAAATCTATTCATTATCTTTAAGATTTAGTGAAAATGAATATTTCCAAAGATTTTGTACTGACATGTTAAAAGTCAATTTGATATCTACTAAAATATGAAGTATAACTGTTTGTCATGTCATATGATACAGTTTTAGAAAAATCCTATAGCAAATTATAAATAGTCAGATGTCAGGATACTATAAACAAAACAAAACCCCCAAAACAGATTGGGTGGCTTAAACAGCAAACATTTATTTCTCACAGTTCTTGAGGCCAGAAGTCCATGATCAAAGTACTGGCAGATTCCCAGGTGTCACTAGTGGTAAAGAACCCGCCTACCAATGCAGGAGACTCGAAAGACACGGGTTTGATCCCTGGGTCTGGAAGATCCTGGAGGAAGGCATGACAACCCACTCCAGTACTCCTGCCTGGAGAATCCCATGCACAGAGGGGCCTGGCCGGCTATATAGTCCACAGGGTCACAAAGAGTTGGGAGACAGCTGAGCACACACAATCCTCCTCTTAAGGGCTTCACGCTTATGACCTGATCACCTCCTAAAGTCCCACCTCCTAATACTGTCATGTTGTGGATTTGAGGGAGGGGCACAAATATTCAGTCTGCGGTAGTAAACAAGTCAGTATAAATCAGAATAATCCAGTCCTGGGTTAAGAGTGAATGTTCTAGATAATCAATTTGACACTCACTTATTTTCTGAAGCCACAGGAACATTTTCTGCTAGTGTACAAACAGGTATATGAAGTTAACAATAAGGTATTTTTTCCCTTAAGTTAGGGTCTGAAAATGGGGAAAAAAATTGAAATTCTGAAACATCTACTATGAAAGGGCATTTTAGGAAAAATAATTCGCTCTAACTCTGTAAACTCCCTCTGAACTAGTTCTTACTGTCTTTATTTTATATGTTAGGAAACTGACTTAGGAGTTACTTGCCCACAATCACTGAGGCAGGATTTGAAGTCCCTAGGTCTGTCTGATCCGGTGGCCATGACCTTCACTCCCATCATGCATGGCCTCTCTGGGAGAAAAGGAAAGGTTGAGACCTGCTATTTCTGTACAGATTCTAGGTTGGTGTGCACACATATGTAAGTGTATCTCTCTGCACCTGACTGGGATGGAGCGGAGAGAAGGACTACCTTTCAGATTCCATCCTGACTCAATAAACTCTGTGAATGGCTCTGAACCCTGCTCCAAGAACAAATACCTGTTGGTAACTGCAAAGATGGCATTTCCAAGTCCATAGGCCACCACTTCTTAAGTTTCTCCAGAACCAGCTGCAAAGAATTTTGAGAGTAGTTGTTGTTCAGTCGCTAAGTCGTGTCCAACTCTTTGTGACCCCATGGACTGCAGTATACCAAGCTCCTCTGTCCTTCACTATCTCCCAGAGTTTGCTCAAATTCATGTCCTTTGAGTCAGTGATACTACCTAACCATCTCATTCTCTGTTGCTCCCTTCTTTTGCCTTCAGTCTTTCCCAGCATCAGGATCTTTTCAATGAGTCAGCTCTTCACCTCAGGTGGCCTAAGTGTTGGCGCTCAACTTCAGCATCAGTCCTTCCAATGATTATTCAGGGTTGATTTCCTTTAGAATTGACTGGTTTCAACCCCTAGGAGTCCAAGGGACTCTCAATAGTCTTCTCCAGCACCACCATTTGAATGTGAGAGTAGAGGGTAGCAAAATTTAAACTCCCAAGTGAAAAGAAACTAAAGCGATTGGAACAACTAAAGTTTGAGAACCATCATATACTAAGGAGTTAAAAATAGGGAAGAGAGAGAGAGGGAAGTGGTAGGAAGAGGAAAAAGGAGAGAAAGAAATTGAATTATTTGACAGTAGGAATTTAAAGTGCTATTGCATTCAAAATTTGTTGACTACTTACTATTTGTAAAATATTGAGCTGTACTTTACAGGGTTACAAATATCAAAGATAAATAGAACATTTTTTTTTCCCTGAAAGGAAAGATCTCCTTTTATATAATGCATGTCTTATGTTTAATGCCTTTTCTAATACATATAATAATGCCATTCACTGATCAGTTCATACTTGTTTAGTAGTCACACTTGATCTGGTGTGTATTATAATTCATCATCTATAAGCCACTCACAATTTCTAAATCTGTTTTCCTAATCGTTAAAACAAAGACCCATGCTATCTAATTTAGAATGTTTATGATTTTGTGGTTTCAGATGAATCAAGGGAAATATCTATCTAAAACTCTATTGGAAGCTATAGTATTTCATAGGACATAAAGAAGCATTTACTGCTTATATTGTACTTGGCTAAACTCAAATTTATTTTACCCATTTAAATTATTATAGACAACCTATTGCATTGATTGTTAAACATTTGTAAAGATATAAATAATTATGTATTTTTGCATATTGTATTTGGAAGTTTTCTAAGTGAGGACAGTAGATATATAAAATGCCAGTCATAGTCAGAATCTGATATGAATTTTCTTAAGTAGAACCTATCCTGACAATTCATGTGCAACTCAATGAATCTCTAGTGGGACATTCAGGTCACTCCTTCCTTAATACAAATTTTTTTCAAACTAGTTTTTAACCTTGACTGGTATCTTAAAAATTATTTTAAAAAGAGATACATAGTTTCCTTAATAATCTGTAATGTTTTTTCCACTACAAACCCTGTGTTCCTTTATATGCAGGAGTCATGCTCCAGTTTTATATATAAGAATATTAAATTAAGACAATATGAATATATTTTTTTATTTCATAAAAGTTCTGCACAGTGACTCAAAGGCATAGATCTCCCTCAGTAATGATGGGAAAATTAGGGACATGCTCCCTTTTGTATTGTACTTTGGGGACTCAGATTTCACTAGGAAAAAAGAACACATATGTTTAATAAACTCGTTTTTTAATTGGGGTAGAGTTTCGGGGTAGGTGGGTGAAATGCTGAGAAACACATGGAAGAATTAATTGAAAATATCAATCAATTATGACCAGGATTGATATATTTGTAAGGTGTTTTTTCTTGTTTTTTCCTTGCCCCAGAGAGAAAATGAGCACTTTGGTAAAGTCGTTGCAAGATGAATAGCAAATGGTTTTTAATTATATACCATTTGTACATCTGCAAATAATTACCTAGAAATTGCTACCTGGGTGACAGTGGTTGATAGAAAGCTACCAGGCAAGGAAAACATCCAATATGAGTAATGAATACAAGAACTTCAACTGCGTGAAGACAGCAAACCAGAGCTAGGAATGCACCAGCACTCACATTTGAGGGATGAGGTTTCCTGGCTTCCAAATCTTTGCGTGTCCAGTTGCCAATGAAAGTCCCTAATTCAAAGTCTCGAATTAAGATGAGCTTTCCTTGAGAGTCTTCTTCAATGTAGGCCCTTTGCTGTTCTTATAGGGGCTTTATACCCTCTTAGGTAAGGGCTTCCCAGAGGGCACTAGTGGTAAAGAACTCGCCTGCCAATGGAGGAGACATAAGAGACATGGGTTCAATCCCTGGGTTGGAAAATCCCCTGGAGGAGGGCATGCAACCCACTCCAGGGTTCTCGCCTGGAGAATGCCAAGGACAGAGGAGCCTGGCAGGCTACAGTCCACAGGGTCCCAAAGAGTCGGATGGGACTCATGTGACTTAGCATGCACACACCTTCTTAGATCATTCTAATTTTTATGTTGGCTTGCCCAGTGTCCTTCACCAACTGTCAGAGCTTGCTCAAACTCATGTCCATCAAGTTGGTGATGCCATCCAACCATTTTGTCTTCTGTCATCCCTTTCTCCTCCTGCCTTCAATCTTTCCTAGCATCAGGGTCTTCTCTGATGAATCAGCTCTTCACATCAGGTTGCCAAAGTATTGGAACTTCAGCTTCAGAATCATTCCTTCCAATGAATATTCAGGACTGACTTCCTTTAGGATTGACTCCTTTGATCTCCTTGCAACCCAAAGGACTCTCAAGAGTCTTCTCCAACATCACAGATCAAAAGCATCAATTCTTCAACGCTTAGCCTTCTTTATGGTCCAACTCTAAAGGTCCATACATGACTACTGGAAAAACTATAGCTTTGACTAGACAGACCTCTGTTGGCAAAGTAATGTCTCTGCTTTTTAATATGCTATCTATTGTGCCCTAGTAGGTTGGATCTTAAGGAAACCAGCTTAAGCCTTTTAGTCTGTTGTGAAAACCAACTTAAGTCTTAGTTTATTTTTTTAGAGAAGTTGTAAGATGACAAAATTATGGCACATTTTCA
Source organism: Muntiacus reevesi (assembly GCF_963930625.1). NCBI lineage: Eukaryota > Metazoa > Chordata > Mammalia > Artiodactyla > Cervidae > Muntiacus > Muntiacus reevesi. Next base: position 39,166,586 of record NC_089264.1, on the reverse strand, counting down.
TAAGAAAAGTACCCTCCATGGTTAGAGGTGGCTGCAGATTTAGCTGAAGATATCTGGGCAGCATTAAGTATTTATCTAGGGGTTGCAGATTCAACCGCCCAAGCCTGCAGACATATATTATTTGTCTAGAATGGTGTTTTTCTTTCTTTAATTTGAATTTGAGTATCTTTGGTTCATAGCAGCTGTTTGCCACAATTCTGAAACTTCCTATGTACTGCTTTTTCCTTGGCCTACTTCACATCTACTGAAGGCAGTTGTCTGTGTTTCTAGTTTAATACTGTGAGTACTGGTGAGATTTCCTTTCTAGAGCCTGGAATATCTCACATAAATAGGGAAAGGAAGGACATTTATTAGTGAAACTGCTAGAGCCAAGCTTTCAGGGAAACAGTAATCAGTAACCACACAGAAAGCTGGCTGAATATCGAAGGAGGTATGGAGAGCATTGATGGTACAGGTCAGAAATCAGGCCTGAAGGACAAGGGATCAAGGTTATAAATCAAGGCCAAGAGGCCAAAATGTTGGCCAAGTGCATGGACAGTAGATTCAGAGACTAGAGGAACTAGTTAGAGGAACTAGCTGGAACAGTGGCTAGGGCTAGGTCGCTAAACAAATCTTGTAGCTAGTAGTCATTCATGCTATTTTTCCTGTTTTCTTTTTGTTGTTTTCTATTTTTTTCTGTTCGAATAACAGCACTTGAGGATAGCCTTAGAAAGAAGGGGAAAAGCACTAAGACCTTTTTCTACAGTCTGACTTATTTTTCACCTACCCATCCTTTTTTTGTGATTTATTTACTTCTGATTTCTACTCTTTTGATTTCTATTAGTATTTTTAAAACTCACTTTCTAATTCCTAATTTTTTTCCTGAATCTCGAGAGTTGATTATTGATACGTCCCCCACACTGCCTCCTAGCCTAGAAGACATGTTGCCTATCTTTGCTTGCTCAAAAAAGCATTGAGCACTATATCCTTTATATTACTGTTTCTTCCTGTCATCATCTCAGGAAGTAGGTACTATGTACCCATTTTATAGATGACAAGACAATCTCTGAGAACTGTAATTTTATAGATAGCCTATAAATAAATTTTAGAGTTTATTATAGAAGGCCCATAGTGATATACCTCCTAACTTGAACTCTGATCTTCTGTCTCCAAAGTTGTAATCATTCTCAGGTAGGCTCCTGATTCTATTTGCTCTTCAAGAGCAAATTGATTATTCTACACCTCTAAAGTATGAATGTGTCCGCCTACTGTAGAACTTAACATTTTACAATAGCTCTGATTTACCGCAGGCTGCATCCTCCACTACACTGTGAAAAACTTAAAGATAGTGGATCTGCCTGCAATTCAGGGGACTTGGGTTTGATCCCTGGGTCAGAAAGAGCTTCTTCAGAAGGGAATGGCTACCCACTTCAGTATTCTTTCCTGGAGAATCCCGTGGACAGAGGAGCTAAGCGTTGAACTTGACTGAGTGATTAACACTTTTACTTTCATACTTGGTAAAGTTCTGGTTACTGAGTAGGGGATTAATTATTGAGTAGATAATGCAATCATTCATACTTTTTAATCTATGTATTTGATTAACTCAATCAGCAGAAGGAGCCTGGCCTTGGGACCCAGGCCTCATTTGGTTTATTTTAGGCACATGTAACCTGAAGTTGTTACTTTTTTTTTCTCGTTGGTGTTCATGATCTGAGCAAATCCAGACAGAAGTAATAAGCAGAGCTGCAATCAGAATTTGGACTGTCTGATTACATGTCTTGTGTTGCATGCAATACAGGTTAACATCTAGGATATGATCAAAGCATACGTGAATAGTAAATACTGATTATCGTTTTTCCTACTTGCTCTAAATCAGTGGTACTGCTCTGTTTAACATTTGTTTAATCAAGCACTAAGTTTTTGGAAATCTTTTTCTACATTGAAATATTTAGCTGGATATTAGTTTACAATTTTTCTCTTGTTTTTTTAAAATGTAGAGGGCATCATTATCACTATTTTAGTTTCTGAAGTTGGAAATGACTATCCAAGCAATAAATGTAGAATGGATGGTATAGTGGAAACAGTTCTAGACTAGGTGAAAGCGGGACAGGAGAGTTAGTGATGGAGATCAGAGGCCGGAAGACTGAGCCCCAACTCTGCTGTTACTCAACGTCTATTTAACCCCTACTGTGTGCTGGGCATCCTATCAGCTGATGGTTGCACAAAGATGAGTGAAGTGAGATGTTAAGCAGCTCACAATTTCCTAGAGGAAGCAGATCAGTGAACAAGTGGTAATAATATAGAAAATGTATGAATTCATATATACAGAGACAGAAGTAAAAGCAGAGGGAAAAAAGAGAGAGAGTGAAAGAGCCAAGGAAAGAATTATTTTCCAACTGGAGCAGTAACTCTTGAGCAGAGGAGTCACTTTACCCCTTTCTCTAGGCTACTTACCTGCTGCATCAATGTTTCCTAAACTTCAGTGATTTTTGGTCCCATCTTCATATTTTAGATAGATCTAAGGATCACTTTCATGCTATTTGTTTCCTCTCAATAGACTTTAAATTAGTTGACCTTTTTTTTTGTTTGTTTTTAATAAATGTACATTGTCTTAAACAGCAATGTCTATGAAATCACAAGCTAAAATAGCTATTTCTTCTTGGCACATCTAGTTTGAGTTTGGTGAAACTCCCCACCCAAACTAAGAATAATAGCTCTTTGAGTCTTTTACCTCAGCGAACTGAATTAATACACATACAAAACAATACAATACATTCCTCTTAAAATCAACTTGTAACACAGTGTATGACAACCTAAAAACATCCCGTGTTCCACCACTGACACCGAAGCCATCATGATTTAGAAAATTCTAGACAAGTTGTTTCTTTTGGAGTCCCTTCTGTCCTTAGTATATTTTCTCTAAAAGTTTTGTTAGCAAAATAAGTGTATCTTCTTATTATCTGTCAGGTAATTCAAATTCACAGAGACCTGAAGGGCCAGATGAATTTTGGATTTCCCCTAAGACTTTGCTAATGTCAGAAAGGTTGAAACCAATGATCAGAAGTCATAGTGGAGCATCCTCTTCTTGCCTGGAGGAGTTTGGAAAGTCACAGATCTAGAAAGAGAAGATCAACTTCTGAACATTTATTCAAAGGAGGGTAGAATAACGTATTCCTCATCCTTACATCACAGAAATTTTTTTTTCTCTGAAAACTGGTTCCTGTCATAAATATAAATACTGAATTAAAGAGGACTAGGAGGCATTAAAGTGAAAAGCAGAAAAATTCTCTTGAGCTTTTGAGAAAAAGAATTATTTTTTAATTTTTTATTTATAATACAATAATGGCTTATTGTTTAAAATTCCAAAAAAGAAATTATGATAGCATGTTAATCTAGAAATATGCTACAGACCATTTTAGGGAAATTAAAAGAAAAGCATATTTCTACCAATGGAAAAAATAGCAATAATTGTTATATTTATTGTATCATGTTGGTATTTCCCTTACTGACATAATAAACTTATTTTTCTTGCTATCTTATTTTCTGAAACTAAGACCCATTTCATTGTGATTTTCATAGGAGAGATAATGTGGGGTGATTGTGTGTATTTTAAACATATTCAATACTATGATTGAAGATTATGTTAAAGAATCACTAGCCTTATTTTGTAATATGAAGGTATATTTTTTAAAAAAGAAATAATACACATTTTTTTATGTTTATCAAAAAAGAGTTGTTGATTTTGTTGTTTCGTTGCTAAGTCATGTCTGACTCTTTGCAATCTGAGTTTGTGAACCCTAGCCTGCCAGTCTCCTCTGTCCATGGGATTTTCTGGGCAGAATACTAAAGCAGTTTGCAATTTCATTCTCAACGGAATCTTCCCAACCCAGGGACCAAACCTGTGTCTCCTGCATTGGCAGGCAGATTCTTTACCACTGAGCTACCAGAGAGCCCATCAAAAAGGGTACAGGGTAAACATTTATAAGATCAAAAGTAACTATGAAGGCAGCTACGTTTGTGTTTTTAATGAATCTTTCTTCAGACATATTAACTGCCATAATGGACCTTCCATATCATCCTTGGCAAAACAATATTTCTGAGCCCCCGTGTCACTTTCAGACTTCAACTGATTTATTTAAGAACATATTGGGACACTGTTTGGGGATGAATTTTGTCCCCCAAAAGATCTATTCAAATCCTGACTACCGGTACCTCAGAATGTGATCTTATTTGAAAATAGGGTCATTGATCACTTAGGTTAACTGATTAATTAGATGTAACTAAAGTTCTAAGTTAAGATGAGGTCATACTGAAGTAGAGTGGGCCCTTAATCCAATGTGACTATTGTCCTTAAAAGACACAGAGACACATGGGGAGAACACTGTGAGATGATGGAGACAGAGACTGAGGGGCTGAAAGCCAAGAACCAGCAAGGACTGTCAGAAAACCACCAGGAATCTAGGGAGAAGATCCTCCTCTCTGTATCTCGGTATCTCGGGGAGCATGGCCCTGCTGACACCTTGATCTCAGACTTCTAGCCTCCATAAGTATGAGACAATAAATTTCTGTTTTTAGGCTCTTTAAACAATCTAGACAAGAGATCATGCTTAGTCCAAGGTGGCAATAGGGAGGGATAAACAATGGTTGGAGTACAGGAAGCCAGCAAGATTTCCTGATCAGGGAACCGCTGATCTGTTTACTGTCTTCACAGTTTTGCCTTTTCCAGAATGTCATATAGTTGGATAGTAACATTGTGAAAAAGAAACTTTTGAAAAACTGACTTTTTCCACTCAGTCATATACATTTAAAGTTCCTCTGTGTCTTTTCAGGATTTGATAACTCATTTCTTTTTAGCACTGAATAATATTCCTTTGTTTGAATGTATCATAGTCCATTTACCCTTTCACCTATTGAATGACATCATGATTGCTTCCAAGTGGTGGCCATTAAGCATAAAGCTACTATAAACACCCATGTTTAAGTTTTTTTTGTGAACTTCTGTTTTCAGCTCGTTTGTGTAAACCAGGGAGCGTGGTTGCTGGATCTAGCAAGACAATGTATTGTAAGAAATATTTTCCTTATTTTGTAAGAGTCTACTGAACTGTTTCCCAAAGTGGTTGTGATGTTTTTCATTTCCACTATCAATAAATGAAGATTTTTTTTTGCTCGACATCCATACTCTATATAAATGTTTCAGAGTTTGGCCATTTTAATTTGTGTGTGTTATCTCATTTTAACATACATTTCCTGAATGACATGTGATATGTAGTATAATTTCATATGCTTTTCTGCCATCTGTATATTTTCGTTGGGCTTCCCAGGTGGTACTAGTAGTAAAGAACCCACCTGACGTAGGTTTGCTCCTTGGTTCAAGAAGATCCCCCAGGGAGGAAATGGCAACCGACTCCAATGTCGTACCTGGAATCTCATGGACAGAGAAGCCTAGCAGGCTACAGTCCATAGGGTTGCAAAGAGTCAGACATGACTAAGTGGCTTAACATGCACATGTATCTTCTTCGATGAGATGTGTATTGAGATCTTTGGCCCATTTTTTAAATCATATTGTTAATGTTGAGTTTTGAGTTTTTGTCTGTTGTGAATAACAGTTCATTATCAGATGTGCCTTTTGAAAATTTTCCTCTCAGTCTGTGGTTTGTCTTTTCATTCTCTTAACACTGTCTTTCAGAGTTTTTTAATTTTATTTATTTTATTTTTTTTTCAGAGTTTTTTATTTTAATGAATTCCAACTTATCTCTTATTTCTTTCATGGATCTTACCTTCGGTGTTATATCTAAAAACTCAGTACCTTACCAAAGCTCATCTAGGATTTACCTATGTTATCTTCTAGGAGTTTTATATATTGCTATTTTACATTTAGGTTTTTTATCCATTTTGAGTTAATTTTCATCTTTGGGTTTAGGTTCTTTTTTTTTCCCCATGTGGTTGTCTACTTGTTCCAAAACCATTTGTTGAAAAGACTATAGCTTCATTGTCTTGACTTTACTCTTTTGTCAAAGAACCGTTGGGTTTATTTATGCGAGTCTATTTCTGAGTTCCCTATACTGTCCCATTGACCTCTCTTGATTACTGTAGCTTTATTGTAAGTCTCGAAGTTGGTAGCATCAGTCTTCTGACTTCATTCTTCTCCTTCAGTATCATGCTAGCTGTTCTGGGTCTTTTGCCTCTTCAGATGAACTTTAGAATTGTTTTGTTGATACACAGAAAATAATTTGCTGAGATTTTGATTGTGATTGAATTGAACCTATAGATTAAATAGGAGAGTACTGAAATCTTGATAATATTGATTCTTTCTATCTACAAACATGGACTAACTCTTCATTCAATCAGAGTTTTGTAGTTTTTTCATATAACTCTTGTACATATTTTGTTGGATTTATACCTAAGTATTTCATTTTGGGGGATGCTGAATATAAATGGTGTTATACTTTTAATTTCAAATTTTACTTGTTCATTGGTGGCATATAAGAAAGTGATTGAATTTTATAAATTAATATTGTATCCTGCAACCTTGCTATAATTGTTTATTAGTTCCAGTAATTTTTTGTTTGCTCTTATTTTGTTAGAATTTTCTGTATATGATATGTTAGCTGTCAACAAACACAGTTTCTCATTTCCAATCTGTATACATTTTATTCCCTTTTATTATCTTATTGCATTAGCTGCAGTTTTCAATATGATGTTGAAAAGAAGTGGTGAGAAGGGATGTCTTTTCCTTGTACATAATCTCAAATGGAAAATTTCAAGTTCTTCACCATTGTGTGAGTTATACAGGGTTTTTACAGATAGCCCTTATGAATCTGAGAAAATTGCCCTCTATATCTGATTAACTGAGAGTATTTTATTGGATATTGGATTTTGTCATGTGCTTTTTCTCCATTATTGGTATGACCTATGAATTTTGCGGGGGAGGATGTTGTTTTGATGGATTACATTAATTGATATTCAAGTGTTGAACTAGCCTTGCATACCTCAGATAAATCCCACTTGGTGTATAATCTTTTTACAAATTGTTTGGTTTTATTTGCTAATATTTTGTCAAAGATTTTGCATGCTTGTTCACAAAAGAGATTCATCTGTAGTTTCCTTTTCTTGTAATGTGTTTGTCTGGTTTTGGTATTAGAGTAATGCTGGCCTCATAGAATGAGTTAGGAGTATTCCCTCTGTTTCTAAAATGCCTGCCTTTAATGTTATTCTTTTACTTTATTTTACTCCAATCATTAATCTTTTTTCCCCCCTGCTTTTCCTTTTACCTCCTTTCTTTTTCTGTGGCTAATTTTCATGTATTTTTCCTCCCTCCATCCTTTCCTCCTTTTTCCATTCTTTCTACCTATGTTACTCTTAATTTCATGGGTTTTAACTAACTAGTTTTTAACTGGGGAAATCCTTCCCACGGAGGTGGCCACACCCAGAAAAAGAAAGCCTAGTTTTCTATTTCCATGAACATTACAGGTGTGTTCCACCTCAGAGGGATGTAGGTTGGCTGCTAGATGTATATTAAAATCAGTGGTTATGTTCCTTTAAGACCAGTTGGCACCATGGAATTTGCTTCTCAATGATTTAGATTCCTTTTCCAAAATAAATCCATGTGCTGCTGTGCTTGGTCGCTCAGTTGTATCCAACTCTTTGCAACCCCATGGACTGTAGCCCACCAGGCTCCTCTGTCCTTGGGGATTCTCCAGGCAAGAATGCTGGAGTGGGCTGCCCTGCCCTCCTCCAGAGGATCTTCCCAGCCCAGGAATGGAACCCATGTCTCCCACATTGCAGGTGGTTTATTTACCATCTGAGCCACCAGAAAAGACCAAAATAAACACATAGGTGACCTAAAATTAATTATAACATATTAGCTGTTCTGATGGGCTTTAATATTGTATATGTCTGCGTATACATAGATGATTTTAGATAAGTGTCCCCATACCCCACATCACTCTATGTATAAGGGTAAAAATAGTCACTCATGAAGGTACATCTATTTTCTATCAACTGTAGAAGAGTTGCTTTTAAGCTGGTGAGGTTATTTGACCAGAATATGTTTTGCTGGCATGGTTTTATGCCCTGGCAGGTTTTATATCATATGCCTTAACAGTTCTCATCCTTCACGTCAAGGAGAGTGCTGTCTGCATGAATACAGAGTCACACTCTGATAATCTTTTTAGTTTGTATTTATTCTATTCTGCTCAAGGCAGAATTAATTTTCTCTGAACAGCAGGAGGAACGAAAGTGTCATTGGGGTCCTAGCTGGATCCACTGACAAATGGATGAATTGCTTCCCTGTGGACCATTCTCTCCTGTAAATACGTCCATGGAACATTCCTCACCGTTTATGGAAATACCCAGGCCATATTTAATTGTAGTACTTGGGCAACACTGAGGGATTCCAAGAGATTATTTCAGAGTTAGAGTTTATTAGTGTATCAGTTAATCTATTAGTGCTCAAAATTTAGCAGTATAAGCATTTGTTATCTCATAGCTTTTGTTGATGAAGAATCCAGCAGCTGAACTGTTTTCTAGCTGGGATTTCTCAAGTTACAGTCATTTCAAGGCCTCACAGGGCCTTGAGCGTCCTCTATTAAGGTAGCTCATTCATAAGGTAAGTGAATGGTGCTGGCTTTTGGCAGAGGCCTCAGTTCCTCTCTGTGGAGCCCTCCATGGGGCTGCTTCAATGCCACTTGTATGGTTACTAGCTTCACCCACAGAGGGTGAGCCAAGAGAAAAAGCACGACTAAAGCTGCAGTTTCTTGTCGAACCTCACCTCTGTCACCACACACTCATTTCTGTAACATACTGTTGGTTAGCCTGTGTCATCCCTATTCAAGGTGGCAGAGGCCTAACCACGGGCATGAGTATAAGGTGGGTGACTCACTGGGGGCCCTGACTGCAACTGTCTACCCATGTGGTTGTAGGATATACTAGATTGAGGAAGAAATCTCAATTAGCCTTTATCTTACAGCATGGTAGAATATTCCCTGAGCTGGCAGACACTCAAAATTAAACTGATGCAAACAGGATCTGCAACACTGAAATGAACCTTTTTTCTCCTGCAGATCTTTTAACAGATGACTTACATGTTCTTTGCTTGCCTTTTTTAAAAACTAAGAACAATATTAGGTCTGTTAGGAGATTTTCATGGTATCACCAAAGCAAAATATATTCCTATTTTTTTTTTAAATAGTACCCTTTGATAGTGCTTATTATGATTTGTACTTACCATTTATTACGATTGTGTTGTGGTTGCGCTTACCTCTATCAAGTCGCCATACCTGAAGCTGTTGGCTTTGATAAAAGGCGATAGTATCATTGACTACTGGGTTAATCAGCTTTGATATTGCATGTCCCTTTCTGCCCCATCTATACAGAACGAACAATTGATCTGTCAAACATAATACTGAGCTTTTCATTAAAAAGCAATGGTGTATAAGATGTCAATCTAAAATATGCCAATAGAACTTAATTGTTTCCATCAGATACTTTCTGTCTCTTTAGTTAAATTAAGTGTCCCCTACAGACAACCCAAAAAGTCAGCCTCCAGCTTTGAAATTTAATGCTTCAGTGATTCAGGGGTTCAACTCAAATCAGTGCATATCAGTGTGCTAGTTTTCTGCCTAAAAACAATTCGTTTTGTTTTCACTTTTAGGACATGCTATGGAATACAACCCAGTTCCATTCATTTGGTGCACATAATATTTCAACCATGCTCAATCCTGACAACCAATTTCAGCCTAAAACAAAACAGAGAAAATGGCCGGTTTCAAAAAAAAAATCAATCTTCTTTCTCTCACAAAATATACGGAAGGAAAGTGGAATGTTCAATTCTAACTTTGAGTTGACAGGCCTGAATCATACATTTTGAGGAGTTATTTTTAAAAAAGCAATAATGTCACTACTCTACTGCATGAGTGGCCTTTGTGAAGGCTGCTGAATGACTGAGGAGAATTTAAAACATTGATAAAATGCAAAGCATGCAGTTTCTCTAGTTTATTTTTCTAAGAAAGCAAACAGAGATCCTGGTCTTTATCTTACATTTAATGCTTGAAGGCATTAGATTCTTCTGTTCTTGATTTTCCCATCTCCCTAACAATATGCCTAGGCATGAAGGGGTCCCACAAAAGTCACATGACCTTGAAGAATGTTATTTCCCAAGAAATATGTGTGGTACCCCTACATGCTTATTCTTGAGATTATAGAATGAAAAGTTAGAGCATGTCTTAATGTGGGGGAGGGGAGCTTAAACCATGTAAATCTGTAAAGATACAGGTATTAGGGGCTACATATTTATCTTCATCAATAATGTTAATAGGCTACAACAGTACCCTGTTAATTCCTGGATTGCTCATTTATATAAATGACTTTATATTCCTGCTGGTATTTTGTGTATTATATGCACATTTGATTTCATAGGGATAAAGTCCCTAATATGATTGCTTTCCCCTCTGTGTAGAATTGGATTGTGTTCTCACTCCAAAATTCATATGTTGAAGCTCTAACCCTCAATACTGCAGAATGAAACTGTATTTGGAGATAGGATCTTTATAGAGGTCGTTAAGTTAAAATAGGTCATTTGGATAGGCCCCACTCCAGAATCAATGGTGTCCTTATAAGAGGAGGAAATGTTGACACAGACATGTCTCGAGGGAAGGTTTGAAGACTCAGGTTGAGGATGACAATCTGTAGACAAGGAGAGAAAGGTCTGGAGCATCATCTTCTCTCATGGTCCTCAGAAGGAACTAACCCTACTGTTGCTTTGATCTTGATCTTCTAGCCTCCAGGACTGTGGGGAAATAAATTTCTGTTGGTTAGACCACTCACTGTGTGGCTTTGTCATGGCAGTTTTGATACTTTGTCATGGCAGCCCTAACAAAACAATGTACTATGTTTTTAAACCTCTGCATTCTCTCAGACAAAAATTCTAGTATACTTAGTACATTCTTCAGATTCATCTGCCACCTTATGCAAGCATCTTTACCAATCTTTGTCTCACACATTTTTGCCATTCTTGTATTTGCAGTGTTAAGACAGGGAAACCCAGTCTCTAAAATTTGCAAATTTTCCAAAGAGTATGACCAATCATAATTTTTAGCAGAAAAGTAGTTTGTAGTCCAAGTGGTTTTAGAATCTAAAGAAAATTCACAGTATGGCAATGGTGGTACCTATTCAATATATTTTATCTGCAGGGTGTAGCAGTTTCCTCCTGGCTATGCACCTCATACTCTATGCTTGTCAGTATTCTTGGTATGAAGTGGGGAATTGTAGGCATGGGATAATCTTTCAGGTCAGAGAGTTTTAGATGCAAAGCCCATTTCCAGTGGCACCAAGATGTTTATCTAACTCCTTTGGATCTCAGTTTTTTCATATGTAAATAATGAGCATGATAAAGCCTATCATGTAGAGATTTTTCAGGTATTAAGTGTGATGATCACAAGTGTATTTAGATTAATTCAGTTGGGGCACATAGTAGGGTGTTCACTACATGTCTTCCTTGTTCTTGTGTCCATGTGTAGGAGTAAAATTCACATATCATTTTTCTCCTATTATTATCCCTAACTGGTCAATGTCTGTATTTTGATGCGATAACATTGTATTATCCCTATTTTACCCTGAGGGTATCTTGTTAAGAAATATCATCTTACTTTTGATTGCCGCCATGCCTCCCAGGTGGTGCTAGTGGTAAAGAATCTGTTTGTCAATTCAGGAGACCTAGGTTCAATCCCTGGGTGGGGAAGAGACCCTGGAGAAGGAAATGACACCCCACTCCAGTATTCTTGCCTGGGAAAGCCCATAGACAGAGGAGCCTGGCAGGCTACAGTCTGTAGGTGTGCAAAGAGTCAGACACAACTGAGCAATTGAGCACATGCACACACATATCTTGTTAGGAAAATCATCTTCCTTTTGATTATATATTGCTCTAGTTTTTCAGGATCATTTTTAAATCTACTCCTGTTTTATTTACTATTCATAAATTTTTCAGTCTTCAAACAACTCTGAATTAATGAGTATATTCTTCAGTTGTTATTGTAATCTTTGATTAAAAATGGACATACAGACAATCTTTATTTTGTACAGAACCATGTTAACTTAAACTCATGCAAAATTCGGAATTGGTCAAAATGAATGTATTTCATTTACTATAGTGCTGGTGCTATGCAAAGGGAGGGCTATCTGTAACTCTATGAGAAAAACCAAAAGGATACACCTCTATTTATTTCACTCTATAGAGATCACCCAGTTGATATTATCAATGTGCCTGATCCAAGCATAAACACCTCAGACATTTTTAGGTATGTTTTTGATCAAAATGTATTTTTCTCAACATTGAGAGCTGTGTATTTCTGTTTTATTTAATGATTTCTCCTACCCATTCCTTTTCATCCTGCTGAGCTTCCTGCATATCTCAAAGCATAAATTAAACATAATCTTATAGAAGTTTTTTCTTAATTCAAGAAAAACAGCTTATCTCTCATCTGTCCTCCCAGTACTTTGTATATCTCTTAATATGGATAAAACAGATAGCCTTTGGCTAAGTCAGTGGTAAGGCTAAATTTTGATCGTCAGAAAGCACCATCCACTACCAGTCTACAGCAATGAATCAACTTCAGTTGCTACCTTCTTGGACTATATTTTAGCTGTCAAATACTGTTTAGAAATGCAGAAATATGCAGCCATGTGCCTTGATGTTCTTTGAGAACCAGGGACTCTGTGGGAATGTATTAGCACCAAGTAGTTAAGATATACTCAGACTTAATGGACTGGAACCTATTATATGGATGTCTTATGTTACATGGCCAAAAAGAATTTGGGTTGCTCACCAGTTGACATTAAAATAAGGATATTTTCCTGGAACATCTGTGTGGGTCCACTGTCATCACAAGAGTCCTACAAAGTGAAAGAGGGAGACCAAAGAAAAGGTTGACATGATGTGATATAGGAAGAATTCACCCCACCATTTCTGGCTTCAAAGATGGCAGCAGATGTCAATCCAAAGAAGACAGCCAGCGACTGAAAGCAAGAAAATCAAAGAAAGGGATTCTCCCGTGGAGCCTCCAGAAGAGAATGCAGTCCTGTTGGCACCTTTATTTCAGTCTAGTGAAACCCACATTAGACTTCTGACCTATAGCATACTAAGAAACAGATGTATGTTGTTTGAAACTATTGAAGTTGTGATAATTAGGTTTAGGCACAGCAGTAATAGAAAACTAATACATCTACTAATTACTGTTCTCAGGTCATGTGTTTCTCAAACAGAAGACTCCGTTAATCAGCACCAGTCCTCAGGGCTGTGTTGGAAGAGTCGTGTCCTGTATATATGGAGTTTCAAGATTAATGTTGTTGCACTCCCAAGTCAAGTGCCATGATTTGGAAATTATGAAGTCGTTACATCTTGGGATTTCCTTTCTCTGAGTTCCCACATCTGGATGACCAAGGCCCCAGCCTACCATTCAAATAATACTTTCTTTCGCTACTCATCCAGAATTTTAATTCCCCCCTAAACGTGTCCAAAGTGCTGGTTTTAATATTGAAAGCATGTCTTATTCTGTCTTTATAGTTTCCTGCTGAAAGAGAAGATGATGGAAAGCAGGAAACTTACTGGGCCACATTTCTAGGTCAGCAGAGGGGTAGCATCATCTGGCTGGGAGAGGCCTCACTCCACTTGCACCCACCCACGGCCACTATCCTCTGACCCTTGTGAGTTGATGGTGTTGGAGGCAGGGGTTAGGTAACTATCTTTGTTTACATACAAAAACAAACTTGTTATATTTTTTGTGGGGAAATGGGTATCTCTGTTTCCATGTGGAAACTAATTTGTAGTGGCTTTTAAAGTCAGTAAAATAAGCATTTTAAAAGGGAGTCTTAAAAATAGAGCATTTTAAGACCAGGTGTATTGATCACACCATGAAGCTTTTGGCCATGGCCCAGGGCAGCCCAAGATGTGGGACTGAGTCACGTAAGGACTCTGTTCTAAAATTCACTTGCCTCATTTACTGCCTTTTACTCACTGACTTTGGGAAAGAGCCTGGAGCACCCTAGGAAAGCTTACTGACCCTCTGAGCCATATTGCAAGCCTTGAACAGTGTGACATTCTAAACACAGCACAGACCCACAGAGTAAATGAGGACCTGCAGAATCTGTAATTTCTGACAAATGTGTCTGCAGTGAACCAGATGGTCTTGCCCCCTGGAGGGGTTGGTGCTCATGCTTATGACATGCCTGGCTCCTTGCTCTCTTAGGGTTCTGAGCCCTAGGCAGACGGTGTTTCCTCATTTCAATCAGAACTACATTTGCCTTCCAGGGATCAGCTCACCTGAAAACCCACCAAAGAAGTCTTAATATTCTGTCCCCAGAAACATTCTTGTATCCTTTCAAATTTAGAGAATGCTAAAGGCACAACACTTAGACTACGCTAACTGGATTCTGATGCTCCTTTGCACTGGGAACGTTCTGACACAGCTGGAGATCTGGGGAGATGTAATTGGACAGCTTTGAGGCTTCGGGAATAACTGATTGAAGTGAAAGCTGTTTCCACTCAACTCCTTTACTTTTCTTGAGTTCATCTTCCAATCTCTTTGTCCCTTAGTGATTTTCAAAGGAATTGCATGAATGTGTCTAAATCTAGTATGGCAAAAGGAATATTTTAGTATATCTTAATTTCTTGAGACCAAATAACATACAGTTTCTATTTTTCAAAGGCATTCCGTGTTGGGTTTATTTTAACCACAGCTAACATATGAAAATCTGTATTGAAATAAAAGATAAAAGAGGGCTATTATGCACTGCTAAAAAAGAAGTCCAATAACAAATAGATCTTCAGTTTAATTTGATTTGCTAAATTCCATTTCTTTCTGATATTTGAAGAGAAATGCTTTTGTGATAAACAAGGTTGAGGGGCATTACCGTTTATTGTTGGATTGCAAAGGTTAAGCATTTTACTCTGAAATGACAGAACTATTGGGTAAAATTTCCAGTTCCCAAAATGATTAGTTAGATGTGTAAACTTGAGTAGATTACTTGACTTCCTTTTTCCTCTGGTTTCTTCATTTAGAAATAGAGGCAGCAAGAATGACTATAAATAGGGGCATGCTATCTTATAGGATGAATGTGTGTGTGTGTGTGTATACACACACACACATATATATAATCACTTGGCACACTGTCTAACATAGAATAAGAGCATTAAAAATTAGCTATCATCAATGTCATTATCACTTAAAATTAGAATGAAAAGTAGGTAAGCGCTTACACTCTTAAGTTTCTGGGCAAGTTATTTGACTTGAGGCAAAGAAGGACTCCACTTCTGTACTGTAGGAATAGATAATTTCATTAGCCACAATTATGCAGTGTCATAGAAGATATATAATTATAAAAGTAATACACTTTACTTCATTTTTAGATAACTGACTTAACTAAAATTTTCTTTGCACCAAATAATTATTGTAAAGCTGAAAAACTAAACATTGATGAACCAAATATAAACCAAAATATGCTCTTTGGTCTCCTATAACAAGTTTCAGCCTAAAATCACATGTAAATTACTTAATTTCACTTTTTAAGTTATACAAGACTATCACATAAATAGACTAAGTTCTTTTCAGCATTTCAGGGACATAAATTGCCTAAATGTGCAAATTCTTAGAATCAATTGGGATAATTACAAATACTATAATTTTGACTTTATTAAATCTATTTACTCCTGAATTATGTCTTCTTTGAGATTGAAAGATGCATTCCTAGTCAGAGACACCATTGCCATATATATAATCTGGGACTCTTTTCAATCATTACTACTTAATTCTAATTTCCTTAGGGTTGGACCATAAATGGCCACTCAACCAATTTCTTTTCCATTAATTATGGTTGTATCCAGTGATTTTAGCTCAACTGACAGGGTACTGGAGCAGCAGATGTCATGGGCTGCAAAATTTTTAGGAAGGGGGTTGGCCTCTTTGTTTATGTAATGTAATTCTTGATCTATTCTCGTTCTCCAACCAGGTAAATAATTTGATTGGATTTTTCATTTTCTTCTTTCTTGAGGTCTTGCATTTTTTTCTTCTTTCTTTTTCTCTTCTTTTTCTACCAAATATTCTTGAAGATATTCAAAATGCCTGCATGAACTGCAATAATCTCTATGGCTTTATCAAACTTGCAGATGCAACTCCACTCCAAGGTCGTTTTGCTGACACAGTGCAGGGATTCAAGACAGAATTTGGAAAACTAAAGAAACTGTAAAAGTTAGTAAATAAATGTCCAAGTAAGTTTATTCGTCCATATAATGAGGGGTGATAAAGGATTTTTTACAGCTCTTTGGCAGTACCAACAGGGAGACTTGATCATCAGTCTCTTAAGGATTGTTAAAGTTGTTTTTTCCTGAAAATAAATATATTAAATGCAACTGCCAAAAAGAAAAGGTAATTGAAGCTTTATAGATATGTAGATGCAAGGGTACACTTAACATTTATAGAAATTCTTATAGACAGACATTATTTTTTATCCATTAATAGGTTTCATAAATATTGAAATAATTGAAATCCAGTCATTAGTTCCCCACTGAATCTTTTTATTCACTTATTCAATTAGGAAATAATTTAAAGCCCCTTATATGAACTAAGTATTATATATTAATTGATTCTTATTCTTCCTTCTTCATACTAAATATATCAATTTCGAAAAGTATGTGCATTCACAAATCAAAGTCAGTAAGGTGAGTAAGCTACAACCAATTGTAGAATCAGCAGTAAATGATCAGATATGTTTAAAAATATATTCTAACTAATGAGAACAATTATACAGAATTTCTTTAAATGATT
This sequence comes from Muntiacus reevesi, assembly GCF_963930625.1. Classification (NCBI taxonomy): domain Eukaryota; kingdom Metazoa; phylum Chordata; class Mammalia; order Artiodactyla; family Cervidae; genus Muntiacus; species Muntiacus reevesi. The sequence continues at coordinate 39,149,793 of NC_089264.1, read as the reverse complement.
GTACTTGAGGATTATCCATATTTTACATATCTGTGCATCTTTATATTAAAAGTAGAAACACATACCAATATACACATAAACACATACATACAGAGTGAGACTTTGAATGTACCTTACTTTTTTAATTTTAAGCCTGTATCACTCTGATTATCACAGTGTCACAAAGTCTTTTCTACACTGTGGTATAGATTATGGCAGCAAATTTATTGTACTATGCAGAGGATACTGTGGTGAACAAGCTACAGTTTATCAGAGAGATCTAGTTAGAAAGAAGGGCATGCATGCAATTATGAAACAGTTTAATGCTTTTACAAAGGCATGGACTGTATATAGCAGAGTCAGAGCTGGGTGAGAGCTGCTCTGTTTAGGGTAAAGAGTGGACTTCCCAACAGAAGAGTTGTTGAAACCAGGGACTGAAGTGTGACCAAGAAAGAGCCTGTCAAGTGATCAGTGGACAGCTTGGAGAATCATATTCCAAACAGAAAAATAACATATACAAATTCGTTGAGACATTCTACAAAAAATATAGAGGTAGTGTCTTGTCTGTGGTAAGCTTATAGTTGGGTGGGAAGAGGGGCATAAATAAATTAGTAAGCTAAGTAATTCAGGGTGATTTTCTATAGTGAGAAATGCCATAACAAAATAAAAATGTAATACGAAGTTACTGTGAGCACAGCCAACATATGCTGGTTTGGTCAAGGAAAGCTTCTCTAATAGAGTGACAATCGAAACCTCCTAACTGGAAACCAGCCATGCATATACATGAAGGGAAAGCTACAAGAAGGTTCCAAGTGCAGAGTCCCTAAAGCAGAAATGAGCTTGGCTCATCTGAGGATCAGAAAGAAGATCAGTTTGATTGCCGTGATTTGAATGGGAGAATGAAAAGAGGACAGAGAGTAGGTGAGAGTCAGATCATATGGAATATGGAGCTTTAGAGACCAAGGATGGAGTATGGATTTTTTTTTGTTTTTAATTCCTGATTCAGCCCCTGGTGAATCCTGCAAAGGACTGGCGTGATAATTATGCTTTTAAAATTCACTTTGAGGGGAATCAGGTGAAGAATATCTTTAGGAGGTGAGAAGGAAGAAAGAAAAGGATCTTGCTTAGGGCCAGAAAAATACAGTGGTAGTTTGAGTTGGACTGGTAGAGGCTAGAAACATTTAGGGCACTTTAAGTGCTTATTATAACCAGATTCTTGTATATTAGATATATGTGGAGATGAAGGTCAGTTTGGATAAATTGCAGAATCTAGGCCATATATGTATTTTTTAATGGTATGGATATTGAACTTTATTCTTTTGGCAGTATGGAAACATAGTATGTCTTAAGGAGAAAATGAGAGCACTGCATGATGAGGCTTGGATTTTATAACATCATTCAGGCTGCAATGTAAAGAAAGAATAGTGAGGAGGGAGACTGGAGCCAGAGAGAAAGACCAGAGAGAACCCTATGACACTGGAGGCTAAGAAATATTGAGAGTTTGAACTGAGGCATCTGTGGTAAGCATAAAGTAGAAGGGTTAGCTTTAAAATATTATAGAATCAGTGTTGGTTGGTGAGTGAGTAGTGCTGAGCAAAAGAAAAAATAAGAACTACATGATGGAACTGGGTATTTGTTCTGTTTGTTTAATATTGCTAATTGAATGAGTGACAGCAAAATTAAATAGAATTGAAAAAAACTCAGAAGGGGGCTCCAGTCTGAAGTATTGATATGATGAGTTTGGGATCTCTTGGGACTTCCAAGGAGAGATATCCATTAGCCAGTAGACAAGCAAGGAAACACAATTCAAGGCTGGGAATGAGGGGTATTTCTAGATTTGAGAAGGAACCTGGGAACAAGTGCTCTCATTGGGAGTGGACAGATCATATGATAGTCTGGAGGGAGTCTACTCAGGTACCAAATTGTGAAGAATCCTGGAAAAATAAAAGTATTGCGTTGCCCAAAACATTTGTTTGGATTTTTCCATTGCATCTTATGGAAAAACTCAAACGAACTTTTGGGTCACCCCAGTAGCATGAGAACATCCAAGGCATAAGTGTTCTTCCAGTATTTGGGCAAAAATGTAGGCAAGACTGGAAAATAAGATGAACCTTAAAAGTTGATAGTTCAGAAAGTTTGGAAAGCATAGGTCAAAACTTAGATTGTTCCAGTCAATGACGGAAGAACAAAAATACAAAAGGTTGTTGTATGTTGATATTGAGTCAGCCCCTTGTCTCAACCTGATAACTTTTATATTGTTTACCAGCTTTAGGAAGGAAGCAGTACCTTGACATGACCAGGCCAAGCCCTCCCAGTGGACTGAATCGGAGGACCTGGTTAGCAGAGAGTAAAAGAGTGAAGAAAGGCAGTTTCAGTAGTTCTGTTTAGATTCATATTTTTTAAAGTGATGTCAAGGACTACCTAAAACAGAATCACTAGAAATTTCTTTTCAAAAAAGGAAAAAAAATAGTATGCTCCTGAATCCTACCCACATCTATTCAAAACTCTAGGAATGAGGTTTTATTTCCTTTGTAATCAAGTCATATATTTAGTACTCTCTAGAACTTGCTTTGAGTTTGCCCCCAGTTTTAATAGGTTAGCTCAAAATTCTGATTTCTAAAAGTCAAGTAAGTCAAGTCTCCAGGGATCTGGAACAATACACCTTTTTTTAAATTTTGCCAGAAGACATATTAGCTTTATTAGTAGAAGAAATGTTATCCATATTTCCTACAGTTTTCTGTCCATAATCTCTGGGATCCTAGAAAAACAAGTGGCATAAGAAGAAACTGGACCCAAGGGCCAAAACCAAAAGTTAAATCAAGAAATAGAAGTGGATCCTTAGGAGACTGAGATAAACATATTTCACCTTTCGTAGGTCAATGAGGGAAGTTAGCATAGCAGTCAGTGTGGCCAGACAAAGTCTGCTCAAAATAGTTACTGACTCCACACCTAAAAACCAGAACCATGCTAGTAAAATCCAAACACTAGGTATTACTTTATGTAAGAAGCACCTGAGGAAGACAGTGGAGAAGTCTGCGCTGTCCTCTTTCAAAACTCTGCCATCCAAGCTGGTTATTTCTTTCATTTTGTTACTGTTATTTGTGTTTTTTTTCCCCTCAGGGGAAGTTGTGAAATTGGAAAGTAATTTAAGAAACCTCTGAAGTTAAAGTATCATACAAATAATAGATGATAGTTATAATAGAAACTTCATAAAAAATCCCTCTTGATTATGTTTCCCTTTCTAAGAAAGGAAATTATAGATAAAAGATTGTAGGGCACTGAAACATAATTTTCCCAAAAAAAGTGTATTAATTTCAAAATGTTTTATCTGTTTTAACATGGGGAAAGGAAGGAATATTCAAAATAGGTCCTCAGAGATACCGGAAAATTCCCTAAGGTGTCCCTATCCTCACAGAGAAGCTGAGCTCAAAGATGGGTAATTCTATGACAGGGATGTCGAAATCAAGACTTGAAGAATGTTGACAGTGAAATGATAATCCAGGCCTGGGGCTGCAGGGGTGGTGCAGTTTAATCAAATACATCAACCTCGTAAATTCTGATGTGTTCTGAGATCACTGTCCCCTGAAGAGAAGTCTAATAAATGCACCGTAATGTGTCTTCCAGGAGCTGTGATGTGGCTCTGTTTAATAGAAAATGGTCTAGGAGGATGTTTGCACTTGGATGGGAAACTGTGAGAAGAGACAGAGAGAAAGTGAAAATCCATAAATTGGATGAGTTACAGGGCCCCAGTGGTGCATGAATGAAAAAGAAGCAGTGTGCAGATGGGGAGATTTTACAAATATTTAATGTTTCAGTTAAACCTTTCTAACAGAAAAAAATCTCAGCTCTTCTTTGAGGGGGTGGAAGGGAGATGAGGCCTTGTCTAAGCAAAGCAGAGAGAAGAGAAACAGTGCCTTTAAGAAACAGACTCTGACATGTTAGTGAGATGACTTTCTCACTGTTGTGTCCCCATCCTCTAGTACATTGATAAGCCCCTGGTCAAATCTGACTTGCTGCCTGCTTTTCTAAATAAAGTTTTATTGGAACCAGCCACTCTCATTCTTTTTTTTTTTTTTTAATTTTTCAGTGGGTTTTGTCATACATTGATGTGAATCAGCCATAGAGTTACACGAATTCCCCATCCCGGTCCCCCCTCCCACCTCCCTCTCCACCTGATTCCTCTGGGTCTTCCCAGCCCAACAGGCCCGAGCACTTGACTCATGCCTCCCACCTGGGCTGGTGGTCTGTTTCACCACAGATAATATACATGCTGTTCTTTCGAAACATCCCACCCTCCCCTTCTCCCACAGAGTTCAAAAGTCTGTTCTGTACTTCTGCGTCTCTTCTTCTGCCCTGCATATAGGGCCATCGTTACCATCTTTCTAAATTCCATATATATGTGTTAGTATACTGTAATGTTCTTTATCTTTCTGGCTCACCTCACTCTGTATAATGGGCTCCAGTTTCATCCATCTCATTAGAACTGATTCAAATGAATTCTTTTTAACGGCTGAGTAATATTCCATGGTGTATATGTACCACAGCTTCCTTATCCATTCGTCTGCTGATGGGCATCTAGGTTGCTTCCATGTCCTGGCTATTATAAACAGTGCTGCGATGAACATTGGGGTGCACGTGTCTCTTTCAGATCTGGATTCCTCAGTGTGTATGCCCAGAAGTGGTATTGCTGGGTCATATGGTAGTTCTATTTCCAGTTTTTTAAGAAATCTCCACACTGTTTTCCATAGTGGCTGTACTAGTTTGCATTCCCACCAACAGTGTAAGAGGGTTCCCTTTTCTCCACACCCTCTCCAGCATTTATTGCTTGTAGACTTTTGGATAGCAGCCATCCTGACTGGCGTGTAATGGTACCTCATTGTGGTTTTGATTTGCATTTCTCTGATAATGAGTGATGTTGAGCATTTTTCATGTGTTTGTTAGCCATCTGTATGTCTTCTTTGGAGAAATGTCTGTTTAGTTCTTTGGCCCATTTTTTGATTGGGTCATTTATTTTTCTGGAATTGAGCTTCAGGAGTTGCTTGTATATTTTTGAGAGTAATCCTTTGTCTGTTTCGTCATTTGCTATTATTTTCTCCCAATCTGAGGGCTGTCTTTTCACCTTACTTATAGTTTCCTTTGTTGTGCAAAAGCTTTTAAGTTTCATTAGGTCCCATTTGTTTATCTTTGCTTTTATTTCCAATATTCTGGGAGGTGGGTCATAGAAGATCTTGCTGTGATTTATGTCAGAGAGTGTTTTGCCTATGTTCTCCTCTAGGAGTTTTATAGTTTCTGGTCTTACATTTAGATCTTTAATCCATTTTGAGTTTATTTTTGTGTATGGTGTTAGAAAGTGTTCTAGTTTCATTCTTTTACAAGTGGTTGACCAGTTTTCCCAGCACCACTTGTTAAAGAGATTGTCTTTTTTCCATTGTATATCCTTGCCTCCTTTGTCAAAGATAAGGTGTCCATAGGTTCGTGGATTTATCTCTGGGCTTTCTATTCTGTTCCATTGATCTATATTTCTGTCTTTGTGCCAGTACCATACTGTCTTGATGACTGTGGCTTTGTTGTAGAGTCTGAAGTCAGGCAGGTTGATTCCCAAGTGGGCTTTATCCCAGGAATGCAAGGATTCTTTAATATCCACAAATCAATCAATGTAATACACCACATTAACAAATTGGAAGATAAAAACCATATGATTATCTCAATAGATGCAGAGAAAGCCTTTGACAAAATTCAACACTCATTTATGATTAAAACTCTCCAGAAAGCAGGAATAGAGGGAACATACCTCAACATAATAAAAGCTATATATGACAAACCCACAGCAAGCATCACCCTCAATGGTGAAAAATTGAAAGCATTTCCTCTGAAATCAGGAACAAGACAAGGATGTCCACTCTCACCGTTACTATTCAACATGGTGTTGGAAGTTTTGGCCACAGCAATCAGAGCAGAAAAAGACGTAAAAGGAATCCAGATAGGAAAAGAAGAAGTGAAACTCTCGCTGTTTGCAGATGACATGATCCTCTACATAGAAAACCCTAAAGACTCTTCCAGAAAGTTACTAGAGCTAATCAATGAATATAGTAAAGTTGCAGGATATAAAATTAACACACAGAAATCCCTTGCATTCCTATATACTAACAATGAAAAAACAGAAAGAGAAATTAAGGAAACAATACCATTCACCATTGCAACAAAAAGAATAAAATACTTAGGAGTATATCTACCTAAAGAAACAAAAGACCTATACACAGAAAACTATAAAACATTGATGAAAGAAATCAAAGAGGACACAAACAGATGGAGAAACATACCGTGTTCATGGATTGGAAGAATCAATATTGTCTAAATGGCTATTCTACCCAAAGCAATCTATAGATTCAATGCAATCCCTATCAAGCTACCAACGGTATTTTTCACAGAACTAGAACAAATAATTTCACAATTTGTATGGAAATACAAAAAACCTCGAATAGCCAAAGTAATCTTGAGAAAGAAGAATGGAACTGGAGGAATCACTCTCATTCTTTAATGTATTGCCTAGAGCTGGTTTCACTCTATAGCTGCAAAGTTGAGTAGTTGCAACAGAGATGGTATGACTCGCAAAGCTTAAAATATTTATTATCCAGCACCTTACAGTGAAAATTTTCTGACCCTGATCTTGTATACAGCCTGGCATAGAGTAAGAGTTCAGTAACTCTTTAAAAGTATACTAACTGCTTTCCTTAGGCAAGCTGATTTCATCTCCCTAAGACCCAGTTTTCCTCAATGCTAAAATGGACATAACTATGCCTACCTTAGGAAATCTTTGTCTGTTCTAATATGCTGTTTAGAATATGGTTTATGGATAAAAATAGTATTTCATTCTTCCTCCTCCTATCCCTTCACTTAATGGTGGCAGGTGCTGTTTTAATCTAGAATAGTCAGTGGCATGCTAACTGCTAGTTTGACAGCTTTCTAGATTTTCAGCCATACAGAAATAATTTACTCTCCCTACTGAATCAGTGGTTTATAATTATTTATGACTGTCCTGAATCAAGATGCATTTTCTTCTTTTTTTCTTGCTCTATTTCTTTCTCTCCTTTTAAGGTAAATGTTTGTTTTCCCATATATCATATGTCTTATTTTTACATTTACCACATGGAGTCTAGGACTTTCCAGGTGGCTCAGTGGTAAACAACCCATCTGCAATGCAGGAAATGTGGATTCAGTCTCTGGGTCAGCAGTATCCCCTGGAGAAGGAAATTGCAACCCAATCCAGTATTCCTGCCTGGAAAATCCCACGGAGAGAGGAACCTGGCAGTCTTCAGTCCATAGGGTCGAAAAGAGTTGGATGCAACTTAGCAGCTGAGCACGGAGGAGTCTAATTCATTTCTCCTGAAAGACACAATGTCATAACAATCTATAATATCTAGATGTCCTGCAGTTGAAGCAATAGAAATAACATTGTTTTTCTTTTTTTTTGAAGAAAATTTCCTCAACCTTTTATTTTTGGTCACCCCCCCTCCCAAATCTGCTCAGGAAAGGAAAACTCTAACTGGAGGAATACAGTAGAGCTGGACAGAGCCAGGTGAGGTGTGGATTATGAAGGAACCGATCAAAGGGAGAGTTTGCACCCTTTGTTAAAGTCTCTGAGTTGAAGGGACATGGCCTCTGATGGCAGGGTTAGTTGGCGTAGCCCTCACCTCAGCTTTCTGAGAGAAGCCTGGCTTCATCCTGTGCTGTATCATGAAGCAGGCCCTCTTCCTAGAAAGGTGCACTGAGACACTCAGGAGCAATATTTTATAAAGATAGTGTCGGTGGAATGGCCTCATCATGAGTCACCTGATGCGATGTGTCATTAGACACTGCTTTTCCCCTCAGACTCCTCAGACCCAGTCCGCAGGCTCCTGGTGTTAGACCTTCACCAAACTCAGTCTATCTCCTCAGCTGCCATTTCCTGCTTCCGAATCAGCCTGGAGCTCAGTCCTTCTTCATTTCTTTACAATATCTTGGTCTTTTCCCATCTTGCAGATCCTTACCTCATGCCTCCAGCGTCTCCTTAGTACTGTCCTAAGTAAGAACTCCATTGAGGGTGAAGATGTGGTTTTTCTAAGCAAACAAAAGGCTGATTTAGTTCCAAATTTCTAACAGAGTAATTCTGGGCTATAGAGAATCGTAATAACCAAAGCTTTGTTCTTCTTTCCTGGCTCAAAGCCAGGTGGAGGCAGCTTTGTTGGGCTTTCTTTTTTTTTGTTGTTTGTTTTTCTTTTTTTCTTCCCAGAGGGATAGGTAATAACGATGGGAATATTTCAAAAGCTTCACACATATTTGATGTAGCTAAGACATTACCAACATTTCAAGTTAAATGAGACAATCTTTACCCCAGAAAACAGGACAACTCTTGAAAGCAATAGAAATAAAAATTTAATTTTAATAGCTGTCACCATTTATTGAGTCAGTAGATGTCTTCTGTTATATATACAGGAAGTGTTAATAAAATTAATTTTGAGACAATTATGGTTTACTTAAATATTTGCCTATTAGAATTAATCCAACACTTGGAAAATTTTAGTATTATACTGTAAAATGTAAACATAAATTGAACTACGGTGATCATAGATGGATTTACAGTATAACAAAACAGCCTATCATCATTTGAAATTCTGTGAGGTATAGACCATTGTGTTAAACAGTGAGCAGAAAATGAGAGCTGGACTGTTAGGAAAGTAGTGACAGTGAAGCAACATGTTGGTAGAACCAAACAATAAGCTGTTGCTATTTTCTAATGACAGTTTTATATTTGGGGATTTGTTGAGCCAGCAAGCAATCTGGGGTACCTCCTTGGTGTGCCTCAGCACAGATCGTTCTGGAAAGCAGGGGTTTTGAGTGGTCCCTGCAGCTGACTCATTTCCCATGGGTTCTTGAGGATTCTGTCATCAAACAGCTGGACCAGGATTGAAACTCACCACTGAATACAGTGGCCAGGACAGAGTGGGTTCTCAATAAGTATTTTCCTAAGAAATAGGTAATATGAATATTCAAAATTGAACCTTAAGGTGTTTTACTTCCATTGTACAGTTGTACACACATTTAAATTTTCAGTTGCCTAGTCCTTAAAGTCATGTGGGCTTCGCTGGTGGCTCAGACAGAAAAGAATTTGCCTGCAATGCAGAAGACCTAGGTTGGATCCCTGGGTCAGGAAGATCCCCTGGAAAAAGAAATGGCTACCCACTCCAATATTCTTGCCTGGAGAATCCCCTGGACAGAGGAGCCTGGTGGATTGCAGTCCATGGGGTTGCAGAGAGTCAAACACGACTGAGCAACTAACATTTTCACTTTCAAAGACATGAACCTTGAAGACAGATGACCTAGGCCTAATTCCCTATCTCAGCATTTATAGTTGCCCAGGGAAAAGTTGATTACCTACTTGTACCTCAGTTGACACATCTATAACATGGGGATAACTATAATATCTACACCATGGGATTGTTGTGAAGAGGCAATGAGATGGTATGTGGTAAATACTTAAAAACAGTTTTGAACTCATGAAAGTGAAAGTGTTCGTCTCTCAGTCATGTCCAACTCTCTGTGACTCCATGGACTGTAGCTTGCCAGGCTCCTATCTCCATGGACAGAATACCGGAGTGGGTAAGCTATTCCCTTCTCCAGAGAATCTTCCCAACCCAGGGATCGAACCCAGGTCCCCTGCATTGCAGATGGATTATTTACTGGCTGAGCCGCCAGGGAAGCCCCCATAGTAAGACCCAAAATGATGTCATTATGTCCTATCTCTAACCCACATTGTGAAGGTATTAATCAGAATAGAATAGGCTATACTATGCCCCAAATTAGCCCTGAAGTTTCTTGCAGTGACAGAAATTCAGTTCTCATTCATGGCTGGTACACAGTGTTGGTCAGTGGGGATCTGATTTCTATACAATCACCTGTGAACCCAGGCTGATGACTGTTTATCCGCTTTGAAACAGCACAATTTAGACCATGTCGCTTCTTCTCATCTAGACAAGAAGGAGTTTGCTGAAAAGTCTCACACCAGCAATTAAATACTTTGGCCCGGAAATAGCATGTCTTACAGCCCAATGGCCAGAGTTAGTTGCATCTCCCATCTCCTTGTCATGGGCACCCTTATGAATATTCACTGAGCACGTTGGTCAATATCATTGCTGCAGTGAATAAACTCTCTAATGTTACTGTGTTTAGATCTATTTCTGATCTCTTAAGAATCATGTCTTTTTCACCTTTATGTCTGCAAGGCCTAAGTACTGTTCACAATAGGTGCCAAAAAAATGTTAATGAAAGAAAGAAGGAAGAGGAGGAGGAGTCATGCTGAATCTTTGAGAATTCAGCAGCTGAAGGAAGCTCTATGCAATAGTTAGGAAATTGAAAAACAAAACAAAATAACAACAGAAAAACCCTGCACCTTTTAGAAAAATTGATTGATCTTATAAAATGGGCTCACCTTATCTAAGGAGAAAACTCAGAGGGTGAATACTGTTAACCAACATTTGATGTGCTTGACTCAGGAATAATTTATTCCATAAACCAAGGTGCATCTAGAAGCAGATGAGAAGAGCACTGTTTTATTTTTTTTCTGTAATTGAAGCTAAAGATCATCCTCTGAATATTCATTACTTTCAGATTACTGTTGTATTGTTTTTCTTTCTGTTCTTGTTCAATTTCACTTAAGACTCTTTTGTTCCATAAATGGATCACCCTTCAAAACCTGAAATTGTCTCATACAAAAGGCCTGAGTTAGATCTTATTTTTACTCTTCCTGTCTTACTTTTGCAAGAGAAGATGAACAGAAATGTAGAGATGGAGAGAATTAAGTAGGAATTGAAATACTGGTCTAATATGAATCTCAGATATGTTAGCTGAGCTAGATAGATCCTTACTCAAAAACTAAAATGTATTCAATGTTAGAACATAGTCAAAATTATTTAGAATCTATGATTTCTAATTTGACTGTATTCCCCTTGCCCACTTATTTGTAAACTTAGGAAACTGTCATATAGTTGGTGGAACACCTACTATCCAATGTAGATAGAAGAGTAGATAGAGAGTAGATAGAAGAAAAAGAGGAAATTAAGAGTTATAAACCCTACTCTGTATGAATATGGTACATAAAGGGATATTGGTGAAAACAAAGCTGCTTGATCTAAATTACCTGGGTTTGTGTTCAAATTTTCATGCTTATTAGCCATGTTACCCTATGCAGCTTCCTTAGGCACTTTCTGCCTCAGTTTATTTATCTCTAAAATAGGGGAAGCAATAGTGATTATCTCAGTGTTAAATGATGGTTTAATAAGTTAAAATATCGAGAGTGTTTATTTCAGCCTCTGGCACATAGTGATCAGTAAGTGTTTGCTAAGATCACTGGATACTTAACCATGTGGTTTATACAGATTATTACATTTTTTAATCCAGATTTTGAAGACTGGGCATTTGACTTAAGATCACACTGTTTTGGAAATGTCATTGGCAAAATTAAAACACTGTGTCAATTCCAAAGCCTTGGCTCCTTCTGATCTGCCAGGGACCTTGGTGCTAAGAAAGGGCAAGAAGGAAGTCAGGAATATTGGCTTCTGGAAACTTATCCTTTTTTTAGGTAAACTAGTTTTAGAGTAGATTTAGGTTCACAGCAAAATTGAGGGGGAGGTACAGAGAGCATAGATCCTTTACCTCCACACACATACAACTTCCCCCACTATCAAAATCCCTCACCAGAGTAGTATGTTTGTTACAATTGATGAAACTGCATCAGTGCATCCTTGTCACCCAAAGTCCATAGTTTACAGTATGAGTCACTCTAGACTCTATACACTCTATGTGTTTGGACAAATGTGTAATGACATATATCCATCATTGTGATGTCATACAGGATATTTTCACTGCCCTAAAAGTCCTCTATGCTCTACATACTCATCTCCCACCCCCAGCAACCACTGGCAACCACTCATTTTTTAATTTGATTTGAGTTTTTACCATGTAGTTTTCCTTTTCCAGAGTGTCATATAGTTGGAAGCTTATACAGTAGTAACATTATCAAGTTGTCTTCTTTCCCTTGGTAATATGTATTTTCATTTCTTTCATGTCTTTTTGTGGCATGATAACTCATTTCTTTTTGGCACTAAAAATATTCCATTGTCTAAATGTACCAGTCTATTTATCCATTCATTTACTGAAGGACATCTTGGTTACTTCCATATCTGGGCAAATATGAATAAAATCAATATAAACATGCATATGCAAGTGGACATAAATTTTCAGTTTACTAGATCATATGATAAGAGTATGTTTAGTTTTGTAAGAAACTGCCAAACTGTCTTCCAAAGTGGCTGTACCATTTTGCATTCCTAACAGCAATAAATGTAAGTTTCTGTTTCTCTAAGACTTTGCCAGTGTTTGGTATTGTCAGTGCTTTAGATTTTGACTGTGCTAATTGAGGTGTAGTAATATCTCATTTTTGTTTTGATTAGTAATTCCCTAATGACAGGGCTTCCCTGGCAACTTAGACAGTAAAGAATCTGTTTGCAACATGGGAGACTTGGGTTCAATCCCCGGATCAAGAAGATCCCCTGCAGAAGGGAATGGCTACCCACTCCAGTATTCTTGCCTGGAGAATTCCATGGAGAGAGGAGTCTGGTGGGCTACAATCCATGGCATTGCAAAGAGTCAGACACGACTGAACGACTAACACACACTTTCCCTAATGACATATGATGTAGAACATGTTTTCGTATATCCTTTTGCCTTTCATTATTTTAAAATTCTACTTCCAAACCTTTGTGGAGACTATCTTTTGTGGGACAGTGCGCATTTTTGTGACTTTCTAGCATTTATTTGCTTCTCTTTTGTGATAGTACTCTGAAAACTTCCTGGGGGAAGAAACATACCTTGTCAACAATTTCAGGTATCAGATGGAGTTGATTAGGTCTCTTCCCCTATTCTGGAAGTGAGCAAAAAAGAGAAGCCTGGCCAGGCAGAGGATTCAGTCCTCTGATCACAGTAATTGCTTCAAGAATAGACACTTGCCTCTTGCAAGCAATGACATATGACGATACTTACATTAATGGTGTCAAGAGAACAGGTTCTCTTTCCTGCTGAACTTGAACTGGGAGAATATGTTTAAAGCTGCCACAGTCAACTTGCCACCATGAAGTGAGAGGGAGAAAAATAATTGCGCTCATTTATTCCAGCGGTGGCAATCTGACAAGCTTATCCAATGGTTTATGGTACTTTGACTCATTCTTGCCTTGATTCTTACCTTTTGTTTACAAGCCGATCTTCCCATCAAACCAGTGTCCAATACAAAATGCAACCAGTCGGTTTCTCTTCTGGTTAGATAGCCAGTCTGTTACTGTGGTGTGTAACTAAAGTCATCTGCTGAAAGGCATGTGAGATACCATCTTGCAACCTGTCTCTATTTTAGAGGAGAACTAGTCTCCTTAGAAGATATCTGACAGTTGCCACACTTGCTGAATAGAAGACTATTCAGTGTGGAGCTTTTGACCAAAAACAATGGATTCCAATTTTTGTGTTACTATAGAGATATTTTTTGCATTCAGCCTTTGATTTTATTCTAGTTGCCCAGCTGGTGAGATAGTTTTATGAGTGATAAGCCCTGAAGGACATAGTTAATGAATGTTTCATTAGCAGAATACTAGACAAAAGTAGGCATCCTTGCTAATGCCATAGTTCTTGAGACTGAAAAAAAAATACCCTTAGTTTAAACTTTATTAACATAAACTCTTGCAGAAGACATTCTGTCTGGACAGTTCCTCCAGGACATTCTCTTGGCTAGCCTGACTTGGCATAGAGGAGACAAACAGTTCTCATTTCATTAGGTATTTTGCAATGGTGATCATGGTAGCAGCCAACTCATTACAAAACAGGCCGTATCGAATTATTCTGAGTCAATGAGGCTCCTGTGAGAAGATACTCCAGGGAGAAATTGGGAATAGGGTAAGAACTTTTAGATGAAAGCATGTATTGTTACTCTGTGGAAGAGAGAAGCCAAGAAGCCCCTTTTCATTTTCCCTAAAGTCCAACCTCTACCCTATCTGAGTTCCCCAAAGAGTCTATTCTGCTGCCAGGAGTGTTGGAAAAAAGTGAGCTGCTTCTTTATTAACAATAAATAGTGTGCCAAGGATATGGGGTACTCATCAGGGAATGAAGTATTGAGTCATGATCATGATGATACTGTGCAGTATGATTTTGCTGACCTTCCTGTTTGGACATAGAATTTTACTTTCCAAGGACAAATTCACAGTTTCCATTGCAGCTTCCTTTCAGCTAAAGAGAATCTCATGACTGTTACCACAAAGTTCATGCCGAAGCCATTTGTGAGCAGTGCTTATCAGAGTGATAAGGATATGTTGTATTTATCTCCTCATATTGGCCCTTTCTCTTTCATATATTGAGTTAGTGATTCTCAACACTAGTCACCCATTAGAATTAGCTTGCAATCAGGACACCAGTATTGTTTTAAAATCTCACCTGTGGGATGCTAGTAGCATCTAACACTGGGCACCACTAATCTGTAGGCACACTACCTATAGCACTAGACCATATCATTAAACATTTACTGTTAGTGTTGCTAATCAGTTTTCAGAGTTATCAGTACCATTATTTTACTGTGGGCAACTTCTTACAGCTGTGATTTATGTTTCAATTTAAGATCACGATATCTTATCACTCACTGGTCTCAAGGAGACACATAAGCCACATGGCAGGTTCATGATCATGCACATCCTTATTCTGAAGCTGTACTTGTATTATGTACACTTAGAGGTACCCTGCCATGAACGCTTTATAGCTTAGAGTCTGCAGAATGCTTAAGTCTGAATGTTATTGGTAACAGAAATCTCTTAATTAAGTGAAACATTGAGAGATATATATTCTTAAAATAGTAAACCTGTCCAAATATGAGAGCTTGCTTCATAAGTCAGAGCTAGAGAAGCAAAAACAAATTTGGAAGTGGGGACATAATGTAGACCTGGACATGAATATAATTCCAGCAAGGAACCATGAGACTATAAACTGTTTACCATTTATGATGAACTGTCAGGTAGATCAGACTGTACATTTAGAAAATTAGTTTAGAAAGCACAAAGTGTGGTGTAGGCAAAAATGCATTGAAGAGTTTTTAAAGTATATTAGTGAAAGCAATCTATTTGTTATAAATATTGCCTTGCCCTGGAGACACTTCGGAGAAGGCAATGGCCCCCCATGCCAGTACTCTTGCCTGGAAAATCCCATGAACAGAGGAGCCTGGTAGGCTGCAGTCCATGGGGTTGCGAAGAGTGGGACATGACTGAGCGATTTCACTTTCACTTTTCACTTTCATGCACTGGAGAAGGAAATGGCAACCCATTTTAATGTTCTAAAATGACATACCTACATTTAAAGAAGATCTGGGCTTGAAAATGCCTAAAGTCACAGACCTATAATTATACCTGATCTCTACACACTTAGAGGTAGTAGTGCATTAGAACACAGCACAATTCTAAGTGTCTCTGCTGCTGCTGCTGAGTCGCTTCAGTCGTGTCCGACTCTGTGTGACCCCATTGATGGCAGCCCACCAGGCTCCCCTGTCCCTGGGATTCTCCAGGCAAGGACACTGGAAGTGTCCTTGAATAGAAGAGGAAGAAGAACCCTAAATTTAAGACCTCAATATGACATTATAAAGCCCAGTCTGGTAGGACAGTAAGGAATTCTGTGCAATATACATGGATCAGTAACCTACAAGTTTCCTTGTACCTAAGTGGATGTTATAATGAGATGTACTCAACTCTGGAAGCCAAGTCAGCATTGATCCCATCTGGTGAAGCTTGTTTCTTTCCCAGTATTTGCCCAGACTTTTACATATGATTAATTCCTTCTAATAATTGCATATTTATGATGTTCCAAAATTATATGTTATTTTATGTGAATGTAATCCCAACTTCCAGTTAAATTCTGAACTCCATGGGAGCAGAAATGGTACGCTTTCTGGTTCTAATTACTCTCCTTTCCTCTTCAAATAATTGGCACCTATCATTGTGATTGACTGCCTTTTAATTCTGTTTATGGTTAATCCTTATGAGCAAAGTTTTAAATTTGTATCCAGACACTTCTATTGATATTTAATCTCTTATGATTTCTTCTATTATCAGTACTTTTAAGCTTATGTAGCATTTTTCATTCCTATGGTCAAATAAAATATTCACCCATTATTTTGTGCTGGTCTAATTGATTGATTGATTGCATTTTACTGTTCCTCCTTCTCCTTAATTCTCCTGATCTCCTCATTATAATTTCTAACCTTGGTTTGCATTTACTAAAGCTTTACTCTCTGCCAGATATGGCCCTCAGCATTATTGTGTCTTGTATAGTCTGCTCACCAGTTCTGCAGGTTGATACAAGTATAGTTCTCATAAAGGTTAAACTTTGCTCAAGGTCATGAAGTAATTAATCAGATGTTTTCCAATCCAAAACTTTTGCTGAAAGAAATTATGATATTTTTCTTATTTGTTGTTTCTACTATTGTCAATGTAATTATCTTGCAACCTTGACTGATAGCTCATTAAAATGATATTGAATTGTTTTTTCCCACATCTGTAGAATAGTATGTAGTACTACACCCAACATGTGGTGTAGCTGTGAGGATTCCATAATGCAGTACACACACAGCACAGAATACAGTTTTGTTCATAGGGCAAATGTAACTGCCTCCACATTTCTGTCTATGAAGTTACTTTAGATCACAATAAACTTGGTCTCCTCTGTTTCAAGTCACTTGTGTTATTTCCCTTTCAACTGGCCCATAAGCCTCGTTTCCTATCCTTCAATAGAGCAGGCACCTGTAGGCTCCAAGATACATCGTCAGAAAATTGTTGGGTGATAGATTTTTTTAAAGTGTTTTTGAATACAAATCCTGGGGTTGACATATGTGCACTATTGATACTGCATTTAAAATAGATAACTAATAAGAACCTACTGTATAGCACAGGGAACGCTACTCAATGTTCTATGATGACCTATATGGAAAGGAAATCCAAAGAAAAGAGGGGATATAGTACATGTATAGCTGATTCACTTTGCTATACAGTAGAAACACAACACTGGAAAGCAACTGTCCTCCAATAAAAATTTAGAAAAAATAAAACTTCCTATGTTACCTTGACAACACTAGAAGAAAACGATTCTTCACCTTGAAAGAGCAGCCTCAGTCATGGCTCACTTGGTGAAAATTCCTTGCATTGCTTCTCTTTTTGTTGACATGGTATTAACGCTGCTCTGAAACAAGAATTTTCAAAATCTCCACGACTCGGGGAATTGGACAAATTGCCCTGTTTCAGGTCTTGGCATAGTTCCACTTAAGGACATGTGTCTGCCTTGATCTGTCAAAAAATAACCTCTTAAGTCAGGCTTGGAAACTTTTCCCAGCTGGCTCAAGTGTGTTGTGGGGCAGTGGGAAATATGACCTGGCATGGGGATTGGAACAGATTGGCAGTGCTGAAGGGAACAGCAGGAGAATGTAATGATCGTTTTATGAGGGTGAGATTAGCCATGTTTGTGCCAGTTCTGTAGCCCATACTGTCAAGAGTGCTACAGAACAGCAACCTCTGAATGGAAAATCCTAATTAAGGTTAAGAAAAGAACAGGACACTGACAGATTGTCAGCATACAAACCTGGAGCCCAGACCACAAAACCACTGAAGGCTCCCACTCTTTCTTTGCTCTTTGATAGGTAATAAATGCATTGTGTCTTTAATTCCTGCAATTTTAGGGTAAAGTTAATCAGTATGGGCATCCAGCCTAATGATGGCTACATGAGTTAAAAATTCTGTTCTTGAATTTATAGTTCCAATGTGTTTATACAAACACTCATTTGTTCCTTGCCCCAGTAACTATAGAAGAGCAGGGCTTTTTTTTTTCTTTTTTTTTACTTTATAAAAATAGCAAAAATTATTTAAATTGCAAAATGAATATAGGCAGTGTAGCATTTTAGAGAAGGATTAAAAAGTATTGGAGAGGGATTGGACATGACTGCTCAGAACTCTTGGGATCTTATAATAGGGAGATTTCAATAAAGTCAAGTAGTTTTCCTTCCTTTTCATCTCATTTCAGTTGCCATCCCATGCAACCATGAGATTGTCTCTTTGAAAAGAAACTTAGAAGCTCTATAGCCATGGATTATCTTACCTTCCTTCTCCATCACAAATACTGAAAAAAAAAAAAAATCCTGACTTTAGTTAGCTCTTTCAGTAGTTTCTTTTTTCTGGATCCTTAAACAGACATGAAAACTATTGATTGTGCCTGCATGTTCGCTTTGCTATAATTATACATTTTTCAATGAAATGTAAAATTGAAGATTCAGCTCTGTGCCTTATAAAAAAGAGGAACTCAAGGGATGAGGTTAGATTCAGGAATTCCTAGAATGCAGATAAACATGAACAAAATTATTGAGAGCTCTGTTCAACACAAGTCAACAAACCTAAGTTCTATTTCTTTTTTGCCAGTAGTGATTGTCAATCCTAACATATATATCTAGCGCTTTTAAAATTCCAGCTATCCAAAAGTCTACAAGCAATAAATGCTGGAGAGGGTGTGGAGAAAAGGGAACCCTCTTACACTCTTGGTGGGAATGCAAACTAGTACAGCCACTATGGAAAACAGTGTGGAGATTTCTTAAAAAACTGGAAATAGAACTGCCATATGACCCAGCAATAACACTTCTGGGCATACACACTGAGGAATCCAGATCTGAAAGAGACACATGCACCCCAATGTTCATCGCAGCACTGTTTATAATAGCCAGGACATGGAAGCAACCTAGATGCCCATCAGCAGATGAATGGATAAGGAAGCTGTGGTACATATACACCATGGAATATTACTCAGCCGTTAAAAAGAATTCATTTGAATCAGTTCTAATGAGATGGATGAAACTGGAGCCCATTATACAAAGTGAAGTAAGCCAGAAAGATAAAGAACATTACAGTATACTAACACATATATACGGAATTTAGATAGATGGTAGCGATAACCCTATATGCAAAACAGAAAAAGAGACACAGAAGTACAGAACAGACTTTTGAACTCTGGGGGAGAACGTGAGGGTGGGATGTTTTGAAAGAACAGCATGTATATTATCTATGGTGAAACAGACCACCAGCCCAGGTGGGATGCATGAGTCAAGTGCTCGGGCCTGGTGCACTGGGAGGACCCTGAGGAGTCGGGTGGAGAGGGAGGTGGGAGGGGGGATCGGGATGGGGAATACGTGTAACTATATGGCTGATTCATGTCAATGTATGACAAAACCCACTGAAATATTGTGAAGTGATTGGCCTCCAACTTATAAAATAATATTTAAAAAAAAAAAAAAAAAAGAGATAACAAGTGAAAAAAAATAAAATAAAATAAAATTCCAGTCAATCAATCAATCATTATCCTCCACTGTCTAAGGAAAACCAGAAAAACTAAAGTGAAAACTAAAACTTAGCATGTTTTACAGTAGAATACAGTACCTGGCCACAGTGGTTCTGAGCTAAGCAATATTCAATAGGATAGTAGGATAATTATTTTATTGAATGCTGTTTCTCTTTATGTAGCTTCAGATGTTATGACCTGCTGTTGAAATAAGGATAGGGACCAATTTTCTTTGTAATTGTAGTTTTACTGATAGAGTAATCCAAAGATGTTATGTAGTTCCCCTCTCTACAAAAAAATAAACTAATAACCTCACTAGATGCATTGAAGAGAGCCATATCCTATTGGGATTACATATTAGTAGAACTTGAAAGCTATGGCAGACCATGCAATTTAAGGTTGTTTTGAATTTATGCATTTCTGTGTAGTGCAACTTGAGTATATGGTCACATAAATTCTCGAAACCTTTTCTCTTCCATCCCTCTTTCCTTTCCTTCTTTTCTTTCCTTCCTTCCTTCCTATATAAGGGATGTTTGTCAACAGGGTCAGCCTCATGGGTGTGCAGTCTGTGTCCAAGCTTAGAAAAGGTTAGTGCTTGTTTTAATGCACTGTTTTTGCTGTCTGGAAATTGTAAGTGCTTTTTAAACATGGTACCCTGCAAGTTCATTCTGTCCTGGGCCCAGCCAGTTCTGTAGCTACCTCTGCTTACCAAACAGGTTTGAACCCTCTTATTGACAAACAATTGTTTACTTGGTAGCCATTCCTTTTCTCCCACTCCACCCCTCAGTGAAATACATCACAACAGGGTTTAGTTCCTTTCCAACTAGATTGACTACAGTCACTCCTACTTTAATTCATTTGGCACATGGAACCTGAGCAAACTCTTAATATATATATATATATTTTATCATTTTCGTACTCAGAAAATCTCAATAATATTGAGTTTAAATTTTGCCTGATCAGCAAACAGTAATCTGTTGCTACATTCTGATTAATCCTTTCTTAGTTCCTGCTGCTCTTCCTAGTTTTATTTCTAGTCAGTGGAGCATTATCAATTCACTGAAACATGAATATGTTATAAAATAGCTTACATTTTTATCATCTTTAAGAAATCAACTTATTAATTAGTCAACTGTTTAACAAATATTTAATGAATACGCACTCTTTGACAAGTACTTCACTGGTGGCTCAGACGGTAGAGTCTGCCCGCAATACAGGAGACCTGGGTTCGATCCCTGGGTCAGAAAGATCCCCTGGAGAATGGAATGACTACCCACTCCAGCATTCTTGCCTGGAGAATTTCTTGGACAGAGGAGCCTGGCTGGCTATAGTCCATGGGGTTTCAAAGAGTCAGATACTACTGAGCGACTAACATCATCTAACATGCTAGGAATGGCAGCAATGAAACTGAGAATAAAACATCCCTGGCTCCTATCCTCATGCAATTCACAGTTTATAATAGGATAGAGATATTTAATAAGTAATTACCCCACTTGTTAAAGAAATCTTGACATGAAGTAGTTAGGAATTATGGGAGAGAATTAAAGGGAACCTAATTGCCTTTTTTCCTTCAATGATTAAAGTCTCATACATAGTTCAAAATCCAGGTAAATAGCTACTTCTTACATGTAGCTTCTTGCTTACAGTATGTACAGTCTGCTTATCTAGTTCAATCCCTTTTCGTTAATATTTTATTTCTTGTTTCCTCAATTAATGTATAGTTTAGATTAAGTCTCATGTGCTTTTTGGTCCTTCAAGACTCAGACCAGCTATTACCTTCTCTGGAACCCTTACCTAGCTCTCCTTGCCACCCTGAATGCTATATATTTGTGCAGTAATTCTACTGGAGATCATTTTTAGTCTCATTCTCAGTGCTAGCATAGCACTAGATCCAACAGCTCTGATTGGGTAAAGAGATGCTCAACAGCTTCTGCATGGATGAAAAAATGATTAGTTCTATTAAGTTTTTTATGCTTATTATGAATTTAAAGTTTAGGAATATTGCAAATTATGATTGCCAAATTTTGATATTATAGGTATCTGTTACTATAATTTACAAACAAAAAGTAAGAGTATTCCCATAAGTACAAAGTATCATTCGTGGCTAGATATTTGACAATATTTCTTAAGGACTAGGCAAGTTTCAATGATAATTATTGCATAATGTATTTTAATTTTCTTTCATTACCAGATTATTTTTCTAGAGTACCTCTACTAAAGCCGCTTTGGTAGGTGGTTACATTTAGGATTACAGCCCTCTGTAAGTGAAGATATGAAAATTTGAAATATTCTGCATATTTGAAATCTAGGTAATTCATTGTCTAATATAAGGCTTGAGATATTTAGTGTTTTTTTCCTGCCTTACCTGGGTGGGTTTTACATATCTTGGAATGTCAGAGAAAAAGGAGACAAAGCCCTAATGCCCTATGAGCCTCAGAAATTCTGCTCTTCCCTCTATTGTTTGAGAGTTGTCATGACTGAGAGGAGGGAAAACTAGGGATAACTTATTGGGAATGAAATATTTTTAGAGAATTTGCTTCACCATGCCAGACTTTGACATCATATTTATCTGCCACGCTTAGCATGGTAGATAAACACTGTAGATAAATAACACTTTAGGAGGGTGGTGTAGAGAGAGGGTTCTTAGTTTCCTTAAAATTTAATATTGAGCTGGCCAAAAAAGTTCATTCGAGCTTTCCTGTAACATTTTATGAAAAAACCCAAGCAAACTTGTTGACCAACCCAATAGATAATCAGTAATTTTTTCCCCACTGGTAGAGATTGGCAGTTATCTACATGAATTTTATTTTGTATTCCTTTTATATCAGGAAATAGAAATAATGTTGATAATTGTTCATTTGAATGAGGGAAAAAAAACTCTTAACTAAGATATACTAGCTATCTTTAAATGTTAAGGGAAGTCACAAGGAATAGTAATTTGACTTACACAGTTTGACCTCAAAAGGGAAAACCGATTAATGAATAGAGAAAACAGGAAACTAGATTTCAAGACAATGCAAAAACTGACATTTTAGGAGTCAAACCCACAAGAATGGAATGTAATTTTCTGACAAAATAGTAAGAAAGGTAATGCCAAAGAATGCTCAAGCTACCACACAATTGTACTCATGTCACACGCTAGTGAAGTAATGCTCAAAATTCTCCAAGCCAGGCTTCAAAATATGTGAACTGTAAACTTCCAGATGTTCAAGTTGGGTTTAGAAAAGGCAGAGGAACCAGAGATCAAATTACCAACTTCCACTGGATCATCGAAAAAGCAAGAGAGTTGCAGAAAAGCATCTATTTCTGCCTTATTGACTATACCAAACCTTTGACTGTATGGATCACAATAAACTGTGGGAAATTCTGAGAGATGGGAATACCAGACCACCTGACCTGCCTCTTGAGAAACCTTTATGCAGGTCAGGAAGCAACAGTTAGAACTTGACATGGAACAACAGACTAGTTCCAAATAGGAAAAGCAGTATGTCAAGTCTGTCTATTGTCACTCTGCTTATTTAACTTTATATGCAGAGTAAATCATGAGAAATGTTAGGCTGGATGAAGCATAAGCTGGAATCAAGATTGCTGGGAGAAATATCAATAACCTCAGATATGCAGAAGACACCACCCTTATGGCAGAAAGTGAAGAACTAAAGAACCTCTTGGTGAAAGTGAAAGAGGAGAGTGAAAAAGTTAAAGCTCAACATTCAGAAACCTAAGATCATGGCATCTGGTCTCATCACTTCATGGCAAATAGATGGGGAATCAGTGGAAACAGTGAGAGACTTTATTTTTTTGAACTCCAAAATCACTACAAATAGTGACTGCAGCAATGAATATAAAAGACGCTTACTCCTTGGAAGAAAAGCTATGACCAACCTAGACAGCATATTAAAAAACAGACACATTACTCTGCCAACAAAGGTCCATCTAGTCAAAGTTATGGTTTTTCCAGTAGTCATATATGGATGTGAGAGTTGGACTATAAAGAAAGCTAAGCACTGAAGACTTGATGCTTTTGAACTGTGGTGTTGGAGAAGACTCTTGAGAGTCCCTTGGACTGCAAGGAGACCCAACCAGTCTATCCTAAAAGAAATCAATCCTGAATATTCATTGGAAGGACTGATGTTGAAGCTGAAACTCCAATACTTGGATCACCTGATGTGAAAAGCTGACTCATTTGAAAAGACTCTGATGCTAGGAAAGATTGAAGGCAGGAGGAGAAGGGGACATCAGAGGATGAGATGATTGGATGGCATCACGGACTCAATCAACATGAATTTGAGTAAACTCCGGGAGTTGGTGATGGACAGGGAGGCCTGGCATGCTGCAGTCCATGGGGTCGCAAAGAGTTGGACACGACTGAGTGACTGAACTGAACTGAACTGAAGTTGCCCCATACTGAAAGGTTTCAAATATTGGTTATGTGAACTTTTACTTGGATTAGATGTACACTTTGGAAAAAACATGTGTTGTTACTATTTAATAACATTTCCTCACACCCTAGTACATAATGGCTCTTGTACAATTTCTCAAAGAAGTGAGGTCCTTGTTTCTGTTATCCCATCAAGCAGAATGATGCTTTAAATCATTTCTCTAGTAGTCAGTACTAGACCTGGAGCAAGATAGGTTTGTCTTAGTATGGATTACATGTGATGGTTTGGAAATCTCTGTTGAAGTGTAACCAGTCTTACCTGTTAGCCATTATCAAGGTTGTGTTTTTTGTTGTTGTTACTTTTAGGGCAGATATTGCTCCCCAAAGGACAAATCAATGTCTTTCTAGCTCCCAGATTGGTACCTGGTTGTAGGGATGAGGTGGGATGATTTAAAACAAGAGAACTGGTTGATTCTAAAAGTGCACTTTCTGGTTTAAGTGTGTGTTTTATGTTGTATTTATGGTCCTTTTGATAGCCCCATGAGATAGGTTAGGAATTATCCTATTTTAATCTGGAAAAAACTGAGAATCAGGGTGCTTTTGTGAAATTGACAAGGTCACTCATAACAAATAGTGCAAGGTTTAAAGTCCTCTGTACTTACAATAAACCTGTAAATCCCAGGCTTATTGTAAGATTTAACAGTTTAGGTAGCAAGACGACAAGCCATATTGTACTATCTTTAATTATAATAGATGCCTTAGTTGCTTAATGCAGATACAAAGAAATGCTTGGTGGGTAAAGGTCTTGGCACCAATTCCAGCATCCCCACACATCCATGCAATTCTGTCATACCAGCTGGATGTCCTAAAGTATAACTCAATTCTGAAATGGTCTACCTTAAGATATAGTATAAGTGCATGCTCAAATGCCAAGTTGTGTTGGACTCTTGGCGACCCCATGGACTGTAGCCTGACAGGTTCTTCTGTCCATGGGATTTCCCAGGCAAGAATACTGGAGTGGTTGCCATTTCCTTCTCCAGGAGATCTTCCTGACCCAGGGATTGAACCCAGGTTTACTGCACTGCAGGCAGATTCTTTACCACTGAACCACCCCCTGAAGCCCGACCCCCTCCTTGGTTTTGATTAATTTTTTAGAGCAGCTCACAGAAGGCAGAGAAACATTTTACTTACTAGATCACCAGTTCATTATAAAAGGACATAACTCAGAGCTAGATAGAAAAGATGTATATGGCAAAGTTTAAAAAAACTAAGATCATGGCATCTGGCCGCATTACTTCAAGGCAAATAGATGGGGAAAAGATGGAAACAGTGACAGACTTTATTTTCTTGGGCTCCATAATCACTGTGGATGGTGACTGGAGTCATGAAAGTAAAAGATGCTTGCTCCTTGGAAGGAAAGGTGTGACAAATCTAGACAGCATCTTATAAAGCAGAGACATTAGTTTGCCAACAAAGTCTGTATAGGCAAAACTATGGTTTTTCCAGTAGTTATGTACAGGTATGAGAGTTGGACCATAAAAAAGGCCGAGTGCCAAAGCACTCAAAAAGCTGAGAGGCAAAAGGCTGATGCTTTTGAATTGTGCTGGAGGAGACTCTTGAGAGTCTCTTGAACTGCCAGGAGGTCAGACAAGTCAATCCTTGTTTGAGTTGATTCAACCAGTCACCTCAGCTGAGTGAACGAATGACTACCTGATACATAGTGGAAGTGAAAGTCACTCAGTAGTGTCCAGCCCTTTGCCACCCATGGACTGTAACCCGCCAGGTTCCTCTGTCCATGGAATTCTCCAGGCAAGGATATTGGACTGGGTTGCCATTTCCTTCTCCAGGGGATCTTCCCCAGCTAGGGATCAAACCTGCATCTCCTGCACTGCAGGCAAACCCTTTCCCATCTGAGCCTCCAGGGAGGAAGGCACCTGATATGTAAGAACCGATTTATTGGAAAAGGCCCTGATCCTGGGAAATCAATCTTTCCCAAAAGGAGAAGGGGTGGTGGAGGATGAGATGGTTAGATAGTATCACTGACTCAATGAACGTGAGTCTGAGCAAACTCTGGGAGATAGTGGATGACAGAGGAGCCTGCAGTATTGCAGTCCATGGGGTGGCAAAGAGTCGGGCGTGACTCAGGGTCTGAACAGCAACCACAAGACAAAGTACGTGAAAAGGGTCATGGGGCTCCTGTGCTTTTCAAGAGCACCGCCAGGCCCCAACCTTCCTGTGTTCACCCACCCAGAAGCTCTTTGAACCTTGTCCTTTGGGTTTTTGTGAAGACTTCATTACATATTCATGAGAGATTAAATCTGTGGGCTGCTGCTGCTGCTGCTAAGTCGCTTCAGTCGTGTCCGACTCTGTGCGACCCCATAGACGGCAGCCCACCAGGCTCCCCCGTCCCTGGGATTCTCCAGGCAAGAACACTGGAGTGGGTTGCCATTTCCTTCTCCAATGCAGGAAAGTGAAATCGCTCAGTTGTGTCCAACTCTTAGCGACCTCATGGACTACAGTGTACCAGGCTCCTCCGTCCATGGGATTTTCCAGGCAAGAGTACTGGAGTGGGGTGCCATTGCCTTCTCCGAATCTGTGGGTATTAGTGATTAAATCAGCTTCCATCCTCTCTGCCTCCTTTTAAAGTTGAGAGCTCAGACTGAAATTGTCAGTCCTCTAATCATGTGATTTGTACTCCTTGAAACCAGCCTGCAATCTTAGGTGCAGTCCCCAGATAACCTCGTTAACATATCAAAAGACACCTTGATTGCTCTCACCGTTTGTGGAATTCCGAGGGTTTTAGGAGCTCTTGCCTATGCGGGAAAAGGGACAAAGATCAACTATATACTTCTTATTGTAAATCACAGTATCACAGTGACAGTTTCAAATTGAGCCCAAGGATAAATTTGTTGATGAGCAAATAATATTTGACTCCTGATCAGTGAGAATAAGTCTACAGCTTTTGCTTTTTGTTGTAAATAATGATGCTAAACATATCTCTTGGGAACTACTACTTGAAAATAATGATACTGAAACTTGATAGCTTATACTAGTTAACAAGTAGCATACATAAATTATGGTTGCTTGTTTTCTATATTAATGAAGAATTCAAGGATTATTTTAAAATTAGGAGAATCACATTTTTATACGATGACTTTAAAGCGAGGTGTATTTTCTCTTCATTCCTAAAGAAATGTTACCAAAGTGGCTAATGCTTTAGAAAGTTCCATAGTATCAGTTTTTTGAGGCTTCTCTCTGTTCTTCTGTTAACCATTTCCAATAAGTTGATTAGTATCAAAGGCGAGATCTCATATCTTGAAGGTTTTCTTTTTAGAGGCCATTTAATTAGCTCCTGTCACACCTTCTTTAGACCTTTTTTCATCTCTCCCTATCAGTTCCATGATCTCAATGCTGTTTCGAACTCTTATCACCTGCTTACTCACATACTCACTCAAAGCAGCAAGACACCAGGAGATGTGAGAGTATAGAGTGATGTATGCATAGATGATACATTTTGGAACTTCTGCTATCCCTCTTTTATTCATTTATTTATTCGACATTTATGTTCTGAGCACCTGTGTAACCAAGCAGGACCCTACAAGGTCTCCCAGGACAGGCCTTCCCCTATATCCCCTGCTTTAGTTCCTCTCTGAAATACCTATATAGATATTAATAATATTATTTGATGCAAATGTCCTGAGTTGTTTTGCAGATGTGAACCCCACCCCCAGCCCCAACCTTCCAGCTGGAAGAATTACTTGGTGGCCATGAGCACATAGCGCCAGACCTCCTGGAGCCTATGGACTGTTAACCCCTATGATACCACCCTAATGCCTCACCATCAACTAATCAGAGAATGGAGCCCAAGCTGATCAGAGGCCCTGAAAACTCCACCCCTACCCAAACAGCCCTTTAAAAATGTTTTGCAAAAATGCTTTGGGGAGCACGAGGCTTTTGAGGGCAGGAGCCACCTCATCTCTTTGTATGACCTTGCAATAACCTTTCTCTGCTTCAAACTCCTACGTTTCAGTTCATTTGGCCTCACTATGCCTTGGGAACATTAACTTGAGTTAACACCTCTAATGAGTCAGACAACGGATGTATAGAGATAAATGAAAGTGACTATTCCTCTTCTCATGGTACACATATTCTAAAATGAATAAAGACTTTATACAAATAAATATTTAAATATGAACAATTGGAAATTTGTTTTAACTATTACTGAATGGAAGTTCGTAGATTGATGTGCCCAAACAAACCAAAATGTTGGAGTTTGGAGCAGCGAAAAGTTGATTACAAGGCCAAGTAAGGAAAATGGGTCATGCTCAAAACCACCAAACTCCTAGATGGCTTTGAGGGAGAAGTTTTTATAGGCAAAATTTGGAGTGAGGGCTGCAGGGTATGTGACTTTCTTGACTGGCTGGCACTGCAGATGGTGACTGCAGCCATGAAATTAAAAGATGTTTGCTCCTTGGGAGAAAAGCTATGACCAACCTAGACAGCATATTAAGAAGCAGAGATGTTACTTTGCCAACAAAGGTTCATCTAGTCAAAGCTATGGTTTTCCCAGTAGTCATGTTTGGATGTGAGAGTTGGACTATAAAGAAAGCTGAGTGCCGAAGAGTTGATACTTTTGAACACTGTGGTGTTGAAGAAGACTCTTGAGAGTCCCTTGGACTTCAAGAAGATCAAACCAGTCAATTCTAAAGTAAATCAGTCCTGAATGTTCATTGGAAGGACTGATGCTAAAGCTGAAGCTCCACATTTGGTCACCTGATATGAAGAACTGACTCACTGGAAAGGACCCTGATGCTGGGAAAGATTGAAGGTAGGAGGAGAAGGGGATGACAGACGATGAGATGGTTGGAAGGCCTCACCAACACGATGGGCATGAGTTTGAGTAAGCTCCTGGAGTTGGTGATGGACAGGGAGGCCTGGCGTGCTGCAGTCCATGGGGTCACAAAGAGTTGGACACAACTGAGTGATGAACTGAACTGAACTGAGGTAACAGGGAGATGCTCCAGGAATCCTGTGTTCAGCCTGAAGTTACTATCCTGCTCCTGCTGAGGTGGGAACCTTAGTTCCTGCAGAACTCAAAGACATTGTTGTATATATTTCTTCAGGAGGAATCAGGACCCTGTCCAAAGGCTGCACTATTGTTTCTTAACTGCTCCTCCCTTGTTTGTGTTTTGGCTCTACCCTGATTAGCAACTATTTGAATCTACCATTTGAATTTGAATTCCCCAGGGAAAGTCAATGAGGCTGAATGAAGCTTATTTGCTACAAACCAGCAATGCTACACAAAGGTTTTTGTGCCCAGGAGGGCCCCATAGTGTCCTGCTGGGTTTCACTACAAATAAATACTACAGAATGCTGATAGAATAGGTCAAGTTCTTACCTTCCCCATCTTAGTCCCATCTTTTACACAAGGGAGACATTGATACTCACCTCACTGCAAAGATGTGACAAAATGTGAGTGAATGACAAAATGTGAATGAATACTAGTACAGTGTCACAAATGTGCATTATCTTTAATCAATGCCTTTGTTTTCCATGAATTTAAGAAGCAGTTTCTCTGCTTCACCGAAAAGCTGAAGACCCTCTTTAAAGATAAATGTTAAATTTACCAATAAGTATTCATTGATAATCATTTGATTAAATCAAAATCATGGTCCATTGCAGTATTTCAAAATCACGTTCATTTGTCGTATTTCTTTCTTATGTGTTTCTATTCCATTGTTTCAAAGTTTTGCTCTCCCTCCAACACCCTCATTTCATAAAAATAACAGTCAGTAAATTAAGCTTCTTGAAAGTTCCTTTTATGATTTTGGGAATAATGGACTTTACACACTTTTATTATGTATTCAAGCACAGTTGTTTTTATGGAAAAGGCTTCCTGTAATATATGGGTACTGATGCGTTTTCAAGTGCATTTTTCATTTTTCCTGACAGCCTATCTAGCATGATTTGTAAAGAGCAAAGAGGAAGCTTCAGATCTACTGGGGTCATTGGTTCCCATTCTTATAATACAGTGAAATATAGTACAATTCATTTCAATTATTTATACTTCATTTCAGTTGTATGTTATTTATTTTATGTTATAAAGGCCGTTTCTGCCTTCATAATCAACTTTTAAAGTGAAAATTAGTTTCATAGGTAATTGGAATCAGCTAAGAAAGCCCTGATTATTCCATTCATTCAAGAAACCTAGTGGGTAAGGTCTGTTCCTGGGTGAGGCAAGGTTTTCCTCTGACTTGGAGGTGAGCACATAGCATACTCTCTCTGCACATCAGTTTCCTCATCCCTCACAGGGAATGTAGATGAGAATAGCAGCTATCTTGCAGCCTTGTTGTGAGACATGTCAGTTAATATGAGGAGACTACTTGCCTAGTGACTGTGAAACCATGTACTTCTGAGTGGAACTTGAACCCATGTGCCGGAACTCAAACTCAGCCTAAAAAACCACACTGGGACTTGAACCCACAGTTTTAAATTAGAATTATTCACCTGGTGACTGGACTTAGAAACTTTTGTGTCACAGCATAGAAGGAATTCCAAGAGAGGCAAAGTGATAGGCAAGAAGTAGATTTATTAACATAGGAAGCTTGTGAGAGATGAAAGCTGGCAGGTGAGGGGGCTCTGCCCCAAGGATTAAGTGGGCTAGTTTTTTATAATTAGAGGAAAGTGTGGGAGAAGGAAAAGACTGTTTTCTTCCTCATTCCTCAATAGGTGTCAGACTTACATCACGAGCTCCTCCTACATGTAGAGCAGGATGGTATCTGACCATATGAGGTCAAACTAGGACTGTCATAGCTCTTATTCAAATCAACAGAAGGGTAGTAGCATTTTTCTCTTTCACTTAATAACCTGAGGCATATCTCATGCTTTTATATATGGCTTTATTGTTAAGCACACCTGCTTCATTTCAGGATGAAATGAGCCATCATTAACTTGCAGTGGTCTCCCAAAGTTCCCTAGGCTTCCCTCTCTATAATCCCCTACCAGGACTTCTACAACCACCTGTTCAGTTCAGTTCAGTTGCTCAGTCATGTCCGACTCTTTGTTACCCGATGAACCACAGCACGCCAGACCTCCCTGTCCATCATCAAGTCCTGGAATTTATCCAAACCCACGTCCATTGTTTTGGTGATGCCATCCAACCATCTCATCCTCTGTTGTCCCCTTTTCCTCCTGTCCTC
Source organism: Muntiacus reevesi (assembly GCF_963930625.1). Taxonomy (NCBI): domain Eukaryota; kingdom Metazoa; phylum Chordata; class Mammalia; order Artiodactyla; family Cervidae; genus Muntiacus; species Muntiacus reevesi. The sequence goes on along the minus strand of NC_089264.1, from coordinate 39,118,815 downwards.
AATCTTTCCCAGAATCAGGGTCTTTTCAAATGAGTCAGCTCTTAGCATCATGTGGCCAAAGAATTGGAGTTTCAGCTTCAACATCAGTTCTTCCAATGAACACCCTGGACTGATCTCCTTTAGGATGGACTGGTTGGATCTCCTTGCAGTCCAAGGGACTCTCAAGAGTCTTCTCCAACACCACAGTTCAAAAGCATCAATTCTTTGGTGCCCAACTTTCTTTGTAGTCCAACTCTCACATCCATACACGACTACTGGAAAAACCATAGCCTTGACTAGATGGACCTTTGTTGGCAAAGTAATGCCTCTGCTTTTTAATATGCTGTCTAGGTTGGTCATAACTTTCCTTCCAAGGAACAAGTGTCTTTTAATTTCATGGCTGCAGTCACCATCCGCAGTGATTTTGGAGCCCAGAAAAATAAAGTCAGCCACTGTTTCCAGTGTTTCTCCATCTATTTCCCATGAAGTGATGGGACTGGATGCCATGATAATCACCTGTATAAGTTTCGTATTCTGTCCCTATCACCTGGTACATGGTAAACAATCAGTGCACATTTGCTATTACTTTTGTGTATTCCAGAAATATTTATGAAGCACCTATATTTGCCAAGTCCTTTGCTAAGTGTAGGGAACCACTATGTTAAGCGTTTTCTTTTTCAGTAGCTGTTTCTACCCTTGAGCTACTTTCCTTCTCCATGCCCATTTGTTTTCTCCTTAAAAATGAAGTAAAATGAAACTCAATCATAGGAAACGGTCAGGCTTGCTTGGAAAAAGTAATGCATCTTGCTCTGCTACAAAAGTTCAGACCGCTCAATACATTATTTTATCTTTCCTTCACATCATGCCTCTCTGTCTCATTAGCATTCTTTCCTTTTTCAAAAGTTTTTATTTTATTCCTTCCAACTTGCTATCCCCACAGTGAAGTGTAGTGGAAGAAATCAAGCTTTGAAGGCTGACAGTCCTATGATTGAATCTCGGATTCTCCCTTCAGTAGTTGTGTGATATGGAACAGGGTACAGTCTCTGAGTCTAGGCCTTGTATTTTCTCAATTGAGCAGGTCAGGTAATTGCTCATTTTGTGGATCAGTAATAATGGTAGGTGCTCAATAAATGGTGTTTATCGTTAATTCAGATAATTTGCTGTCTAAATTATATAAATTGTCACTTCAACACATTCTGCCTTGTCATTTTATGAAAATCTTTTCATGTATGTATAAAGGTTTGGATTTTAAGTTTCCATTATGGCATGTGAGTTCTTCATGACTAGAATAATTTGGGGTAACTGCGTGGTATAATTCAGGTTGATGTGAGTTGTCCTCAATGAATTTAAAAAAATAAAATAAAAGCCTATTATGTCTTTTAAAATTGATTTTATTTTTAAAGGAAAGCAAATTTTTTAGGCCTAACATCTAAAATTCTAGAAGGAAAAGTAGTGCATGCATGCTCAGTTGTGTCTGACTCTTTGCGATCCCATGGACTTAGCCTGCGACTCTTCTGTCCATGAGCTTATCCTGGTGGTAATACTGGGATGGGTTACCTTTCCTTCTGCAGAGGACCTTCCAGATCGAGGGATTGAACCTGAGTCTCCTGCAGTTTCTGCACTGGCAGACAGATTCTTTACTACTGAGCTACCTGGGAAGCCCAGAAGGAAAAGTACACTCATTGAAATTCTCTTACTGAAGTCTAAGTGATAAGGGAAGAGAAGATAAAAAAGTGAAAGTAATGATCTATTCTCCAACTGTCTACTAACCATGGGCTAGCAGACTGCTCAGTGGTAAACCCTTATTTATTTATTTGTGTAAATCATATATCTTTATCATTCTCTGTAAGTCTAATGACTGGCCAGCTATCTGCCACGCATCATGGGTATTCTGGTGATAGGAGGATGACTGAGACATATTTTGTGCTTGTTGATGCTCCAGTGAGGGAAAAGAATAGAAATTTGACATCACAAAAATCACCTTACAGTGAAATACTTTAAGGGACTCTTCAGTGTCATGCCAACACAATGTCTGTCTCTTTAAAGTTCATAAAATCAAATTGTTCACTCATTCTATTCCTTCCTCATTTCTTCTCTGTTTGGAATTCAGAAGAAATGGCTAAAATAAAACCATTTTTATGAGGGACTTTGTTCAGGTTTTAGCCATGAACATTTATCTTTTATATGTAAGTTCATATTAGAATTGCATTAAAATAGTAGACCATAATTTTAAATGCTAGTGTTAAAATGGTTTCCTTAATATAATTTATTTTATGAAAGGCCAAGGATATATTCCTGGCATTGTACCGCAGACTAGTTCCTATGATTATGACTATTCTCACCTTGATAGCTACCAGTTATTGAGTACTTATTATAGGTCAGGTCCCGGCAAAACCATTTTATATAAATTGACTTATTTAAGTGTCTCTTCTACTGTATAAAGTAGATATTTTACCTTATTTTACCCATGAGGATACTGAGGCACAGAAAGCCTAAGTAAAATTTTCCAAAGTCACAAAGCTAGAAAATAGTTGAGTTGGCATTTGAACTGAGACTTTTACACTGCAGGTTTATTAAATTCTGAAATTGTTGGCTATTCTGGCTGCTGTGCAGCCTTTAATGAGCATGCTTATAAATTGTTCACAGTGTTTGATTTGTGAACTCAGTTTTTAAAGATGAGGGGTGTGCATTACCAATTCATTTTTGGCTGTTCTGAGGGCAGTTTTTCTTCAAAGGGAAAGGTCTTCAAAGGTGTAAAGAAAATACCACTGACATGTACATGAGTCTGATTTCACAGGTGAGTTTTCTTTTCCTACTTAGAACTGGGGCAGTTATAGATTTTTAGTTAAGGGCCTTACTTAGGGCAATTTCTAGTGTTGTAAATAGTCCTCAACATTACTCTGATTTCTCTGAAATTATGGAGAAAGGCCAATGAGGATCTTTCAAACTAAGAATACTGTTATCTGGGGAAGGATACACACATTAATTTTAAGGTATTTGATCCTTTCTCTTCCCATCCTTCCCCAAAGACCATTGTCATCATGTTTGAGTGGCTGGCTAAATGTAAATTGGAGACTTTTCAGTTATCTCAGGGGTGTCATATACCACCTGTTTATATTCTTTGTATCATGTATTCATTGTTGATGTATAAGGTGGATACATAGATTTGTGTTGGAAATGTTTTCTTTGAAAATTCATCTCTGTAGATAAATATTTTCATCAAACAAATGGAAAATTATTATTCTAATATTTATACAACAATTCCAGGCAACAGAAATTTTCAGACTACTATTTTTGTCCTATTCTTGGCATATAATATATTCACCAATGAGTAAATTATATTCATTTTTCTATGCAGTTGAAGTGGGAAAGGCAATGATATGATACTATTACCATTTGTAGTCAAAATCATGTAAATTTCCATTAGTGAACCAGTAAACTTAGTTACTAAAATCACCAACTTTCCCCTCTGGTAACCTACTAAACACCTGAAACTAATGCAACATTGTACATCAACTGTACTCCAAAAAAATTTCAAAATAAATAAATGTAAAAAATCATCCACTTATCCAATCCTACATCTTATATACTCAAGTTCCCATCTTATTAAATTACTCATTCCACTTCAGAAATATAAAAGAGGCGAAATACGTGGTATTTACTTTCTGGTCATTGGGTCATAAACATAGAGTGACTGTGGAGAGTGACCAAGGCTAGTCACCACATGGGCAGTAGAGCTCCAAAGTTTGGGTGTCATATTTTCCAGTGTTTCTTAAACATTTTTGATTATCATCTTATAGGACAAGAAAGTGAAAATCGTGCAATTGTGTCTGACTGTTTGTGACCCCATGGACTATACAGTGCATGGAATTCTCCAGGCCAGAATACCAGAGCAAGTAGCTGTTGCATTCTCCAGGGCATCATCCCAACCCAGGGTTCAAACCCAGGTCTCCCACACTGCAGGTGGATTCTTTACCAACTGAGCCACCAGGGAATATATTTCACTATAATCTAGCCTATGTATGCACATACAGTCACAAATAGACAGACACACATATATACACTAACTGTAATAAAAATTTTCAAAAATAACCTTTATCCTTACTTTGTGTAATGTGCTCTGATAGTATCTGGTCTATCCCATTGCATTCTAATTCCACTCTTTTTCTTTTTAATTCTCATCCTGACTCATCATTAAAATGATTTCATGGTGTGTTAATGGACCAGGACCTGAAGTTTAAAAAACACTATTTGTAAATGGTGGGCAATTCTAAGAGGTGAATAGACAGGAGAATGATATGATCATGAAAGTCTGGCCAAGCATTTAAGATGGACAGACTGAACTGAAGGAGGCAGCTCTCCAAGAGAGATGATGAGAGTCTGAACCAACCAATACAAATAATATTGAGAGTCAGCATTTATTGAAGCATTTCTTGTTGAGTGCCTATGAAAAGCTTAGATTTTAGTGCATTCTATTATTTTACCAGTTAAATCCTTAAACATCTATTTATAGTTGTTATTTGTTATCACTGTTTTACAGATTTAAGAGCTAAGACTTTGAAAATATTCTCAAGTTCTTATAGTTTGTGTTTGGCAAAGCTAGAATTTGATTGTAGATTTACATGACTAGGCCCAAGCTCTTATACATTTCATTGCTATCTCCTTTCCTCTCAAAAATATTTTGTATTTTATTATGCAAAGTTCAGTACATTTTGTTATGGATCAATGATGTACACCCAAGGAAATGTTTGCAGCCTCTTCCAGATTTCTCAGGAGAGGGGTCATGGAATTTTTCTAACAAGAGAGGTATTTCAAATTTAGAATTGTGAATTAGTCAAGTTGTCAATTCAGGTTGTCAAATCACAGAATAAACCTCCTGCAAATCTAGTATTATGCCATTCTACCAAGGTGCTTATTTCTGTTTGTTTAGAAATATAATAATGTTTCACTTAAACATTTCACAAGCAGGTATTATTTTCTCTGCAGGTATATACTTCATGTCATCATGCAGGGTGACAGTGCAAAAAATAAAATAAATTGAACGTGTACTGGGGTTTCTAAATTGAGCTCCAGTTGGGTGTCAGTTCTCATGGATAAACTCTTAGCATACTCACTGAACTTGATCATTTGCTCCTGAAATGGGTGACATGTCCTTACAAAAGCATAAATGTTACCAGATTTCCTTTTCTCTCCCCTTCCATACTCAGGAAAGGAAATTGAATTTCTGTGTACCATACCTTTAATGGCCCCTCCTGACAGTGTATAAATGGCCCCTTGCTGACACAGTGACTGAGTTGATTTTCTAGAGGAAAGTAAAAGCAGGCTGGGAGTTTACCATCCTTTATAGAACAATATTTTTTAAATGTGTACTTGGCAATTGTGAGATGATGAGTTTGTGGGAATGCTGAGAATGATCAGTTTTTAAACATTTGTTTATATTTTACATGAGACATTTTATATAATTACCCAGAGGAGAGTGCCTATTCGATGCCAAGCTAGGCTAAATGTCATTTTTATTCAGAACACTTACTAGTTTATCTAAAAAATGAGTTCTAGCTAATATTAAACATTCCCATCAAGAAATAATTCTTCATTTCATAGAGAATGACTTTAAAAACTATCTTGAATGAAACTTCCTTATTCAATAGATCCTGGTTTTGGAATAAGACATCTAGAGTTAAATGTAGTTTTTCTTGCCTGTAAATTGTGTAACCTTGGATGTGGTGTTTAAATTTTCTGAACTGAAGTGTCTTTACTTGCAACATAGGGAATAATACTTAAAGGCAGTCCTGTGGATGTTAAGTGAGATAAATAAGGCCTAAAAGAGTTCCTGGCTCAATATCAAGCCTCAATAAAGATTCATTACCTTTTATTTTCAAACATTATGAACTAATATACTGAGAACTCTTGCAGTTTTTAAGTTACCTAGATGAAATTCCATGATAAAAAGATATTGCCACTTTACCACACCAATAAAAGTATATTATTATAGCATGAATTGGGGCTCTTGTTATTATAATTGGGAGTGATATCTTTAGTATTGTAATAGTTGAGGTCAGTTTGATAGTTCTTATGGTAAAATGTAATGGCTTTCAACTTATCTAAGTGTTCCTGTATCAAAAACTATGAGTTTTATTGGATGGTGTCCCAGTTAACTAAAAAAATTATTTTTCAAAAGTAGTCTTACTGTGCTATATATTCTTGTTCTGCTACGTGAGTCACGATAGATGGAAACATTTAGTTAAATTAAATTTTTATGTCTAGACAGAAAAGCAGTTTATGGATAATAATAATAGAATGTCATTGTATTCAACATGCATTGACTTATCCGTTGACTTTGAGAATATAGGAAGTATCAATAGAGTTTGCACAAAATATGTTTCAAGGGTTTTCAGCAATGAGAAGCAGCGTTGTTGAGTATAGTTAATTCTAGTGGGTTACTGCATCTGGAATTTTGAATGTGGAATATATGATAAAAAAATAACCATGGAAGGATAAACAAATACATGCATGAATATATGTAATTCAATCACAAAAGATATTAACAGGCTGTATAGCAAGCAATTTACAAATATGATATGAATAAATAAGCTTAAATCAATATTTAATGTGACACAAAGGAATCTGAATGAGAGTAAGGCATGGGAAGGATGCAAATGATATTCTTAATATAGTCTTTGGGGATGAAATCAATTTAATGTGTCAACTTTTTTTTTTTTTTTTTTTTTTTTTTTTTAATATTATTTTATTAGTTGGAGGCCAATCACTTTACAACATTTCAGTGGGTTTTGTCATACATTGACATGAATCAGCCATATAGTTACATGTATTCCCCATCCCGATCCCCCCTCCCACCTCCCTCCCCACCCGACTCCTCAGGGTCCTCCCAGTGCACCAGGCCCGAGCACCTGACTCATGTATCCCACCTGGGCTGGTGGTCCGTTTCACCATAGATAATATACATGCTGTTCTTTCAAAACATCCCACCCTCACGTTCTCCCCCAGAGTTCAAAAGTCTGTTCTGTATTTCTGTGTCTCTTTTTCTGTTTTGCATATAGGGTTATCGCCACCATCTATCTAAATTCCGTATATATGTGTTAGTATACTGTAATGTTCTTTATCTTTCTGGCTTACTTCACTCTGTATAATGGGCTCCAGTTTCATCCATCTCATTAGAACTGATTCAAATGAATTCTTTTTAACGGCTGAGTAATATTCCATGGTGTATATGTACCACAGCTTCCTTATCCATTCATCTGCTGATGGGCATCTAGGTTGCTTCCATGTCCTGGCTATTATAAACAGTGCTGCGATGAACATTGGGGTGCACGTGTCTCTTTCAGATCTGGATTCCTCAGTGTGTATGCCCAGAAGTGGTATTGCTGGGTCATATGGCAGTTCTATTTCCAGTTTTTTAAGAAATCTCCACACTGTTTTCCATAGTGGCTGTACTAGTTTGCATTCCCACCAACAGTGTAAGAGGGTTCCCTTTTCTCCACACCCTCTCCAGCATTTATTGCTTGTAGACTTTTGGATAGCAGCCATCCTGACTGGCGTGTAATGGTACCTCATTGTGGTTTTGATTTGCATTTCTCTGATGATGAGTGATGTTGAGCATCTTTTCATGTGTTTGTTAGCCATCTGTATGTCTTCTTTGGAGAAATGTCTGTTTAGTTCTTTGGCCCATTTTTTGATTGGGTCGTTTATTTTTCTGGAATTGAGCTTCAGGAGTTGCTTGTATATTTTTGAGATTAATCCTTTGTCTGTTTCCTCATTTGTTATTATTTTCTCCCAATCTGAGGGCTGTCTTTTCACCTTACTTATAGTTTCCTAATGTGTCAACTTTTATCCGAGGTAGTTTTATTTCTTTTGGACACATCGCCAACTCATCTTGTGTTTGTGTAATGCTCAGATGGCACTGTGGCTTTAAGTGTGTTTTTCTGTATTCTCAGAAAATATAAGCCATTGTGTTCTGACTTAGTGGGGAAGCTGTCATAAGCAGCAAAGCAGAGCACTGAATTTTCATGTGTTTTGGGTTTCCATCTCATAAATAGATTTTATATGAAGTAGCCTTAAATCAGATCATCCCTCAGGATCTCTGATATAGATCTGTTTAAGTTGGAGAAGGAAGAAACGCTAAAAATATGTAGCCTTCTAGGAGCAGAAACAAATGTTAATAAGTAGTAGCATTTATTTATTGACTCAGTCATTCTACAATTTACTGAGCACCTGCAATAGGCAAAATAGTAATATTCTTAAGTCAGTGTTCAAGGTAAACATAATTTAAGAAGGTGCAGCATTACAGACACAGAGATCACCTCTGAATTAATTCATTGTGGACTGTATCATCCCAATGCTGAAAAAAGCTAGCTACTGTTTCTTTGATTGAATACAAGGTGCAGGCATTGGCTTGACCTTCAGTGACAAGATGTAGGGGGAAAAAAGGATTAAAGACTAGAACCATACTCAAAACTGGAAGACACTCACATTTTGTGAGGTCCCAGAAGTTGACATGAGCAAGAAGTACAGTCACCTCCCTCTCTGTTGTTCAGTTACTCTTGGTCATTCACCTAATGAGAAGGATGGTGTGTTGAAGCATCTGCCATATTTAAATCCTTTCATTTTGCTGTCTTACTTTCTGGCTCTTCCTCTTTTCTTTTTCTTTCTTTCCTCTTTGACTTTCTTTCTCATATATGTATATGCATGTGTGTGTATGAGTGTGTGTATATATTTATATATAGTATATACACACACACATACAAATATATATAAAATTGCATGACCACATTATCATTAAGGGTATTGAAGTCTACACATTCTTTATGAATTGACATTTGACTTTCCTTATCAGAGGGTTTTCCAGATGTGGCCAACTGCTTGAAGTCCCAAGGTAACAACCAGCAAAGCACATACAAGGAACAAGTTAACACCTTCTAGCTAAAGTGGTTTTGCTTGTGTGTGATGCAGGTTATGACATTAGTTATGGTGTAGAATTTATTAACCTAAAGAAAAAATAGGAAAAACCACAGTAGGTATGTAGCTGATTCATATTTTTTAATGAAGTTGAACATAAAACTAATATTTTAGAGGAAAAGTATGCTCAATAATAATAAATTCTATTGCTATATCAAAATCACTAAATGATACTAGAACAGTCTTAAAGTAAAAATAAAATACAATGATATTTTAATTAACCTAATTAAATTTTCAGTGGTTAAAACCTGAAGTGTTTCAATTGAGTATAATCTCTGAAGAAATTAGCATATTAATGTAAGATAATTATCCTCATAGCACAACTATTATTCAAGAGCTAGAGAAAATGTATTATTGAAGAAAGTAAGAGCTCAATAAAATGAATAATAACAATTAAATAAAATAAAAATTTTTAAGTTTCATTAATTACTAGTCAGAGACTAGTATATCTCTGATGTATATTTTCAGAAATAACTTTCAGCAGAATTTCAAATAATTCTGATTGCATTAAGCAATTTTTAGAACTTTGGTTTTAGTCAGTATGCAAGCCCAGTCTATTGATATTCACAATTTTTCAAGGATTTTAGGTTATTTCCAATCAGAGGACATTCATAACTTACACCAGTAGGCCAGTTCTTTTAAGAGAGAAACTCAAAAATTTCAATGGTTTAACCAAATAGAAGTTTATTTTCTTGCTTATTTATGGATAAAAAGTTTACCCAATTAAACAGCTTTTCTTCAAGTGGTAGCTCAGGGATTCCGGCTTCTTCTGTCTTGTGGCCCCACCATCTTCAGAAGGTGAATTGTCAAGGCCATTCTACAGGTCAGCTGCACTGGAAGATCTCACGCAGGAGATTCTCACGAGCCTTTCTGAAAGAGGCATACATCACATCTGTGCCTATTTCTTTAGCCAGAATTCAGTAATGTTGTCACTTCTAGAAGTCTGGTAAATGAATGCTAGCTTCATGCACAAAAGGAAGAAAAGGCAGAACAGTAAATCTAGGAACTCTTTAAGTGTAATCCCTTTTGGAAATGACAAATTGTGTGTATAATAGAAAACAATGTACGCCTAAATAACTACTAAGAAGTAAGCTGTAGAAAAAAAGGGGGGGAAAGAAAAGATAAAGCAAGTTATAGAACATTATTCTCTTTCAATAGATGGATTGTTTGGAGGGTATAAGAAACTACAAGGAGATATGTTTCCTTCGTAGGTTCTTGAAAATCTAACCTGTAATATAGAAAGTATTGACTTTAATTCAAGATAAAATGTGATGTTGTCCTAAACTTTCCTAAGACTTCCAAATCATCTTGAACTCTTAATTTGGTAAGTGTTAGGTTTCTGACCTGTCATCTACTTGTTCATGTGACTCCTGATTTAAGCCCCATGGCTGCCAAACCGTCACCTCCATGACTTACCTCCTACAGTCAGTTTGAGGGCAATACCAGCTCCACCAGTAGTGCAAAACTAAGTGTTTATTAAAGTCTTATGTGCAAAGAATAAGTGAAATTATTCTAGAACATATGTAGACAAACTTTTTAAATCATATTTAATGCCATACATTGCATCATTCATGGATATGTTATTTAAAGCAATGGTATATAGAATGAATTAATATAAAATAGATTTAAAGAAAGTTTTTAGGTTAATAATTCTAGAGATAATTCATAAAACTCTCAGAAATGACAAACACTTAAGACAGAAATACTAAAAATGCTGAAATAAGGCAAACACAGAAAGAAGAAAATGGATAGACTGGGCCTAAGGCTTCATTCTGCTTTAGAAACAATTTTTTTCTGATTCCATCCTCAAATCTAGTCTCATTTATTATTCTCCATTTATTTTATTTAGTTCCTAAGTACATATTCTGCCTTTAGACTCCTGGTTTGAGTGTTCACTTTCAATAACTAAAGATACTCTCCTTTAAATCATATTGCTTCTTTAATTTTTAAACTCTGACTATTACAGAATTTTATTTAATTTATAGGCCCATTTAAATTAAATTCTACCAAGTGTATAAGCATTCTGTTCCCTCAAAAGAAGTAAAACTTCCTTCTTTTCAAATGACTATGAAACATAGGCAATACCAACCGTTTTGAGAGCTACCAAAAAACCTCAGTCGATTATTTAAGCATATAAATAATATAGAGATCATTCTCTGGTCTCCTTGTAATAAAGATAGAAATTAAAATGAAAACTGGAAAGCAAAATGTCAGTATAACCTAGAGATTTCAAAACCCTTTTTAAAGACACAATTATAAAAATGGAAATGAAAACAGAAGTGTAAACTTCTAGTAAATCATAATTTTAGTGGAGGTGATGGAACTCCAGTTGAACTACTTTAAATCCTAAAAGATGATGCTGTGAAAGTGCTGCACTCAATATGCCAGCAAATTTGGAAAACTCAGCAGTGGCCACAGGACTGGAAAAGGTCAGATTTCATTCCAATACCAAAAAAAGGCAATGTCAAAGAATGATCAAACTACCACACAATTGCACTCATCTCACACGCTAGTAAAGTAATGATCAAAATTCTCCAAGCCAAACTTCAGCAATACATGAAACCATGAACTTCCAGATATTGAAACTGGTTTTAGAAAAGGCAGAGGAACCAAAGATCAAATTGCCAACATCTGTTGGATCATCGAAAAAGCAAGAGAGTTCCAGAAAACATCTATTTCTGCTTTATTGACTATGCCAAAGCCTTTGACTGTGTGGATCACAATAAACTGGAAAATTCTGAAAGATGGGAATACCAGACCACCTGACCTGCCTCTTGAGAAACCTGTATGCAGGTCAGGAAGCAACAGTTAGAATTGGACATATAACAACAGACTAGTTCCAAATAGGAAAAGGAGTACATCAAGGCTGTATATTGTCATCCTGCTTATTTAACTTGTATGCGGAGTACATCATAAGAAATGCTGGGCTGGAAGAAGCACAAACTGGAATCAAGATTGCTGGGAGAAATATCAATAACCTCAGATATGCAGATGACACCACCCTTATGGCAGAAAGTGAAGCGGAACTAAAAAGTCTCGTGATGAAAATGAAAGAGGAGAGTGAAAACGTTGCCTTAAAGCTCAACATTCAGAAACCTAAGATCATGGCATCTGGTCCCATAACTTCATGGCAGATAAATGGGGAAACAGTGGAAACAGTGACAGACTTTATTTTTGTGGGCTCCAAAATCACTGTAGATGGTGACTGAAGCCATGAAATTAAAAGACGCTTACTCCTTGGAAGAAAAGCTATGACCAACCTAGACAGCATATGAAAAAGCAAAGACATTACTCTGCCAACAAAGGTCTATCTAGTCAAGGCTATGGTTTTTCCAGTGGTCATGTGCGGATGTGAGAGTTGGACTGTGAAGAAAGCTGAGCACCAAAGAACTGATGCTTTTGAATTTTGGTGTTGGAGAAGACTCTTGAGAGTCCCTTGGACTGCAAGGAGATCCAACCAGTCCATCCTAAAGGAGATCAGTCCTGAGTGTTCTTTGGAGGGACGGATGTTGAAGCTGAAACTCCAGTACTTTGGCCACCTGATGCTAAGAGCTGAGTCATTTGGAAAGACCCTGATGCTGGGAAAGATTGAGGGCAGGAGGAGAAGGGGACGACAGAGGATGAGATGGTTGGATGGCATCACCAACTCGATGGACATGAGTTTGGGTAGACTCCGAGAGTTGGTGATGGACAGGGAGGCCTGGCATGCTGCAGTCCATGGGGTCACAAAGAGTCGGACACGACTGAACTGACTGAAAGACACTAAATGAAATTTTTCATCAAATCTAAGACGACATCCATTGTGGTATGCGTAGTTATTTATAATCATTAAGAAGAACGTTTTTGCCAGTAGACTGTGACAACCTTTTTTTTATGCTTTAGAATATTTCTTCCACTATATACCAAGTGCATTACTTAAGAGAAAAATGAAGTGAAAATAGGTGAAAGCGTTAGTCAGTAAGTCATGTGTGACTCTTTGCAACCCCACTGACTGTAGCCCACCAGTCGACTCTCTCCTTGGGGTTTCTCCAGGCAAGAATACTGGAGCGGGTTGCCATACTCTCCTCCAGGGGATCTTCCTGACCCATGGAGCATACCCAGGTCTCCTACACTGCAGGCAGATTCTTTATGATCTGATCCACTGGGAGAGTAGTCCATGATTTTCTGTAGAATTGTCTTCTGATTCATTGGCATATTTTACAGTACTGCTTTCTTGATCTCCCCAGAAAGTGTCCGTAGAATATTTTCAATTGGAAAAAAAAAAGAAGATATTCAAAAACAGGAACTAAACTCAGTTCTTGCACACCAGGAATGCATAACTCAACTGGAGTGATGCCAGGAGGAACATCATGCCCCACACGGTGTAGGCTCTGAGAGTAGCCACTGTTTCAAAACTGCAGCCTGGCTGATATCCACTGGAATCTTATCAAAGTGGAGCCTAGTGTACTAATAGAAGCACATATACATCCTTTGGTGAGGCGTCTCTTTATTCTAAGAAGTGTTACAAATTGAAATAACCTTGAAAAGTATGTCTCAGAATTGATGAGAATAGATTTAGATATTATGGAGCCCGACTAAGGCACTGCACCAGGTAAGTTCATAGGCTTAAATACTTAAATCATTTAAATTTTACATTTTATTATTTTAAGTATCTAGGCTCAAACTATTATAAAAGTGAACCGAAGAAAAGAAAGATGGAATTTAGTAGAAAAACTCAGAAATCAATACTTTTAGAAATCAGAAAAACAGAAGAACAGATATAAATACAAAAGATAATTCCTTGGGAAAACTAAATATAAATATATATATTACATAAACTACTTAAGGAAGGAAAAAGGGTGGCATGAAGGCAGAAAATAAAAAATAATAAGGGAGCAATAGCAATAGAAAAGGAGAAATGAAAAGAAATTCAGTTTCCCTCAACAGTAAAGTAGGGATAATTAATTCATGCTAATCCATGGGACTTCAGTGGATTAGAGTTAATATATTTAAAGCTGCTGATCCTGTGCCTGGCACATAGGAGGCATTCAGATCATGGCAGATACTGCTGCTGCTGGAGATGTAAATTCTGATGCCAGTATCACTGTTCTACTGCTCCTATTGCTAGTACTACTACTGCTAGTATTTATTACTACTGTTGACTGTCCATAGTATTATTGCCCAGCTAAACAATGGTGATGATGATAATCTGTCCAAGATGTTCTTGGAACATTTGACGTGGATACCTGACCCAGCTGGAGGCATCAGGAAAGGTTTGCTAGAGAGAAAAGGACCAAATTGAGTTTTGAAGTGCAGTTAAGAAATGGAGGGAATGAAATGAGAAAAGCAAATGCATAAAGTCACATTAGAATAAGAAATCTTGGTGGATTCATACATTTTTCAATACTGTTGTTTTATAAAATATGCATGCGGGCTTAAAAGGAGGATGATAAGAAATGAATGCATGAATTGAGATGCATATATATTAAAATATTAAGACTCATTTTGGCAAAATTATCTTATGTTTTTTTTGGCTTATCTACATGATATTCTATACAGAATTTGAAAATGATTTGCCCTGGCTGCATGCTTTAAATTTCTTTTGCCCTAGAATTTGCGTACATTATAGGATAAATAAAAGAGACCATGGTAAATTTACTTTAAGCTTTTCAGGCAGAACAAACCAAGGTTTGCTGATGTATTTAAAAAAAAAAAAAAAAAGCATAAACACATAAGCATCAAATTTTGTTAAAAAGAGAGATTCAAATGGGTCATATCCCCAAAACATACCCCATCATGTCAGATATTTTCACAATGCACAGACTCTTTAGAAATAGATGAAATTATTTTTGAATACAAGTGTGTGCTTTTAAGTAATCTGGCTGTTTCAAATAGAAGAATCTCCAACAATCAAGATGTGAGTTATAGCAATTTGTTATCGTAGTTACTAACTTAGGCAGTTTTAGATTAAAATTCTCTTTCTATGTCTTGTTTTCTATATCTATAATATGTATGTATCTCTATATATCGAAAATATCTTTATTTTAGGAAAATTTACCTTACATCTCCAGGATTCAGTTTCTGTGTCAATAAAATAGTGCACCATATATATTGTATGTGTTTGAGGCAATAATGAGCTTATGTTGTTAACATAATTAACTTATGTTGTTAATATAAGCAAAACAGCACAGTGCTAGATAAATGTTATTAGGATTCTTACAATTCCATCTCTTATCCTAAGTCATTTTGCATTTCCAGTAAGTCTTAAAACATTACAGAGTTTCACAAGCTCTGGATTTTCCTTTGGTGCAATTACACCGCTTGTAGCCCTGGACACCTTCCAGCTTTGGGCAGTAAGTGGCCCTTGTATGAGCCAGATGAGGTTTAATTTAGCCTGTCTGCTCAGAGCTCCCTTCTACCTAACTATATTCTGCAGTGAAACCGATGGATGCGTGCTTCTGCTGATCAGCTTGGCTTAATACTCGCATAATATCTTGGCAAGAAAATGCCAGCGCACCTGCTGCTTATTTACGTGGAGGTTTTGTCTATGGTGGTTATATATGTAAGATAAAGAGCCAAGCCATTAAGGCTTTAGGAAATAGAGCAATTCTTGCCCATAACGTTTCCATTTCTGAGTTTAACTGTCTTTTCTTCTGAACAACTGTGATCAGATCTGCGTGGGCATGCGGGCGCACCCGTGGTAATTTGCACGTATGTTGAAACAGCTGGGGCTGCTCTGTCTCAGGTGTGTCCTCCGTGAACCTCTCCTTGCCCACTCCTGGCAGCCACTCCAGTTTATGGACTTTACACTACCACATTCTCATCACCATCGCTCAGCCTGTCATCTCAGAGGACTGTGACAAACTCAAGAAGTGAGAAGGAGGGGAAGTAATCCTCAGAGGGGATTATAAATGAGCTGAGTTAAGGACTTGCAGAAGTGACTCAAGCTGCCAGGTAGTACTTGAGTCTTGAAGTGACCTTGCTAATGAGTGTCTTGAAGGAATGTGTGTGTCTGGTGACTTTTCTGAGATGTTGCAGAATTCAGTGCTTAAGAGAAATGGATTTGGAGTCAGACTTGCTTCTCCCATCTAGGTTCCACATGACATTGACCAAATAGCATCAACTCTGATCTTTAGTTTCTTCCTACATAAAATAAGGGTCATAATACACACTCCATAGTGTTGTCTGAAGGTTTGATGTGATGTAAGAAAACTGCTCAATTCCTGCCACAGAGCAAGCACTTGATAAATAATATATCAATAATAGTGATAATGTTGATGTTAATAATGATAAAGTAATAAGTTTGAATAAGTTTCAACGCTAAATATTTTTTGGAAGGACTGATGCTAAAACTGAAGCTCCAATATTTTGGCCACCTGATGCAAACAGCCAAGTCATTGGAAGAGACTCTGATGCTGGGAAAAATTGACGGCAAGAGGAGAAGGGGGTGACAGAGGATGAGATGGTCAGATGGTCCACTGACTCAATGCACATATGAGTTTGAGCAACTCCGGGAGAGAGTGAAGGACAGGGAAGCCTGATGTGCTGCAGTCCATAGGGTTGCAAGGAGTTGGACAAGACTGAGCGACTAAACAAGTTTGACTATTAGGAAAAGTAGATATATTCTATGAAGCACTCTAAATTAATGCTACTAACCCACTGACAGATATGCAGACCCATTTTCAAAAACACTGAAGAGTAAACATGGTTTATTGGATTATCTGTACTTCCTTCTTCTTTGTGTCCCACGCAATCTAGGATACTGTTCTAGGCCTCTATTCTCTCTTTGTAGTCTAATTTCCTACTGTTCCCTCATATACACTCATTACTCAGGTTAAATAGTCCTTAAATAACTACTGTCTTTTTTGCTCACTTCACTATCTCTAACATCTAGACCCATTTCTTGCACATATCAGGGGATCACAATCATTGACTGACCTTCCCATGCGTTCTAGACTTGTTCTCTGTGCCCAGGACCCTACACCACTTTTTAAAAATCAAAATACTTACACATCTCTGCCTCTATTGCCTGTTGACTCCTAGCTCCAAGCAACTTCCTTATCTTCTCTTTTCTGAGAAGGGGGGATTAAAACTCCTAAAACTCAATTTCCCAGACTCTATTATCAGCCAATTCTGGGTGTATTCTGGCAGGGGAGTAGGAGGAGACAGGTTGGAGGAGGAACTTTTTCTGGCTTCTAGGTTGGGTCTGGCTCTCCATTAGAGGCAGAGAACTATGGCTCCAGCTTCCAACCAGTGTGGAAACTTCCAGACCAATCCTTACTCCACTTGCAGCAGAAGAAGTTACCAGACAGCTCCACCCCAGTCCCTCCAGCACCCAGCCATGGCCCTCAGGATGGTCTGAGAGAACAACCAGGCCCCCTCAGTGGTCTAGTGACCCCCATCCTCTGAGAGATCTGAGCACCAACTGTTGGGAGCATCTTCTTCCAGACTTTTTTTTAAAATCAGCCTGAGGAATGGTAGCTGTTTCATGATGAAACTCTGTTGAACTTTGGGTTGCAGCTGCATGCTGTGAAAGACCCCATGTTCTTCTTTAGCCTCTCAGCACCTGAGTAACCACTGCCAGCTGTTAAACCCCCTCTGTCTGAAACACTCGCCATGGTTTCTGTTTTCCTGACTGGACCCTGATGGATAGAATATCTTTGAGTTCTCTAATGCCAGCTCCTTCTCTGGCCCCACAAGGATTCTTTCCACCTTTAACCCTTGAAATTTATCTTACTTGCTTTGTACAAAAGCCCTTTCTCAGTCTTTGAAAATGTGTCCTGATAATGAATTCCCAAATCCCAGAATACTATACTACTGTACTATCAGTGTATTTAAACTTCTTTGTTTTCTGTTCAGTTCCTTCTCTGCATTCACTATAAGCAATTTCTGAAGAGGACTGTTGGCTCTTCAAAAAGCAAAGTTTCCCCCTATTTTCTCTCAAGCGTCATGTTGAAATATTCAACAAGATGGGTTTACTCATGACTGAAGTTGCTGAGAACATCAGTCTCTTAATGCATGTGGTTCAGAAATGTCTCTCAAGAAAGTGGTAGATTCCATTGAGATTTGTATTTATTTGCTAAGTCTGCCATAGAAAAGTACCACACAGTGTTTGGCTTCAACAACAAAAATCATCTCATGGTTTTGGAGGCTAGAAATCAAGGTGTCAGCAAGTTTGGTTCCCTCTGTGGGCTGTAGGGAAGAGTCTGTTCCATGTCTCTTCTGGTGGTTTGCTTGCAGTCTTTGACGTTTCTTGACATGTAGCAGCATCTCCCATATCTCAGCCTCTCTCCTCTGGCATTCTTGTGTGCGCAAGTGTGGCCAGTTTCTCCTTTGCAGAGAGACACCAATTGTTTTGATTTAGGGGCTCACTCTACTCCGGAATAATCTCATCTTAACTAATTATATCTGAAATGATAGTATTTCCAAACAAGGTCAGATTAGGGTTAGGACTTCAACAGATGAATTTTAGGGGAACACTACTCAACTATAAAATGTTACTTCTGAAAAGTTGAAACCATGACTGTTAAATTCACACAAGTCTTCACACTCTAATACTCCTTGAATTATGTCTCTTCTCCCCCTAGTAAGCTAGGATTTAAATTACTGTAGCATCATTTCTCACTCATGTCTCTCCCCAGGGCACCTCTTCATGGAAGAATATTTGTTGAGTTGCTGGGACTATAATATATGTTGTTTATTGTCAAGTACCACTTTGTCTCTCCTTCTGGTTTATAAACTGTTTGGGAGTAAGAATCCTATCTTTCTTCCCCACTGGTACCTAGAAAAATAAATGGTTTTAAGCTACCACATGACTGATCATTAGAATTTATGTGATCGAGTGTTCATTCCTCTCCTCAAAACACTCAAGATTACCATGACTGAAAATGTAACTTTTTTCCTCATCTGTTTTTCAATATATATTAGACTGGAGTGGGGATAAAAAAGTACTGGTTTTAGGGTTATATCTTCCTATAATAGTCTCTCTTATCACTTATGCATTTTTCTTATCTTTGCTTTCCCTAGCTCTAAGGATAGCTATCTGTACTACATATTAATCAGTTCTGGTTGCACACATCAGAAAATCCACATAACACTGTAGAAATTAGTGCTATTTTTTATTGTGCATACTAAGATCAGTTGTAGGCTGAGCTGGGCTGATATGGAAGAGGTGAGCACTTTCTTTTTGTTCTACAAGGATTTGTATATATTTTCATTCTTGAGCTATGGCCCTTACAGGTGTAATCCAAAAAACAGGAAAAAAGGAATGGGGCAAAGGCAGAAGGGCTCAATTTCCACATAAGTCTAACTCCCATTAAAATATCTCCCCTGATGCCCCACCCAGTGACTTCCATTTCATTCTCACTGACCACTTCTAATTTCTTTAGAGAATAGAAAAAAAAAAAAAAAAAAAGGGCATTTTTCCAGTCTTAAGAAAATCAGTGCTCTGTTCTTAAAATAGAAGCAAGAATACATATGGAGTAGGCAATTCACTATTTATGTCACAATGATTTTCAAATATAATAAATGTCCATAATGGACATAATTAAAGTTTTTGAGAATTGTAATTGGGAATGCTAGTTTCTTATACTGATAGTCATCATGAAGGTAGTTGGTAAGTATGGAAGTTCCTTATTGATATGCACAAATCTGACATTACATAATATGAAATATTTTGATGCATAATGTTTTGCAGTTATTCATGTCTTGTATGTCTGTAGGGCTACATTTGTGGATTCTCTGATGTTGTATTAAAAAATCTGACTCTACCCTAGCAACCAGTGTCTGCCTGTTTTCTCAGTAGATTTAAATCTCTTAATCCACCTAAAAATGGGGGCTTTAGGTCTGCTTATGAAACTCACTGGGTTATTGGGAGGATCATCAAGGAAATGGATTCAAGATATTTTTGTAGACAAGTTTTATTATGTAAATCTTGCTAGATAAGTATTAATGCCACTGTCATGGCTATTTAAATTTAGAGTTGAGTTGTAAGAGCCATCACATTTAATTGTGGAAAATTAATTAAATCCTAGAATAACTTAGAATTCTGCCAGTTTGAGTTAGACAGGCATAATTTACATTTAAGAAAAGTGTAGCAAAAAAGTCCAATTTCTTTTTGCTAGTATGGATTGGGCTAGGGGTCAGAGAAAAATGAGAAGAAGACTAATATAACTGCAAATAATTATACCTTTATATTTCTTGGTTCCATCTTTTAGCTCATTAACATGCCTACTTTTTAAAACTAGAAATTGTATCATTTTCTTCTTTATCTTGCCTCATATTCAGTCACCTGTACTGCTTCTGTCCCCAGATACTATCACTGTTGCCTCTTCCTTTTTACCCCCATGGTCTTGGATCAATCTGTCCACCATCTTTTGTGTGGAGACTGTGATACTTGTCTTCTAACTGGTCTTCTTGCCACCACTGTCTCCCTACACCAAGCCATCCCTCACACTGTTGCCAGCATTAACTTAAAAATATTGTTTGGTTTTTCCAGTCTGTTTATGTGGTCCAAGAGGCCTCCCACAGTCTAAAGATCAACTCTATCTATCATATCATTTTTTTATCCTTCCTTTCATGTGACGGATGCTTCAGTCATCCCTAATGTCTTTTAGTTTCCTTGAATTATTTTGCTTTCCCCCACATCAGATAGTATTCTCTTTTCCTGCAGCATCCCAATTCTAATCCTAACCCCTTTGTGTTAGCTATAGAGAAATTTTACTTGGATACCCAGATTCACTTGAAATTTCCCTCTTCTTTGAAGCTTTTAATAATTTACCTGGACAGAATTAGTCACAAATTTCCCCCTGTTCTTATCCTAGTTTATATTCCAGTAATCTCTTTAGAATTCTGTGCACTCCTCACTGTCTAAAGAGCTTCTCAAGAACAGGGACTTTACCTCACACCTATTGTATATCCTTTTTTCTCTCCAGGACACAGTACAATGCCTGACACATAGAGCTCTCTCTAAATGATCACTGAATAGCTATGAAACTGTAATGAATGCTATCGATATACAAATCAAAGACTTTAGTGCACGTGGTGGGGGACGGTACTGATGTGGACATAAAACATGAGTAGTTGTATAACACAAATCGTGCCAATTTTGGAGTGCCAAAATTCCAGGTTTGAGGCTGGAGAGTTCACATACTTATATTTCTGAAAGCTTCAAACTATTCTATGATATTTTTATCTCCATTTTCTGTGTGACTTGCCTCAGGTCTCAGAGCTAGCAAATAGAATTATGGCTTTCCTCTACAGTTGTCTGAGTTAAAGCCCATACTGTTAATGAATATACTCTGATGCCTCATTTATTAGACCCTGAACAGGTGTGGAAATGAGCCTATGTGTGAGAGGGGCAGATGGAGGACTCCTCAAATACCTATGATTTGGGGCTATGTGGAAGGGAAGTCATATGTTCATCCTTCTCTAAGATGTGTGTTTTTCCATCTAAGTTAAATATTAATATTTAGTCTTTTGAGCAGTAGTTCTTTGAAAGGCAGAGCCAGTTCATATGTGTGTGCTCAGTCTGGTCTCTGATTTCTGATTGAGTCTACTGGAGAAGGAGCTCCTTCTCATTTGGGAGCAAGCACCGTATTTATGTACTCAACAATTGGAAACATCAATGTAAAAATATTTAAATTATGAAATAAAATGAACCATCATCTACTTGCAAAAGAGTATAATGGGTAGGATATAATGGAAAGATAGGATTTTAGATTCAGATAATTCTTGGTTTACTTTCAATTTTCTAATCTATAAGTGAACTTAACAGTAATAATTATATCACAATTTGAGATACTAGATAAAATCCTTAATATCTTAGGTATATTGATTGTTCAATAAAAGGTATTTGATTATATTATTTCTTGTACTCCTTTTCTTTCAAAAGCTTAAGGGGATCCCCTCAGTTAACTAAAGAGTTGACATTCATGTGTATGATCAAAACTTGCCATAGATAATCCTGTCCTAGCTATCAAACACATATCCTCCTATCAAATCAAATCCAAATCCTGTCAAACCCATAACCTCCTCCCCCACGTGCTGCCTATCTTCTTATTTAAAATCTAGGTTCTTGTATTTCCCAAAACCCACTTTAGTAGTACCACTCTATTCTTTTTTCCTTTTCCCTCTTAATCATCTTTCCCCTCCTCTAAACTCCCATAGCAGTTGAATGGAACTTTTCTTATAGTGGTTGATTATAATTTATGTTTTTCTCTCATTATCCAATTTGAGTAATTTTTTTCTGAATCTTCTCTATGGTAGTTTCTTATTAAGTATTTGATTAGTCTGTGACTGACAGGGCCAGCCGTTAATTTGGCATTTTGTAATTTTCATTGACTTTTATATTTACTATCCCATTTACTTCTCATCTTAATTCTGGGGGATCTGTAATGCAAGTAAAAGCCCTCTCAATTTGGATATAGTAAGGTACAGAGTGATTAAGCAATAGGCCTAAAGTCACACAGCCAACTAGTTACAAATCTTAAATAAAAATATGATTTCTTCCAGATTCTTTTTCCAGTGTACACTTCATTATGTTTTTTGTCCTATCTGGAGACATGCTTCAAACACAGGCAACTACAAAGCATTCGGTTGATAGAAGTCATCATAAGTTTGGATCAGTATTTAATATACCGATTCTTTCTACCAATGAATACAAATATATTTGTGCAAAACATATCTATCTTTAATAGAATCTAATGATGATTAGCACTGTAAAGTTATGGCCCTACAGAAATTATTCCTTTGAAGTGAAAACTGGTTATTTTACTATCTGTATTCATTGAATCAAACATATTTGAAATACCAGACCAACCAACAAAGAAGTAATATTTTAAAAATCCAGTAGAATCTAGCTGACATAGATGAGAAATTACAATTTCAAATGCATTACTCTTGTAAGATAAATCAAAGGTAACAGTAATTAAGATAATTGCAAAAGATATTTTGGGTTCTGTGTATTTGCGCAAGTGTTGAGAGGTGGAATATAAATGTGAGAGTATTTTTGTTCACTTTAGTATCTTGAGCTTGAAATAATTTTTTGACTACAACATTTTTTCTTGCTGAGTTAAAATCTGAAATTTGTTGCTGCAATCTTATCTATGCACATAGTCTGATATTTTAAAACAAAATGCTGGTTAAACTTGGTTTATTGTTATTATTCACCTTACATAAAATATGAAGTTCACCACATGCTTTTTTAATATTTTCTTTTTGTGTTTGTTAGAAAAAGTTTTCTCATTAATATTCCATGCACAATAAACATGTGATTCATTATTTGTTCTGATATTAAGTCATCAAGTCATCATTAAATCTCCAAATATTACATGTCATTTGATTGGAGGAGTTTAAGCATGAATGTTTATTAGACGTAAACAATTAATGCTCTCTTAGTTAAAAGTGAGCCCAACCTATCCCAAGAGGTGGAGGAATCATTTGGATATAATGTGCACATACGTTTATTCTTGCTAATGGCTGTTTAATATCATGGTGAAAGCCTTATCCACCTCTGTAAATTAAATGTTAATGATAGCCACTTAAACTCTCATCATTCATTGTGACTATTCTAGAATTGCTCATGTGCTTCAATAATACGTTGATAGTCTCACATATCCCAAGGTTCAGCAGCTTTTCAATGAGTATGTTAAAGCTTCATTTTATTTCTTTTACACATAAAAATTACCTTTCCATAGTAGTTTTCATGGTAAATGATCTTACTACTAATTTGACTAAGAAGGACAGGAGAGGACATATGGGAAGAAAGAAAGTAAAGGAAATATTTTACTGGTCATAGATCCACAATAGATGACCAGAGGTTTTTCACAAAACTGGATACTTTTAGGAAAAGTCCCAGGATTCTGTCACACTGGTCAGACACTTGTCATCACATGTTCACTCCTGAACTAATCATCATTGTAGCATTCTCATTAACCAGCCTTGGACTGTACGCTCACCCCATGAACCAAGGGATGAAATCTTCCTTATAAATGGACAATGTGGAAGGCAGCATGATATTCCAAAAAGTGATGTTCTCTGTTACCAAAAAACTGATTTGAGGCAGACTGACATAAATGATTCAGTTATATTAGGTATTTGAAACACAACATACTGTTCCTAGTAAATAGTACATGTTTAATTCATGGCACCTATTATAATCCTTTCCTTCATAATGGTAGAATAATACAATTATCTTAACTTTGGCTTCTCTAACTCTTTTGGTCTGCTGTTTCTGATGATATATAATGTTCATCAGACTGACACGTTTCTTCAAATGAGGGAAACCGGTGAAATCATCACTGTTCATCAAAGTTTAAGTGATCATAATTAAAAGGACAAGTCCTATGTGTTGTTTCTGATATCACTTTTGAGGGGTAAGGGGAGATTTGAAGTTCTATTTAGTCTTAGGTCTGAGGAAATGATCAGACTTTCCTGTCTCACTGTTTTCTAAGGACATTGTGGCTCTATCCCTTCCATTTTCCATCCTTAATGGTTTCTCCCTTTCACTCCCCTTTCATTCCTAGTTAGGAAAGGGTGCAGAAAGGGAAACCATCATTTTCTAGTACTTGTTCACTTTGGAAAATGGGTAGCAAATGGTTACTTCACTCTTCTTTATAGCCCCATTGATTCTCCAAAAGGTCCTGCGGATACTGAAGCTCTACTAATGGGAAATGTTATTTCCTTACTAATCTGTCTTTCCTCAACTTGTTCCAGTGCACCTAACTAATAAGTGTGCAATCCAGACTCCAGCTATGGCAGAGTAAAACACTCCATGCATGAGCTCTATTATTTTTTCCCATGCAATTTAATAGACCAGTAACTTTAATAACCCCCCAAAAATGTTTCCAAGACAAATCAAAATGTGGTTATAATTGTATCATTTGTTTTCTTTTTCTAGCATTGATTTTCCCATTTTAATTATATAGTACAATCTTAGTATCAGTGAGAACAAGGCTTCATTGTTCATTTGTGGAGGCATCCACCTAGACACTTCACAGCAGGAAATGGTTTTGTACTTCCTGGCTGAACCTTCCTAGAGAGTTATAGAAATTAAAGCTTGCTATCTTCTGTGAATAATCATAAAAAGAAATATGCCCAAATTTGATAACCTTTTCAGATGTTAAGGTCCATCAGAATAAAGTCAGTGAAGTACATAAGCCTAAAGTAGTATCTTTGCTAATGAATTAATAATATAATTTAGATGATATCTTATCATTGCTTAGACATTAACATTTCAACAGTGTCCGAAGAATGAGAGCTATATCTGCTGAGTTACCCAAATAAAATAAAATGTCTTCTCAAGCTACCAAAGAAGTTGCTTAACATCAATAGAGTATACTTATGGTAGACATAACTAAGATAATTTGATACTAAGTACTAATATTATTTGGCTTTCAGTAATTTTGAGTCTGCGGTTTTGTAAAACGAGCTGATCTGTGAATATTTAATTTTCAGAACTTTGATCTATAATAAGCACTTATGTATTTATGGATACACTTTAAATTTTAATAAGGCTCAACTGCAAAAACAGTTATGGTCCATTTGCTGCAGCGGCCTCTAATCAGAGTTATGGTAAACAGGACCATAGAATAATCAGAAAATCAAATGCAGAGTTGGTTTTACAAATAACCCATGGGAACGTGCCCTTAAGGTCAGGACATTGTAAGTAAGGCCACACCAAGTGAAACAAAGTATCGATAAAGTATCATTGGAAGCTATTTGCATTTACATTATTTGCTTATTTTTAGAATATACATAAATTAACTCCCAGGCTGGGGAGGAAATTGCTAGATACAGAGAAAGAAACACTTTCAAATGAGAAGCACCTGATTAAGAAGGAAAAAGTCAAAATGAAATAAAAGCAAGTATAAATCAAGTAAGGGAAAACAATTCCATGAAAAATGAACAAATTAAATAAAAAGGTATCATAGTAGAAGTAAAATGCTGAAATTACTTCTTCCTGCAAACATATTACTTGTTTGGGAAAATAGACTTTGAATTATAAAGCATGGAAATATTAGTAGATGTGGGTCACAGGATCTAAATTTCAGTTACAATTCTGCCCCAATCTGTTAGGTGACCCTGGACAACTGATGTAGTTTTTTTCAAGTTCTTGGTTTTCAAATTAATAAAATGGAGTTGATACTCTCACCCTACAAGGATATGGTCCACCCTGCTCCTTTTCTTTCCTCAGGACCCAGTAAGTTACCACCTTTTTTTGTGAGTTGACTTTTTGGCAGTCATCGCTTCTTCTTTTCTTTCATCAACACTGTTGAGACCTCCATGACGCATCGTGTGCTTCATTCCCCTATTGTGTACTCTGAGCTGAAGAGGCAACTGACATAGGTTATTTCTTGAATAAACCTGGGTATGAACAAGTAGTATCTATGCACTCATGGAAAATGTACGCACATCGGATTTCCAGTGCCTGCCACAGAGCTTAACACACGGTGGGTCTACACTATATTGCCAAATACATTAAAAAGCTTCTTTGAGACTATTTATAACTAAGCAATTCAATGTGTCCTCATTCAAATAGTGAAAGATTTGGATTGAATGAACTCTGAGTTCCCTTTTATCACCCTTAAAAGTAGGTGATAATTATTACTGTAATTATTTCCACCCTTTATTTACTGATGATTATGTGCTACCTGCTGTTCTAAAGCTTTATATTTATTCCATTTGGCCATAAATAGATCCATTTAGGTGGTTTTTATTATCCTGCTTTTTACACATGAGAAAGCAGAGGCTTAGAAAACTTTGTTTTGCTCAAAACAGATGGCAGAGCTTCTATGTACATTAAGGTCCCTCTGATTCCAAAGCCTTTTCTCTCATCCACTAGGTAAAAAGCTATAGGAGAAGACCCTTATGCATGTGGGTTAAATTAGTGACTCAGTGAAGTACATTGAACAGAATGAGAAGCATTAGGAAGTCACTTCATCGAAGAGGAAATGGCCAAAGTAAGACCTGCTTATAACCTGGCAAGCTGCTTACTTCTTTTTAATCTCCACAGTCTTAACATCACAGCACCTAGTAAAGCATGATCTATGAAATCTTTGCTTCATGCTCCAATTAATTTGTTATCATGGCATGGCTCTAAATAGGTGAGAGATCATTGTTTTTCTTTATTCACTTTTGATTGTGTTTTCTAAATAAATGGTGTTGATGTGCTTAGTTTGTATACCTAGATATATCTTTTAATTAATTAATTTTACTTTACAACCTTGTATTGGTTTTGCCATACATTGACTTGAATCCTCCACAGGTGTACACGTGTTCCCCATCCTGAACCCCCCTCCCACCTCCCTCCCCATCCCATCCCTCTGGGTCATCCCAGTGCACCAGCCCCGAGCGCCCTGTCTCATGCATTGAACCTGGACTGGCGATTTGTTTCACATACGATAACATACATGTTTCAATGCCATTCTCCCAAATCATCCCACCCTCGCCTTCTCCCACAGAGTCCAAAAGACTGTTCAGTACATCTGTGTCTCTCTTGCTGTCTCACATGTAGGGTTATTGTTACCATCTTTCTAAATTCCATATATATGCGTTAGTATACTGTATTGGTGTTTTTCTTTCTGGCTTAATTCACTCCATATAATAGGCTCCACACCTCATTAGAACTGATTCAAATGTATTCTTTTTAATGGCTGAGTAATATTTCATTGTGTATATGAACCACAGCTTTCTTATCCATTCGTCTGCTGATGGACATCTGGGTTGTTTCCATGTAGATATATCTTTTAATGTCACTCAGTAAGGCAGAACTCTCTAATGGGGCTAGCAATGTATGGTTTGTATTGCATTGGTAAATTTATATCCTGAAGAAACACAGATTGCATCTCATTTACGGTAACAGGCATGATGCCTACAGATATCCAAAGTAAAGCTGATTTGTAGCCAAACCCTTAGAAGTAGTGCGCTCGGGTTTATGGTAAGTTTCTGGCCACAGCACACCTCTCCTGCTACTTTTGAAATCAGAAAGCATCAGAACCAGATCCCTTTACAGTAGCTTCTATTCAGACTTTCAGCCAGAACCTTCATCATGGATATCCACAACCTTTCCCCTTTCTCCTCATCTGTAAGTCCCATGTGCATCTCTCCATTGCTAGTCTAGCACCTGACCACTTGTAGAAGAATCCCATTCCTTCCTCATTTTTTGTGTACCTTATTTTTTTCTCTTTTTTCCCCTAGTTTTATTGATATATAATTAACATATCATATTGGACTAGTTTAAGGTACACATCATAATGATTTGATACATGTGTATAATGCAAAATAATTGCAAAGTAAGTTTAATTTACATTCATCACTCACATAATTAAAGTTCCTTCTTGTGGTGAGGACTTTTAAGATTTTCCCTCTAAGCAACATTCAGATATGCAGTACAGTATTGTGAAGCTCCCCTGGAGAATGGAATGGCTACCCACTCCAGTATCCTTGCCTGGAGAATCCCATGGACAGAGAAGCCTGGCAGGCTACAGTCCATGGGGTCACAGAGTCGGACACGACTGAGAAACTCTCACTCACTTTTTTCTTTCCATTGTTAACTATACCACGCTGTACATTACATCTCCAGAACTTATAACCACATATTTGTACCTTTTGACAGCTTTGCTCATTTCCCCCACCCCTTGTTTTTCTATAGTTACAAAATCCAGGAAAGAAAGTGAACTCACTATGACCTAAATTTGTTAGTTTTAAGCTAATTGGGAAACATTTGACTTTGGATTCAAAATTGAAAAATAGGATGTGCAGTGATCTCAAGGATGTACTTATAGCACTGCCTAGTACTACTCTGGATCAGCAAGCGATGCTGATGAGACCTGAGCGGTAGATTTGAATCCTCTTGGAACCAGTTCCCTACTCCCCATTCCATGTCACCTGGGCAGGACACATTGCTCTGTCTAGTTTTCTGACATTAAGATGCAAAATATTGATTACTGGGGAGTTTAAAGCTCAAATTTTTCATAAAATCACCAAGGCAATCCAATGAAATATTATCAGAGTAATAAGTTTTTTCTTTGTACAGGACATTTTTCTATAACCATGTTAAAGACCAAGAATATATCAGGCAAGTTTCATTCTGTTTCTTTTTTTTTACACAATAGTTTATTTTACTCTTCTGATCTTTCTATGTTAATGACTGTGAAAGATGCAATTCTAGTAATATCCGTGGTGAAACTAGCCAAGGTAATTACATCAGTGTTGTCACTGTATAATTTACCCTGTGAGCGTTTTCTGTGATATATATTAAATCTGTAAAAGTCTGTTACTATATGGCACTAAAATTTCCATCAGCAGAGTATTTCTTAATATTTATCTAGGGTTAAAAATAATAAAGCAGTCATGTGGTCAAGCATATTTGGAAAGTGCTGTGTACCCACTGCTGGAAGGTATGTGACGCACATGTTTATGTTTAAGGTGGCAGTAACTGTTGCAGTAAAAAAATCTGTTTCACGTAGCTTAACCCAGAATTTTCCTTGACAACTTTTTAATGTTTTCAGTAATGTCTACTGACTCATTTTGGAATTAGTGTTCCCCAGAAGACCCTTTGCACTAAACTGTCCAAGCATTATTTCAAAGTAACTGGCAGTTTGAGAAATCAGTAATGGCAACCATTTCTGAAATCACCTGGAAGAAAGAAAACACACCATCCCATCCTTGAGAAGGCTAGCTCTTCTCAGGAGGTTTGACTGTTTATTCCTATGTAAATTAGGAGATGAAAGACTTGAGTTTGTGTCCCATCTCTGACACAACTCAACTGTGAGAACTGGGGCAGATTATTCAACTCCTCTAGACTAGATGGTCCTAACTTCTAAATATGAATATAGTGATAGTTGAACCATGTACTTAGCATATTTGTTGAGAAAACACTCCATAAAATGAAAGAATTATGTAAAAAAGAATTACCGTCTATGAGCATCATTGAAATTATCCCTTGAAGGCTCCCCAACTTGAAAGTCATTAATCTATGAACATTTATCAATGTTCTCAAAATTTGTTTTAAAGTATGTTTCTTGTCCTATGGGGAAAAACAAAACAACAACAACAAAAAATCTGGTGACTTTACAAACTTTTTGAGCAAAATTCGTTTATATCAGTAGTATATTGTAATGCAACAAACCAGTACTCTTTCCCTGCAGCATTTGAGATCTGAAGTCACTCCATGGTTAACTAAGCATGTGTTTTTTACAGCTGTGTCCACAGGCACACCTGGATCAGCATGCATCATCATCAGTCTTCTCTGATAGACTGACTAGAACTAGACCTGGGTCTGGAATTGAAATATGAACTCTGACAACCGTGGGAATAACAGGGGAGGCTGGTCACAGTGATTCTATTTTTGCCTAGATGTATTGGGTTGGCCTCTCTGTTTAGATGCTCAGGCTAAGTGGATACATTCAATATTTATTTAAAGAAAGACATTTTTCAAACATGAAAGAGAAATCTATATGAAATATTTCTTACTCTCACTGATAGTTGAGAACCTATGTTGTCTCAAATGGTTCAAGTGTCTTTTTGCTTCTGTTAAGATATACCCATTATGGTTCTGTGTTCTTATTTCCACAGCTCTCATGCTTTAACACAGCTGTACCTACTCACTTTGGAGATTCCATTAGAGAAAATTCACTCAATTTGGAGAATTTGAGTCATCAAAAAATGAAGGTTTCCAAAGTGCAGTACCATGAAGGCCATGACTGGTGGGTCCATTCATGATCGAGTTATTGAAGGGAGCAGACTCTTTTCACTGCTTTTCTGTGTGTGTGTTTGGGGAGAGTGTACGGTTCTCAGATTCTGTTGATTTTTTTAGAACTCAGGTGCCTGAAAATACAGCACAGGTCAGTGAGCTCAGCACACAACAGGAGTGGAAGAAAGCAGCTCCCTGAATCACAAAATTGGCTACTCTGTGGCAGGGATTTGGTGGGTGGCCACAGACAGGTGAACTCATCCTTCTTTGCCTTTTATCTCAAATTTAATGTAGGGAAAGTACCTACAATGCATCTGCTTTTTGAGGCATTTGCAAGTCGAGAACAATAGGCCATACCTGAGAGCAATTCTAGTGAGCCACTAGAAAAATGTTTAGATTGTGCCGTGGCACTCATCCTCTACAAGATCATTAAATACCAAAAGAGAGTCTATGTTTAATTAAATAGTGGGATGGACTAAATAAATCCAGGCAGAATCAAATTAAATAAGACGCAGATTCGGTCACATAATTAACAGACATTTATTAGGCACCCATCATGCAATGTGCTAGTTTCTGGGACTCTAAAGATGAGTAAGACATTCATGTGACCATAATGACTGCACAGTCCAGTGGGGGAGTTAGGCTTATAAACAGATAGTGACAGTGCAGTGAAGAACGTGCCCAGGGAAAAGGTGGTAATAGGAGGGTAAGTGACCTCTGACCAACCAGAGCAGAGGGAGGAGGCTCTCAGGGGAAGGGCAGGCAGGCAGAAGGAATCCTTTATGTGGACACATGACATGTTCAGTGAAGCGCAAGATGGTGAAAGTAATGGTAGGAAATCTCAAATTTAGTTTTAATATTAGCAAAGAATTGCCCTTGGAGTATTGGCTCATTATTAGAGCTAATATTTGAGAATATACTATTTGTGTTTAGGGCTATGCCACAGGTTTGGCTTAAAACAGAATGTCTGCTGTAAAGATGAAGACAGTTCTGCTGCTCTCAGCTTTGCCTTGGCACCCCATCAAACTTGGGATAAAATGCAAAATCCCTCTTATGACCTGTATGCTCTTTAGTTGAGGCTGCTGTAGCAAGACACCATAGACAGGATGGCTTGTCAACAACAGAAATTTATCTCTTACAGCTCTGTAGGCTAGAAGTCTAAGGTCAGGGCACCAGCACGGCCAGGTTCTGGTGACAGTCTTCCTACGTGCAGATGCCTGTCTTCTCATTGTGTCCTCTCACGGTGGAGGGCAGAATCTAGAAGGAAGCTCTTTCATGGCTCTTCTTGTGAGGGCACTAATCTCATGACTGAGGGCTCCACCCTCCTGAAATCATTACCTCCCCAAAGCCTTCCTCCTAATATCACCGCATTGGGGATTAGGACTTCAACATATGGATTTGGGGGGACATATTTAGTTTATAACCACTCTCCTCATATCTTTCCCTACGGCCTTGCTCCCTTGCTGTGCTTCCAGTCACCCCAACTTTCTTGGTTTTCTTGTCTCACTGTGCATTTTCTGCTCACTCTGCCTGGGGCATATGTTCTCTATGTATTTCCATGTCTTACTCTTTTGTGATATCATTCAGCCCTTGGCTCAGATGTCACCTTTAGAAGGACTTTTACTCATTGCTTTTTCCAAAAATTAGCATTCACCCTTAGCCTCTGTTCTCTGGAGCACTGTCATTACTTGGCATTACATATGTCAGTTTATGTTCTTCTCATTTGGGTTGAATTGGGGTTCCCCCAAAGATGTGACCACCTCTTAATACTGGGGAGCCTATGAATGTAATCATATGTGGAAAATGAGTCTTTGCAAGTGTAATTGAGGTTAGGATCTTGGGATGAAATCATCCTGCTTTAGGGTGGGCCCTAAATCCAGTGACAAGTGTCCTTATAAGAGAAAGGGAGAAGATAGAGCCCTATACTAATGATGATGGAAATAATAATGGAGGCTAAATTTAACACACAAAGAAATTTGCCTTCATTTCCTATCTTAATGCTCATAACCACCACATGAGATGGGGAATTGCTGTGATCCCATTGAATAACTGACTAAATTGAAGCTCAAAAAACTCTCAGTAGCATGCCCTGAGATCACATACCTACCCGGGTGCTTTCTCAGTCAGAACAGGGGTCTCAGGTGGGACACCTGCATCTCTGATTCCCCAGCTCCGTCTCTGTGTTCCTTCTAGAGCTATGTCTTCTAGCACTGACATGAGTCCTAGGAAAAAGAAACAGACTTCTGTGAAGGTGCAAGATGTGCAAATATTGCAGAAGATACTTTCATACACATTAGCTCAGTCAGTTCTCTCCACACTTCTGCGAGACTGCTGTTATTGGCTTCAGGTTACAGATATGCTAGTGGAGACTGGCACAGAGCTGGAGAGAGATGAAATGGCATTTTGAAGCTGCAGTGGTTGACTCAAGTTCCTGATCTTTCTACAAAGTTTCAGGCCACACACACCTGTGCGTGCCACAGATTATTTAAACTCTTTTATGCCCCATGTTGAGCTTCCAGGGGTTATTTTCTACAATTTCACAACTATACTGCATTGATTGGCCTTTTTCATCAGTGCTCTCTGCCCTTGTAAGAAAGATTTTATTTTTTCCCATCAGTCAACCCCTCGTGCTTATTCCGCAGGAGGCCAAGCTTCTTGTGACTTTCTTTTCTCAGGACAGCTGAGTAGGATGTGAGTTAGGAAGCTGAAAAACCACCTTTGATGTTTCAGAGTTTCTTCAACATCCTACTCTAAGCAGAAACTTTATTTTGATTGTATATATTTTTTCCTACAATCCCTTTATTTTCTGACTCCACTTCTTCATAGCTGTGTGGATGCCAGGAGGCCTCGGAACAGTGCATCACAGCAAGATAAGCTACTCTATGGAAAGGTCAGTCTGCCAAAAGAAGTCTAAAAAATGAGATATTTAAAAATAGGCTTTGCTTCGGCAAGTACAGATAACACTCTGTCCTCCACATCCTCCTCAACCTCTACCCCCTTTGAAAATGAAAGTATTAACAGTCCTAGAGATTTTCAGACTCCAGTTATATCTAATCAGGGTATGGGGAAGAAATATTCCATAGGTCGGGATTTCTTATGCTTTATAATAACAGAAGAAGACAACAAAGTGATCTCTGCACAGTATACTTATTCAGTCTTGGAATGATCAGTTTTAGATGCTTAAAATAATTCATCTCATGCAAAATCGGTAAACAACATCAATTCTCTAAGTTGACTTCAAAGGAAGAAGAGTAAGGTATTTTATTAGTATTTTTTAAAAAATTTGTACCTGTATTTCTCCTAAATCCAGTACTGTATCCTAACTGAATTAATTTAATCAGTACTTTGATTGCAGCATCTTGTGTTTGTGGTTTGAAGGAATTATCACTAAATGGTAACATTAGAAGCTTGCTTTTCTTCAAATGAATGGGATTTGGAAGCTAAGTATTTTAATTGACCTTTTCCTAATCACGCAGTTCACTAATAAAGTTTTACCACATGAATTCTATATTTATTAGTTGTAAGAATAAGAATATCTTTATTTTGCAACAAATAGGCTTTTCAGAAAGCTCTCCCCTGTCAACCTACACAGTAACCCAAGGAGCAGCTGAAACTGGACATACTTAAGCCATTTGAACTTGCCTGGAATACCTGAATACTTTAACTGACTGAACTGAAGTATCCCTTAATTCATATCTCACAATCCAATATTTCTTCCATTCTTTGATTTTCACTGTTACCTCTGTTCTTTATTTTTTTTCAATATAAATTTATTTTAATTGGAGGCTAATTACTTTACAATATTGTAGTGGTTTTGCCATACATTGATATGAATCCGCCATGGGTGTACATGTGTTCCCCATCCTGTACCCCCCTCCCACCTCCCTCCCCATCCCATCCTTCAGGGTCATCCCAGTGCACCAGCCCCGAGCACCCTGTCTCATGCATCGAACCTGGGCTGGTGATTCGTTTCACATATGATAATACACATGTTTCAGTGCCCCAAAGAAGACATACAGATGGCTAACAAACATATGAAAAGATGCTCAACATCACTCATTATCAGAGAAATGCAAATCACAACCACAATGAGGTACCTCTCACGTCAGTCAGAATGGCTGCTATTCAAAAGTCTACAGGCAATAAATGCTGGAAAGGGTGTGGAGAAAAGGGAACCCTCTTACACTGTTGGTGGGAATGCAAACTAGTACAGCCACTATGGAGAACAGTGTGGAGATTCCTTAAAAAACTGGAAATAGAACTGCCATTTGACCTCTGTTCTTTAAAGATGAATTGCTATTGAGGGAGGAAGGAAGACAAAAAAACTTTAGGGCCAGTGAAAGAAACTAAGGTATAATAAAAACCAGTGTGTGCCAGGCAAGGCTAGATATTTTGTATATGCTATTCAATCTTTATGAAATAGCCTACCAATGTGTCTTCTCCAAGAGAAAAATTGAGAACTCTAAAATCTCCACAATTAACAGCTTTTGGCAGAGTTGCATCCTTTCCATTGAAAGAATAATAATTAATTTTTTATCATGCTGTCAAGGATGTTTAGTCTTCTGGTAACAGTTCACAGCACTGAGACACACTGGATGGTCACATTTCTATGAACTGTAGCCAAATCTAAAGATCATTTAATAATTAAGTATGGAAAGTTGTTAGTGTCATAACAGTCAGGCAGTGTGAGACTGGCTGTGGATTTGGTTCAGGTAGAAATTGCAATTATTCAATATGGAAAGATTTATCATTAAAAGCTGGAAGAACCAAGGAGTGCTAATTAGACATCTGTCAACCGTATCATCTGCCTCATTGGATTCCTCTTGAATAAGCTAAGTGTGTTTATACATTTTCCAAATATAATCATGCCCTGAGGAAAAATTTTCAGGGTTTGAAGATGTAAAAAAGCATTTTTCGGTTTGTGTAACAATTAAATGTGGCACTGGTGGTAGAGAATCCACCTGCCAAGGCAGGAGATGCAAGAGACAAGGGTCCGATCCCTGGGTTGGGAAGAACCCCTGGAGTAGGAAGTGGCAACCTGCTCCAGTTTTCTTGCCTGGAAAATTCCATGGACAGGGGAGCCTGGTGGGCTATTGTCCATGGAGTCACAAAGAGTCAGACATGACTGAGCATACCCACACATGTCAATTAAAGGATACATTTTATATATAACAATTTACTCTTAAATACATTTATTCATATATATATGCATGTATTATATATATGTGTAATATACATACTGGCTTCCCTAGTAGCTCAGACAGTAAAGAATCTGCCTGCAGTGTGGAAGACCCAAGTTCAGTCCCTGGGTGGGGAAGATCCCCTGGAAAAGGGGATGGCTATTTGATTAAAAACTGTGGCTCAGGTTTGCTCTGTTTTTGTCTGTTTGTTTTATTTCTGTTTCTGAACATTTTTGAGACTGTAGCTGAGTTATAAAACTATCTGAATACACAGTGAGTGACCACAAGTGACCCTTTAAATCACTTTTAGTTTTTAAATTTCTTTATTGTTGACTCTGAGTGTTGTGTTAGTTTCCAGTGTATGGCAAAGTGATTCAGTCATACACAGATATGTATTGTTTACCATGTTATTTTATATTATGGTTTATTATAGGACATTGAAGACATTTCCCCTTGTTATACAGTAGGATCTTGTTGCTTCATTTGAAAGTGTGCTGGTGTGTCTGGTTACGGACTGACCAGGGGGCAGTCTTTGGGACCAGACATAGCAGAGTGAGTTTGTGGCTTAGAAAGACTGAGAGATTGAGAACTGTATTTTGTTTTTTAAAGTTTTGTTTATGGTCTACTTTCATAAAATTCCTCTGTCAAAAATTACAATCAATAAATTAAAGTAGGACGTAGTTCTCCTGGACTCTCCTATTACTCCAAAGATCATTTACCATGTAGATAACCATATACATCCTTGTTTTTCCACTGGAATTTGTAAGAGTATGTGTCTGGGATCTTATCTATGGGGATGGAGGTTAAATGGTCAAGAATTTTGACCCCTTAGGGATGGACGTGGCGATGGGCTTTAAAGAATTCTGATAAATGAGTGGTGACTATAATAGAAAGTAGTTTTAACAACAGATGAATAGATTCATTGTGGGAGAAAAGAGGTTATAGACAGGTAAACTAGTGAAGACAAATTTTCAGCAAGGTTACGGAATGGAATTTAGCAGGTTCTTATGCAGGGTAGTCTTCCAGAATGTTTTGAGAATGGCATTTAACAGTAGTCATCTCAGATGAGGAAACTGGCTTCTTTCAGTGTTCATTATTAATTTAATTTACACTTTCAGGTTGATCACATTTTCTGACACTTACTTGAAATGTTAATCTTCACTGTCATCTGGCCAGCAGTTAACTCCCTTTTCCCATTGACTATTCAGGAAAACCTTAAGAGTATTCTTTCCAACCATGTCTGTGATTGGTTGTGACCTTCACAACTTTGTGAAGAGATCCAAGGAGAAATTTGAAGACTGTTTTGTGAACAGTCTCTCTTCCCTGCAGAGTTTTCTCCTAGCAGACAGGTTTTAGGAAATGTATATACTAAAGTATTGTGGATTTCAATCAATGAAGATAGATGGCTGCCATTAGGAAGTGAGCTGGCATAGCTGAACATTATCGAATGTGTGGTTAGCTTGCCTTTATTGAAATAAATCCAGCCAAATAGATCTGACTATAATTTAGGGACCCACAGATCCTCTGAGGTCATCTAGCTCAGCTCCCATATATAACAGATGAGCAAAGATAGCTCCTAGGGGACACTGCTCATGTGTCCAAGGTCTTGCTGGAATGCTGTTATCCTGAAGCCCATTTCCTTTAGGACTTTCTCCCCCAAGGGGAGAAATTCCTGTCTACAAATCCAGGCTCAGTTACTACCTGATCAAGTCACTTCTTTATGCTTCAGTTTATCATCAATAATATGGAGATAATAATAATATAGAAGACATTTCACTCTTGTGAGGAGCAAAATGAGTTACTATGCATGTGGCAAATAGTAAATATCATAAAATTGTGGATATTTCAGTGCTTGTGATTAACATCCCGTACTGGAAGAAGGAACATACTGCATTACGTTTCTCCAGATCATTGGTTTTCTACTAGGAGTGATTTTGTCCCCAGGGGACACGTGGCTGTGTATGGAGAACATCTTGGATTGTCACAGCTCCAGAATAGAGGGTGCTTATGGTAACCCACTCCAATATTCTTGCCTGGAGAATTCCATGGAGAGAGAAGCCTGGTGGGCTACAGTCCATGGGGTCGCAAAGAGTTGGACACGGCTGAGTGACTAACACTCACACACTGGCATCTAATATGTAGAAGTCAAGGGTGCTGCCGAACATCTAGTGAGCAGGTCTGCCCCCACAGCAAAGAATTAGCCAGCCTAAAATGTTCGCAATGCTGAGGCTCAGAAGCCCTGCTCTAAAACTGAAGATATAACATTTGAATCTGGAATATGAATTAAGATTGAGTTTAAAAATGATGATGCCTAAATGATAATTTTATAAATGAGAGAAGATTTCCTAGTTTCAGCCACATGTCATTGCATACTGTGCTGTCCCTATTGTTGAAGGACTATATATAAGATGTACTTATTCATTGCCAACGCCCTTCATTCTGCTCCAGCAATTGGTTTTTATGGCTTCAGCAATTTAAAATCATTCAAGTTATTTTAAACACAGGTTTACAAGAATGTATACATTTCACACTTTCGCTGTTGTTTAGTCCCTGGGATTATGTAGTATTGCTGTTCATTGTATTTGATTTTCATCTTGAGTAGGAAATCTTATGGTCAGAAGTCTTTATAGCCAGTAATGTGCTCTCCCATCCATTTAAATTTATTTCAACAGTGTTTCTGAAGTGTTCTTTCTGCCCTATTATTGTTTTGCTTTTGATATTATTTTAATGCAAGGCGATGCAAGGGCAACGGTGGTGACCTTGGTGTAATCTGCAAGTATTTTTCTCTTACATATAAAAATCAAACATCTCAAAAAATTAGATGTAATATATATTTGGAGCATTTAGAAGGTTCTAGCCTTCTAGTAATCAAGTGGCAGTTTTCTACCTGTGCCTGTGTTTATAGAGTTATAAGATATCCCTTTAAAATTGTGAATGAGCAGGAAGTTACAATGGCTGATAAGTCTAACAAGGAGAAATAACAGTTCAAACTGTACTGTTGTTACATTTCACTCTGAATAGTATTACTATGTAAGGACCTCTTTAAATATATTTTAGCATAAATTATCTACCAACCAGAGTACTTTCATAAGTGTGGTACACTGTTAAGAAAACACTGCACATATGTATAGGCATGTGCTATCTCTCTCCCTCTCTCTCTCTCTCTCTATATATATATATATGTGTGTGTGTGTGTGTGTGTGTGTGTGTGTGTGTGTGTGTGTTTAGGGAGAGAGGGAATATATTTAACTGAATTAGATTTTAAATAAAATGTATATCTCTAGATTTTTTCCCTCCCTTTCTCTTTTCTATTAGTCAGCTATTTCTAGAGTAATGCTGTGTAACAAACCATCCCAAAAATCAATAGGCTTACATCAGCAAGTCTTTGTCGTGAAACTTACAGGTCCGCAGGTGACTCTGGTTCAAAAAAATCAAGACCAGATTCACCTGGGAGACTCAGTTGCTCAGCAGGCTTTGTCAGTTCTGCTCGGTATTTGTGTATCCTAGTGTGCAGTTTCAAGGGGCTTAGTTTTATCATAGTGGGTCACAGAACATGGTAGGCATGCCAAACCTCAAATATATTTACGGCCTCTTGTCACATCACATTCACTAGAGTTCTGTTGGCTAAAGCATGACATGTGGCCAAATCCAACATTAAGAAACTAAAAATGTGTTTTTTCCCATAGTGAGAAAAGAAGGGAGATTGGAGTAGATATTTGCTTGAAAATATTTCCAACTATTACACCTTCACCTTATATCAGGTAAGGGAGTGTTGTCTCTTTTTCCTGGGATTGTGTTCTCTGCCTCCTCCTATCTCCAGTTAGAGAATTGAGGCCAGTTATTAGAAACTCAAGCCCAGATGTGCAGAGCACTGTTCAGCCAGACGTTCTATGGCATGTCTATGTTTTCCCACACTTAATGATATGCTAATGTATGCATGGATATGGTTAATTTGTTTTAGACAATAATTTAATTACAGACTCAAACATTGCACTACATAAACAACGTAACAGGGAAGGAAGACATAAGAATAGCTCAAAACTTCAGATTTGGTACCAGAGTGTAATTATGAAATGACATACCAATTAGGAGATGCAAATAACTTGAGAAAAGCAAACATTTTAGATGTTTCATATCTTCTTTTAGAGAACATACATTAGCAAATCAGAGAGGAAAAAGAATATGCTCAATATTTGGGGTCATGGCAAGCCTGTTTCTCTATTTCTTTCTCTTCTGCTCTATTGAATTCTCTCTTTCTCTCTATCTCTTGCTTTCACTCTGTCTGCCTTACTTCTTTAGCATTATATAGACCAGGGTTTAAGCTCGGGAAAATTGTCAATTTTGACTCCTCTTGACTTGGACTGCATATGCAAAATGAAATCATATTACCACAATAAAATGTGGTAGGCAGAATTCTAAGAATGACCCTCAGGAATCCTTCATCCTTGTGTAATCCTCTCCTCTTTGAATGCTGATAGAATCTTTTAATATTTTGAAATATCCTTCCAGCAATTATTATATATCAAAGTTGACCTTAAGGTTAGGAGATTATCTGCGTGAACCTAAGCTAATCACATGATCCTTCAGCTGGGGGCAGAAGAACAAGGTAGCGAGATTTGAAGCATGAAAAGGATTCAGTGTACTATTGACAATTGGAAGACAGAGGTAGTCATATGAGAAGGAATGCAGAAGATGCTCTGGGAGAAAAGGGCAGCCTGCGGGGTCAGGGCAACAAAGCAGAGTCGGGCACTCAGACTGACCGCAGTAAGGAGCTGGATTCTTCCAACAACCTGAATGAAGTTGGGTATGGATTCGTCTCTAGAATTTCCAGGTAACAGCCCAGTCAGCTGACACTTGAATTCCAGGCTTCTGAGACCCTCTGCAAGGAATTCAGTCAAGCAGAGTCTTAGCCACTGGGTCACTAGAGAAATCCCTGGATATATGATTTTTATACCTAAGATATCTTTGACCTGAAGTTACAGATTTTAACGGCCTTATAAAGAGAAGTCCATCCATCCTCTATTCATATACTGTCAGTGTTGGGGACTGCCTGAGTATTCATGGGTCACCTTAAAAAAATCATGATACCAAGTAAGTTCTCATTTTAGGTGGTAGTCACATCTGTGGAAGTCATTCCTCCCCAAGGACAGCCATCCATAACTTGACTGTACATAAAAAGGGATTATGAATCACATAAATAAATCTGGACTTTCCATTTCCTGGATTCTAAAAATGCCCTCAGCTCCGAAGTTTGAGAGACATAAGAGAAAGTGTGGCATAGAAAATTTAGGGAAGATTTTGGTTTTTTAAGGAAGTAAGACACAATGTCACCTTGCTCCAAGTCAGCCAAGAATGCGACTTATCAGGTGACTTAAATTTTGGATGCCTTCACATACACACATCTGTAAGTGACCACATGGCAATCACAAGTATCAATTCTGGGAATTATAGGCAAATTTTAGCAAGCAGTTTCATTTACAAATCCAGAAACTATGAATCAGGAGACTCAACAGTATAACTTAATTGCATTTATGTATCTACTTAATCATTCACTCAACTACTCAATGACTGTTTATTGGGCTCCTCCCAAGTACTGGATATTTGTTCAGGTCCTGGAACTCAGCAGTTCAGAAAGAAGCATTATTCTTGCTTACATCAAGTGGACAACTTAATACAGATTAGAAACAGCATTAATTAAAATCCTTCCCTGTTCCATTGACAAAGTATATTTTGAATCCACATGCAAATAATTTTGTAGTTGGAAGCTTTGTGGTTCTAGAATGTAAACATATTTTTTGATAACTTTGAAGAGAATGATCACTTTAAGCTTGCCCCTGGGGGCAGAGTTATCCCATGTTCTTTAGTATCAAAATGATTTTACCTTAGATCAGTGTTACTCAAATCTGTCTTTTTCCATCAGAGATGCTAATTAATGTTAAAGCAAATAAATAAAGCAGAATCTTTGGCTAAATTACTATTGGGAGCTCTGAGTTTGTTTCCTTTAATTCAGGACTTTCCAAAGCCTTTATTCTGCTAAAGAATGTCATGAATTTCTGATAGAATGATAGAGAATGCAGTTTCTAAAATTTATTTGACCACAATGATCTTTTGTTGAGGAGGAATCAGATGTACACAACTAGCTCCTTAAGGCTTTGACCCCCTAGGTTTCCCAGAGCACTCCTTGAGGTAGGCAGATCTGAGATGGTCATCCAGTTACTGTCCAGGTGCCTCTCTCGCACCCTTTGACCCCACTACCTCCAGGGTCTCCAAGTTTACTTTTTGCTGTGTTCCAAGCTTCTCCTGATGGTCAGTGCTTTGTTTCCATTATATTTATATCAGAAGGGCCTTAATTTCTATGGGGAACTTCTGGTGGATGCTACAACTTCTTTGCATAACTTTAAACTTCTGATGATCCCTAACGGAGAGCAACCACTCTCTTTCACATGCTCACCTGATGTGAGTCTTCTTGTTGAATTACAGTTTTAGCTGTTGCTCATTGTTGAGAAAGTGCTGCTCAAATGCTGTGTACCTGTGAGATTGTCTATTTTTGTTATTAAGGGTCATCATGTGGCAGTGTGATTTTTAACTATAAAATGGAAGACTTATCTTATTTGGCCATGTGCTTGTTCTATAAAAGCTAAAAAAATATTTCCTCTCATGATAACATGTGCCCTGGGATTCGTGCAAAAATATATCTGGGAAGGCCATGTGGTTTGGTGGAAAGAGCATTTAGATTTTCAAATAGGAAAACCTAAATTAAGTTTATAGCCGGATATCTCTATCCTTATGATAGTGTATGGCTGTACACAAATTATTAAAATTTGTGAGCCTTGATTTTATCATATATAAATTGCAAAATAGCCAATAGGATTCTTTAAAAGTGTGTCCAGTGCAGCAAACAGTAGGTTCTCAATGAATGTTAGCTCAGTTCGGACATTAATATTTCAGTGGTCTTTCCACTTTTTATAGTCTTTTGTAAATATATAAACAAAGTCATGGAACATTATACAGAGTTAAAAAGATTTCTTAATTTTTGACACCAAGGATACCAATGTTAAGAATTTGAAGAACCACTGAAATTCACTTATTATGTTTGTTTCCCTTCCATTTTTAACATCTTTCCTTTCTTTCTTCCCTCCCTTCCTTCTTTTCTCCCTTTCCTCTTTCCTTCCCTGTCTCTCTCATTTCCCTCCCTTTGTTTCTCTAAATGGAACATTATCTGCTGATTCCTTTAATTTAGGAAGAACTACATTTTATAAATATCACCTTATAAAAGATGGTCCTCAAGTTTGACAAAAGACACTTAAGCTGATGTGATGGGAGAGCTGAAACAGGAAAGCCTGGAAGGTCCATTCATTTACAGGAGTTCAATGACTCTGTTCATGCACTGCATGGATTGTAAAGCTATTTGTTTTGCAGTGAACATCACAGTTTTATAATGAAAGTTTTGTGCTTTGGGTCCTGCCACACTCACAGGGCACACACCTGTGTGTAGCAGCTTGAGAGTACAACTAGCTAAGGTGTGCTGGGACCCAAGGCTTGAAAAAGCTAACATGTAATATGTGTTCCCTGTGGAGTGTGTATTATACATTGTGCCATTTTATGATATTGCAGGGAAAACATAGGCACAAGGCATAACATATTGGAGAGAGAAGAAAATACTAGGCACTCTACTGTGTAAGTAGCAGTTTGTGAGCTGAAGAATGAATGAGGAAGAGGAGGAGGAAGAGAAATAACGGTCTGTGGCTCTTTAGAAGAGAAGTGATAGGCTAGAACTAAAAGGAAAAGAAACTCATTTGCTTTCTTCCTCTACACCTATAGGTACAGATATGGGTTTCATGAGTCAGGCTCATTTTTCCACTGGTCCATACTCTCAACTGGAGAAGGAAATGGCAACCCACTCCAGTATTCTTGCCTTGGAATCCCATGGACAGAAGAACCTGGTTGGCTAGTCCATAGAGTCGCAAAGAGTTGAGTATGACTTAGCGACTCTAACAATACTTTCAACACTGAGCATTGTGGCTTCCACATCACAGCTGGATATTTATGGATGACATATTCATTTCCTAGGGCTGCTGTAAAACAAACACTGTAAACTGGGCGGCTTAAAACGACAGAAATGTATTGTCCCACAGTTCTGGAAACTAGAAATCTCAAACCAAGGTGTTGGCACCGTCATACTGCCTTTGAAGGCTCTAGGAAAGAATGTTTCCTTGCCTCTTCCAGCTTCTGGTGATCAAGGGCAATCCTTGTCATTCTTTGAATTATAAATGTAACACTTCAGTCTCTGCCTCTGACTTCTCCTGACCTTCTTTTCTTTGTTTCTTTGCTTCTGTGTCCAGATTTCCCTCTTCCTATAAGGACTCCAGACTTACTAGATTTAGAGCCCACTGTAACCCAGAATGAGCTCATTCTATGTTGATTACAACATCTATAAAGATCCTACTTCCAAATAAGGTCATATTAACACTGTCTAGGTGGATGTGAATTTTTTAGGCAACACTATTCAACCCAGTACAGATGGTGATTTGTTTGTTTCTCCAATGTGCCAAGAGCTGTATCTAACACACAGAAGTTGATAAGCTTCTGTGCTTTAGAATATGGGGCTTCCCTGGCGGCTCAGACGGTAAAGAATCTGCCTGCAATGTGGGAGACCCAGGTTTGATCCCTGGGTCAGGAAGATCCCCTGGAGAAGGAAATAGC
Organism: Muntiacus reevesi; assembly: GCF_963930625.1. Taxonomy (NCBI): domain Eukaryota; kingdom Metazoa; phylum Chordata; class Mammalia; order Artiodactyla; family Cervidae; genus Muntiacus; species Muntiacus reevesi. Next base: position 39,074,307 of record NC_089264.1, on the reverse strand, counting down.
AACCCACTCCAGTATTCTTTCCTGGAGGATCCCATGGTGATTCATGTTTAAAATTTGCCTACTGTTCTTTTTGTACCATGGACTTCAGCACATAAACACTATTCAGTGATGTGCAGTACTGTTCATAAGCAGCTATTATGCACCACATTAAAAGCAACCTTCAACAGTGTACTGTCCGGTGAACTTTGAGGTCCAAAATACAAATTCAAAGATGCAAATAAGAGCTTTGAATAGTATTTACAATGACTAGAACCTTGATCTACTGCAGAGTTTGGGGAATAAAAGGTTATCTGGAACATCTTTGCCAATTTAACCCTCAATGAGTGGTACCCAGAGTAGACCCTGATTTTTCACTAAATGAATATGGAGTGTGACCATGAGGAAATGAGACTGTTGTGTGACTTTATAGAAATTTCTCTCTCAATACTATGTGGCCTCAGTGTAATTTCATAGTTGTTCTCTTTAAGTGGCACATGTTTAAGGGGAAGGAATAGAAGTACCATGGTGCAGCAGAAGAGAACATGGACTTTTTCACTGTGTATATTAGGGCTTCACATCCAGTGTTGGGTGTTCTTAACTTTGAATAAATAGCCTCTTTTTGTTTTATTTGCTTTGTTTTTGTTATAAACAGGGAAGTATCCTCTCCTTGGAGTGCTATGCAGATTAAATGAGGTAATAACTTAGCAGGTACATAGACAGCATTTCTTTCTTTTACCTTTTGGTTATTGTTGTCATTTGTTGAGATGAAATATAAACTACAGAGTAAAACAAATAAAACCATACTAGGAAAGCAGGATGAACAAATGCAGCTGTACATCAGAATCTGTATAGCATGCTAACTTGTAGCATTGCTTAAGTTGCAAAATCTCAACTATTCAGCCTTAGCAGAACATCAACTGGGCCCATGAGTGTTAGCATTTATGCTCTGTCAGCCTGTTTTCTCTTATTGACTTCCTGGAAGTAAATGAAGCATCCAGGAGCCAGTGGAACATCCCCACCTGAGCCTTCTTTGCTCTCATGGTGCCTAATTGCATGAGTTTGTAAGGGTGAGCTGCCCAGGAGCCTCCATCAGATAGATTAAGGAAAGCCCACAACACAATCACTGGACCTTGTAACTATTCCAGTGGATTGGAAAACATAGAGGCTAAGATGCAATAAGGGAGAGTATTTGGAGACTTTGACAAACTAGTTTCCAAGAGTCAAGGTTTTAGGAGTAAGGTAGGATCCAAAAGTAGATGTTTAAAAAGCACCCCAGGGATTGCTGATTTAGATAGTACATAGGCTTATCTTTGAAAAACTTTAGAATAAAAGCAAGAGTAATATGTAGCAGAGAATGAGGAACCCAAAGATTAAACTCTGTCCCCCGAAGCAATACATAAAGTGTTTAATGCATTTTCTTTCGCCAGTCAATTTATATAGAAATAGTTTTTAAACACAGAGTTAATGAAGTGAGGGGGCTTTTCAAATCTCTGCAGAAATTAAGCAGACTGTTTCAAAAATAGAGTCTAGAATTCCTGCAAATAAAATGACATCTACACTTCATTTGTTCTAGCTACCTGTGGTCATGCTGCTTTACAAAAAGGAGGCATCGGCAAAAATCACAGAAAAATGTGATCTGTATAAAATCTAGCAGTGATGGTTTAGCAGGTTCAAATGAAAAGAGAACTTTAATTTGAGATTGTAGACTCTGGGTGTTAGCGGGAAATATTTCCAGAATAGTGAAACTTGCCTTTCTAATTTTCACAGTTCACTGGAAATATATCTTGAAAATGTCTTCTTTTCCTCTCACAATGAAGTTCCCAAGAATGAAATCATCTAAGTAGACTTGTCTAGGAATAGGAAGAACCCTGTGACTGAATCTTATATTAGGAGCCAGAAGTATTCAAACGTATCCAGATTATTTTATAATGTATTCCATTTCACAGATTGAGATATGTTGTAAGTTACTAAATAAGTTTTTGATTTTATAAACCTATGTATTGAATGAAACGTGATCAGCCTGAGGGCTCCTTAAGAGAAAAACCTAATCGTTTTCACCTTTGTAGCAACAACTGCTGCTTTCTTAGAATGTAACTTGGAATAAGTAATCGATACATTGAAATGGAATGGACTGGAATACAGTAGTGTGGCAGATAAAGGGACAGAATGGAATGGTCTAGAAAAGGATGGATTGGACGGAATATGGACTGATATGGAAGGGAGTAAGCCGAATGCATAGCATTGGATGCACCAGAGTTTTGACTCGGATCAACTCTGGATGAATTGATGGCATTATGTCCCAGGGACGTAAAGATAAGGACCTGACTCTACTCAGGAATACTTCACTCAGCTTCTGTCCTCATCTGGGACCCTGCCTACAGTACAGCACCACACCTGCTGATCCTGAGCTGTCCCTGATACATTAGCTGGGAAGATGCTCAATTGGCCTCCTGGCTCTGATGCTCTGTGCTCTGTTAAGAAATGTGCTGTGGATGATACGCCCAACAGACAGGCATTCAGCGGTCACTTTAACTACAGGGACGCTATAAAGCACTGTAAGAGCTGAAAATGCACAGGGAAGTTGCAGTTATCATTGTCACCATTCTATACCTGCCCACATTATTCCTTAAAAAGGCACAGTTATGTAATTGTCAGGAGTATAGACTTAACATGGACATGTGTTTTTTTTTTTTTTTTTTTAATTTTTATTTATTTTTATTTTTGACTGTGCTAGATCTTCACTGTGCACAGGCTTTCCCCAGTTGCAGCAAGCATGGGTGACTCTAGCTGCGGTGTGTGGGCTTCTCAGCGCCGTGGCTTCTCTTGTTTCTGAGCACCGGCTCTAGGGCTCATGGGCTTCAGTAGCTGTGGCTCGTAGGCTCAGTGCCCCACCGCACGTGGGGTCTTCCGGGAACAGGGATCAAACTGGTGCTCCCAGCATTGCAAGGCCGATTCTTAACCACTGGGCCACCAGGGAAGCCCCAGAACATCTCAGTTTTAATCTAGGCTCTTACACTATAGCTGTGATCTGAAATCAGTTATTAAAGTTCATTGAACCTTTATTTCCTCACCTGTAAAATGGCTATAACAGCTCTCTACATCAAAATGTTGTTAAAATTAAATGAAAATAAAATAAAATTAAATGAAAATAAAATGCAAAGCCCCTAGCAAAATCCCTTTCCCTAATAAATCCTATGTAATAATTATTTAAAGGTCAAATGTTGCTGATTTGATATTCCAATGTACTTTAGTGTTTCTATAGACAATATAGAACTCCTCTTTACACTACAAAACCACAAGGAATCTGTCTTCACAGCAATAATTGCAGCTAGAATGAGATGGTTGAATGGCATCACTGGCTCAATGGACATGAGTTTGAGCAAACTCCAGGAGATAGTGAAGGACAGGGAAGTCTGGTGTGCTGCAGTCCATGGGATCACAAAGAGTGGACAAGACACAGTGACTGAACACAACATTGTATACATGATTACTGGAAACATAGGGCTATGCTAAGTGCTTTACATGCATTTAGTCATTCATTTTCATAGAGTCTATCTCATAGGTATTATTCCCATTTATAGAAAAAGCAGATGAGGCACAGAGATAGTAAATAACTTACATCGAGTCACAAACTTAGTGTGTGGCCAAGTTGTAATTCAGACCCATCAGTTTAGACTCAAAGATCATACGCAAATATTTTCTAAAGAACTGTGAGCATCATATAAGGAGCTTTAGGCTTTTTTGAAACGTGAAACCTTCTATAGGAGTCATCTATCTTATATCCTTATGTGTCCACTTTCATGACTTTACAGAGCTCAGTGGCTCTCCAGAGCATTTGTTTTACTTTGAGTCTTTTTCTTGTTAACTTCCCAATGCTTTGTGAAAATCATTCCAGATTGCATTTCTTTTATACCACTTTTGTCTGTCCAACTTCAATTTCATAAGATGTTAGTTGTATAAGATTCACTGAGAAGGAGTAAATCAAATACCTAGCTCACAAAGTACCTGTAATAAATGAGGCACTTATTAAAATGTTTTTTCCTGATTTCTCTTTATTATCTATCCCTACTGAACTCCAAATCAGTTTCAGTAAATTTAAGATCAACGTGGCTATTTGTAGAAAGTCATTACTGATCATGATATCTTCCTATTGGATATTAAATTTGTGCTTGAATATAACAGATGAAAATAGTCTAAAATAGGATAAGGCAATTAAGTCAGTTATCAAGCAAGACAAGCTATTGGTCTGGATCACATTTTTTTTTTTCCTTTGTTCTCAAATCTACATCCAGATTAATATCCAGTAAATTCTTTTATTTTATTTATTTTTTTTTCAGTGGGTTTTGTCATACATTGATATGAATCAGCCATAGAGTTACACGTATTCCCCATCCCGATCCCCCCTCCCACCTCCCTCTCCACCCGACTCCTCTGAGTCTTCCCAGTGCACCAGGCCTGAGCACTTGACTCATGCATCCCACCTGGGCTGGTGATGTTTCACCATAGATAGTATACATGCTGTTCTTTCAAAACATCCCACCCTCACCTTCTCCCACAGAGTTCAAAAGTCTGTTCTGTACTTCTGTGTCTCTTTTTCTGTTTTGCATATAGGGTTATCGTTACCATCTTTCTAAATTCCATATATATGTGTTAGTATGCTGTAATGTTCTTTATCTTTCTGGCTTACTTCACTCTGTATAATGGGCTCCAGTTTCATCTATCTCATTAGAACTGATTCAAATGAATTCTTTTTAATGGCTGAGTAATATTCCATGGTGTATATGTACCACAGCTTCCTTATCCATTCGTCTGCTGATGGGCATCTAGGTTGCTTCCATGTCCTGGCTATTATAAACAGTGCTGCGATGAACATTGGGGTGCACGTGTCTCTTTCAGATCTGGATTCCTCAGTGTGTATGCCCAGAAGTGGGATTGCTGGGTCATATGGCAGTTCTATTTCCAGTGTTTTAAGAAATCTCCACACTGTTTTCCATAGTGGCATAGTACTAGTTTGCATTCCCACCAGCAGTGTAAGAGGGTTCCCTTTTCTCCACACCCTCTCCAGCATTTATTGCTTGTAGACTTTTGGATAGCAGCCATCCTGACTGGCGTGTAATGGTGGGATCACATTTTGATGTCTTTCTCTGTTTGTCTCTTTTGTTCTTTAAAGTCAGTTAATCTGTCAAGCAAACACATAATTTGCTTTTATAGCACTTTATCAAAGAGGAAGACTTTGGAGTGCAAACAAGGCTGCAGGGAGTAGGGCAAACACTAGGCAACCATCTAATGTGTTGGGATAAGCATTATCTTTGGAGTCAGACACACTTGAGTTGGGGTCCTGGGTCTCACTTATGCTGTTTTGAGACTTTGCTCATTTTTCATCTTTGCTAGCTTCAGTTCATCAGAAAGGGGAAAGGGGAGACTTGACAGGATAGGGTGACCAGTTTCCTGATGTGCTGGAGTCTTTTCTGGTTTTATCACTGAAAGTCCTACATCCCAGGAAACCCCTCTGTCCCATGCAGTGATAGTTGATCACCCTGCAAAATTGTTGTGAGGATTTAGTGAGATGACAACGTAAAGTGCCTGTAAACTGGGCTTTGAAGGCATTTAAATATTAAATTAACGATATCGGTCATGGAAACATTCTATTTTAGGTTAGATTTCACTGAGTCAGATTCAAGTGCATGTAGTTTATTGTGAATGTGCTCAGGCGGACACATGAGAGAGTGAGGGAAGCATTGGAGGACAGCACTAGAACTGAGATCAGTTCAGCTGAAGTCTAGCCTCAGCTTGATTATGTGGAAAATTCTGGCCTTTTATGGCACCACAGAATTACCACACCGTGGGATGAGGCTGGCCATTTGTATGTTGCATTATTCAGGCATTGACTTCGGCCCCTCCTCCCCAGGTTGGGCATTTCTAACCAAGGGCATTTCTTGGGAGAGGGGCACATCTATGCACTGATAAAAGCATCGCTGTGCCCTGGAGCAGAGGTGCACCACCCTGTGAAGGGGGTCTGAGTGCGTGCCACCGGGTCTACCGCAACTGCTCAGGAGTGTCCTTAGAGAACATTCTAGCAATCTGTTTAAATGAAGGAGCCCACATTCACTGGTGACTCACATGGTAAATAACTACCTGCAGTTTGATCCTTGGGTAGGAAAGTTCCCCTGGAGAAGGAAATGGATACCCACTCCAGTATTCTTGCCTGGAGAATTCCATGGACAGAGGAGCCTGGCTACAGTCCATGGGGTTGCAGAGCTGGACACGACTGAGTGACTAATACTTTCATACTTTTCACTTTCACATTCACAATATGCCACCACTATATGGCTTCTGTTTTGATATTTAGATGCCTAGCTATCTCTGTGATTTCCAGACCTTTAAACATCAATGATTAGTAATCTGAAAGGGATTTTAAAACTTTTTTAGAAGATGGTTTAAATATTATTGTTGGTTCTGGCTGGCAGGTATAGAGGAGAATTCTTTTTCTTTAATTGGTTAGTTTTTAAATGGGACATCTAAGAATCTTGAGATACAAATTAGATAAATGAAAGCTGATTTTTAAGTCTTAATAACATAATCTGGTATATTCCTGTAATTTAAATAAAATGCCAAGGTTAAATAGAATACATCGTCTCCAGAGATCCATATAATTTAGAAAATGCTTCAATTACTCAGCAGGCTTAATATTGCTGATTGCCCATCAGTAACTGGGGAAAAAAAAAGAAAGAAACACCACCACTTAAGGACAAAGTGCTAAATTAGCTGTTAGCAAGTTGATACACTGAGATTGATTTTAACTTTCTGAAGTTAAGAGGTTTTTCAAAAAAGGAGCTAATTATTGAAATAAATTTCTAGTAGAGAATGCATCTACTGACTTATGAGAATAGAATGCTACTGCTGTATCTGATATCTAGTTTCTATTTCTAATATTTCCCTCCTGATATGTTTCCCAGTTTCATTTATGGCATGCATGAAAAGGGAATCCATTCATTTTTAAATAGCACTATTTTTGTTAAAATAATATTTTGTTGTATCAGAAATGTATGAACTTTAAATATGGGAAAAATCACATCACTGTAAATGTTGTGAACCTCACCACAACATGAGATGATTATTTTTTCAGATGCAAGACTCCTGCCCTCTTTTAACTTTACAGTAAAAACAAATTTTAAAAATTTCAATTCTCCAAACCACTTTCCAAAACCCCTTCTCTTTATCCTCTAATTCTAGATGAAGCAAGGCAAGCAGGTTGGTATTCACTTGGAAACCTAGGATAAGGAGCTTAAAGAGCAGGTAGAGTCTCCAGGCTCTGTCAAAACCATTGAATTGGATCAGATTTTATTTTTTTTCTGCCAGTGGTTTTGTACCCCCAAATGATATGCTTTTATGTGAACCCTCAAATCACATTTTTAACAGTTTTAACCCCAACCTTTAGAATTTAGACATGAATGTATACTTAGGTGGCAGTCTCTGGGAAGCCATCTCTGGGGTCTTTGCTTATGCCCAGCCCACAAGCCAGGCTTCTTCTCTATGAGTGTATCTCATGCCTTTGCTTTCCTCTGGTGACCTCTATTCCTGTCTTTAATTTGTTGAATGTGGACACAACTTCTACAGTTGTAAAAGTGCCAAGAAAATGGAGACTCTGTCCTGTCTTGCTTAGTATGGTCCTTAAAAATTATCAATAAATATTTATTGAATGGATAAAAAAATAAGGAATCTACTCATCTTACCATGATATTTTAATTCCCTTAGAAGCTTTTGATAACCATTTATTCAATGATCTAGAAATAGCCTACACAATGAATCCTGTGCAGCTTTTAAGACATTTATAAAAAGATGAGAAATCTCATGTTCCATGTCCTCCTCCCCTAAGTATTCATTCATTATAGCATCAATAATAATTTTATCAAATTGTCACCAAAATTTTTGCTAATTTCTCAAAACATTATTGTGTTGTTCAGCTATATTCATTCAGACAGTAGTTACTTAATCCTAGGCATTGATGTATCACAATATATACAGAAAAAACAAATATTAAAAGAATTTTAACATCTTTAGAAGTAGTTACTAACTAAAGATGTGGTGTTGGAGAAGACTCTTGAGAGTCCCTTGGACTGCAAGGAAATCCAACCGGTCCATCCTAAAGGAAATCAGTCCTGACTATTCATTGGGAGGACTGATGCTGAAGTTGAAACTCCAATACTTTGGCCACCTGATGCGAACTGGCTCATTAGAAAAGACTCTGATGCTGGGAACGATTGAAGGAGGGAGGAGAAGGGGATGCAGAGGATGAGATGGTTGGATGGCATCACCAACTCAATGGACATGAGTTTGAGTAAACTCCGGGAGTTGGTGATGGACAGGGAGGCCTGGTGTGCTGCAGTCCATGGGGTCACAAAGAGTCAGACACGACTGAGTGACTGAACTGAACTGAAATGAAACCAAAAATGAAATGTAAATAAGATATTTTAAAGAATAATACAGTCATGTTTGTGGCATTGTTTGCTCTCAATTTCAGGCTTGTGTAGTACCCATACTTGTACACACGGTATATGACCTCAGAGCCCAAGGTACATTATATATTTGCCAGCAGATTTTTTTATACCAAAAATTACAGTGAGAAAAATGAATACTCTTTGAGATATCTCAGGGTCTTACCCAAATAGTCTAAAAGAGGTTAAGGAACTTAGCCTTTGCTGCATATGATGCTATTTGTCTGAGAAATAAAGATGGTAATGAAACCTCATATTGGGCTTGGGAGGATTAAATGAGCTCAACTGTAGGCATTTCATTTCACAGTGCCTGATATCCAATAAATGATCAATATGTGCTAGTTATTAATTATTGCATAGTGGAATGATGACCAAAAGAAAAGCCGCTGGAGTTACCTGACTATTGTGAATTGCGAATTGAGCAAAAGCACAATAGTTTCTACTCATTGAAGATGATCAAAATGTAAGTTTCTAGCACATGCCATGATGCATTTAATGTCTAGAAAGACAAGACACCCTCAGATTCACAAAGCTCTAACAGTCTTGTCTTTTATCTCATAACACCTGGGATCATACATCTGAGACCATAACGTGGATGATAATGTCTCTCTTGACAGTTGTTCCCAACTCTTTCCACTTAGAACCCTGCAAAAGAATCTAACGTATTACTACTTCCCAGGGTAACATTAAATAGTGTGACAAGCCTTGAAGGAGAACTGAGAATATTTCATCATAATAAATCTTCTTCAAGAGAATATAAGAAAATGAAAAGACCAGGAATATTGATTCCTATAAAATTATATAGCTCATTCTATTAGCTTGGACTTTCAGTCACTCCTGTCATCTCACAAGTAAGTTCTCTCAGTTATGGTGTGACATTTTTTTAGTTTCTGAACTAATCTTACCTTGAAGAAGTGTGCTTTAACCACTGTCTTGAACTGTAAAGATTCCTGATGCTCTGTGTCCCATCTCTGGGTGACCAGTGGATGCTGGAGTTCTGAGAAGCGTTAGTGCACCCGTTCCGTTTCCACTGTGCTTACAGAGCATTGCCATTTCTCTTCCCATTCCAAGACTGACTGTGACCTAAATCTAACCCATTCGTCTGCAGTAAGTATCAGGAGTCATGCTTGTGAGCCTCCGATTCTTCATCCTGTCCCAGTCTTTGGTTTTTATCCATAAAGTGTACAAATGGTCACTGCACTTGCACCTTCCTTCCAATTCTAGACAGAAGGGAGGAAGAACAACAGTCTTATGGAGGAAGGAACAAAACCTATGAAAATGGAGCATAGTTTTTGCAGAAGTGCTAAGGAGGGTCTAGTACTCATTGGCTCAAGCAGTGTGTCAGATGACCACGTGTGAGAGCAGCTGGAACAAACATGTAGTGTCACTGACATCTTTGCCACATGCCCCAGATTGAGCTTTGGATTCTATGGAGGAGCAAAAATGGGAATAGTCAACAAAGACTATATAATCATTCCAAAAACATTTTATTTGAGCCACAAATGAGTTTCTAAATGAAAGAGAAATGCAGAGCTGTTGGTTTAATCTGAAGAACCATTGATCTGGAATCAGTGAGAGCAATGCCCCATAATAGCTGGAGACAGCAGAGAGTGATATTCAATTAAGTGCTTTCGTTAATCATTGTAAAATTAATTCTTAGCACTTGATGATAATGTATTAAAATTAAGTACTGATTAGGACTGACCCCATAGCAGTTTCTTCAGCAAGTTTTTTAAATGTTATTCTTTATGCAATTTTTAGTCCCACTGATAGAACTTATACCTGGGAAGATACATTCATGGAACAACACACACATAAATAGAAGCAGGAAATGTCTGGACCCTGTGGCACTGGGGTTAAATGCAATGTAGTCTCCCTAACTTTGACTAATTAGTGACAAACACAGATTGATTTTGAGAAGTCTAGATGTGTAATATTTAATGTGATTATCCTGTTTTCACATGTTATGACTATACAAATTTGGTTTTAAAATCTGACATGGTAGACATTTTCAAAGCATAATGAATACTTTCTATTCAGTACAGATTTTCTCTACCACTGATGTGATGTAAAAGTAATTTAACATTTTTGATCACTTACTATATGTGGTAGTCTTTTTGCATCCATCCTATTTCACATTCACAATAATCCTTTGAGTTAGATTTTATCTCAAGTTTACCATCAAAAAACTGAACATTACAATGTTAGTCTTACAAGGTTACCCTCCTAGTGCTATCAGGACTAGGATTTGAACCAGTTCTCTGCTGCCCAAGCCTATACCTTCATTGCACTGTATTAGCTTCTATGAGCTGGAGTGTAATATATGTCAGGGAGTCCATGACTTCAAGTGGTAGGAAGCACTGGCTCTCTTGTCTTTCTCTTATTTCTTGTTTTTCTTTTTTTGTATAATTTCATTTGTTTATTTATTTTTGACTGTGCTGGGTCTTGTGGTACAGGCTTTTCTCTAGTTGTGGCAAGTGGGGGCTACTCTCTAGTTGCAGTGTAAGGGCTTCTCATTGTGGGGGCTTCTCTCGTGTGGAGCATGGACTCCAGGGTGCTCTGGCATCAGCAGTTATGGCTCCCAGGCTCCGCAGCACAGTCTCAGTAGTTGAGGCACACGGGCTCTGTCGCTCCGTGGTATGTGGGATCCTCCCAGACCAGAGATAGAACCTGTGTCTCCTGCATTGTCAGGCGGATTCTTCACCACTTGAGCCACCAGGGAAGCCCCCTTCTTTTCTTTTAATATCAGGGTGAGGAGATGAATAGGATAGAGGAATATTAGAGTAAATGAGGGACTATCTTAGCTTTTTTTCAGTTTTGTATTTAGTTTTAATACACTCAGCATATCACGTTACGCATATTTATCACTGCCTTGGGAAATATATACTCATTTACTGCCATTGATGGAAATTTTACTTGGAAGGAAATTGCAGCCTAGGCATTTTCTGAATACCACAGTCCTCTGAAGAGTGGCATCCTAATTAATGAGGTTCAAAATGCTTTAGACCAAGATCTAAGGTACACAAATGCATGTAGGAAAAGCATAAAGCAATATCACCCTGTCCCCTGAAAACACATTAAAGAGAACCCCTTTGTGATTTGTTGTGGGTTATAATCAGTAAAAAAAAGCATCTCCCCAAGTTGCTCCATCATTTTACTGAAATGCATCTAATAGTAGAATAGTGAGTTGCTAACATTTTGTAGGCACTTGGAGTCCTCTCCTCATCCTTTAGTAACATTTTTTTGTAAAATTTTAATGTTTGTAAAAAGTCTTTAGAGTTGAGAATCAGGCTGTAAATTTAATCTCTGTGAATATGACCTCCACTATGCTAGAACATGAGCCCCAGATGTCACAGAAGTCTTATTTATATTTGTTCCCCATGTGCCATGCTGCTTGAGACAATCGGTGATTCATAACTGTTATAATGAACTGAAATTATATGTTCAGATTGAGAAAACGCACATAGTTTCCATTTTCTTATGTTCCGATGCTTATTTATGTATTTGTCTTCCCTGGTGGCTCAGATGGTAAAGACACCTCCTGTAATGCCAGTGACCTGGGTTTGATCCCTGAGTTGGGAAGATCCCCTGGAGGGAGGGCATGGCAATCCACTCCAGTATTCTTGCCTGGAGAATCCCCATGGACAGAGGAGCCTGGTGGACTGCAGTCCGTGTGGTTGCAAAGAGTCAGACATGGCTGAACAACTAAGCATAGCTCATCCATTCCATATATCTGACATCCAAGAAATGTGTCAGTGAAAAATTATCTTGTTAATTTCTTGATTTAGTAATATGATGATAGCCTTATTTTTCTTTGTAGCAATATCATTTATAAGCTTAATATAATTTAATTTTCAAATCAAGTACAGCCCTTTCCTGATTACTAATGATTATAAAGATTATACAGGAAATAATTACTATTGATTTACTAAAATATGTCACAATAACTTGAATTGCTATTAATTAATTCAGTTGTATTGCTTAAGCACAGAATCATGTTCTTTGATGCCTTGCTACACTTCTAAATCCCTGATTTAAGACAGCCACAAACGTAGAAGTGTGCTTTTCTCAATAACAATCATTATTCGAGTGATAATATGAACACTGTTGTATCCTTACTGTCTAAAGGAAAAAAGAATGGCCTTCTGCGTCCTGGGGAATGAGGCACTTCTATGTCAGTGAGTACTATGATACTAGTTACTTTGTGAAGCGTCCTTCCATTTTAAAAATTGTTATAGGGATTTGAGAAGTGATTGAATATTTTCTCTGAAGTAAAAGATGTAAGCCTTTCTACTTTTCCTTCACATTTGAGTTCATAAGTACTAGAACATACATATTTTACTTCACCAGCATCTAAGATCGTATTATACATAATGTAAGAGGAATATAAGAACTCAAAAATTAATTCAGCATTTATTTATGGAAAACCTATAAAGTGTCCAACTACTACTTGGCATTTTAAAGAATACAGAGCTAAAGTTAGAACATTTTACTTTCAGAATCTTTCTGTATCATTTGAAAGACAAGATACACGAAACAAATTAGTATAATGGCTTAAGTGTTTTTCCATATGCTTTGTAAGATTTACATGCAATTATAATTAGGCAGAGAAGTCTCCTCTGAGATATTTTGTGGAGTTAAATTGCTCTTTTTTTAATAAGCAGTTCTTTCTGATGTTCTTTTTGTTAGTTGTTATTTGTCAAATGGGGCATAGAAATTCACAAAGCTAATGGAAGGGAAACATGGATATTTAATAGTTTCAAGCTGGATAGCTACTGGCTATATTGGAAAACAGTACTCCGGAGGGCAAGGGCACATGATTAACTTAGCAAAGGGCATTTTTCACACAGTATTTGATGAATTCATGGCTGTTTAGCTAAGACAGAAGTCATTTATGGATTCAACAAGTGTGTATTGACTTTGTTATATATAAGGCCCTGTGTGTGTGTGCGTGTGTGTGTGTGTGTGCACGTTCAGTCATGTCCAACTCTGTGGATTGTAGCCTGCCAGGCTCCTCTGTCCACGGGACTTTTCAGGCAAGAATACTAGAGTGGATTGCCTTTTCTCCCTCCAGGGGATCTTCCCGACTAAGGGGTCAAACCTGTGTCTCCTGCGTCTCCTGCATGGGCAAGCAGATTCTTTACCACTGTGCTACCTAGGAAGCCCCTCTTAGGCCCTATACATGATGCCAAATAATCTACTGGCAGGAAAACCTACAGCATCTTTGTTTTCATGAAGCTTGCCATCTGGTGAGGGAGACACACAGCAAATAGTTCAAAACATAAGTGACAGAAAAATATGAGATGCTCTGAGAGAGAATAACAAGGGACTTAGAGGGTTTCTCTCAAAAGGTGGTATTTGAAATAAAATCCAAAGAATAAAAAATTGTTAAGTATGTGAAGAGTAGGAAGACAGAGGAATGAAACGCATAAAAGCCAAAAATGAAAAAGAATGTGATGTGTTCATCACACACATTGGAAGAAGAAATTGGAAGAAGAAAAGTTGTAGTGGTTATAGCGTGAGTCAGGAAGGAGCATTAGACAACGTTTAATGGAAAAAGTCAGATGCACACTGGATTTTACAGTTAGGTAAACATTTGGGGGCATCTCAATGGGCTTATCGATAACTAGCACCTATTCCTATCTGAATGTGGACAAAGTGGTAAATGCTAGGGTAAACATGGAAGCCAAACTATCTGCCTAGGAGTGCTCTTTCATGTCCAGTTCTTTGCAATCCCATGAACTGGAGCCTGCCAAGCTCTTCTGTTCATGGGATTTTTCAGGGAAAGAATATCAGAGTGAGTTGCCATTTCCTCCTCTAAGGATCGCTTGCATCTCCTGCATTGGCAGGAGGATTCTTTCCCACTGAGTTTACCTGGGATCAGGCTAGCGTGGGAGCCAAATGGGTTCATGTGTGGAACACAAAAAGATGAACACTTCCAAGCCATTCATTAGAATGACCGGATCAAGGCAGGCCTAGCTGGGGGACAGGTGAAAAGAGGACTGAGCCTGGCAGAGCATGCCAACTAGTTCTTTGCACACTTACCGTCAGGTGTGTCTCACACCTTCTTGAGGGTGGAGTTTATTAAGGAGCAGGGCAGGATGTGACCCACACTGAACCTGAGTCCTTCACAGGAAGGAGCCATCATGCTGGCAAAGAAATAAGGCAGGAATATTATGCAACATGGATGCTGAGTCCACTTTAAGATTTTAAGGAAGATATACATGATCCAGTCAGTTTATATTGTTAAAAGAGTAAAGATGACCCTTGAACAATGCAGGGGTTAGTGGCACTGACAGTTCAGCAGTTGAAAACCTGAGGGTAGCTTATAGTTGTCCCTCCATATCTGTGGTTCCTCCATCTTATGACAGACTGTGAATGTTGCATTATTTAGTATTGACAAAAATCTGCACATAAGGGAACCCATGCAGTTCAAACTTGTGTTTTTCAAGGGTCAACTGTACCTCAGGGGCTTGATATAACTGTGTTAGAGAAAGATCACGAATGTTATTTAGAACTAATCATATCAGATCACCATTACCAATGCAATTTCACATTTAATGTAGCATCTGACAGAGGAAAGAGTAAAAAAAGCCCTATAGAATTAGATAATTAATCATCTCTAACATCAGAGGTACTGACACATTACAAAAAATCATAGAAGTAAATATAAAAAGCAAGATATCTTTTACTGTGTGCTAGGCAATATTCCAAGTTCTTTACATATATTAACTCAATGCACTTTAATAACCTAATGAAGTAAGAATTACGATTTTTCATCTTCACTTTAGACGTAAAGATCTCACATTAAAAGATTTGGAAGTTTAGTCGATCAAGCAGGGAGTAACTAGTAGAGACAGGATTTGATTTTAACCATTCTGCTATAGATGAATAGGGTGTGGGCGGGAGAATTTAAAGACTTGTTTGCATTTTCCTGGTCTTTATTTTTTGCTTCACTGCCATGGGTAGAAAGAACTAGTCATAACAAGAATATATTGTGACAAGTGAAAATGTATTTTTCTTTATTCATAAATTGTTTAAAAAATTGTATCACAAAAAAAAATTGTATCACAGTACTATTCATTGAGAAAACATTTATAAAGAGATTTTTAAATGCAGTGCTTACTCTTACTTCTTTCCTGGAGTTTTTGAAGGGTTAAACACAACTCCTCAAGTCGATTGGTTTGGGGTATAATATGCAGACTGAAGTAAAATATCTTAGTGCATATTATATTAAGATAGTCTTTTATTTTGCAATCACTGTCAACTCATTTGCCTCTATTAATGGAACTTTAAGGATGACAGACACAGGTTGAAATATTTAGTGTTTGAAATGTCTCTCAAAATTTGCTACATTTCACCATCATCCCCTAGAGGAGGTAGATGTGTTTATACATTGTCTTGATAGACAGCAGGCTTCTAAGAGCTATTTAAATGGCCCTTTTTTTTTTTTTTTAAATTATAATGTTCCTTACAGGTGTGTAATCTTTTTTTCCTCTTTGCAATTCACATATGTTTTCCAGATTGTCTGGAACTTTTAAGAAAGACACATCATTGAAACAACTTCCATCCACTTCATGAGTAGAAATTACTTTGGCTGCTATAAAGAGAAGGGTAGAAGTTAATGAAGATTGAAAGTAGAGGGTGTACTTGCTTAAACTATGTCAGGACTTCAGACATGAGGAATGGTGCCTAAGAGAGTGAGTAAAGATATTTTTAATAGGCACACTGAAACTTGTTGATAGATTGGTCAATGCAAGAATGGAATTACTGCTGTATATAACAAAGTGATTCAATTATATATATATACATTCTTTTTTGTATTCTTTTTATATTCATTTCCACTATGGTTTATCATAGGATATTGAGTATATTTCTCTGTGCTATACAGTAGGATCTTGTTGTTTAGCCATTCTATATATAAAAACTTAATTTGCTGACCCCAACCTCCCACTCCATCCCTCTTCCAACATCTCCCCCTTTGGAAATAACCAGTCTGTTCTCTATGTCCACGATTCTGTTTCATAAATAGATTCATTTGTGTCATAGTTTAGATTCCAGATATAAGTGATAGATGGTATTTGTCTTTTTCTATCTGATTTACTTCACTTGGTATGATAATCTCTAGCTGTGTCTACTGCTGCTGCTAAGTTGCTTCAGTCGTGTCTTACTGTTTGGGACCCTGTGAACCGCAGCCTGCCAGGCTCCTCTGTCCATGGGATTGTCCAGGCAAGAATACTGGACGGGTTGCCATGCCCTCCTCCCCGGACCTTCCCCATCCAGGGATCAAATCTGCGTCTCTTATGTCTCCTGCATTGGCAGGCAGGTTCTTTACCACTAGTGACAGAAGCCCCTAGTTGTGTCTATGTTGCTACAAGTGGCGTTGTATCATGCTTTTTATGGCTGAGTAGTACTTTATTGTATATATGTACCACATCTCCTTTATCTGTTCATCTGTTGATGGACACTTAGATTATTTCCATGGCTTGGCTATTGTAGTTAGTGCTACTAAGAACATAGGGGTGCATCTATTTTTTTTTTGAATCATAGTTTTGTCTGAATATATGCCTAGGAGTAGAATTGCTGGATTCTATTTCTAGTTTTCTGGGGAACCTCCATACTGCTTTACACAGTGGCAGCTCCAACTTACATTCCCAGCCTACACTCAAGTTTTTGATAAGAGGTAGATGATGATGGTAATACCATATTTGAAAGGAAGATAGGAGTGGGGGCTGTGGGAAATAATCTTGGTAAACTGGATGATTTTAGCCTTAGATGGGCTTCTCTTGTGGCTCAGCTGGTAAACAATCTGCCTGCAATTCGGGAGACCTGGGTTCCATCCCTGGGTTGGAAAGATCCCCTGGAGAAGGGAAAGGCTACTCACTCCAGTACTCTGGCCTAGGGAATTCCATGGATGGGATTGCAAAGAGTTGGACATGACTGAGCGACTTTCATTTCACTTCACTTCACTAGCTTTAGAGACAATAATTTTGAGATCCTTGTGTGACTTCAAAGTAAAAAACTCAAAGAAAAAGAATAAGAGCTGACACTGCATAGAACACACTGTGTTCTAAGTCTGTTCATAGAGTGTGTATTGTGAACTCATCTAACCCTTACAAGGTCCATATGTGGTCATTAGAGGGACTACTGTTATTCCCATTATACTTGTGAAGGTAGTTGCTCATAGAATAAAATTAAATAATCTATGTTAAAGTACAAAGATCAGTGATAGGCTATAAGAAAATACTCAGAAAAATATATGCAATAAATTTCTTATTTAGAGCAATCACTGATAATATTTTGGATGCTGCTGCATACCTGCTTGTTGAAAAAGTGTTTCAAACAGTGTGTTTCAAACTTGGGTGCAATTGTAGATGGTAATTAGAGGCACAAAATAGATAAAGCTCAGAAGGACAAATTACTTGAAGAAGATGCAGTGATTTTGACAGAAGAACTGGATGCCAAATTCTATGGTCCAACAAGCTCACAATTCCACTTCACAAAATGATAATAGAGAGCAATTTAATTAAAAGATAATGGAATAAATTAAGAATGCTCCAGTATCTTTGTATGCCTCAAGAGCTTACATTTTCACCTCGTAAAAGTCAACCCAGGAATCTTTCTTACCCAAATTGAAGCAGTCTGTAAATATCACACGTTTGGGATAAAGTATATTGAAACAAAGCTGGTGGAAATATTTTTCCAAGGTATTTTCTCATATAGGCAAACAACATTTCTCATTTAAAAAATGAACTGAGTTAAAGATAAAAACATGAATGAATTGCTTGTAAAATTTCCTCTTTTGACTTCTTTCTTAAAATATTATTTACTGAGTGGTAAGTACCTTGCTAAGACTTCAGGCCAAGTGCCCCATAGAAGATAAAGACTCTGTCAGTTCCAGATTGGATCTGTAAAAGCAGAAACACCATTTTCTTTAGTAAAATATAAGGGCGGACTTCCCTACTGGTCTAGTGGCTAAGACTCCATGCTCTCCATCCAGGGGGCCTGGGTTCAATCCATGGACAGGGAACTAGATCCCACATCCTGCAACTAAAGATTCTGCATGCTGCAATTAAAGATTCTGCATGCTGCAGCTAAGACTTGGCACAACCAAATACATAAATAAACATTTAAAAACATTTTAAAAAATGTTTTTAAAGAGAACTTGAGGTGCCTTGGGTTCAAATTCAAGCCCCAGTAATTTGTAGATCTGTGACCTTGGACAAATTATTCAGTCTCTTTGTCCTCTACTTTCCTCAGTAGGTTAAATGTAGTAATGGTATTTTCTTATGGGCTTGTGTATTAAGTGTATTAATAAATGTGTCAAGTGTTCAGAACAGGGCATGGTCCGTAAGAGGCAATCAATGATATAAAAGAAATTATATCTGATTTTGGCCAGGGTTCATAGTCTTTCTTCCTGGGCTCCAAGCAAGTTAAGAGGTTTTCAGGTATCTGTTTTAGTGTCTACAAATATACCCTGAGAAATCAGGGTATTTGTGATTGGCTGGTCTACTCTGTCCACTTTGACAACTTAAAGGGGATTCTATTGTGTAATTTCAGATACAAGCCTATTAGAACCTTCTTGATGATCTAGACAAATGACCACTATACTTTTTGCAAAAATCTTTGTAAAACCTATAAGGATTTTAATAATCTCTTCTTGGAGGTAAAGAAATGCTGTCATTAGCTGGCACACTCTGGTATTTTGCCAAGCTTAACCCTTAAGGACCTATGCTGTAACAAAGGAAATCATATCTGTCTCAGAAGAAGTAGGACCACTCCCATACATTATAGAATCTGGTCAGGTGCATTGCTGATGGCCCCATTGGAAATATTGTCTATTGACAGGTTCCTCTGGTGGTCTCTCTTCCCACCCTGTATGGTTGGGGTACATCTTTTCAGGTCCTTTCTACATCCTGACACCTCACTGAGTTTAGAGATTGAGAGCTGAACATGAGCTGAGAACTGTTGGGTTCAATATTTTCATTCTTCTGCTCTCTTCTCTTCTGCTCACCCTTACCCACTACCCACCCACCCAACCTCCCACCATCTCAGCTATATCTCCCATCAAAGTTTCTGTTAAGCCTATCTGTGTTTTCTTGATGATTACAGAAGATTAATGTCTCCTCCCATTATAAAGAAAATGCAGTGGTTTATCTTAATTTCTTAGAAAAAGAAAGAATAAATGGGTGGGGGAGAGTATTTTCTTTTGACTTATTCTTCAGAGCAGGATTGAACTTGAGTTGTAAGTGTTCACACTTGTTTATACATTTGCTCAAGCCACTTAATTGGTTCTGTGGAAAATCGCTGAATATTTGATAGAGTGAGTGGGTGTGCTATATTTGTTTGTAATGAAAGTTCAGAGAAGAGACACTGTAGAAACATGTGGGAGAGTACAATAGGCACAGGATTTGGAAGAAAAAAAGCCTTGAGTTGAGAAATCTCACTTCATATCTTATTGGCTACATGTCCTTGGGCCAGGTTTCTAACTTCTCAAAATTTTATTTTTTCTCTGTGTGAGATGGGAATAGTAATACCTAGGCATGGACTCATGTGGAATAAATGGGAATTGAGTATATAACAAAACCTGCAATAAATGGTAGTAGTTGGTACAGAAGTCTTGTAGTTTGAGTCTTCTATGGTGGGTCACAGAAACCTATGGATACAGACAGTGTAACTGTAAAGTGAAGTACACTTGTGGTGGTATTGTATTCACTTCACTGGGTGTTTCCTCAACCTTCTGTTAAATGAAATTTGAGTTTATATGAAGTGTTCTTCATTTCAACAAGTACTTTCTGAATGTTAATCAATGTATCAGTAACAGGGGTAAGTACTGTAGGTAAAGAAATTAGATAAAGTCCTTGACCATGAAGGTGGGTAGGAACATAGTAATTCATAGTGGGTAAGATAAAGATCTGGAATAGATAGAAACATAGCCTACTGATTGAAAAAAAAATCTCAGTTCTTCAGAACAAAAATGTGAGATGCTTTTATTTCTTTTAATAACCACCTCATTTTAATATATATCCTCTTTTCTGCCCCTTAATGACATCTTGGGAATCTTCTAGAATTTTTAAATTTCAGATATTAAAGTTTAGTACTCTGAAATTCTTATTGCATGTTTGGTTCAAAACTTTCTACCTCCCTTCCCCTTTCATTATGACCAAGCTCTTCCAGTGCATGAGGCAGAGCGAAGGGGAAAGAAAGATACTTGATTCCTATGTTAATGACTGTTTATGGGGAGAAAGTCCCTGATTCCACTGTAATGTAGCTCTTTTTGAGTGTGTGGTGCTCATGGTTTTCCTGGGTGTTGATATTCAACTTCCATGGTCTTGCCTCCACTGAGAACTCTTTAGCTATACTAGACTTATTATCTGTTCAGGCAGCCCCAGTTCCATCATTATCTTCCATATAGAGGCATAGACATCATTGGGATCTTCTCTAACATCCTATTAGTGCCTCATGGACTAGGAAAAGTTGAAACTATGTTCCCTAAGGACACTAAACCACATTCTTTGCACAGCTGGACTGTTCTAACAATCTCCAGTTTTCATTTTTCTTCAGACTGTAACTAGGCATCAGTCTATATTATCACATATGTTCCTAAGCTGTAGATCTTCCCAGGCACAAATAACCAGGTTCTTGTCTGATTTGCTGGTTGTGCTAAGGAGGACATGAGTGTTCTGTGTCTAAGCAGAACAAATCATTAGCAATTCTTTCTTTCTTATGAGCACCCCAGATGTTGACTAGTGACTCATGGTTGTCACCAACCAGTTTAGTTTGGAGAGTTCTGAGAGAAAATAGGGATGAAATTCTACCAATCTTGTCTCTGCTGTTTTCTCCCCCAAGTCATCTCATCAATTTTCTGTGGGTAAAAGTGAAGGAGGGATTGTCAGTAGGACCTGTCCTGCTCTTTTGATCCGCACTTGTAGTAGCACTGGACCTCAATTATAGATAATTCATTAGAATTGAATTCCCAGGGGCTCAGAGGTAAAGAACCCACCTACTAGTGCCAAGACACAGGTTCGATCCCTGGTCCAGGAAGATTCCCTGGAGAGGGAAGTAGCAACCAATTCCAGTATTCCTGCCTGGGAAATCCCATGATGGAGGAGCCTGGAGGGCCGCAGTCCAGGGTGTCACAGAGTCAGGTATGATGGAGAGACTAACACAGCATTGGAATTGAGTTAGCACTTTGGCTCAGTTTTGGGCTATTAGAAGAGACTGTCTCAACATCATCAGTTCAGTCGCTCAGTCATGTCCTACTCTTTTGGCTCCATGGACTGTAGCACACCAGGTTTCGCTGTCCATCACCAACCCCCAGAGCTTGCTCAAACTCATGTCCATTGAGTCAGTGATGCCATCCAACCATCTCATCCTCTGCCATCCCCTTCTCCTTCCACCTTCAATCTTTCCCAGAATCAGGGTCTTTTTCCAATGAGTCCATTCTTCCCATCAGGTGGCCAAAGTACTGGAGCTTCAGCTTCAGCATCAGTCCTTCCAATGAATATTCAGGACTGATTTCCTTTAGGATGGATTGGTTGGATCTCTCTGCAGTCCAAGGGACTCTCAAGAGTCCTCTCCAATACCACAGTTGAAAAGCATCAGTTCTTCAGTGGTCAACTTTCTTTATGGTCCAACTCTTTATGGTCAACATGACTACTGGAAAAACCATAACTTTGACTAGATGGACCTTTTTTGGCAAAGTAATGTCTCCACTTTTAATATGCTGTCTAGGTTGGTCATAGCTTTTCTTCCAAGGAGCAAGCATCTTCTAATTCCATGGCTGCATTCACCATCTGCAGTGACTTTGGAGCCCAAGAAAATAAAGTCTGTTACTGTTTTGATTGTTTGCCATCTATTTGCCATGAAGTGATGGAACCGGATGCCATGATCTTAGTTTTTTGAATGTTGAGTTTTAAGCCAACTTTTTCACTCTTCTCCTTCACTTTCTTCAAGAGGCTCTTTAGTATCTCTTTGCTTTCTGCCATGAGTGGTGTCATCTGCATATTTGAGGTTATTAATATTTCTCAGCTTGATATGATATTTCTTAGTCATTGATATGACTCAAGCTTGTGCTTCATTGCAGGTGGATTCTTTAGCAACAGAGCCACTGATGAAGCCCAAGAATACTGGAGGGTGTAACCTATCATTTCTCCAGGGAATCTTCCTGACCCAGGAATTGAACCAGGGTCTCCTGTATTGCAGGCAGATTCTTTACCAGCTGAGCTACAAACTGCCTGCCCTCAACACCATAGAGAACATACAAGTATCATTCTTTATGGCAATGAAAGGGGAAAGTAACTAACATTTCTGGAGATACTTAGATCCTTAGTTCCTCCCATAAATACTCCCTTGCTTCACATAGCACTTTGCTCAAACTTACAGCTTATTGTAGGTCTTTATGCTTGATAATTTTGTCAACACTCAGTCTCTTGATTTGTTTATTCTTTCATGCAACAATCATCTGTTGAGTTGCTACTCTGTGTCACTGGTCTGCAAGAAGATGAGAGCACAGCATGCTAGAGAACAGGACAGATACAGCCCATTGAAGGAGACATTCACCTCTGCAATGAGTATGATACTGCAAAAGAAGAAGGTTCTTCCAGAGCAGGGGTACCTGTCATTAAGAGCAAGCCAAGTTGAGGAGTTTCTGGAAATCTTCTTTAGAGAAAGTGATGGTTTAAGCAGGGACCCAAAGGATAAGTGAAAGCTAGTGAGACAAAGGGAGTTCCCTGGTGGTGGCTCGGATGATAAAGAATCTGCCTGCAATGAGGGGAGACTTGGTTGAATTTGATCCCTGGGTCAGGAAGATTTTCTGTGAGACAAAGAAAGGAACAACAGTTCCTTACAAAAGAAGGTACATGTTCAGGCCACTGAAAGAGATTTAAGATGGGTGGAATAATATAGAGAGTGAATTGTGTTAGGTAATATTGGGAAATTGGTACTGAATAAATAGATTTCATAGATCATGTTTAGAATGGAAGTAAAAATGAATGAATGAGTGATTAAAAGGGTAGGAAATGAATGAACAGTCTTATTTCAGGCACAAATCTCCCCCCAAAGAATGGATAGATCAGGCTTAGATAGTGATGCTTCCAGTGGGAAAGAGTAAAATCACCCTGCTTTCTCCTCCATTCTCCATGTAGGATGTGGGGATGGACATTTGCAAATAGATAAATAAAAAGACTCTGATGAGGAGAAAGCCTTTCCTTTACTGCTTTTTTTTTTTTTTTTTTTTTAGTAATAATTTAATATTCACTTTCTATATCTATCCCTCTTTTTACTTTTTTTAAATTTTATTCATTTTAATTGGAGGCTAATTACTTTACAATATTGTAGTGGTTTTTGCCATACATTGACATGAATCAGCCATGGGTGTACATGTGCTCCCCATCCTGAACCTCCCTCCCACCTCCCTCCCCATCCCATCCCTCAGGGTCATCCCAGTGCTCCAGCCCCAAGCACTCTGTCTC
The DNA here is from genome assembly GCF_963930625.1 of Muntiacus reevesi. Lineage (NCBI taxonomy): Eukaryota > Metazoa > Chordata > Mammalia > Artiodactyla > Cervidae > Muntiacus > Muntiacus reevesi. The sequence continues at coordinate 39,050,360 of NC_089264.1, read as the reverse complement.
ATGCATCAAACCTGGACTAGTGAACTATTTCACATATGATAATATACATGTTTCAATGCTATTCTCTCAAATCATCCCACTGTCACCTTCTCCTACAGAGTCAAAAAATCTGTTCTTCACATCTGTGTCTCTTTTGCTGTCTCACATATAGGGTAATCATTACCATCTTTCTAAATTCCATATATATGTGTTAATGTACTGTACTGGTGTTTTTCTTTCTGACTTCACTCTGTGTAATAGTCTCAAGTTTCACCCACCTCATTAGAACTGATTCAAATGCATTCTTCTTAATAGCTGAGTAATATTCCATGGTGTATATGTACCACAACTTTCTTATCCATTCATCTGCTGATGGACATCTAGGTTGCTTCCATGTCCTGGCTAAACAGTGCTGTGATGAACATTTGGGATACACGTGTCTCTTTCAATTCTGGTTTCCTCAGTATGTATGCCCAGCAGTGGGATTGCTGGGTCGTATGGCAGTTCTATTTCCAGTTTTTTAAGGAATCTCTACACTGTTCTCTATAGTGGCTGTACTAGTTTACATTCCCAACAACAGTTTTAGAGGGTTCCCTGTTCTCCACACCCTCTCCAGCATTTATTTCTTGTAGACTTTCGGATAGCAGCCATTCTGACTGGTGTGAGATGGTACCTCATTGTGATTTTGATTTGCATTTCTCTGATAATAAGTGATGTTGAACATCTTTTCATGTATTTGTTAGCCATCTGTATGTCTTCTTTGGAGAAATGTCTATTTAGTTTTTGGCCCACTTTTTGATTGGGTTGTTTATTTTTCTGAAATTGAGCTGCATGAGCTTATTGTATAGTTTTGAGATTAATTCTTAGCTGCTTAATTTGCTATTATTTTCTCCCATTCTGAAGGCTGTCTTTTCACCTTGCTTGTAGTTTCCTTTGTTGTACAAAAGATTTTAAGTTTAATTAGGTCCCATTTGTTTATTTTTGCTTGTTTTTCCATTACTCTCGGAGGTGGGTCATAGGGGATCCTGCTGTGATTTATGTCAGAGAGTGTTTTGCCTATGTTTTCCTCTAGGAGTTTTATAGTTTCTGGACTTACATTTAGATATTTAATCCACTTTGAGTTTATTTTTGTGTATAGTGTTAGAAAGTGTTCTAGTTTCATTCTTTTACAAGTGGTTGACCAGTTTTCCCAGCACAACTTGTTAAAGGGATTGTCTTTTCTCCATTGTATATTCTTGCTTCCTTTGTCAAACATAAAGTGTCCATAGGTATGTGAATTTATCTCTGGGCTTTTATTTTATTCCCTTGATCTATGTTTCTGTCTTTGTGCGAGTACCATACTGTCTTGATGACTGTAGCTTTGTAGTATAGTCTGAAGTCAGGCAGGTTGATTCCTCCAGTTCCATTCCTCTTTCTCAAGATTACTTTGGCTATTCGAGGTTTTTTTTGTATTTCCATACAAATTGTGAAATTATTTGTTCTAGTTCTCTGAAAAATACCGTTGATAGTTTGATAGGGATTACATTGAATCTATAGATTGCCTTGGATAGTATACTCATTTTCACTGTATTGATTCTCCTGATCCAAGAACATGGTATATTTCTCCATCTATTTGTGTCACCTTTGATTTCTTTCATCAGTGTTTTATAGTTTTCTATATATAGGTCTTTTGTTTCTTTAGGTAGATTTATTCCTAAGAATTTTATTCTTTTCTTTGCAATGGTGAATGGAATTGTTTCCTTAATTTCTCTTTCTGTTTTCTCATTGTTAGTGTAAAGGAATGCAAGAGATTTCTTTGTGCTAATTTTATATCCTGCCACTTTACTATATTCATTGATTAGCTCTAGTAATTTTCTGGTGGTGTCTTTAGGGTTTTCCATGTAGAGGATCATATCATCTGCAAACAGTGAGAGTTCTTCATTTCCAGTCTGGATTCCTTTTCTTTCTTTTTCTTCTCTGACTGCTGTGGCTAAAACTTCCAAAACTACGTTGAATAGTAGTGGTGAGAGTGGGCATCCTTGTCTTGTTCTTGACTTTAGGGGATATGCTTTCAGTTTTTCACCATTGAGGGTAATGTTTGCTGTGGGTTTATCATATATGGCTTTTACTATGTTGAGGTATGTTCCTTCTATTCCTGATTTCTGGAGGGTTTTTTTTTTTTTTAATATATATAATAAATGGATGTTTAATTTTGTCAAAGGCTTTCTCTGCATCTGTTGAGATAATCATATGGTTTTTATCTTTCAATTTGTTAATGTGGTATATCACACTGATTGATTTGCGAATATTGAAGAATCCTTGCATCCCTGGGATAAAGCCCACTTGGTCATGATGTATGATCTTTTAATATGTTGTTGGATTCTGTTTGCTAGAATTCTGTTACCTCCTTTTACTTTAATATTTCTTTCTTTCTGTCCTTGCATCTCATTCCCTTCTCTAACCATCCAATGACCCTGGGGTGATCGGGTTTGTTTACCCACAAATGTAATTTTAATTCTTTTGAAGAAATAAAGCCACAGTCATTTAGTTACTATTTTTCCCATTAGGGCTATGTTTGTAGGCTCTACATTCTCCCTGGAAATATACACTTGGCTTGAAGTGGTTATGTTTTATTGTGTGGAAATCAATAATCTGATGATGTCTTTTCTAAAATATCTGTCCTTTTCCTCTGTGTGCCATGTGGAAAAAACATTAGGCTTGTAGGGATCCAATTGCCTTGAGTTAGTGACAACATGCTTTTCTCTGCTGAACTGAAAATGTTTTTACCTTGGGAAATATAACTGAAGATATCATGTCACTGTCATTTTTGAAAGTATAAATACAACTTAGGAACAGTATCAGAACATGCAAATCATTCATGGTTTGTTTCTAAGATTATTTCAGGGAAATCTCATTATCTTTAAATGGTAAAGATGGATCTTATAGTTAAGATTTTTCTGGTTTCACAGGTTTGACTGTCTCACATTAGAAATACTGAGTGACAACACAAGGCTAATGTCCTCAGTTTCTCAGGGACTTCATCATTATCCTCAATGATTTATGAAGCATCTTTGTTGAGAGGACCTACTATGTTTATTTCATGAAAGGAAACCATACTTGGATCTGTTTACAATTTTTAACCTGTTTTCTTGGATATGAGGGGCCACTTTTGCACCTCAGTTAAACTTATTCGTAATTCTAGCTCTCCTAAATCTTTTTTCTACCTTCAGGTATGACTGATAGATAGATCTGGTAGAATAAATCAGCGTTTTCCTGTACCCTTGTTCAAGCCAAAGGTTTTGCTTCTTTTTATTCCTTTTGTGAATATCTAAATGAAATCTAACTGAGAATAGCCAAGTAGCAAAGTTGAACAAGTCGTTAGCTAACAAGTGGTTAGCAGAAAGAAATGATTAAGATGATAATAAAAATGTATTGGGCATTTAGTGCATGCCTCATAAAGGCTAAATGATCTGCCTATGTTCTGATATTCAATTCTCACAACACTCTGTTGTGATGAATACTATTAGTGAATAAAGAAATCAGATTAAATTTGTTTAATAAATAGAACAAAATCCCACAGATGTTAGGAGAAATATCTAAGATTCTAGCCCATGTTTTTCTCACTCTATTATATAAGTGATTATGGAGTCATGTGTGTATCATAAAGACCCCTCAACATTGTTTTCTTTTAAATCAAATCCGTGGCCTTCCCTGGCGGCTCAGACAGTAAAGAATTTGTCTGCAATGCAGGAGACTCCGGTTCAATCCCTGTGTTGAGAAGATCCCTGGAAAAGGGAATGGCAACCCACTCCAGTATTCTTGCCTGGAGAATTCCATGGACAGAGGAGCCTGGCAGGCTACAGTCCATTGGGCTACAAAAGAGTCAGGTGTGACTTTGTGACTAAAACAACAATATATACTACTTAAGTTTGAAAAAAAGCTTATACTATGCTACTTCTTACATCAGAATTGTAGACTTGATCTTTCTCCTGCTCTCTGTGTGGTACTGAATAGAGCATATAAACCCTCTGAGTCTCACTTCCTCTTCTGAAAGCATTAAGGGCTTGAATGTCTCTTTGTAAAACAAATGAATCTTTAAAAAATAACACTATTAATTGGTAAGTATATTTACACAACAATTTATTTTATTAATGTGAAGATGATTACTTTTGTAATCATCAAAGAAAATTACAAAGAAAAGTACAGAGCTGTATTTATAATGATGTCCTCAAGTTATTGTCATTCATCTTATTACAAGATTTGAGCATAAGATTATCTGTTCCAATGAGAAAGATACAAATGTAAAAATGCTTTCACATATCTGAAAATACAGACAATGCAAGGACAATTATTTCTCATTTTATATACATGCTATTTTATAGTACTTATTTATCCTATGCCAGCTCTCTAAACTCCCCAAGGCAAGATGTTGATATGGCCAGCATGATGGGTATTTCTGGAAATTCCTTTAATTGCTTGAATTTCCTATAACTATCAAGTTATTTGCCTGAAAGAATCTCTTGCATAGTAAAGGTATACTAATGAAGACAGCAGAATAGTAAGTCAGTGCAACACAAGCAGTATATCTACAGAGTAAGAAGTAATTTCAGTCCTCAGTGTACAATTTACATACACAGTTGAATGGTTTTGGTCTCATTTCACATACTAACCAGGTTACTTAATTATCTGCTCACCTCTACGGCTAAAGAATGAACTCTTCCACATCAGGGCTCCCTCCTACCCATTTGCATTTCTCTACCTGGAATAGGGTAGCGCCATAGCAGTGGAGGTGGGAAGGTGATGGTTGTGGAATGAATGGTAATACTATTACTGTTTTTTATCTACCATTCACTTCCCACTTGCCAGATGAACCACAGTACACTTTCTGAATTGCTTCTATTTTCATTTCACTAATCTGTCATAGAGTTTGCTTCATTGTATAATAAAAGGTTCTTACAATTAATTAGATCTTCTTTCAATAGATTTATATAATGTAAATCAGCCTACTGTGTTTACCTTTACTTATTCCAACACTAATAGTAACATTTCCAACAAATTTTACCTACTAAAAACTGAAAAGGAATTTGATCCCTCCGTGAAGTCATTGACTATGTTACAATAAACATAAGAAGCTCATTAACCAGTAGTTTCTTCTGTCAGAGTTTGAAGCACTAAAAGTTAACTGGCATTTTGATCCCCATGCATATCCTAGCTGAGAACTGCTCTGTGGGCTGGGTCTCCCTGAACTAGACTCTTGTATGAATATTCCCCCAAACACTGGTGGCTTTTCCCACTTCTTAAGTCTCTGCTGCCACACTGTGGGCAAACACAGAATAATACATTAGCTTACATATTTTTGTCATCTTTTTTACCAAGGAGCCATTGTCATTTACAGTGCCCAAATTCAGTTTGAAAAATAGCATAAAAGTTAAAAAGAACTTTCAGGTAAAGGATGATGTTAAGTAAAGTCATTACAGAGTGGGGGATTGACGGTACTATTACTAATAGAGTTGCTTTATTGACTACTTGGGTAATGAGTTCAGTTCAAAATGTAGTTTCTTTAAGAGAAGTTGTCTGGTGTAGTGAAACAAATACGAATTTTTGGTTCTAATTATATTAATAATTAGATTATTATTAATAATATAGGCTTATTAATAATATATGCTATTAATATATTAATAATATAGGCTTCCTTTTTCATACACTTGCAATTTTTTTTCTTCCCATCCTTTTTTCCTCCTTTCCTCCTTTCACTAAAATTTATTGAGTATCTACTATTCTCTTCCAGACATATATAAAATCGAATTAGCCATTATCCCAAAATTTCAATAGGGACATACTTTATGTGTATAAAATGAAAATTTAGAATATAAAGCCAGCTTGAAAGAGTTATGCACAAGATGTCATGAGACTATAAAAAAGCAGCTTCCAAAGCCACAGTTTGAATTATTTGCAGCAAAATTCTGGCACTTTCTCTTCTGAGAGTCAGAAATCATATCATCCAATGACTGTGGCAACTACTGTCTACAGATTCCATGAGCTCCTGTTTGCCTCCTTACAATGAAAGCAATTGTTTGCCCTCTTCGTGTGTTTGCCCTCTTTGTGTGTTAAGTTTTTTCAGTCATGTCCCGACTCTTTGCCATCCTATTGGCTGTAGCCCGCCAGGCTCCTCTGTCCATGTAATTCTCCAGGCAAGAATACTGGAGTGGACTGCCATGCCCTCCTCCAGGTTGCCATCTTTGGTGGAAGGCAATTGGAATGAATAGGGATTAAGGCAGGTTATTATCAGTCTTTCTCTATAACTTAATCAGTGTCATTTCAAAATAATTGAAAGAGCTTTTAGGTACAAAGGTAGAGCTCTTAACGGTAGAGCAGCACAGAAATATTCTGCTTTTTGTACACGTGTACATTATCATCTATATAATGCAGTATCACTATTTATGTAGTTCTAAGCATTTCAAGGAAGCAACACCTAAGAATAAGGAAACCCACCAGGGTTTAAAGATAGAATGTAAGTTGAAATCTTACCATAAAGAACATATAAAATGGTTTTACGATATTCAGTTTAAACTTTTTCTTTGGGTCATGAAAGTTGTAGCTTTATCCTAAAAATTACGTTTATTTTTTCTTTAATATGCTATTTCTTAGTTTCAAGTGCCGAGAAATACCCACATCTGTTTTAAGGCTTAACAAACCTGGAGAGCAAGATTAAAATGTCCATGTTAGTTGGAGAGGCTAAAGAAAGGAAGAATGTAAATTAATATTGGTTAAGTGTATATTATGCAAAGACATATGCCAATTTATATCTACTCATTTATTTAAACACTCAAAAAAGAAAAACAAACAAGAAAAAAACCACACACACACACAGAAAAAGGAGCCTGATATGCTAGCTCCATTTCAGAGCTCAGGAAACTGAGGTTTAGAGAATATGAAGAACTTGCTCAAGGTCTAATAATTAGTAACTGACAGAACTTCTATAAAACCAGATCCATGATGTATTCCACTATCAGAAACAAAAGTAGCATTTAAAAATCCACATCCAAGTGAAAATGTGCATTATCTAGATTGCCTGAGTTTACTTTTTAAGAGTAATATGGTATCAATGATATCAGGAGGTTAAGTACAAAGGCCTTGTTTTAAACCATATGAAAATGTATTTGCTTATCTTTGAAGTGCACACATTTTTATTAAGTACATTTAAAATTAAGTCTTCTTCTTGGAAGTGAAAGGAAACTCTAAGCTAATTTAAAAGTTAGGGATCCATGGAGTTCTTTTGAAGCACAGGTTTTCAGAGCCAAAATTCATTAACATTAATTCAATGGGAAAATCAAGTCAAATAATTTAATGCTGAATCTTTTCATGGTGTGAGACAGATGGTAGCCACTCTTAAATACAAGTGAAATTTATAATCCAGTGGCAATGGAAAAAACAAACAAATGCAGTAGGTGGGGAGGGTCTAACGATTTGATTTGGGCTCAAAGACAAAAATCCAGTCTCCTTGGATAGAAGGGTAGGAATATGCTATGCAGAGTGATTAAGGTGAGAACAGTTTGATACAAGGGTAAGGCTGGTGGATTGTCCTTGGACAGAACCTCACTTTCCTCATATGTTATGAAAATGATAACAGCGCCAGGCCCTAACATCATTGTGAGCACTGAACAAACCAATATATGTAAAATTCTTGATGAAACAGTGCCGTTAGCACAGAGTACCTACTTGAGAAATGTTCATCTTTATTATCATGTCTCTACAGACGATGGTGTTAAGCAGGCATGATATAAGCCGTGGTATTGTCATACCAGGTCTCCACGAGAAAGTTTATATCATAAGGGGCATGTCACCTTCAAGAATAACTTAATTGTTAGGTTCAACTCCCATACCTATAAAAATGGAGTATTAATCATACCTATGGTGCCAAGCTGTTTTGTGTTCAAATGAAAGAGTATTTGTGAAAGGCTTCCGTAAAGAACTACTCAAATGCTGGTAATCATCATTATGTCTTTCTGTTCCTTTCTGGTTTTCATAGACGTCTCATCTTTAAGGTTGTTAATGAGTCAGAGTCATGGTAATAATAATTTTAATAACACAATAGTATAAAATATACTTACTAGCTGGGATTAAGTTTCTAGCTCTCCTCCATGAACACTGAACTATGAGGGGGAAAAACTCTGAAATTAGCCAGGTGACAACAGAGGCTTGGAGGGGAGGACAAAGAGAAAGATTCATATTGATTGGATGGGAGGAAAATGAGGGTTAGGGAGCAGAAACAGGGCAAGTGCATATATTAGGAATCTATTTGGCTACAAATAAAACAGCATTCAACTAACAGTCAATTAAATGAATGAACTAGTTTTCTCATATAGTAAGTTTAAAGGGAGGTAGTCTCTGGTTTTAGATCAGTTGGTAGCATTGCCTTCTGAGAACTAGAATATCTCTGATTCTCTGCTCATAGTTTTCATCCCTATGGTCATTGCCTTGTGGCAGCAGACAGCTGCATCATCTCCATTATCAACATTCAAGGCAGGAAGTGAGTAAAAGGAGTGGTACCAGCCCAATTTGTCCCTTACAAAGAGACAAAAAGCTTTCCCAGGATCCCTGGCAAACTTTTCATTGTATCTCAAAGGGCAGAGAATATCAGATGACCACCCTTGGCTGCCATCAACACTAACAAAATGCATATAGCAGAAATCTGAGTTATGTTAACAAGGAACATGTGAAGAATCCCAGGTGGCACTAGTGGTGAAGAACCAGCCTGCCAATGCAGGAAACATAAGAGCTGCAGGTTCGATCCCTGGGTCAGGAAGATGCCCTGGAGGAGGGCATGGGAACCCACTCCAGTATTCTTGCCTGGAGAATCCCATGGACAGAGGAGCTTAGCGGGCTACAGTCCATCGGGTCGCAGAGAGTCAACACGACTGAAACAACTTAGCATACAGCACATGGGAAGCAGATAGTACCTGTCACAGCGCAGTTCTCAGAGCGGGGACCAGTCTCAACTAGAGGTATAGGAACTTTGTAGCATAGTAAGCATGGTGGCATTAACAATGAGCTTGGAAACTTAAATTATTGTTGCATGTGCTTTTGGGCTGAGAGTCAAAGAGTATAATAGGATAGATGGAGACTGAGAGAATATTGAATTAAAGGGATGTAGTAAGAAATTTGCTTTAAGTAATAGCTCCCTTGCAAACCGTTTCTGTTATAGCTGTTAGAAAAATAATACAGGCATTTTCAAGTGCCTACATCCTTAAGTGAAAATATCACATTGTTCCTAATCCAAGTTTTCTTTTTGCCAACAAAATAAATACCACCTACTCTACTCTCCAGGATAGCTGTCAAAATGTTGAGGTGCTATGTTAAGTGTGGTTCAAATTTTAACTGAAAAATAAATTTGGCTACATAAACCATGGCTCTAAACTGTCGTTCTAAGCTTATAGGGATAAAAAGAGATCCCATTATATGTGATCTATCTGGTAAAATTGAATGTATTATAGAAAGTAGTTCCTCAGAAATTTTTTAAGTCTCATAACCTTGCCTATAAAATGAGTCTGACAAACTTTACAATATCTGTTTGCAGAGAATTGGGATTTGCCTGATTTTTAGCATTGATGGTTTCTTATGATGATTTTTATCCCATTAGTTCATCATAACTATCTTTGTAGGATTAAAAATCTGTATAACAGTGGAGCAATGCACTAGGCAATGAAGTTTAGTGAGACTAAACCACATCTTTTTAAGAACCTTTACTTTATTCAAGAACAGTATTTGGCTCCAGCACCACCCAGTGACAAATCTAAAAAGTGCATGTTATTGAGTTGGATGGAATCTTAGGTATTTTTCTAACACACTGGTCATTGACCATGTGCTTAAAACATGAGTAGTTCTAATTGAGATTTGCTGTAAGTGTAAATACACATTGGATGCCATGAATAATTTTTATACTGATTGCATGTTAAAATGAAAATATTTAGACATAGTTATTTAAAGAAAATATATAGTTTGCTTTTATATTTTAATATTTTTATGTGATACTTAGAAATTTTAAAATTATAATCATAGTTTGCATTATATTTCCATGATACAGTGCTTATTTAGAGTCTTAATTGGGTAATTTTGTGCAGATAGGACATTTGGCAGAAGTATGGAGGTAAACCATCTGAATTTATTCAAAAAAACATGAATAGAAGAGATAGGAATAAATATAGCTAACTTTCCTTTGTGTGTATAATTCTGATCAAGGGAATTAATCATGTTATTAGATTTAATGACTCTTGAAGTGCCTGCCAATGAATACCCAGGACTGATCTCCTTTAGGATGGACTGGTTGGATCTCCTTGCAGTCCAAGGGACTCTCAAGAGTCTTGTTCAACACCATAGCTCAAAAGCATCAATTTTTCGGCGCTCAGCTTTCTTTACAGTCCAACTCTCACATCCATACATGACCACTGGAAAAATCATAGCCTTGACCAGACGGACCTTTGTTGGCAAAGTAATGTCTCTGTTTTTTAATATGCTGTCTAGGCTGGTCATAACTTTCCTTCCAAGCAGTAAGCGTCTTTTAATTTCATGGCTGCAATCACCATCTGCAGTGATTTTGGAGCCCAAAAACATAAAGTCTGACACTGTTTCCACTGTCTCCCCATCTATTTCCCATGGAGTGATGGGACCAGATGCCATGACCTCAGTTTTCTGAATGTTGAGCTTTAAGCCAACTTTTTCACTCTCTCCTTTCACTTTCATCAAGACAGTTTGGCCACCTCATGCGAAGAGTTGACTCATTGAAAAAGACCCTGATGCTGGAGGGATTGAGGGCAGGAGGAGAAGGGGACGACAGAGAATGAGATGACTGGATGGCATCACTGACTCGATGGGCATGAGTTTGAGTAAACTCCGGGAGTTGGTGATGGACAGGGAGGCCTGGCATGCTGCGATTCATGGGGTCGCAAAGAGTCGGACACGACTGAGTGACTGAACTGAACTGATAGTGCCTGTATTGAGAATTCACTTAATTCCAGGCATTGTTTTAAGAATTCTGAGTACATTTGCTCCCTGAATCCCCACAGAAATTCTGTGAGGCAATTGCTGTTATTTTTCTAGTTTTACACACAATAGAGTGAGGCCCTGGATGTGAATGCCTTGGTCATTGTCACGTGGCTGTGAAGAGGTAGAGACTGGATTTGAGGACAGTCTGTCTGGCTCTAGAGTCTACATTTCTAACTGCTCTGCTGTCCTCTTGCTAAAGACAAAATGTGGATGAAAAATAGGAATGACACGGGCTGTGGGAAACTGCTTTCAGCACATTTACCCCAACATTAGAAAGTAGTCATGATTGCAGCCAAATTTTTAGTTACTGCTACGTCATTTTAGTCCAGTCCAACTCTTTGCAATCCTATGGACTGTAGCCCACCTGGCTTCTCTGTCCAAAGGATTATCCAGGCAAGAATACTGGAGTGGATTGCCATTCCCTTCTCCAGGGGATCTTTCCAACCCAGGGATCGAACCCACATCTCTTACGTCTCCTGCATTGGAGGCAGATTCTTTAACGTTAGCACCGCCTGGGAAGCCCAGTTATTGTGTTTGTATTAGTAAAATTCAAATAGACATAGTTAGGAATGTAGTAATTTTAAATACTATGTTTCAGGTAGCCCATGAATTATTTAGCAGCCACTGCAATTGAGAGATGGCATGAGGATCCTAAAATGTTTAAGACCCATGATTTACTTTTCAGGCATTTAGACTTGGGGGAAATTGCATCCATAAACAAATAACATAGATGAGGTATTCAAAAAGAAGGTCTGCAAGGGAGATGGCACTTAGGCAGAATTGGGAGGAAAACTAGGATTTGTCAGGCAGAAAAGAGATGGAATCCAGGGTTCCCATGCAGAAAGGACCGTTTGGGCACAGTTATATGATCATGAAGCAGTGTGACACAAGTGGCAAGCTAGAAATGGTTCCATATTCCTTGTGTTTACCATTGTAGAGAAAGGTAAGTGTTCATCCACTGGGCCAGTCGTGAAGGTGTTTTTCACCCCCAGACTGAACTCAGAAGTGTGGCAGCCTGCCAACCTGAGCAGGAGAAGTGATTTTTGTAGGGAAGATGATAAGTTCTGAGTTTGGTTTGATCTAATTTTTTCTTCACTTTAATATTGCAATTTCTATGTGATGAGATGAGTGCCTTGGGGGGAAAAAACCTATGAAACTGAAGTCACAGAAGTAGTTCAGGAACATGTCTCTCTAAACTTTGAATGCTTTCTAGGCCTTGTGAACATCAAATGAACTCATGTATTTGACATCGCTTTGAAAACAGCCCAGTGCCACATCAGTTCAGTTCAGTTCAGTCGCTCAGTCATGTCCAACTCTCTGCGACCCCATGGACTACAGCACACCAGGCTTCCCTGTCCATCACCAACTCCCAGAGTTTACTCAAACTCATGTCCATTGAGTCAGTAATGCCATCCAACCATCTCATCCTTTGTCATCCCCCTCTCCTCTTGCCTTCAATCTTTCCCAGCATCAGGGTCTTTTCCAATGAGTCAGTTCTTCACATCAGGTGACCAAAGTACTGGAGCTTCAGCTTCAGCATCAGTCCTTCCAATGAATATTCAGGACTGATTTCCTTTAGAATGGACTGATTGGATCTCCTTGCAGTCCAAGGGACTCTCAAGAGTCTTCTCCAAGACCACAGTTCAAAAACATCAATTCTTCAGCTCTCAGTTTTCTTCATAGTCTAACTCTCACATCCATACATGACTACTGGAAAAACCATAGATTTGACTAGACGAACCTTTGTTGGCAAAGTAATGTCTCTGCTTTTGAATATGCTGTCTAGGTTGGTCATAGCTTTTCTTCCAAGGAGCAAGCATCTTTTAATTTCATGGCTGCAGTCACCACCTGCAGTGATTTTGGAGCCCAGAAAAGTAAAGTCTCTGTTTCCATCAAGATTGTTGGGAGAAATATCAATAACCTCAGATACGCAGATGACACCACCATTATGGCAGAAAGCGAAGAAGAACTAAAGAGCCTCTTAATGAAAGTTAAAGAGGAGAGTGAAAAAGTTGGTTTAAAACTCAACATTCAGAAAACTAATATCATGGCATTCAGTTCTCTCTCTTCATGGCAAAGAGATGGGGAAACAATGGAAACAGTGCCACACGGGTGTAGATTTTATGGCTATCGTCACCTGGGAGTTGTCAATGAAGTCATTTGAAGATCTAGGGGACCATTATTTTTAAAATAGAAGTTTTGGATATTCTTTTTATTAGTTGTGACTATAGTGAATATTTTTAAAATTTTTAGTGTTACATTACTCCAAGAGTGATAGGTTTTCTTTGAGGATTTTTGTGGTCACAACAAATTGCTACTTTGATTTTGACTAAAATGAAAAGCAAATTTGTTAAAATGGTCAAAATGCATACGTATGTGTGCAGATAAGAGTAATTAAAAATAATCACAGTTTGGTCTTGCTCATGACATTTTTAAAAGGACCTTAAGTATCACATATATCACCTATGCATATATACAATATGCAAGTTGAACCTCAGCAATCATTTTAATATCAACTTGAGGACCTAGAGAGTGTCAGCATAGACTTCCTTCCAACTGAATGACAGGAAAATTTGCCTCCCTAAAGAATAGCCCCAGGACTTCCCTGGAGGTCCAATGATTAAGACTCCACACTTCAAGGGATGTGGGTTCAATCCTTAGGGTTCTAAGATCACACACGTTGTGTGGTACAGCCCAAAAAAGAAAAAAAAAAAAAAATCCCTCTCATGTAGATCAGCAACACAGAGGCAGTTCTGTCTGTCATCCACTGGCCGAGGGCTGGGTACAAACAGGTATATCGGATGATAGGTAGGTTGAATCACCCCAGTGATATTTTAAATGCAGATCTTTGAGTCCTATAGAGCCAGATAATGCAAGTCAGGGGCATAGGGCATTGGAATTAGTTTTTTTAACACTTGTCCTAGATAACTTTAGTGCTTTCTAAAGTTTGAGACAATCAGGATCAGATTGTGATTTATAGATAGTCTGTGTGATTGAGTACAAGTCATGGTTCCATGGATGCTCATGGACTACTTTTCCAGAAATCAAGCATTGAGAGCTATTGCTAATATAGCTCCTCCCTTAGCAAACTCTGAAACACTGCTAACATGAAATTTGAAGCCTAACTTGGTCAATGCTGTTCATTCAGTCTGATTTCATTCAGCATTCTAGGGAATTAAAGCTACACAATCTCTCTGCTGACTTGCTCCATCACCATCCTGGCAAAGCCTTCCATCAGTCATTTTCCTTCCATAAAGGGAAAAAAAATTTACTAAGAGAGTCTTAGAAGCGCTCATCAAAAGAAAAAAAATTGTAACTGCGTGTGTTAATGGATATTGACTAGACTTATTTTGGTGATTATTTTGTGATATATAAGTTTATTGGGATTTCCCTGGTGGTTCAGACAGTAAAGAATCCACCTGCAATGGGTTTGATCCATGGGCTGGGAAGATCACCTTGAGTCATAGTGTACACCTGAAACTAATACACTGTTATATGCCAGTTATGCCTAAATAAAAAAAGAAGAAGTAAAAGGTTAGGGTTTTCAGTCCCTCAGTATAAATACTGTTTTCTAGAAAAAAAATATGATTTCAATACATGATCTGAAATGAATAGTTCATCTAAAGTTTCCTGTTTGACCAATAATTAGATAGATCCATTCTGCATTCCTGATATGTTCAATGTAAAGTGTAGCAGATTATGTTTCTTATTATAACAGTAATTGTTATGTAATTTATAATTTATTGAGATGGTTGAAAGTATATAATTACAGTTTTGCTTGTGTATCTACCTCAAGGAACTTTAGGTTATGTTAGGTATTTGATTCATTGTTTTGAATGCCTCCCTTCATCTTCACCCTGCCCTCCAAGACTGCTGTATAGATGGAGAAAGGAATATTTAGGAGAATGTGTCCAAAAGACTAGTATTAGAGGCAAGAAAATACCGGATAAGACTGCTGGAGTAAAATGTTGGGTGAAATGTTACAGCTCAGTCTATGTTTTGCTTTAATTTTCATTCCCATCAAATATAATACTCTTTAAAGAAATGAAATATAGATGCAGCATACATTTTAAGGTGTTGTAATAAACCCAAGTTAAGACAGTGGGCTAGAATTTTATTACATGAAATAAGTCCCAGTTTTCCAGACCACATTAATTTCATGCCTACAGAATGAGACAACTGATGTATATGACTGTAAAATCACTTTTAATAATAAAGAAACAGTGTTTATCAAGAAGAACTGGTCAATATTAGATTCTACAAGCTAATACTTGGTATACATTTCTTATAAAAAATTACAATGTATTAGCAACTATGTCATTTTACATAAAGATGTGAAATTCCTCTTAGGACAAACCAAGGCTTATACTGAGTCATATATAATGTGAAAAGTGTGATCTGGTTTGTACCTTTTAGTCTAAATTATGCCAATTTTCAAGGCTTTTTAATAAAAATAAATGAATCCCTTCCTTAAAGATAAAAATCACATTTCTGGCTTAATAATTTATTCCTTAAAGGGACATTATTAGAGAAAATAAGTAATGAAATTTCAGATATAAAGATAAACTTTAGAGAAAATTTTGGTAGAAGGAAAGATAATCATGGATTTAGAGAACATAGAAGAGGCAATATTGGACTTGAGTACAAAAACAAATTGTAAAATTGAAAATAAATCTTCTCACTCAAAAACTGAGGTCCTGGTGTTTATAGGTTCTTAGAGAAAAAACTGGCAATGACAAAGAATTGTTTGAAAATTTCTCATTTATGATAACTGTTCAGTATCAATTCATTTAGATAAGATATAACCTATTTTATGTCTGGTGGTTAAGTCCTTTATAAAAAGAGAACTCCCCCTTCACTCCAGTTTTCTCATTCTAGACCAGGCTGTTAATTAGGGGAAAAAATGCTAATTTCCACTTCCAATTTGAACATGTATCAGACCTTGAAATAGAGATGAATGTGCCTGTCCTGGTTTCAGCTTCGTTTTGATAGTAAAGGGATTTGGGTTACTACAATGTTATAATTTTCATAAAGAAAATGTCTCTTTTATGCTGTCTTCATTATTTTGAATCTTAGTTTGGGGATCCAGAGATAATTGGATAGATACCATACCTAGAATTATAATCTTCAGCAAGTGATCTGCCTTAGGCTATAGTGTGTGTGTGTGTGTGTGTGTGTGTGTGTGATATAAAATTCTCTCTCTCATCTATTTGTGTATCTATCTAGGGAGACAAAGTGACAGAGACAGACAGAAAGTTTTTTTTTTTTTAATTTCAGCAAGGGAAAGTCTGAACCTAATAAAAGGAAGGAGGTACATTGCATTGGAAATACTGGGGCAGTGCTGACAGCAATGTTTCAGCTTGCTTAATCTAGTGCTCACAGACAATAGGTCTACGAGGTATTGTGTAGACTGCCTCTTTCATAAAAGCACATTTTTGCATTTCCAAAATGTGAAATTTGAAAATTAGAGCACTTAGTTGCAGCAGAGTTGAAGATCATGGCCATCCAGGACTAGGAGCACTGCTGAAGACCTCTAAAAGGTGCAAAACCTTCCCATTCATTTTGCCAGACTGTTTTTTTTTTTTTTTTTCCCAAATGGGAAATTAGGAAAAGCTTAACATATAAAGCTCACAGGGGAAATGGAGACATCTCAGACATGAATGAGAAGATTGTGGATATGATGGTGACTGTTTTTATTCAAATAAAACTAAGCAGACAAAGGTAAGGGTATAGTGCTATGTTCCTTTCCAACTGTGATTTCTGTAACTTTTTTTCTTACATGTGCAAAGTCATGAAAAGTTATTTGTTTGCAGATTCTTGAAACTGTGATTTGCTCAAGTTAGGGCAAGGGGTGTGTATAAGGTAGATAATGCTAGAGCGAGAGAGATCTAGTAATAAATTCTGCCATCGGTACCTACGGACACTGAATTATGGCAGTAAAGCAGTTTCAAACTAAGTATTTTTCAACTTAAATATTGCCACTGACTCAGACATAATCCCATGACTAACTATAAAATCCTAACACCTTGGGAAGGCAAGAGAACATGAGGTTGTATGGATAGAAAGTAAAGAATCCCAAAATACCTTGAACTATAAGAAATTCAGAAGTTTAGAGATCTTACCTAAATTTTTGCCTTAAAGAGCTTTCTGTATTGACAAAGCTTGAAACACAGGAGTTAAAAAGATGAAGCAAAGAAAAAATGAGAACCACCATGCACATTGAGAATGGGGCAAAAATGTGACTAGCGTCATCATCATTTGGGAGTCATGATATACTTTTCAACTTTTCACAGTCAATAGTTTTAATCTGGGTTCCATGAATTCAATGAGTTTTAATTTGACAAAGTCTCAAGTAAAATTTTAAGCCTGAATAATGAGCTAAGATGAAGACTTACAGGCATTTTACATAGGACCCATTAGAGTAATTTTATTGCTGAGTTTGAACTAAAAGAAATGCTCACTCGTTCATTTCCTGGATTTATTTTTCCATACATTAAAACAGAATTTAATACTGTGATACACTTATAAATCTCTAATAAATCAATTCCCTTATACTTGCATAAACTTTTTAGTTACCAGAATAATGAATCAATTCTATATCCATTCAATATAGTGAAGTGAAAGTCACTCAGTCATGTCCGACTCTTTGCGACCTCATGGACTATACAGTTCATGGAATTCTCCAGGCCAGAATACTGAAGTAGGTAACGTTTCCCTTCTCCAGGGAATCTTCCCAACTCAGGGATCGAATCCAGGTCTCCCTCATTGCAGGCAGATTCTTCACCAGCTGAGCCACAAGGGAAGCACATTCAATATAGTATGTCTAATTTAATCCCTCTGAAACAAAGATCATTGTTAATGTTTTTTTATTGCTTTGTTTTATTTTGACCCAGTGTTGAATGTTGAGATTATTGTCTTCTATATTTTGGCAAAGAGCATCAGTGCAAATCTGTGAGATCATAGGGTTTGATAGAAGACACATCCCATGTTAGTTTATAGGAGCCAGTCTCTTCCTGGATGTGCTTCTTAAAGACGTGCTGGAGCTCAGGTCAAATTAGCAACAAGTGACTCTTGTTGACCCTGAGAGACCATGCTGGTGGGGAACTGCAAGACAGACTCCTTGTTGGGTGGAGTTGCAGATATTGCTCTAAGTCAGGGGTATTGATCTTCATTGTTCCTCCAGCTAGGTGGTCCTTTCTGTCAGTATGGTTGAATATCTTATTTAAGTCATTTAACTCTCAGTATACTGAGGACTCTGAGTCTCTGTCCAGGCTACTCAGCAGGGCGAATTCCACAAAGAAGTCCCTTCTCTCTCTAGAAGTGGTGAGGTATTTCTCTTTCTTTTTTTAGGAACTAACTAAGGCTTTAGGAATTTCTTTAAGTCTTTAAGTTGGAGTTGCTAAACATGAAATAAGCTAATGAGTGGTAACTTTCAGAAACTACTGACTCCCAGGTCATTTGACTCCCCACCTCAGATTAAGGTGGTACAAGTTAAGAGTTAAGTGAAAATTGTGTCTTGGTAGTTTCCATGATAGTCTTTTAAAAGCAAGCATTTCCAAGATGAACTCAAAAGCCTGAAAGACATAGAAATGTTAGGACAACGGGGATTAAATGCTTAAACGCCTTTTAGTTGTTTTATCTGCTGTCTTTGTCGTCGTGGTACCTATTTAGTGTGCTGCCTACCTGTCAGGGTTTATAAAAGACTCCAGGCAGGACCCTGAATTTCCGATTATGTCAAATATGTTTTACCAACCAACAGTAAAGTACTGAGTTCCTGGATACTTCATTTTCCAAAATTTCAGGGATAGAACATTCTTTGTAAACATTCATTTGTGTGTGTTTGTGTGTGTGTGTGTGTACTTAAGGGATGGGGGTGGCAAAGAGAGAGAGAAATTCAAGAAATAGCCTAATATATACTACTTGGAAAAGAAATCAGCTTCTTAAAACAATGATTATATTCATCAACTCTGAAATCAAAGTCTTTGCATACATTATAATCTTCTATTTCAAATTGATTGTATACTTATCATTTTAAATAAGCTTTCTGAAAATGAAATACCTCTATCACATATGCTACTAGAATCCCTCTGTATTCTCAAAGATATGATTTATTATGCTATATTCAAATTACCTTTTACTTTCTATAAACATATATTTCATGTATTTGTCAAATAAATATAATTAAGAGATTTCCATGAAAGAAAATAGGAAACTACTTTACTCAAGTTTTTTTGGCCAATAATTTGTTTGATCTTTAAAGTATACCATTTATGTTATCACATAGTTCCATTAGTTTTGAATCATCAATGCTTATATAGTGTTCTTAAAGACTTTAAAAATTTAAATATAGTTGATTTAAAATATTATTAGTTTTGGGTGTACAACAGTGATGTGATATTGTTATAGGTTATACTCCATTCAAAGTTATCATAACATATTTTGTTATGTATGTACAATACATGCATTGCTGTACAATATGCCCTTGACTTATAATTGATACATATGGAAGATATTTTAAGAAAGATAATTATAATATTGTGTAGCCTCATAAGTAAGCCAGTTCCCCATAGGAACAGCGATTTTATTGTTTTAAGCAGCAGAGAAAACCAATTGCTCCTTTCCTGGCTGTGGGTCTGCCTGCTAGGTTATGGTTTCTTGTTTCCTTGTTAATCAGGGTCACTGTTTACTCTTTGGTGACTGAATGTACTTTGCACTTCATTGTGAGACAGGGTGTGAGGTCTACTTTATTACATGCCTACTGCTCATCTCTAGGGCTTCCCCCATGGCTCAGATGGTAAATAATCTGCCTGCAATGCAGGAGACCTGGGTTTGGTCCCTGGGTCAGGAAGATCCCCTGGAGAAGGGAATGACAACCCACTCCAGTGTTCTTGCCTGGGAAATTCCCTGGACAGAGGAGTGTGGGGGGCTACAGTTCATGAAGTTGCAAAACACACAGGGCTGAATGACTGACAAACAGCCAGCCCACCTCTATCACCTCTCATTTGCAGAGCTGTTTTTCCTTGATTGGTGCCAAGAGTCTCTGCCTTCAATCAAGAGACTAAGTGGGAAGAAAAACACTGACCACTGAGGGGCTTTTTAATTTGTGTCTTACCCAATTGTCACTCTTTACTAATTGTGCCCCGGCTGAACTAGTTAAACATATAAGGAGGTCTCACTATGGATCATGACCTTGCTTAGTTGTCCAGAAATTCATTTATCCATTAATTTGATTATTTAATTAATGTCCTTGTTTATCTGTTTCAATAGAAATGTTAGATAGCTTATAAGAAAATATGTTAAAATAATGAAACAAAACCTGAAATAGGCACAAGAGAAAATCAAAAGGGCAATAGCACTAACAGAAAAAGAATGTAGAAGCAGTACAGTATAAGGCTTTGGGCTATTCTTAGGGCTTATGCACACATTTTTCTCTGATATATCTTCTAGCCAAAGATAATTTCACAGTTGTTCATATCCAGAAGGAAAAAGTAGTAATTCCTTAGGGGTAACGAAAATTTCTTTTAACACTTAATGCGTTGAATTTTCTTTTTTTCATCTCATTGCCTTCACATAGACAACCTGCACCTTCCACTGTTGCTGTTGTTGTGAGTCATTCAGTCGTGACCGACTCTCTGTGATGCTATGGACTGCAGCCCACCACGCTCCTCTGTCCATGGGGCTCTCCAGGCGGGAAGACTGCAGTGGGTTGCCATTTCCTTAGATTTGAAAATTCTGATTCCATTGACAAGTGATATTCAGGTGAATTTGTTCCCACAAAGCCTCACTCTACTAGTAAATTAAATTTGTAAAAATCTTAGTCCTCACCCTCCTTTTTAATGTCAAGATTTGAAGCTAGGGCTTTCTGAAATATCGTAGCAATTCAGGAATCATGTGCTTCGATCATGCTGTTTGCTCAACATTATAATAGATGCTAGGGATATCAAGAGAGAGCCTGCCACATCCAAAGAGTTATTTTATATTAGTACAGAATTTCCCACCAGAGTGCTGGGATCACATGGGTTAACTGGTAGATAGTTACCCACCCTTTTGAGTGGACCCCAAACAAGGGTCCTACTGCCTGGACCAATTAACCTGTGCCAATTAAGGGACTCTGAGTTTGACTTAGAAGTGTAGGAAAGCTTAATTCTTTTTTTAAGGTATTTTTCTCTATTCTTTTTGTTTATTTTTGGTTGTGCTAGATAATGAAGATTTTTCTAGTTGTGGCAGCGAGTGGGGGCTACTCTCTAGCCACAGTGCATGAGCTTCTCATTGTGGTGGCTTGTCTTGCTGAGCAGCACAGGTTTTAGGGTTTATGGGCTCAGGAGTTGTGGTTACCGGGCTCGAAAGCACAGGCTCAATAGTTGTGTGGCAGGAGCTTAGTTGCTCTGTGGCATGTGGGATTTTCCAGGACCAGGGATCAAACCTGTGTCCCCTGCATTGGCAGGTATATTTTTATCCACTGTGCCACCACAGAGGTCCAGGAAACCTTACACTTTGATCAAAGAATGGAGAGATTTGAACTCAGCTCTGGACAGGCTGTGTGCGGGGCCACTTTACTGGAACCTGTTACGGGGAGGCGGTGGGCTTCTTAGGCCATGGCATCACTGTGTTTGCTCACGGCTTCAGATCATAGTGCCAGGCATAGCATCTTTGATGCAAGGCCTGCAGCCTTCATCTTGAATTGAGGTGCTGGACATCGAGCTTTGCTTCTGCAAAAGTGCTCATGAAGCTGAGGTGTCAGCCTCGGTGCCACCTTTTGGCACTGGAAACGCTGGTCTAAGCTGCCTGGTGCACAAACTCTTTCCATGACCCCTGTGAGAGAGTGACACTAGAGTAAGCACAAAGGAAAAGAAAAAAAAATATTAGACTTTATTTTATTACTGAGAATCTCTATTTTCTGGAGATTAATGGTCATTTTGCTGGTATTGGACAGACAAGGATTTTTTGTTGTTGTTGCAATTATTATTTATTTTAGCATAATCTGGTTTTCTCATTTATGATAGTCATAAAACATTTCCTTTGAAATAAATGTATGTGAGTGAAATTGCAAGTTGATTTAGAGAAAGGTATTCAATTATAGCAAAGGTTTAGGAGGGTGTGGTGTCAGTTTTGGAAGTGGTATAATTCTTGGCATCACTTGAGGCATATTCTTCTTGTGCTGTGCTGTGGTCAGTTGCTTGAATCTTTGTGACCCCATGGACTGTAGCCCACCAGGCTCCTCTGTTCATGGAGTTTTTCAGGCAAGAATACCAGAATGGGTTGCCACTTCCTACTGCAGGGGATCTTCCCGCCACCCAGGGATCAACCCATATCTCTTGTATCTCCTGCATTGATTGGCAGGTAGATTCTTTACCACTGCGCCACCTGGGACTATAAATGTGAAAGACTCATGACAATGGAAGGATTTACTATCACATTGGAGGTGTGGACTTGATGTAGGGTTTAATGAAAGGTTGGGAGTAAAAACTGGGTGCAGTTTGGGAGAAGGGAGACCTCTAAGCCAGGATGTGGCAGACCTGTTCATCATTTGGGCAAGGGGATGCATTTGAGCTGAAAGGTAGTTGTGCTAAAGCATGAGGTATACAGCTGTACTGATTATAAAATGATAAAAAACTTGGTAATGTTGGAAAATGAGAGACATCTGGGGAAATGACAGAAGGGTAAAATAGAGACTCTTCTTCCTAAAGGCCCGTACTTCCTATGCATCAAATTATTCCTCTCCCGGACAATTAATTATGTGAGGTATGTATCGTCAGACTGCTCCATTGGCCTGCTCCAGGGGGTGATTTTTACATCACAGTTCGTTTGAATGATGTGCTATGTAATTTAACACATTTGTTCTATAGATGACAAGACTTCAGCACAAGGTGGTAAAATGACTTGTCCTGTATTGCATACTTATAAGTGTAAAGTCCAGATTTGACCTCAATGCATTTACTTTAAGTAAAGGACAGACGATCCTATCTACATGGCCATTAAAGGGAGAGTGGATATTATTCTTTGGGCAATGGGAACTGAAATATTTTGATATGGACTATAGTGACTAGATACTAAGAAAGTCATATGTGGCTAAGCTGTGTTGAGAGGACTGAATTGGGGTGAGCCTGGAGGCAAGAGACCAGTGATGTTGGATCAGTCAAGAGCAGATGAAAGTCAAACCATGATCAAAATGGAAGCACCGGTTGGGAGTGCATTGGGCATTTGTCAATTGCCAGAGTTGGGATAGGTACATTTGTTCCCTTAGGGTTTAAGAATCCAGGCTCTGACTCTGTATTCCCAGGCTGAGCTGTCCCATTGGATCCATAAATGAGGAAAGAAAGCAGTTGATTTACTCCTGTCACAAATCCTTGCTTTTTTCCTATGTTCCTATGATTTTTCTTTGTCGGTTCTTAACAACATGTGTCAGCCTATATCTGGCACCAAGATATCCCTTCCCTGTTTCTCTGATTATCTGTAGTCTTACTCCTGATCTCCTGGCTCCTTCTACAGGCATAAACTTCCATTTGAAGTAGAATTCAAAGGTTTTGTATGGTGTGAGAGCATAAAAAATTATTTCCTAGTTCATTCATTTTATTTTGGCTTGTGACATCTTTTTGGTTTAGCTTGTAACATATGAAAACAATAATTTATCTTAGAACCAGTTCTCAAAAGTGTGGTCCTTGGACCATCTGCATCAAAGACGGCTGAGGGTTTAAATGGTGTACAGACCTCTGGATATAAAAGTGGGAATTTGCTATTTAACTAGCATCCCCAGTTACTTCCAGTGTTGACAGTCAACAGACTCTACTTTGAAAAAGACTAACCTTGGGCCTAGCAGTACTGAAACACTATTTTGTTAACACTAATTTATTTAAACTCTAACTCTGTATAGCACACATTTCCTCTTATGGAAGAAACAGGAAATAAATTACACGTATTTGTTTCAGCAGCCTCCAGTCCTAATCATAGTCAGAACTGGTGGAGAATGAAGTTTCTGTGCAGGGAAATGCAGCAGTTGCCCTGATTTGCGGATTGCATAGGGATCCAGGCAGTGCTACAACCACCACCACCACCAACAACAAAAATCAGTGTTTTACAATGCTGCCACTCGTAATTCCCATTCCAGGCTCCTAAGTATCCCCATCGTTCATTATCATCTGCAGTCTTAACCTCACATTCTGGGGTTGGTTCCATGTTCTGATTTGATCCTGTCTCCTGCTCTTCTCCAGCCTCACAGTCTTCCACTGCACCCACTGGGTTGCAGAGCCTGTCCTTGGCAAAGTCCCGTAAGGCTACACCTCCTAATGTTCCTTTCAGCTTCTCCTCCGGTCTTGTCAAATGGTGCTACTTTCCAGCCCTCTCCATCAAAACTACAGAACAAGTAGAGTGTCTTCCTTCACCTTGATGGCTACTTTCAAAATCTGTCTCTCTCTCCGTCCAGAAAAACCCCAGCTGCTCTGAGATGCTTACTAAATGAGTGCCCCTGCCCCAAGTATTGGGTCCTGACCTTATTGAAGAGGGCACTGCAGTTACTTAGAGGCACTCTACTATAAAACTGCCTAACATAATTGTTTCTTCTATCTTCTCATGACGTTTTTAACGATGAGGCAGTTAAACTGGCATCACCCAGCTGTGGGGCAGAGTCCCACCTTGATCACTTATAAGGTGTTTGATTAGCTGGAGGAGCTGCTGGCTGCTGTGCCCAAAAGGAGATGGTTCGGGAGAAACCACGTCTATTGTAGTATTCTATCAAGCAAGCACACCAGACCTAGAAGGAAAAACCTTCCTCCTGTAATGCCTACTCAGCCCTCTAGTGTCTAAGCTTATCATCCAACCAACTGGCAAACAAACAATATTTAAAGGGATTAGCTCTGTTTTCAAATAATGCTAAAGAAAGAAAGATATGAGTTGAAAGTTAATGAATCAATAACCAGCACACATACACATTTATATTTTTTTAAATGTATTGAAGATTTATAGCTTGCTTTTGTATTTTTGCACATGTCTCGCCTTGGTTATCTTTTTCATTTTTTTAATTCATATTTTCTTCCAGAATTCATTATTGTGTCAGGATCAAAATTATTTTCCCCTAGGATACTTTAATGTTGAATTGTGTTAAGTCTGTAAACTAATATGGGAAAATGTGTTAACTTTGCCTTTTTCAGACTTGGCAGATAAATATATAACATATCTCTCTTTAACAGCTTTAATCTCAGACAAGAATACTGGAGTGGGTTGCCATTCCCTTCTCTGGGGGATCTTCCCTACCCAGGGATCACACCTGGATCTCCTGCATTTCAGGTGGATTCTTTACCAACTGAGCCACTAGGGAAGCCTTTGTATGTCTTACTAAACTTTTATTGGGATTTACTTTTTTATAAAAGACTTTCAGATTTCTAGTTAGATGTATTCCTAAATATTTTAAGCTGTATCATTAATATTGGTGATAGTACATTATTAGTATATTATTAATATTAGTGGTAGTTTTGCATTAGATCTTCCCCCTATTTTATTTCCTGTTTTGTTGTCATTGGTATTTATAAGATTATCGATTTTTGAAGTTCATCCCTTATGACTTCTAATAGGCTTCTAGTTAATTGGCCAAGATTTTTAAGGCCAGCACTCGTTAATGAAAAATAATTGTCTCTTCTATTCATATTCTTATGAATCCTTCAACGTTGAGGCAGTTAAAATGGCACCACCCAGCTGCGGAGCAGAGTTCCAACTTGGTCACTTATAAGGTTATTTGATGATCTGGACCAATTTACTATGCTACTATTTCATCATCTGTGACATTGGGGAGTAACTCTCTCTACCTCATAAAATTGTTATAAGGATTAAAGGAGATATTGATTGTAAAATCCTTCATACAGAGGATATAATGTTCTCTTTAAAATATTTAATAGGAAGTGGAATGAACCTTTTTTCTGTTAATCTTATATTGGGGCTTTAGCTGTAGTTGCCAGACAACCCCTCCCAGAAACTTGCTAAGATGTTGTCTGAGTGATCATTTGAACTGCCACCTGTTGACTCAGATGGTAAAGAATCTGCAATGTGGAAGACCCAGATTCGATCTCTGGGTCGGGAAGATACCCTGGAGAAAGAAATGGCTACCCATTCCAGTATTCTTCCCTGGAGAATTCCATGGACAGAGGAACCTGACGGGCTATAGTCCTTAGGTCACAAAGAGTCAGACACGACTGAGCGAGTAACACACACACACACTACCCTATTAGAAGCAAGCCAGAGGTCTTCGGGAGATGGACTTTGTTACTACAGTGGTGTGTTAGGTCTACTGATGCAAGTCGTTGGCTTTTCTCCTACCCTCTCTGAACAGGAAGGATATGCTCCATTCAAGTGAAAGAGGGGATTTTCAAAAGATTATCGCAAAGATACTGTGTTGTCTGCCCGTGGAATGGGCGGACAGGACTCTTATTGCCCTGCCAGAAACTTGCTAAATAACAGAAACTTAAGGGACAATTTAGTGTGTTAGAATGGAGTGTAAAGATACAGTTCTTTGGAGACCTTAAACTTTTCCTCAGGAGTAAGTGACTCTAGGGCTGGGAATGATTCCCAGATATTGTCCAAAGATAGGGAAGAGATAGTCTACAGAACATTTAAAGGCAGTGCTTGAAGAAAAATCAATTTATTTCCTGTTATACCTCCTGAAGTTAAGACCATTTAATTAACCAGTCCCACATGTATCTACTCAATGTTGTGAACTCACAAAATGGAATCTTGGCAGAAAGACTGGTAGCATATCATCAATAATGATATTTTTAATATCTGCTCAAGGAAATCCTTGAGGAATGAATAAAAATGATACATCAATGGATACATTATATTTACAGATCTTCCTTGACTTGCAGTTACCCCCTGATATCATAAGTTGAAAATGCATTCAATATACCTAACTTCCCAAATATCATAACCTAGTCCTCCTTAAATACATTCAGAATACTTACATTAGCCTATAGTTGGATGTAATCACAAAGCCTGTTTTATAATAAAGTATTGAATGTCTTATGCAATTTATTAAATACAATACTGAAAGTGGAAAGCAGGTTGGTTGCCTGGTGCAGAATGGTTGTATGTGTATCAGCTGTTTACCTTCATGGTTGTAGGACCGACTGGGATCTCTGGCTCACAGCCACTGCTTAGCATATGAGAGAATATAATTAGCCCCTGAAAAGATAAAAGATTTGAAGTATAATTTCTACTGAATACTTATTGTTTTTGTACTACCATAAAACTGAAAAATTATAAGTAGAGTTATCATAAATCAGAAACTATCTGTACTAATATTTCCGTTTAAATCCTTTAAAAAAAATAGCCATCTACTTAGGTTGGAAATTATAGTAATCAGATTTCAATTGTTAAAGCAAACTTTCTATCACACTCCTTTTCAAAACATAATTTGTTGTCCTTAGTAGGTAATCTGTCCTTGAAGGTAAAATGGCTACTTCTCAGGTTATATTACTTTTCCCTGTGCCAGGGACTTAGAAAAAATTAACTTTTACCCAGTGATTCTATTATTCTCCTAAATTACATAATCTTTATTTTTTTATTTGATCAGTTATTGCCCTGCATTTACTATTTCTCCCTGGGGTTTTAATTTTGGAATTGCTAGCAGTTTAACTATGACTATGTTATTTGAAGTAGCACCTAAACCTATAGCCAGTGCATCTTAGTATATTAGTTAAGGTAACATTTAGCACATTAGTTGAGGCAACATTGTTATGACAAGCAAATCCAAAAGCAAACAGAGGTAGACAGTCAGAACCAAAGTTTATTTCTAGTCCTTTGTAACATCCTGTCAGGTGTTTCTGATCAGTATAGAGCTCTGTTCCAGGGACCCTGCTTTCTTTTATCATGTGGCTCTGTGGTCTTTAACACATGGCTTCCAAAATTGTCACCAAAGGAGGAAAAGCGTGGAGAATCATGCTGGGAAGTTTTCATAGTCCAGGCCTGGCTGTCATTACTTCTGCCAGATCCACTGGGCATCATTTATTCACAAGGCCAGACTCTTGACCACCTGAGTACCTGAGATGTGCTGTCTTGTCTTAACATGTGCCAGGAGGAAGGACAGAAAGAGCTTGGACTGTAGCTAGCCAGTCTCTGCCACACTTAGCATATTCTGTCTCCATTCAAACATCCTTTTTGTAATCATTTTTTTTTTTAAATAAGCATCACCATAAATTGGGGGGTAAAGGGGAATATTTTCCTCTTTTCAGGTCTTTGCACCTGCTGTTTTCTTTGCTTTAAATAAACTTTCTGTGGATCCTTAAGTCTCAGTTCAATTGTTACCTTTTCAGAGAGGCCTTTTCCTAAAATTTCAGGTGATCAAACTTCCCACCTACTCAGACACACATTAATACACACTCTATTTCTCCTTCATCTTAAATATATATGTAAAGCATGTGGGAAATGAGAAGCCTGTTTGCCTCAGACTGTAAACTGGAATTTATTCCTGGCCAAAGCTAAGAACAATATGTTTTAGGTTAAGTAAACATATTTTCTTACAAAGAACTTTTCAAATATCAAATGGATAAAGTGTGTACTACTGACTTTTGTAGTTTCTTTTTTAATGACTGCAAATAAATTAATCTATCTGTTAGGAATTCTGTTTCCTAAATGAGATATATGAGTATTGGGTAATTCATGTTTGTAATATTTTCAATTACATCCATAGTTGTTTCCTTTTTTTTTTCCCCCTTCAGCCTTACTGCTTTGGTTGTATTTTTAAGTCTCTTAAGAGAGAAAAAGTCTTTATGAGTTTTGGGGGTGTTGATCGGGTAAGCATGGATATTTGTGGAGACTGTAAGCACAGAGGTATTTGTGCTCCAGGAAAGTAAATAAATGTGTTTCATTAGCTGATTTTTATCCTATCAAATGTAAGTGCTCGAAGAAATCTCAGCTGCTGTTCAAACTTTCTTTCTGCAAATAAAGACTATAGTTAATTTAATATTATCCACTATTCACAAATTAGCTGGCAAGGGAGCAAAATGACTTTTCTGATGTTACCAACCCAAAATCTGTAAGTTTATGAGAATGGAAATACTTCAGAAGTTTTCTGTATGTACATTACCTACCCACTTAAAATTAAAAAAACATATTTCTAAGCAAAAAAGACCATTTTCCCATGTATTCTACACCCTCAGATATTTCATAGACGATTATACAAGTTAAACTGTTTGAAAAATAAACTGTAGTCAGCCAAGAAATTGCAAGTCTTACTAAACTTATCAAAGTTCACCTTTTCTCCCAATCAAAGAACTTTCGGATGTCATATTTTTCTTCATTCAGTCTGGAAGAATGTCAAAATCTCAGTGTTTATACTAGTTCATTCTGTGAGCAGCTTGAGAATAAAAGCTCCCAGTGATAAAAGTTGCCCATGTTCTGAGAGTGCAGAAAACTAGTGACATCTTTTAATTAGAGGACAAACTCAGAATATCTACCCTCCAGTCCTTTGCCTCACCAAAGAAATTTCCAAAAATGGAACTGTCTGCAGTAAAGGATAATGCAATGAAATGTATTCTCAATGCATCGAGTGGAAGTTAGAATACAACTGAAATGCCTGATATAGTATAATATCTTAGCTCTATTCCCTGAAAAAGAAAGATGCAGGACTCTAGTGAGCTACCCATTAAAGGGACTGCTAAATAATAGGATTAATGCAATGTGCTAATATAATTTCTTTTCATCATAATTTAGTCATTTCAGACAGATTATTGAATTACCTCTCATTGCATTATAAGAAAATATTTTTTTTAATGTCATTGAAAAAATCATCATGCCAAGGGCCCACCTCCTTAATCAACTGGAAAGGCACTGACTTAGTGCTGGAAGGAGTTTTCTTGAACTCTTTGTTCATAAACCCTCAGTGTCTGGGATCCTTACTTTCTCTTTGTTCTATTTCTTCATGTACTGAGTTACTGCTTGTTGCCAAGCACAGTGCCAAGTGCTGATGATCAAAAGGAACTAAAGCATTGACCTTGTCATTACTGACTTCAGTCTCTCTAGCTCACAAACATAAGCATATCATTACAATATGTGATGAGAACTATACGAGCATCAACATTCTATTCTGTCATATAAATGAGGAACCCTTGTTCACGAGCTTCAGAATGCTTCTTAGGGAGACTATATGGGGTCCTAAAGGATTATTCAGTGCTTAAGTTTAGCCAAATGCTCTGCATTTCTTTTCTTAAAAGCTTTAATTCATCAATACTTAGACTTTTCCTCATTTGACCCATGTAAAGTCCCTGAAACAAAGTAATAATGGGATCGTTTTCCCACGTATCAACAGTTCTTCCCTTGTTACTGATACCTGCATTCTGATAGTCCAACCCTTTTGCTCTACTTCTTTACTTTCAGCATTTCTCCTAGCCACTGTCTATTTAACTGACCATTACAATTTTACTTTTCTCAGCTCTCTGGAACCTGTATTCTCCTGGTATGGGTTCATTCAACCACTGCCAACACTCATGCTCTTCTCTTTGTGTATATCTTAATTCCTGCTTCCTATATGACTGTGCTTTATTGGTTTTGTTTTACTGTTAAAACTTACCTTAAAATACCAGTAATTCAAATACCTTCTTCCCTATTTTCTAATCAAATTTCCTGATTCTGCAACTGCCCTAATATAGGGCTTCTTTACTACATTCAAATACTTTAGTTTTGCTTCATTTAACTCATCTTAACATTAGCTCCCTCTTTTTCTTACACAATTTCTTTCAAGGTCCAAAAAAATCCAAAATTAGAAATGAAATGTAGTTTCAAAAAATATGGGGTATGCGTTTACAACATGTATGTGTATGTGTGTACACACACACACACACACACACACTGCAATTGAGCAATTACATGAACAGAGGAGGCTAGAAAAATCGATGTGGTGAAGGATTACAGTCAGATACACTGGTATGAACCCATATTTACCCTAATATAGGTACAGGTAACTAAATATAGACATATCTATAGATATGGGTGTGTGTATATATATGTGGACTAGTATTCAGACATATTTAGTGGCTCTGTCAACTGATTGGGCTGAGATGTAGCAGCACCCCAGTAGCAATGAGCACACTTATTGCCTAGACTTTGGTTATTAATACCATTCTTCAATAAAAGGAACCAGGGCTCCTTGGAGAAACAGTTGATGCTAAGACTGAGCAGAACATATACAAATTGAGGCTGGATCACTTTGTCATGGCAGACAGTAAGAAAATGCTGAGTTGAACAAACAAACAAATTACAGTGCTTTAAAAGAGGCACAAAAACCAACTGAATTATCTCACAAGGGCCAAAGCTGGAGTAATTTGAGCAACAAAATCATGTGGTATTTTATTGGAACTTAACATATGAATTTCCATGTTGAAGTAAATAAATGAGTAGATAAATGAATGGAGGTAATAGATAAGTCTCCATGCAGAAAATTTCCAAATACATTTTATAGATACTCTGTCTTCAGAGAGATGGGCCATAACTCCCTATTCCTTAAGTATGGACTGTCCATCGTACTTCCTTTCAAAGCACAGAGCATAGAAAAAGGAGGAAAAGTAGAATGGTAAAGTGAAGCACCCTGACAGATGCTACCTCAGCCAGGTGATTAGGTTAACATCTACAGAGAAAAGTCATGTGGATAGTATGCACCCTTGATATGATGCGATGAAATTATATAACCCCAGGCTAATTATCAGACAAATAGATAACAAATCTTGACTGAGAAATTTTGTATAAAATAACCGGATCAGTACTCCTCCAAGTATCCAAAGCAGGGAAATTCTGAGAAACTGTCACAAGAGGAACTTAAATAGGCATGAACATGTACACATGAATTGGTTTCCTACAGGGGACTCTGAAACAGAAAAAGGCTTCAGAGAAGTAAAAAAATTTGAGTAAAGCATGAATGTTAGTTCAGTGTTGTAACAGATGTGCTAAAGTAACTTGTGCTAAAGTAATCGGGTAAATCGAATGCATGTCTATGGGCTCTCTGTACATCTTCACAATTTTTTATATAAATAAAAAACTTCTAATTTAAAAAAAAATTTACTTAAAAATGGCACAGCTGATAGGAAATGACATATGGGGAGAAAGTAACATTTGGGGATAATATTTAGAATGAGAGCTTGCTTGACGATATTGAGAAGTTCTGTCCTAAGTGAAGTAGAGTTCTTAAAAAGGAAAAAAAAGTCGTTTCTATTTTCTCTTAATTTTTCAGTCAATAAATTTAGGTAGAGCTAGAATTATACAAAAGACAAATATGAGCCAAATTCATGGTTCTGCTGATGGTTCTTGAGATGAATCCTTCTGTTTCCTTTGATCTTGGGGGATAGAGAGATAAAACAGTGAAGCTATCTAACATACATTACTTATTTCTTATCTCCTATGTTCAGAGCATCTTTCAATTTATAAATTCAGCTTTTATCTTGGAGGTTCCTTTTGAGCTGTGGAATTATTAAGTGTGTGTCCTAATCCAAGCCTAAAGCATACTTCTAAGTCTCTGCCTGCAACTCCCAGCCACGGAATTGAGAAAGGAACTGAATAATTCACTGTAAACAAGAGTAGGGGCCACACATCAGACCATTCCAGTGCTATACTGTCCAGAAGATTCTTTGTAATAATCAAAATCATCAGAACTAATACAGGAAAGAAAAAAAAAAGATAAATAATTGCAGCTCATTTCTGCTGCTGTTTCCAGAAAGCTGCTCTGAGATGATCAGCTGAGTGATACACAGGCATGGAGAAAATAGAGAGAAGTTAATTTTCCTGGAATTCTTTCTGTGAGTTTCCTTCCTATGTCAGAGAGAAAAAAAAAAAAAAAAAGCCAATAAGGTAAAAATCAAATCCCCACCTGGCCCAGCAGAGGAAGGCAGCAGTGAGCTTTTTCCAAAGGGAAAATAACTGGGGACTTTCACAAAACTGGGAACTGGGGACAGACCTAAACCAGATTCTCATGTTTGCTCCTTCACCACTCACTGGTTAAGTAGCTATTATGAGATTGCCATCAGTAGTTATCTTGGATACTGGGGATGCGTGGATAAGCAAATTTCAATTCTTGCTTTCAAAGAGGTAGAAGATAGACGAGAAATGTGACAAATAGACAATTACAAATACTGTGGTGAATACCATGGAGTTTTATTTCCCAGAACCAGAAAAACTGCAGGCAAGGTGTCCATGATTCCACTGGTTATGCGGGAGGAGGTTTCACAGAGGATTTGATGTGGCATTTGAGCTGAAACTAATAATGAGTAACAGCATGAAGTCTTACAAGAGTAGGAAGGATATTCCTGGCTGAGGTGACAGGATATGACAGAGCATGAAGTTGAGAGATGATTTAAGGAGTTGAGATCGGATCAGGGCAATTTTAAGTTGCAATTTCAAGTTGCAAAGTGTATGACTGTGTATCACATGTACAGTGTGGCAATCATGAGAGTGGAGGGGACAGGAGGAGAGAAACTTAGAGAGTAAAGGACCAGGTTATAAATAGTGTTCTGGGCCATATTAAGAATTTTGGATGTTATCCAGGGAGGAGTATTTGAAAGGTTTAAATTATTAGCATTGAATATTAAATATTAAATTTAATATTAAATATTAAAATATTAGCATTGAATAATTAAAAAACAACATAGTGGTAATTATGTTACTTGCTAACACTTTTATTTGCATTGCCACAAAACAGAATGTTGCAGTATTTATCTATAATGTTTAGTAGTAAGTGCGGATAGGGCTGTTTTCCTAACTGTAAAGATTGCATAGCTGAGAACTGCCTCTTGCTAATTAATGTGTGATAAGACAACTATATGCCCTCAAGGAAATGTTTGATAATACCTCCAAAGTAGGAGCAAAGAAAATGATATCTTGCGGTTTGCCATCCAGTAGAGTATCTCTGGACCTTGTTATGTATTCAGCAGATTTATTAAATACTTACCATGCACCCGATCCAGTGCCAGGAACCATTTATAAAAAGATAAGTAAGAATTCCTGATCTCAAGCAGCTTACAATTTAGTAGGGAGGCCAAGAGGGTAAATAGATAATCAAGATGAAGAATGAAGAATTATCATTATGGTAAGAGTTGTATGTCAAAGGAATGATGGGAGGATGGAGAAGACAGAGGTCAGAATCACCTTGTTCTAAATGCCAGGATTGGACCAGGAAAGACCTTTTAGAGAAAGTGCCTTTGAATTGAATCTTGAACACTAAGCACCTGTTCATGATGTGATGTAGTTCTTTAGGGACTGTGGCATATTAAGGGTGAAGGTGGCATGACCTTAGTGAATTTAGGAACTCTGGAAAGTTACCAAGTTCAGTTATACAGATGACGTGCAGTACCACCCTGGAGGGTATGACTCACATCCAAGTCTGTGAGAGTGCCACTTCCCCCAAAAAATTCACGCCAGTGAAACTGCGCAGTATACAAACTATACAACTTTACTTGGTAGTCATGCATATCAATTTAATGTTAGTATGTTGTATAATTAAGTGATTAACTGTGAAATAGGAATAACAACAGCTAGCTCATAAGTTGGAGTGAAAACTAAATGAGTTGGTATACAGAAGCAATATTATAAATGCTATATCAGCTCAGTTCAGTCACTCAGTTGTGTCCAGCTCTTTACAACCCCATGGACTTCAGCACACCAGGCCTCCCTGTCTATCACCAACTCCTGGAGCTTGCTCAAACTCATGTCCATTGTGTCAGTGATGCCATCCAACTATCTCATCCTCTGTCATCCCCTTCTTCTGCCTTCCGTCTTTCCCAGCATCAGGGTATTTTCCAAGGAGTCAGTTCTTTGCATCAAATGGCCCAAGTATTGGAGTTTCAGCTTCAAAGTCAATCCTTTCAATGAATATTGAGGACTGATTCTCATTAGCATTGACTGGTGTGATCTCCTTGCAGTCCAAGGGACTCTCAAGAGTCTCCTCCAACACTGCAGTACAAAAGCATCAATTCTTCAGTGCTCAGCTTTCTTTGTGTTCCAACTCTCATATCCATACATGACCACCAGAAAAACCACAGCTTTGACTAGGTGGAACTTTGTTGGTAAAGTAATGTCTCTGCTTTTTAATATGCTGTCATAACTTTCCTTCCAAGGAGCAAGCGTCCTTTAATTTCATGGCTGCAGTCACCATCTGCAGTGATTTTGGAGCCCCCCACCCCCAAAAAAAGTCTGTCACTGTTTCCATTGTTTCCCATCTATTTGCCATGAAGTGATGAAACTGGATGCCATGATCTTCATTTTTTGAATGTTGAGTTTTAAGTCAACTTTTCCACTCTCCTTTTTCATTTTCATCAATAAGCTCTTTAGTTCTTCCTTGTTTTCTGCCATAAGGGTGGTGTCATCTGTGTATTTGAGGTATTGATATTTCTCCCAGCAATCTTGATTCCAGCTTGTGCTTCATCCAGCCCAGCATTTTGCATTATATACTCTACATATAAGTTACATAAGCAGGGTGGCAATATAAAGCCTTGATGTACTTCTTTTCTAATTTGGAACTTGTCTGTCATTCCATGTCTGGTTCTAACTGTTGCTTCTTTACCCGCATACAGATTGCTCAGGAGGCAGATAAGGTGATCTGATATTCCCATCTCTTTTAAGAATTTTCCACAGTTTGTTGTGATCCAAAATCAAAGGATTTGACCTAGTCAATAAAGCAGAAGTAGATGTTTTTCTGGAACTCTTTTACTTTTTTGATGATCCAACAGATGTTGGCAATTTGATCTCTGGTTCCTTAGACTTTTCTAAATCCAGCTTGAACATCTGGAAGTTCATGGTTCATGTCCTGTTGAAGCCTGGCTTGGAGGATTTTGAGCATTACTTTGCTAGCATGTGAGATGAGTGCAAGTGTGCGGTAGTTGGAACATTCTTTGGCATTGCCTTTCTTAGGGATTGGAATGAAAATTGACCTTTTCCAGTCCTGTGGCCATTGCCGAGTTTTCCAAATTTGCTGGCATATTGAGTGCAGCACTTTCACAGTATCATCTTTGAGGATTTGAAATAGCTCAACTGGAATTTATGATTTATTGTTCCCATCTATTTCATGCAAAGATGGGCACAATAAAGGATAAATGCTATATAAATATCAGTTATTAATCTATCCCCATATAGATATTTAAATATATTTAAATATTTAAACATATTATACATAAAATTCAACTTCTGTTTTTGAAAATATAAGTCTTCTAGGTTTAGGCTTTATCCACCTCAATATTGCAAATTTATTCTCCTGTATTTCTAACATTCTTTTTCATGTATATCAATTGTCTCTAAGAGGTATGCATAAATATATAGGGATGTGAAAAAAGTATGGTAGAGATGGCTCTTACATCTTGGCACTGAGAGTTTTTTAAGCTTTATTTTGCATTGGGGCATAGCTGATTAACAATGTTGTGATCGTTTCACATGAACAGCAAAGGGACTCAACCCAATACGTATCCATGTATCCATTCTCCCATCAGCTCTGCTTCCATCCAGGTTGCCACGCAATATGGAGCAGAGGCCCATGTGCTATCATACAGTGGGTCCCTGTGGTGATCCATTTTAAATATGGCAGTGTGCCATGCCCATCCCAAACTCCCTAACCCTCCTTTATCCCCATCTTTACCCCCTGCAAATGCAAGTTCATTCTTGAAGTCTGTTTCTGTTTTGTAAGTTCATTTGTATCATTTCTTTTTAGATTGGCCCTAAGATATTTTTACTCCAGTAGCTGAGACGCAGCTCAAAATCTCACCAGCACCAAATTTTTACACATCCCATTGTTTCAAACCTAACCCCAGTGAGCAGATGTTAGCCATTTGGTGGTGGTTTGCTTTGCAGACCCCACAAAACTGCAGCCACCTCTGTGAGATATAAATAAGACAAACCGCAGAGCTACAGGACATAAAACCATGCTTCCCTTCAGGTCAGTGAGACGCCCCGTGCTACTCAGCAATATTATGTAGGCAAACCACTCTCCCACCTCTCCTTCTAGAAAGTTCCCCTGCCCTCCTGCCTTCTTGAGCTGTTTTCCAGCACTGCCTCAGGAAAATCTCATGCTGGTAGGGACACTCCCTCCTGCAAATCTAGTCACAGCACTGCCCCAAGTAATACTGTATGCTTCTACAGGTTTCTCTGGTGGCTCAGATGGGAAAGAATCCCCCCGCAATGCTGGAGACCTGGGTTTTTGATCCCTGGGTTGGGAAGATCCCCTGAAGGAGGGCAGGGCAACCCACTCCAGGATTCTTGCCTGGAGAATTCCATGGACAGAGGAGCCTGGCGGGCCACAGTCCATGGGGTCGCAAAGAGCTGGACACGGCTGACCAGCCGAGCACAGCACAGCGCCTCTTCCTAGTCTTATCTTCCTTTGACCTCCCCCCAAAGCTCTTCAGCTCTCTACAGGAGCTAATATTTAAAAATTTAACTTGAATAACCAGTTTTCCAATGATATATATTGAGAAGTTTATACTTTCTACAACAGTTTTGATTTTCAAATACTTATTGTTCTATTTCAGAACTTTTAAATCTGTTCCAGTGATCACCTTTTCTGTGTTTGTACTAGTATCGCACTGCTGAACATATTATTTTGATAGCTGGTAGCATAGGTTTTAGCCGGTTATTATTAAATTTCTCTTGCTTTCACTTTATTCTATAAGCCCTATTTTTAAATTGACATACCTTATGCAGTGATACAGATCCCATGGGATTTTGTCAGGTTTGTGAAAAATTTTATAAATTACTAGGTTGGAGGTAATATCTCTATAATACTGAATCTCCACAATAGGAATAATTCATGTATTTCCACTTACTTGGGTCTTCTTTAATGTTCTCCATTTATGTCCTATAGATTTCTGCATATGGGTCTTTATTTTAAATAAGCTTATCTTACATGCTTTATAGATTTTGTTATTTTGCCAGCTGGACATTTTTATATATTCTCTGATTTTTGCTGAGGTACAGAAAATTATAACTTTTTGAATGAGTATTTTGTACCTTACTACCTTATTCAGCTTTGTTAGTTCTAAGTTTTTTATTTGCCTGGTTTGATGTAAGCAAGTATTCTTGTCATATTTTCGTGGAACTGACTGCTTCTGGTGAATCATCATTGTAAGGTATGATGTTTTGATGAGGTTCTTTAATTACCCTTTTATCAAGTTAAGGAAGATTCCTTATTCATAACCCCACTAAGATTTTTTTTTCTGTTTTACATAGAGTTTTTATCTATAGGAAAAATACTTGGTTTTCTACTTATGTGTTGTTTTAACTATCCTTTTTTTATTTGGCTTTATTTTTATTTTTAGTGTCAGAATTAGTAGTTGGTAGGATTAAATGAATAGGAAACCTAGGAAATAGTTGAGTTTTGAAAATTTGACTTTGTTTTCCTCTTAAAAATATTTTACCCAGGTGTTTAGGATGCAGTAGGATGTGATTATATGACTACTTTACAATTTCTTCTATGATTCTTAGCCTGTTTAGGTTTCCTAAAGTTTTGAGTCATTTTGTTCCTAAAAAAACAAATCATTTCATCTACATTTTCAAATTTAACTATTTAAATTTGTATATTATTAGAAAATTTTGTCAGTCTATGTCCAATTTCTCTTTTTGTATGCTTTCTTATTCCTAATATTAGGTATTTGTGTTTTGTTATTGATAATTTCAAATAACTGGCTTTTTATACAATTAAACTTTTCTGAATTTATTTTCTATATTATTAACAATATTTAAAATATTTTTATTTTGTAAATGTTTTCTCTGTTATTTAAATACATTTCAATATTGTTTTCTACGAATGTGTGTGAAACTGTATCTTTCACTCTGAATCATTTTACTCACTGCCCTCTTTAATATTTTTACTTTTATATTTCATTTTATCTGATGACCATATTTAGGTTACATAAATATACATATGCATATATATGCACATGTAGATATATGCATGTGTGTATGTTTTATAGACTAATCTTATGCTTGAGAATTTGTACAATAGCCTTCCTTTATGAATCAACCCTGGTTCATGTGGCCCTCTGTTCTTAAATCTTACGGTTTTAGAGTCTTAGCCCTGCTGCTGCTGCTGCTTCTAAGTGGCTTCAGTCATGTCCCACTCTTGGTGACCCCATGGCCTGTAGCCCTCCAGGCTCCTCTGTCCATGGGATTCTCCAGGCAATAATACTGGAGTGGGTTGTCATTCCCTTCTCCAGGGGCTCATCCCAGCCCAGGGATCCTGGACTGCCAGACGGGTTCTTTACCACTAGCCCCACCTGGGAAGCCCCCCTTAGCCACAGTGCTTATAATCCATCCTTTGTCCCCTTTAACTGGCATTACTGATTCCATGTGAGTAGTGGAATATTGCTGTTGAGGACAAGAACTATGCCAGACACATTTGCCTCTACACAGAGTTACACACATGGCCAATACTCAGCAAATTATCTCTGATTTATTGTCGTGATTTACTGTGGTGTTTCATATCAGCCTTACCTTCGGGTATTTTATATTTTGCTTCATCTTTTGTTCTTTTTTGGTGGTGGCAGGATGAAATTGACTAGATAATGTAAAGAGCAGGCATTGGTAAGCGTGAATGACTTCTGGCCAACCTGAGCCCCATGGAAACATGCTTTTCCACATCTCTGTTCCTTTTTAATCACAGAAACTTATGTAAAGGTTCAGAGGTCTGGTTCAACAGCCTCTAAAGGGAAATGGCAAGAGGCCTTAAAGTTTATCCATTGCACCTAAAAGATCATCTACTGCACTTAACAAGGTGACTGGCATATTATAGTCACTATGTATTTGTAATTAATTAAAATTTCACTTTAAAATTAGAAAACTGAGCAGGGTAAGTGGAAACTTACCTAACTCTGAAATCCAAGTTTTTTCCTATAGGATATTGCCATCTAGATCAATTCTGCTGAACACACTAATGAAAACCTCTCCTTCAGAAATATGTAAGGATTATGATTGAACTGATCAATCCTAGACTGATCAACCTAGAAAGATCAGAAACCTGTGCTGAAAGAGATATTGCTTATTATTATTGCATTCACTGTACTGCTTTCTCCTGGACAGTCCTATTCTTTAAAAGGGAATGAGATGACTAAAATCAAAGTCATTCCCTGCGTCAGGGTTTTAGGTGGCTTCCCTGGTGGCTTAGCGGTAAAGAAGCCACCTCTGCAATGCAGGAGATGCGGGTTTGATCACTGGGTCAGGAAGACCCCTTGGAGGAGGGCAGGGCAACCCACTCAAGTATTCTTGTCTGGATAATTCCATGGACAAGAGAGGCCTGGCAGGCTACAGGCCATAGGGTCACAAAGAGTGGGGCATGACAGGCTACTGAACACACAGTATTTAAAGGGGCAAAATAACTGTGCAATTGGAATCTGAGTGGTAGCAACTTGAGGAGCCAGCTGATCTTTCTGTCTTCACTTCTCCAATGACTTTGAAACATACTTTTATTGCAAACCCTTTGATGTAGTTTTGTTTTGGTTTGCTTTGTAAGTTTTCTTTCTATTGAGGAGAATTTTACTACTTTACAGATAATTGGTTTTTTCTACACAATATTGATTTTTGTGGCACTACAACTGTAGAAGACATTGGGGAAAATTGTACTTTTAGGTTGTAGAGAAACTGTTTTATTATTTCACACGATTAATCTATTTCATCCTATTTTATTAATGGAGCAGAAAACAGGAAGTAGTTATTTAGGCCTTAGTTGGGATGATGAAGCAAAAGTAACGTGTGTCAGACAGGGATACGTCAACAGGAGAACCACCTTTGAGATTTCTGAAGGTTCAAGTGCTAAGTAGAAAGAGGTCATGGAATCTCTGTTGAGACAAGGACTGCCTAAGAAATAACAAAGGACTCAATAAGTAAATAAACAGTGAGACAAACCTAGGGCCCTGAGTCTTTTGATGCTAATTTGAAATGGTTCATAAATGGAAAGTTAACCAGATTATGGAATTTAGAAAAAGACACATCAAATAGAAATAGTAAAAGGAAAAAAATAGTAAACCAACTGTCACTTCCAAAGAGGACAATGCAAAGGTTTTTCTAAGAAATAAGAGTGGGATATTTTTTGTATTTTTAATACATTTTTATTGAAGTATAGTTGATTTACAATGTTAATTTCTGCTGTACAGAAAAGTGATTCAATTATGCATATATATACATTCTTTTTTATATTCTTTTCCATTATTTTGTCATAGTACATTGAATATAGTTCCCAGTGCTATATATAGTAGGGCCTTGTTGTTTATCTCTTCTATATGGGGTAGCTTACATCTGCTAACCCAATGTCACACTCCATCTCCTTCACCTTGGCGACTACAAGTCTGTTTTCTAGGTTTGCGAGTCTGTTTCTGTTTTGGTGATAGGTTCATTTCTGTCATATTTTAGATTCCATATAAGTGATATCATATGGTATTTGTCTTTCTGACTGAGTGTGATAATCTCTAGTTGCATTCATGTTGCTGCGAATGATGTAGTTTCATCCTTTTTATGGCTGAATAGTGTTCCGTTGTATACACTTAACCACATCTTCTCCATCAGTTCATCTGTTGATGGACATTTAGATTGTCTCCATGTCTTGGCTATTGGGAATAGTGCTACTATGAACATAAGGGTGCATATATCTTTTTGAATTACAGTCTTGTCTGGATCTGTGCCCAGGAGTGGGGTTGCTGGATCATATGGTAAGTCTATTTTTAGTTTTCGGAGGAACCTCCATACTGTTTTCCATTGTGGCTGCATCAACTTACATTAAAATGGGATATTTGAATGCTAGGAGCATGTGTTGATAAATTGATACTAAAAGGTTAGAGACACTGAAGACAGGTATTGTTTAATGCGTTTGTTTATAACAACATTTCAAATATGGAAAAATAAGGAAATAAAATGTGAATGGAGATTATAGTAAATTTATGTAGCAATACACCTGCAGACTTGTATTCCTTGGACAAAAAATACTGTGGTTTTTGTGACACTTGGGAGATCCTTCAGATTGCCTTGACACCTGGTCAATGAGTCCCAGTGGGATTTACTAAACTATACACAGTGCACTCATAGGATATTAATCACAACATGGATTTACAAATGTTTTGAGAGATCCTGATGAGAACTAACTTAACTATTTTTTCAAATAGCACAGCCTCTTACTGTCATGAATTAGCAAGTTTGGAGTGTCTGGGAAAGCCTTATTAACGCTCACCTTCCTTAGCTGCAAGGCTACTGGTTTTGCCCCATGGCATGCTTCAGTAAGCTGTGGAATTATGGTCCCCAAGATACATGGATTAGTTGATATATTGCTGAACTGGGACGTTCTACCTAGAGAGTGGCTGTTTTTATTTTTTTAATTCAGAATGTGAGAAAATTCAGTGGCATTCAGTGAGAATAATTCTTGGTCCCTAGATTTAATATTTTCATCAAGACCTAGAGGAGAGGCTATAATATGTGCTCATTACATTTGCTTCTGACACGAAGTTGGTGGTGTCAGGTACAGTCCTGAAAAATAGCTTGGCAATGCAGCTGCCCTAGGGAGCTGCAGAAAGTTTAAAGACAGTTGTTTGCAAAAGAAAAGGAACCTGAATAGACAAGCTAAAGAGTAATTGGCTCTAGGAATACAGTCAAAATAAATAATAGGACTCTAATTCATTATATTCCGACCACAGATCAGAGCTGTAGCACTGAACGTTTAAAAACACACATTGATTTTTAAAAATGTATTCAGCACATATTCTTCAAGTGAGAAGCTGCTGGCGAGGAGCACGGTTAGCCCGGCCCCTGGGGGTCAGGGGCGGGGTTCAGGCCGGGCTGTTGCACCCTGAGCCCCCCGGAGCAGTGCCTGGGGCAGAGTCCCGCCTGGCTCTATTGGAGAAAGCAAGGGAAACGGCACCAGGAATGCAGAGAATGAAACTGCCCTGTACTCTGAGGGCAGAGCTCCTTCAGAAAGAGGGAAGAACTGGGCCCAGGGTCTAGTGGAAAACACAAGAGCGTTAACGTGCAAGAGGCTGACAGCTCAAGTTTGATTCTTCAGGTTTTCTGGGTTCTAACACATAGGCTATGCAAACTCATCTCTGTTTCAGACACTTTTAAAAAGAGGGCTAATAAACTCTACTTTCGCAATGTTATAAGAAATTTAGATAAATGACAGATAATTTTGAACCTTTCCTCTCATTTTACCTCCATGAAATATAGAATGTTGTTGACTCTCAAGTGAAGATAGAAACACCCGAGGTGAACATTCCATTTGCTTTTGGGTTG
The DNA here is from genome assembly GCF_963930625.1 of Muntiacus reevesi. Classification (NCBI taxonomy): domain Eukaryota; kingdom Metazoa; phylum Chordata; class Mammalia; order Artiodactyla; family Cervidae; genus Muntiacus; species Muntiacus reevesi. The sequence goes on along the minus strand of NC_089264.1, from coordinate 39,007,151 downwards.
GAGATGTTTGTTTATTAATACCAGATTTGAACTATGTAGAAGGTAGGATTCTGGGTCCTCATATGAAAAGAAAGTAGATTATACACACACACACACACACACACACACACATATATATATATATACACATATATGTGTGTGTGTGTATTTCCCCCCCTCTAGAGAACTAATCTATGAGAAGACACTGCAGGAATAAGAATTTAATAGCATAGCATTGAAGAGAAATATGTTCTTCATGATAAAATGGTTTATGCATTTTAAATTAAGTTTATAGAAATTTAAAATTAAATAACATGGCTACATCATCTAGATTCCTAATCTTCTAAAACTGGGTAAAAAATATGCATGTAATTTTTACATATCAATGTCAGAAATCACCAGTGAAATGGAGATTAATAGTTCCTTAGCTGTAATATCAGCATTTCACAGAGCTTTCATCGTGTAACTGCAATATAGAATTCACATTTCACAGAATATACTGGGGTAGAGTTTTGCAAGCCCCGAAACTTATTTTTTATCACCCCAAATGTCTCTTTGAAAAATATACCAAGGGTGATCAGTATTCAATATATGGTCTAAGTGCTTCTTGATTGTTGGAAAATTTATTAAATCATGGTTTTTTCCTAACCATCATTTTAACCCATAACTTATATTTGTTAGGACATGTCAGTTAACAGAGTATTGAAACCCATCAAGCTCTCAGTTGGTTGTACGCATAGCTAGTGCCATTCCCCATGTGGTATGGGCTATGGGTGCAGTGGCTTGAGTTCCAAGTCACTTCTGTCATGTCTTCTCCAAGCTTCCTTCCAGCTGCAAGATGAGAGTAAGCATCAATCTTATGTTGCAACTTATGAATGCAACTCCTTGTTGATTTGGGTTAAAGTGCAATCTGATGGTTAACACTTGGCAAATTATAAAGCATCTTTAAAATAAACATAGCGAAGTATATATTCTTCACAGTGTACCTTTCTATAATATTTGAAAGAGAAGAGGTTGGCATGGTGTCAGTTAAGCCCCTAATAATTTATGTAATGATAGAGTGTGAAAGGAAAGCTCTGAAAAACATAAGCAAGGCAGCGTAGAGCAGAGCTTTAAAAAAAAAAAAAAAAAAAAGAAAAGCATGTTTCCTCCTAACACACAGGATCTGCTGCTTTTCTTGTACTGTCCTGTCCTTTACCCTTACCTGATCCAGGCCAGCTTCTGCATAAAGGTATGAATATCATAGATGATGTTATTTGAAAAATGCCCTGTTTTTAAGGAATCTGAGCAACTGAGGGGGAAAGAGGGGTGTGACTTCCACAACACTAGAGTTCTGGACCAGCTCTTTGGTTTTCCAAAGAAAGGCCCATCCCATAAAGTAAGAACATAGCTTGTGGCATGCATTGCCCTCAGGAGTTCAGGGAATTTGTCTTCTATGTTTCACTGTTAGTACAGAAAAATCAACATGAAAACACTTTTTTTTTTTCCATCTGCAGACTCTGAGTTAAGAGGACTATGGAGTAGCAAATTGCCAGGTTTACATTGGGAGTTCCCCCCAACCCTTCAAAAATTAATGACAATGAAAATAATGAGGAATGTATAGTTATTGACAAAATGCTCAGTAAGCGACACTTTTTTTTTCATTTTGCCTGCTCTTAAGTAGAATTTAAGTTATTTCTCTTCAGTATAACTCTTGATTGAAATAATTAAAGGCAATATATATAAATCCTGGGCTTCTTATCATTTGAGTAAGAAATACAGAATTATTCTAGAGAGATGTCAATTTTCTATCAAGTTCTGTTACTCCACAGCCCTGTTAAGAATTCTAAGTCTTCTGTGTTATTCCCCAAACAGTGACTTTGCCACACTGTAAAGTATGATGGTCTTATCTAAGGTTTCATTTGTACTCCCTAAAGTTACACAGTCTAATAAGATAGTATAATCTGAATTTCTGTAAAGACCTAATTTCTATTTATTAAATATGAACTTCCAACGGACATCATGGAAATCACATCTCATCTTCATTTTTTGAAAATGTTTAACTTCTACTATCAGAAAATAGTTCATTCCCTGTAAATCATATAGCCCCTTACAGGGCAGAGCCTACATTGTTTTTATTGTAAAATAGTTATCCATAGGAGGAGGGGCAAGGAAAGTGCTAGATATCCTGGTTCCTGGTGGGGAGATAGAAAATTTTTATAAGATTTCCCATATTCTCTGGTTGAGACACATGCATTTGTCGTAAAAGCTTGGGACGCTTTAGTAACAGATGGCCCCCACACATTCTCATGTCTTATAGCATCAAAGGTTTGTCATTTGTTCCGTTGTCAGGCATCTCTGGCTTTGCTCCTTGTCATCTTAATTTCAGGATCCAGAGTTACGCAGCAATTTCTAATTAGAATAGTGTCAGTCATCATGTCAGAAAGAAGAGAGGCCAAGTTTCAACTTCTAAGTGACACATCTTGTTGCTTCTGTTTCATTAACCAAAGCAAGTCATATGACTAAACCCAAGGATAATGGAGCAGAAAAGTTTAATTCTCCCGTGGGAAGGTACAAACTCTGCCATCAATTGTTTTAATACTAGCTGTAAGACAGGCATTACACTAGGCATTTACAGACATTAATTCTAATATTTGTAATAATCAGAGTATAGAGATTTGTTATCCTTACTTTGCCAGGAGTTGAGAAAAGCTCATCACTTTGCCTAGGCTCATATGTTTAGTGGAAGAGCCTAACTGGATCCAGGTCTATCTCATATAGTGTACTCTCCTTGAAGAGGAAAAAAGGGGGGTGGGGAACCCTTCAGTCTCAAAACCAACAAGGAAAGAATGCAGCTCTCAAAACTATATAATCCATGTTTTTCCAAACATAGAAATTATCCTCAGTAAAATTATCTCAGAGAGGAAATTAAGTGCATTAATAAGGGTATTAATTGTGTGTGTGTGCTTGCGTGCATGCACTCAATCTTGTCTGACTCTTTTGTGACCCTATGGACTGTAGCCCTCCAGGCTCTTCTATCCATGGGATTCTCTAGGCAAGAATACTGCAGCTGGGTGCCATTTCCTCCTGCAAGGGATATACCCAACCCAGGAATGGAACCTGTACCTCTTGTATCTCCTGCATTGGCAGGTGGATTCTTTACCACTAGCGCCACCTGGGAAGCTCATCCAAACCCACAGATTTAAGCAGATGAACACAACAAAATTGGTTTTCTCATTCATGTAACTGGTTGGTATGTGTTTTCTATTTCCTTTCTCTAAATGCAAACTATAATAGTAAATATACATGTTTTTGTCAGGAAATTTGTTTAATGATCTTCCATATCAGGTAGTCAGATGCTTTACTAAATATTTCTAGGGATATAAAACCAAGTATGATACATCATCTGCCTCCAAAAGGATATCATGGACTTGTGCCTTTTGAATGTCACATTCAAGGACAGAAGGCATTCTGTTTGAATTTCATCCCACAACTGAGCCAGTAGCTGTAAGAACCTATGTCCTCATCTGTGAAATGAAAGTAGTGACATACCTGTCTGGCAAATATAACATGGGATTAAAATCATATGTGATCATAAAGCCTTTGTGAAAAAGCAAATCAAGTGGACTGAGGGTCCCTCTTCCACAACCTGTAGAAACTAGTTTATACAAGTGTTTTTGAGCACAAAATGAAAATACAAGGAAAGTCATTCAGCTCCATTAACATAATCATGACAATATATAAAATGCTTAACTTCTAGAACTTTAGAGATAAAGGCTATCAATAATTTTCTCATTATTCTTACATAATTCCTTAAATTTTAAAAATTGAAGTATAGTTGTTGTATAATGTGTTAATTTCTTCTATGCAGCAAAGTGATTCAGTTAGACATTCTTGTTTATCACAGGATATTTAATATAGTTCCCTATGCTATATAATAGGACCATATTGTTATCCATTTTATATATAATAGTTTGCATCTACTAATCCCAAACTCCCACTCCATCCCTCTCCCACCCCCTCCGGAACCGTGGCAACCACAAGTGTGTTCTCTATGTCTGTGAGTCTGTTTCTGTTTCATAGATAAGTTCATTAGTGTCATATTTTAGATTCCACATGTAAGTGACATCATATGAGATTTGTCTTTGTCTTTCTCTTTCTGACTTAGTTCACTTTTAATAATCTCTAGGTTCATCCACATTACTACAAATGGCATTACTTCATGATTTTTATGGTTGACTAGTATTTCATTGTATATATGTACTACATCTTCTTTAGTCATTCCTCTGTTGATAGAGATTTAGGTTGCTATCATATCTTGGTTATTGTAAATAGTGAACATGGAGGTGCATGTATTTTTCTGAATTACAGTTTTGTCTGAGTATATGCCCAGGATTTGGATTGCTGGATCATATGGTAGCTCTATTTTAATTTTTTTAAGGAACCTCTATACTATTCTCCATAGTGGTTGTACCAATTTACAGTCCCACCAACAGTGTAGGAGGGTTTGCTTTCGTTATACCCTCTCCAGCATTTATCGTTTGTATACTTGTTTTTCCAATTTTAATTGGTGGATAATTACTTAAAAATGTTGTGTTGGTTTTGCCGTATAACAACGTGAATCAACCATAAGTGTGTGAGTGTGTGTGTGTGTATGTGTGTGTGTGTATCCCCTCCCTCTTGAACCTCCCTCCCATCCCCCCATCCCACTCCCTCGAGGTTGCACAGAACGCCGGGCTGAAGCTCCCCGGGCAGCTTCCCACTAGCTTTCTATTTTACAGACGGTGGTGTATGTATGCCAAAGCTACACTCTTGGTTTGTCCCACCCTCTCCTTCACCTGCTGTGTCCACAGACCATCCCCTTCATCGGTATCTCTGTTCCTGCCATGCAAATAGATGCATCAGTACCATTTTTCTAGATTCTGTATACAGGCATTGATATGATTTTTTTTTCCTCTCTGACTTACTTCACTCTGTATAACCGGGTTCATCCACCTCATTTCAACGGACTCAAATTTGTTCCCTTTTATGGTTGAGTAATATTCCATCATCTGTATGTACCTCAACGTCTTTACCCATTCATCTGTCAATGGACATCTAGCTGTTGACTTTTTGATGATGGCCATTTCTGACTAGGTGAGGTGGTATCTCATTATAGTTTTGATTTGCAGTTTTTATAATAATTAGCAATGTTGAACATATTTTTCATATGCTTTTTCATGTATCTTCTTTGGAGAAATGTCTTTAGTTTTTCTGCTCGTTTTTCAACTGGGTTTTTGTTGTTGAGTTGTATGAGCTGTTTGAAGCTTAAGCCCTTGTCAGTCACGTTGTCTGCAAATATTTTCTCCTAGTCCATAGGCAGTTTTTTCATCCTGTTTATAGTTTCATTTGCTGTGCAAAAGCTTTTAAGTTTAATTGCATCCCATTTGCTATTTTTGTTTTTCTTTATATTGCCTTGGGAGACTGCCCTAAGAAAACATCGGTATGCTTTATGTCAGAGAATGTTTTCCCGTGTTATCTTCCAGGAGTTTTTGGTGTCATATCTTATGTTTAAGTCTATAAGTCATTTTGAGTTTATTTTTTTTTTTTGTATGGTGTGAGGGTGTGTTCTAATTTCACTGATTTACAACTTTCCCATCGTCCCTTGGTGAAGAGACTTTTTCCCGTTGTATATTCTTGCCTCCTTTGTTGAAGATTAGTTGACAGTAGGAGTGTGGGTTTATTTCTGAGCTCTCGATTCTGCTCCATCAATCCATGTGATTGTTTTTGTGCCAGTACCATACTGTTTTGATTACTGTGCATGCATGCTAAGTCACTTCAGTCATGTCTGACTTTTTGTGACCCTATGGGCTTTAGCCCACCAGGCTTCTCAGTCCATGAGATTCTCCTGGCAAGAATGCTGGAGTGGGTTGCCATGCCCTCCTCCAGGAGATCTCCCCCACCCAGGAATCAAACCCATGTCTCTTGACTCTCCTGTATTGGCAGGCAGGCTCTTTACCACTAGCGCCACATGGGGAGTCCTTTGGTTACTGTAGCTTTGTAATATAATCTGACATCTGGGAGGGTTATGTCTCCTGCTTTATTCTTTTTCCTCAGGATTGCTTTAGCACTTCTGCGTCTTTCATGCTTCCATATAAACTTTAGGATGATTTGTCCTAGTTCTGTGGAAAATGCCATGGGTAATTTGATAGGGATCACATTAAATCTATAGATTGCTTTAGGTAGTATGGCCATATAAACAGCATAGATTGTTTCAATCCAAGAACCTGGGATATCTTTCCATTTCTTTGTAATTGCCTAATCTCTTTCCTCTACTCAATTAGGAAATCAATTAGGACCTTAGAAATGGTAGTTTACTGTCCTAATTTCAATCAATTCACAGCTAACACGAGGAAAGGGGATTTGAGTTACCTTTCTCCAGGAGAACAGAGCATTTTATTAGGTCTACGGTAAAAGTTTTCCCTCAGTACCTACAGCAGGACCCCTTAAACTCACCTGATGGTAAAAAGAATCCAGAGCATGAGCTACACAAAGTAAAGGACTTGTCCAAACCTAATTCTCAAACTTGAGCATGCCCCAACATCCTGTGCAGATCTCACTAAAACAGGTTTCTGGGCCTCACTTCAGAAGTTATTACTTAATGGATCTGAGAGTGGAGAAGTGTGACATTTATATTTATAATAATTCCCATGTGATGCTGATGCTGCTGGTCCAGGGACCACATTTTCAGAATCACAGAACTGAAAGCATTGATACTCAGCCCTAGCTATTCATCCATGTCAACCTGCTGATAGACAGCTAGAGTTGTTAGTATCCTAACAAGTACAGGCTTCCAGAGAGGGCAATCTACTTGTGAATCTTTTTTATTAGTACCTGGGCCTTGAAACAGGAATTTGGCCAAGGATTCTCTTGTAACACACTGCCTGCCTGTGACTTTTCAGTGTCACCAAAGGCTCTTTGAGTTCGTAATTACCCTTGCTCTCTGGGACCCAGGAGCTTATCTGGTCAAAGCGTTGAGAGATGCAAGATAAGCCACATCCAGTTGCCTTTCCTGTCTGTACTTGGCTCTGCCACGTAACACCTATATGACTAGGACTAACCAGCTTTCATCTGTTAAAAGAGAAGTAACGCCTTACATGTTTTTGTGAACAAACAGAAGTACGGAGTGAAAAGCGGGGGCACAGTAAATGTTCTGTGTTGCTGTATATCCCCTGAATTGCTGCTTTCCCCTTTTCCTTCCCTCCCTTTATTCCCGTCTTTTCTCCTTTACTCCCTGCCACACCTTCAGTGTGAAAAAACAGACGAGAGGGAGTTTCCCCCATTTCCTACCTCTTCCAGATGGTTCCACAAGGCCTTCTTTTTGCCCATATCTTGTTTTCCTTCTCTGGAACAGTGCGATCTATCCTCCGGTTTAAGAGTCTGACTGCTCTTAAAGACCACAGACTTCACATGTCCCAGTGTACACTAGTAAGATGATCCTGTGAAGCAACATAGAACATGTTCTGAAACATAGTTTGATGTACTGTTTCTTAGATGCCATTCTCAGTATTATCTGCACTATCTCCAGTTCTTTCCTTGTAATGCATCGCTGTCATAATTATGGCATAACTTACATAAAAGCACAAAAACACAATTTAGAAACACCCAAAGGATTGAATGTTTTAAAATGCAAATGTCTGGCTACTACTGTGATTAGGTCATGTATTAAAATATGAAAAATAGGGACCCATTTAATAACTCTGGCATCAGGGATAAAATAGCCCATCTTCTAAGTTCTCTATTCTGTATCAAGTCTTCTCAACTGCAGACCTTGCATTTAAGCAGATGTGCCTCGCCACAATGCACTGAGCCTGGGGACTAATGGACCTGATTCTCTTTGGGGTTTCAATAATTCTGGTATTTCAAATGAATAAATTACTGCCTTCCAAAAAGAGTTGTCATGTTGCTCTTGAACTTTAGAGGGCAGTAGAGGAACTATATGAAAAATCCCTAGCTGACCAGGAAAAACATTTTGCTTTCCCAAGTTACTTCTACGAAGCTTTATCTTTATAAGGAAAGTAAAGGATTATATTTTAAAACGTGCTTGTAGTTTATTTTTTTAAATGAAGAGACTGCATTGTAGCATATTTCATATATGAGACATTTATTTTCTCTGAAAAATTATACTGATTATTGTGAAGAAATTCAAAACATTTTAAAAAGGAATTATTGACTATAACAAAATGCTTATAGAATTTATTTTTAAAATGTTTTATTCTGTGCATATTTTACAATATAAGTTTAGTAGGACAAAAGTAGTTTTGGAGACTTGTGGCTGTGTGTAAAGATGATATTGAGCCATGTATACAAAAATATGAATTTCAAAGGTAATAAGAAAACTGTTTTTCTTTAAGAATTTAAAAGCGTTAAACAACTTAAACAGGACTTTTTTTGGTTGGAAAGTTGGAGTTCACTTAACCAAATCAAACTTTGTCCAAACATTGAGACTCACAATATCTGAATTCAGCCATCATACAGTTGAAGAGAAAATTATTCACAAAGCACTTCCCAAGGTCTTACTAAGCCAGAAATGATGCTCAACCTGGATTTCCTTCTGCTTTCTGGGTGACCCCAGACCCACAGGCACACACAGCCACCACTGTGATTCCAGTGCCCATAAAGACAGACACTGCTAGGTGTGAAGAGCCACATTCATAACCTAGACAGTTCCAGGTATGAATTACTGCAAGTCTACAGTGCAGGAGAGCAAGAATGCCCTGCATAGGATGAGTCGTCAAGGCAGAGCCTACTGAGCTGTCTCTTGATCTGAAATGTTTCCTTTGGGGATTGGGTCTTTCTTGCCCTCTCTGCACTGGTGACTGCGGGTGTTGCCCAGAGCTTACACTTTGCAACAGACTTGTCCCTTGTTTGCTTTGCCCAGATTATTTCCCATTGCTACACAAGAGGATAAGCTCAGGACTTGCTTATACACTTGGCCTTTCTGATGTTTATTGTCCTTCCTGGTACATTTTAATTCTTTTAGTAACTGTCTGAGCATCCTGGTCTTCTGGCTTACTTGTCCCTTTTGGCTGTTCATCTGGGAATCTATCTTCTTCCACCTCTTTAGAACCTGGGTTTTAGACATCAGGCATGTGATTATGTAGCCCTGCACTTTCTCCAGTAAACTAACTGGAAGCTGGTCAGTCTGTCCTATTCATAACTCTCACAGGGGATCCTCTGGAGCAGATTTTCTGGGTTCATTACCATCAGTACCATCTGTAAATAGGGCGGGATCTTTCTAGATCTGCTGATGCTACCCACGCCTCTCTGTCCATGCAGATATCAGGAGGTTTCCTAAAGCTTTATGGCTCTCGTTTGTCAGCATGGCCACACTCTCAGCGACCCTGAGCCACCTAGCTTTAAGACTATGACCTGACCGATGTCGCATGCCCATTTGACACAACAGAGTGGAAGAGGTCCTCAGAAACTTCAAAAATGCATCCTGGTGGCCTTCTCATTTTCAAAAAATGCCACGCTCCTTTAATTCAAAGGTCATAGTCATTATAACACAGAAGGATTCCAGGAGTCTCAAAATTTCAATTCCAAAATTTTCTTTAAAAAAAAAACACTCTATTGAAATACAGCTGATGTATAATGTGTAAGTTTTAGGTGTACAGCTGTCGTGCTAAGTCGCTTCAGTCGTGTCCGGATCTGTGTGACCCCATGGACTGCAGCCCGCCAGGCTCCTCTGTCCACGGAATTCTCCAGGCAAGAATACTGGAGTGGGTTGCCATGCCCTTTTTCCGGGGATCTTCCTGACCCAGGGATCGAACCAGCATGTCTTAAGTCTAGCCTGTATTGGCAGAGGCGGGTTCTTCACCCACTAGCGCCACCTGCTGTACAGTTGGAAGTGTACAGTAAAGAGATTCAATCATTTATGTGTATTCTTTTTCATTATAGGTTATTAGATTCTTTTTTAGAGTCCTTAGATTCTCTTTCATTATCAGTTATTACAAGATACTGAATGCAGTTCTCTGTGTTACAGTAGTCCTTGTTGGTTATCTATTTTATATATAGTAGTGTGTATATTTTAAACTCCTCGAGAAGGAAATGACAACCCACTCCAGTATTCTTGCCTGGGAAATCCCATGGACAGAGGCTACAGTCAGTTCCTGGGGTCACAAAGAGTCGGACACGAATTAGCGACTATACAACAACAACATATTATAATCTCAGACTCCTAATTTATCCCTCCTCTCCTTTTCCCCCTTGGTAACCATACATTTATTTTCTATGTCTATGAGTCTATTTCTGCTTTGTAAATGAGTTCCTCTGTGTCATTTTTTAGATCCACAAATAAGCGATATCATACGATATTTGTCTTTCTCTGACTTCATTTAGAATGATAATTTAGGTCCGTCCATGTTGGTGTAAATGGCAGCCTCCCAATCCTTCCATGTCTTGGCCAACAGTACTGCTATGAACATAAGGATATGTGTGTCTTTTTGAATTATAGTTTTCAACTTTTCCACATAGGCCCTAGAGTGGAATCAGTGGATCATATGATAACTCAATTTTCAGTTGTTTTTAAGGAACCTCCATACTGTTCTCCATAGTGGATGCACCAATTTGTTAATACATCCCCTCTGACAGTGCAGGGGGGCGCCTTTTCCCCATACCCTCTCCAACATTTAGTATTTGTGAACATTTTGATGGTCATTCTAACCAGCGACTTCCTGGTGGCCCAGTGGCTGAGACCCCTGTGCTCCGAAGACAGGGAGCCCAGGTTTGATCCCTGATTGGGGAACTAATCCCACATGCCACAGCTAAGACCCTGCACAGCCAAATCAATAAGTATTTGGGGCTTCCCAGGTGGCTCGGACGGTAAAGCGGCTGCCTGCAGCGCGGGAGACCCAGGTTCGATCCCTGGGTCGGGAAGATCCGCTGGAGAAGGAAATGGCAACCCATTCCAGCACTCTTGCCTGGAAAATTCCATGGACGGAGGCGCCTGGCAGGCTACAGTCCATGGGGTCGCAAAGAGTCAGACACGACTGAGTGACTTCATTTTCACTTCTAACCAGTGTGAAGTAATATCTCATTATAGATTTGATTTGCAGTTCTCTAATAATTAGTGATATTGAGCATCTTTTCATGTGCCTGTTGACCATCTATTTGTCTTCTCAAGAGAAGTATCTGTTTAGATCTGCCCACTTTATGATTTTTTTTTAAATTGAGCTGTATATGCTGTTTGTAGCTTTTGGAAATTAATCCTTTTTTGGTCACATTGTTTGCAAATATTTTTCCCAGTTTGTATGTTGTGTTTTCATTTTGTTTATAGTTTCCTTTACTATGAAAAAGCTTTAAGTTTAATTAGGCCACATTTTAAAATGTTTGCTTTTATTTCTGTTGTTTTGGGAGAAGTATCTGAAAAGATATTGCTGTAATTTATGTAAAAGAAAGTTCTACCTATGTTTTCCTCTAGGAGTTTTATAGTCCCTGGTCTTGCATTCTTTAATCAAGGTTGAATGCATTTTTGTATGTGGTGTTACAAAATGTTCTAATTTTGTTCTTTTATATGCAGCTGTCCAGTTTTCCTAGCACCACTTCTTGAAGAGACTATCTTTTTTCCACTGTGTATTGTCAGCTCCTTTGTCATAGATTGACTATACATATGTGGGTTTATTTCTGGGCTGTCTATCCAGTTCCATTGATCTGTATGTCTCTGTGCCAGTACCGTACTGGCAGAAAAACCAGTTCCAAAATTTTCATTGTATATTCTGATATCTTCCTCGGGCATGTCTCCTATGAGTTCTATGTGGTCCTCCATTTGAGCAGGGGCTCATGAAGATAAACATCTTGTGTTGCTTCTTTTCACATATCATTCTGGGGAATGAGATGGTCATGGTTTTGCGGCCCATTCATTCTGGTGCAGTAACTCCAAGTGGTTCCACCATTACTGGGAAAGGGGTGGGTACCAGGTCTCAGGGGAAGCTGCACACGCTAAAGCACAGTGTCTATAAACAAGTAAGCTCCCACAGAAAATCTAGAGAGAGAGAAAGGCAGAGGAAGTTGTCAGGTTGAACAGACATGTCGTTCAGGCATCTGTCACATTTCCTCAGCCTTCTTAATCAAACCAAAATGCATACTGTGTGCCCGATAGAGCAGCACTTCTGTGTGGAATCATCTTTAGACAGCAAAAATAATATCAAATCCAGATGAAAAGTTACTGTATCAGTTCTTTTACTTTTTGTTTAGGTCTTTGCCATGCTGTGTGTCAGAAGAGATTTCGGTTTATGAAAAGTCTCAGGGTCAAGGAAAGGGAGTTGTTTCCAAAAGTGTAGGGTGGTAAATATAACAATAGACACTGACATGTTCTTTCTTTCAGGATTAGGTAAGTTTGTTCCGCTTCTAATGACCAATGCTCTGGATGGTTCCATGTTATGACTTTAGGGTGGGGTGGCAGCATACATTTTGGGAAGATCCATCCAACTCCAAGGTGTTTTGATTTTCCTGATATAATATAGGAGCTCCATTTGGAAATAACACAGGGGTATTTCTGTAAGTGGGATGGGGTTTTGAGGACAATGCAGAAATGTGTTGTACCTTTATTATTAAAACATGCTGAGTATTATTTGATCTATTTCACTGTCCCTCATACTTTTTTTTTTTTTACTTTCCTCCACTCTGTATTCTGAAGTAATTTCAAGATCTTTTAGTGATACGGGTTATAAGTATGATAATTATCATTGAACTGGCAGTGAACATGTTAGTTAATGGATGGTATTTGTTGGCAAAATGTCAGATAATTATTTATAATAGCTCATTTTGGGGAAGAACAAGCCCATAAGAGTGAGGTTCATGATCGATCTGTCATCTGACCTAGATTAAGGAACTGTCTGGGTCACTGTTGAGAAGCTAAGTTCCCTGAAGTGTCAGATATATCTGTTGCATATTATTAACACTGTCAATATGACCCTGGAATTTGGTGTTTACTGTACATTATTTAGCTGGGTGAATCCTAAGGATTTTGGGATTTCAGTAACCTGAATAAATGGAAGTATGGCAACCACAGAAAGAGGCAGGAGAGTGATCCTGGCTTCAGGTAGTAGCACATGCAGAGGGGGTGCTTAGAATATAAAACATCATGGGGAACTTGAGTGTTACAGGGATAAGATGCTAATGTCGAGCAGCTGTAGGGGACTAGATGATCAATCCATTCACGGTGGAATTACAGCTGATAGCCCAAGAGACAGGAAGATGTTCAACTCCACCCTTATCCATCCTTGCCTACCAAGAGAGTACCAGTTGCTTGTAGGTACTGGACAGGTTAGAAGACAAGGTCAGCAATTTTGGTTTCCGAATGAGCTCAAATTCTTTCTTCTGAGAGTTTGAGGATAAAAAGAAATCAGAGTGAGAAGGTAAGGATTGTTTGTACATTTTAATTATTGTTTGTACATTATTTGTACATTTAAATCTACTATTTGAGAAGAGTGCTATTATGTGCCATGTAGTTTAACATTTATTACAATCCTATAAAATTTGTTTTCATGCCTGACTTCCAGATGGAAAGACAGAGGAACAAAGTAGGTAAGCAAATTGTTCATCATCACATACCTTGTAAGTTCTACTAAAGTCCAGTTTTTATCATAAATGCGTGTTGAATTTTGTGAACAGCTTTTCCTGAATCTATTGAGATGATCAAATGGTTTTCATTCTTCAATTTGTTAATATGGTATATAACACGGATTTGTAGATACTGAAAAGTACTTATATCCCTGGGATAAATCTCACTTAATCATGGTGTATGATCCTTTTAATATTTTGTTGAAGATTTTTGCATTTATGTTCATCAGTGATGTAAGCCTGTAATTATTTTTTTTTTCTGATATCTTTATCTGATTTTAGTATCAGGGTGATGGTGGTCTCATAGAGTAAATTTGGGAGTGTCCCTTCCTCTGAAGTTTTTTTGGAATAGTTTTAGAAGGATAAGTGTTAACTCTTCTAAATATTTGATAGAATTCACTAAATATTTGATAGAATTCACCTGGTGGAATTACAATCAATCTGGTCTTTGACTTTTGTTGGGAATTTTTAAATCACAGTTTCAATTTCAGTAATTGTGATTGGTCTGTTCACATGTTCTATATCTTTTTGGTTCTGTTTTGAAAGATTGTCACTTTCTAAGAATTTGTCCATTTCTTCCAGGTTGTCCATTTTATTGCATATAGTTGCTTGTAATAGTCTCTTACAATTCTTTGTATTTCTGTGGTGTCAGCTGTAACTTTTTTTCCAGTTCTAATTTTATTGATTCAAGCTCTCATTATCTTTTCAAAAAACAAGTTTTAGTTTCATTGATCGTTTCTATTGTTTTCTTCACATCTATTTTGTTTATTTCTGCTCTGAGCTTTGTGATTTTTTTTCTTCTGCTATCTTTGGGTTTTGCTTGCTCTTCTTTCTCTAGTTGCTTTAGGTATAAGATCAGGTTGTTTATTTGGAATTTTTCTTATTTCCTGAGGTAAGATTATATTGCTCTAAAGTTCCCTCTTAGAGCTGTTTTTGCTGTATCCCATAGATTTTGGATCATCATGCTTTCACCTTCATTTGTCACTAGATTTTTTTGTGATTTTGTCTTTGATCCATTGGATGTTTAGTAGCATATTGTTTAACCTCCATGTGTTTTTACTGTTTTAGTTTTTCCTCTTGATTTCTAATCTCATAGCATTGTAGTTGGGAAAAGATGCTTGTTTATGACTTCAGTTCTCTTAAATTTAAACTAAGACTTGCTTTATGGACCAGAATGTGATCTATCCTGGAGAATGTTTCATGTACACTTTAAAAGAATGTGTATTCTGTCGCTTTTCAATGGAATGCTCTGTAAATGTCAATTAAGCCCCCCAGGACAGTGGGCATTAACCTAAACTGCTGATGAAAATTAGGTGAAACTGAGTTCTGATTCCCACTGACTTGTACACTGGGGTATTCGGTTAAGCAGTCTTTTGTGCTCAGACCTAGACCTGATTGATTGAGGTAAGGGAAGGGGTATGTGGTGAATCTTGTGAGCAGGAAGCAGCCATTAGTCCAGCTTTACTCTGGAAAAGGGAAGTTCATCCATCCACTGATTGTGCCAAATTATTTATTTTACCGTTTTTACGAGAAATGGAAAAACAGAATTAATGTATTTTAAATGTATTTATTAAAATTAAAAATATACTTCCTTGATCTTTTGACTAGTTGAGAATTTAAGACTTAAGCACCACTATAAGTAGAAGAATACACATTCTTCAAGAGCACATGGAATTCTCCAGGATAGACCATATGTTAGCACATAAAACAAGCCAGAATAAATTTAAAAGGATTGAGATCATACAAAGCATAGTCTTAGATTACAATGGAATGAAATTAGAATCTATAACAAAAAGACACTTTGAATACTAAATGAATACTAAAACTTACTGGATGCAGCTAAAGCGGCACTTAGGGGAAATTTTATGTGTCCATATTATAAAAAAGAAGAATCTCAAATTAATAACATGACTTTCCAACTTAAAAAAAATTAAATATGTATATATATGTATAAAGAGCAAGTTAAACTCTCCAAAGCAGAAGAAAGTAAATAAGAAATAAGTCAAATAGGAAAACAAAATCAATGAAATGTTTTGCAAAAGAAAAAAATTATCTATATTGATGAAGGAAAAAAGGCTGAAATTAATAAAGTCAGGAGTGAGAGAGAAGTCATCACTAGAGTTTACAGAAATAAGGGGAACACTGTAAACACCTGCATTCTACAAAATTAAGTATCCGATTAGATGACATAAAAAATTTTTAGAAAAACAAACTACCCATACTGACTCAAAGTGAAATAGAAAATCTAAATAGATCTCTAACATGAAATGATATTGAATAAATAATTTAAAAATCATTTATTAAGTCTCCAGGTCAGATGGCTTCTTTGGTGAGTTCTGCCAAATATTTAAAGAAGAATTAGAAGGTGAGGAAACAAACTCCAACTCATTTTAGGAGGCCAAAATCTGATGAAGACATTGCAAGAGACCAATATCTCTTATATATTGAGAAAAATTGCCAGAAAAATATTACCAAACTGAAGACAGCAACATATAAAAAGAATTATACACTATGAACAAATGAGATTTGTCCCAGGAATGTAAGGTTATTTTAACATACAAAAATCAATTAACATAATAAAAAAATCTATAGATAAAGAATAAAAGCCATATGATCCTCTCAATAAATACAGAAAAAGCATTTGACAAAATGCAACACCTTTTCACGATAAAAATCCCATTTGCTTATATGCATAATCTATGGAAGAAGCTAAGAATAGATTATATAGACAAAAACCTATAGCTAACATCATAGTTATAGAGGAAAGACAATGTTTCCCTCTAGGATAAGGAAAGTCAAGGATGTCTACTGTTGCCATTTTAACGTGACATTTTAAAGAAGTTTTAACCAGGGCAGTTAGGCAAGGGGAAAAAATAGACATACATCCAGACTGAATAGGAAGGAATAAAATTATCTCTTTTTTTGCAGAAAATGTCATTTTATATTTAGAAAATCCTGAGGAATCCACACACACACACAAAACTATCAGACCTAATAAACAAGTCCAGAAAGCTTGAAGTATACAATGTCAGTATTCAACTATAAGTTGTATTTTTTTCTCATCTTTTCTCATCTTTATTGAATTTTTTTTACAATATTGTGCTTCTTTTATTTATTTATTTTGGTAGTGAGGCAAGGTATGTGAGATTTTAGCTCCCTGATTAGAGATCAAACCCACACCCCCTGCATTGAAAGCAAAGTCCCTATCAATTGTATTTTTATGTACTACCAATGTATAATCAGAAAATGAAATTAAGAGAATTCCATTTGTGACAAAATCAAAAAATACATATTACTGAAGAATAAGTTTAAGAAAACAAATTAAAGCTTATACTCTGAAACTACAAAAATATTATGAAACACTAAATTGAAAGGTATTTCATGTTCTCGGATCAACAGATTTAATATTATTAAAATTATATCCTTATCAAAGTAATCTATAGATTTACCACAATCCCTACTTTGCTGGTGACTCAGATAGTAAAGATTCCGTCTGCAATGCAGGAGACAGAGTTTCGATCCCTGGGTCAGGAAGATCCCCTGGAGAAGGGGATGGCCACCCACTCTAGTATTCTTGCCTGGAGAGTTCCATGGACAGAGGGAACTGATGGGCTATAGTCCATGGGGTCGCAAAGAGTCAGACATGAGTATGTGACCAGCACTGTCACTGTTCACTTTCTATCAGAATCCCAGCTGGCTTTTTTTTTTTTTTTTTTGGCAGAAATTGACAAGCCAGCCTTAAAATTCATGTGGAAATTAAAGAGACTAATAGAGCAATCTTATAAAAGGACAAAGAGAACACATATTCCTCAATTTTAAAGCTTCCTAAAATGCTTTAGTAATCAAAAGTATGTGATAAGAAAGGACACAACTAAAATAAGGATAAACATATAGGTAAAAAAAGTGTAGTAATAGACCTTCAGATTTACGGTCAGTGATTTTTGATAAGGGCATCAAAACAAAGGATGCCAGAAAACTGGATATCAACCTGAAAAAGAATAAAATTGGATCTCTTCTTCATAATGCACATAAAAATGAACTCAAGTGGATTATATTCCTAAATAAAACTTATAAGGAAATAGAGTATATCTTCATGACCTTGATTAGATGAGAGGTTCTTAGATATGGCACCAAAGCTCAAGTGACAAAAAAAAGATAAATTAGTTCTACATTAGAACGACAAGCTTTTCTGCTTCAAAGGATAACATAAAAAAGTGAAAACATAATGCACAGAATGGGATAAAATATTTGCAAATTATTATATAAGATCAGGAAAATCTGTATAGATAACAAAATAATCATAAACCAATAATGAAAACAGTCTAATTTGAAAAATGAGCAAAAGATCTGTATAGACATATCTCCAAAGATACATAAATGGCCAATAAACACATGAAAAAGATACTAAACATGATTAACCATCAGGGGAATACAAACAATGCATGGTGGGGATGTAGATGAGAGCCCTTGTGCATTGTTTATGGGGTTATATGTTGGTGCGGTCACTATGGAAAACAGTGTGAGTGTGAAGGTTCCTCAAAAAATTAGAAACTAGAATTGCCTAATAACCCAGCAACTTCATTTCTAGTTATTTACCTGAATAAAGCAATTCAGAAATATATATGCACATTAATGTTTATTATAGCATTATTTACAGTAGCTAAGATATGGCAAGCAACCTAAGTGTCCACTGAGAGATGAATGGTTGAAGATGTGGCATATATACATACATATACACACAATGGAATATTAGACATAAAAATGTGAAAATGGAATATTGACATTTATGATACCATGGATGGACCTAGAGGGTATTATGCTAAGTGTAATTAGTCAGAGAAAGACAAATTTTACTGTATGATCTTACTTATATTTGGAATCTAAATTACAAAACTAAAGAGCCTCTTGACGAAAGTTAAAGAGGAGAGTGAAAAAGCTGGCTTAAAACTCAACATTCAGAAAACTAAGATCATGCCATTCGTCCCTTCATTTCATGGCAAATAGGTGGGAAACAATGGAAACAGTAACAGACTTTATTTTCTTGGGCTCCAAAATCACTGTAGATGGTGACTGCAATCATGAAATTCAAAGACACTTGCTCCTTGGAAGAAAAGCTATGATCAAACTAGAGCATATTAAAAAGCAGAGACATCACTTTGCTAACAAAGGTCTGTCTAGTCAAAGCTATGGTTTTTCCAATAGTCATGTATGGATGTGAGAGTTGGACTATAAAAAATGCTGAGCACCAAAGAATGGATACTTTTGAACCCTGTAGTGTTGGAGAAAACTCTTCAGAGTCCCCTGGACTGCAAGGAGATCAAACCAGTCAATCCTAAAGGAAATCAGTCCTGAATATTCATTGGAAGGACCAATGCTGAAGCTGAAACTCCAATACTTTGGTCACCTGATGCAAAGAACTGACTCCTTGGAAAAGACACCGATGCTGGGAAAGATTGAAGGCAGGAGGAGAGGGGACAGAGGATGATATGGTTGGATGGCATCACTGATTCAAAGGAGATGAGTCTGAGAAAGCTCTGGGAGTTGGTGATGAACAGGGAAGCCTGGTACGCTGCAGTCCATGGGGTCACAAAGAGTAGGACACAACTGAGCAACAGAACTGAACTAACTGAAATTATAAAACAAACAAAACTAAATAAAAACAGACTCATAGAAACAGAGGACAAACAAGTGCCTGCCAGAGGGGGGCGCTGAGAGGCAAAATTGGTGAAGGAGGTTAAGAGGTACAACCTCCAGTTATAAAATAAACCACAGGGATACAATGTACAAACATAAGGAATATGATCAGGAATACTGTAAAAAGTTTGTATGGGTACAGATGGTTACTACATTTATCCTGGTAACTAATGTGTGCCAATGTCAGATCACTACTTAGTACACTTGAAACTAGCATAATATTGTATGTCACTTATATTTCAACTTAAAAAATAAATTGAGATACTACTTCACACTCAATACTATGGCTGTAATAAAAAAAGATAATATGAAGTATTGACAAGGATATGGAAAAACTGGGACTCCATGCATTGCTAATGGGAATGTAAAATGGTACAGACTGCTTTCAAAAAGCAGTCTGGAAGTTTCTCCAAACATTAAAATAGCCTTGCCATATATATTAGTTTTCTAGGGGTGCCATGATAAATGACTGCAAACTTGGTAGCCTAAAAAACAGAAATGTACCTTTTCACAGTTCTGGAGGTCAGAAGACTAAATAAAATCCATTGATAGGGATACACTTCCTCTGAAGTCTCTAGGTGAGACTTCTTCCTTGCCTCCACATTTTTTGGTGACTCCAAGTGCTTCATAGTTTTTAGTTACATAACTACCATCTGTTTTTATCTTCACATGGCCTTTCCATCAACATTTTTTCCTGTCTCATAAGAACACTTGTCATTGAATTTAGAGCCCATCCAGGTAAAATGAGCTCATCTTAAGATCCTTAACTTAATTACATCTGTGATAATTTCCCATTCATAGATTCTAAGAGTTAGCCATCAATATATCTTGGCAGGGGCACATTACATCATGTGACCCAGCAATTCCCCTCCTAGGTATATACTCCAGAGAAATGAGAACATATTTCCATGGAAAAGTTTGTATATGAGTGTTCACAATAGTATTATTTTTACTAGCCAAGAGTTAGAAACAAGCTAAATGTTCATCAATTCATGAATGAATAAATAAAATATGGCATACCCATGCAATGGAGTATTATTTGGCAGTAAAAAGGAATAAAGTACTGATATATGCTACAATGTGGTTGAATCTTGGAAAATATTATTCTAAGTGAAATAAGACAGGCACAAAAAATATATATATATTGTATAATTCAATTTATAGGGAAGTCCAGAACAGGCAATCCTATACAAACAGAAAGTGAATTAGTGGTCCTCCAGGGATGGGATGTGCGGTGAGAGGGAAAGGAACAGACCACTAATGGGTCCACATTTACGGGGATGATGAAAATGCTCTGAAATTGACTGTGGTGATGGTTAGACAACTCAGGGAATACTTTAAAGACAATGGAATTAGTCAGGTGAATTGTATGAGAATTATATCTTACTAAATCTGTTAACTAATAAATTTTGAATGCTTACTTAGTAGATGATGTTGTGTTTGCTAGAGAGTGAATTCCCAAGAGCAAGATTTGGACTTATTTATTTCTACCAGTGAGACTACAGATCAGCAGTCCCCAACTTTTTTGGCACCAGAGACTGGATTTATGGAAGACGATTTTTCTACACACTGGGTGGGGGGAGGGTGTAGGGATGCTGCTGCTGCTGCTGCTAAGTCGCTTCAGTCGCGTCCGACTCTGTGCGACCCCACAGACGGCAGCCCACCAGGCTCCCCCGTCCCTGGGATTCTCCAGGCAAGAACACTGGAGTGGGTTGCCATTTCCATCTCCAATGCAGGAAAGTGAAGTCACTCAGCCGTGTCAGACTCGTAGCGACCCCATGGACTGAAGCCAGCCAGGCTCCTCCGTCCATGCACAAGAGTACTGGAGTGGGTGCCACTGCCTTCTCCGGGAGTAGGGATGAGTCAAGCACATTACACTTATGGTGCACTACATTTCTATTACTATTACATCAGCTCCACCTCAGATCATCGGGCATCCTCAGAGTTTGGGGAACCCTGCTATATATATTGCACACGGCAGGTGATCAGTGCATGTTTGTGGTAAAGAAAATAACTCAAGAGGGTGGAGTCAACTTTGTGATAAGCTTACCAGAATGTCATGGAAGCAGAGAGGCAACACAGATATGTTTATGGGAACCTGAGGATTTCTTTTATACAACCAGCCTTTGGAGCTGGGTTTGGAAGGATCAAGAAAAGTGCACCGGGCAGGTAAGGAGGACAGAGGCTTATCCTGCAAATAAACAGCCTGGAGAAGTGTGAGGCACAGAAAAGCCAGTTGACTCAGTTGGTATATAGGATGCAACTGGAGAAATGGCAAGAAAGTAGCCCAGAAACAAAAGTGGCAGTTGGATCTCACAGAGCTTTTTATAAAAATACTTTTAGACATGAACATGTTTCCCAATGTGTGTTTAAGAAATTGCTTCTCAAATGGCTGTGATAAGAACCAGACTTTTTCTTTTTATTGTTATATTTAATCTATCATGGGCTTCCCTCGTGGCTTAGCTGGTAAAGAATCTGCCTGCAATGCGGGAGACCTGGGTTCAATCCCTGGGTTGGGAAGATCCCCTGGAGAAGGGAACGGTTACCCACTCCAGTATTCTGGCCTGGAGAATTCCATGAACTCTAGAGTCCATGGTGTCACAAAGAGTTGGACACAACTGAATGACTTTTACTTCATTTCAATCTGTCATGAATGGATAGTGTTTAAAAAATATAGTAATATCCATGTTTCGATTCCTGCCTTGCAAATAGATTCATCAGCACCATTTTTCCAGATTTCCTATGTATGATTATACAGTGTTTGTTTTTCTCTGTAGACATAGAGAACAGATTTGTGGACACAGCAGGGGAAGGAGAGGATGGGGCAAATGGAGGAGTGGCATTGAAACTTACATGACCGTATGTGAAACAGATCGCTGATGGGAAGGTGCTGGATGATGCAGGGAGCTCAGCCCACGCTCTGTGACGATCCAGAGACATGGGATGAGGGTGAGAGGGAAGTTCAGGAGGGAAGTGACATTGGGTCCTTATGGCTGATTCACGTTATTGTGTGGCAGAAACTGACACAGCATTGTAAAACAATTTCTCTATCAAAAATAATTTTTAAAAAACCAAGATGATGATTTACTAGAAAAATGAAGTGAGGGGGGAAAAAATAAAAAACAAGCCCACTGACAATGCTCTTGGCAGCCATGTCAAGTAACAACATTTTCTAAATCTTTACTCTCAATTTTTGTATTTTTCTCATTGCATATAAGTAATAATTTCTGAATAAGCACTGGCATACAAACTACATTTTGAGCTGCACAGGTCTAAGAAACATATCTCAAAAGATATCCTGAGAGACCAGTGATCAAATGTATATAAAAATCATCAGGAATTTTATCTGCTACATCCTCCCCCAGGAAATGCATAAACTGCATTATTGAATTTGAAAGCCCTAAGAAATCTTGCAGTAAATAGACTGACTTAAATTTGCTTAAATTGGCATTACAATTTTTCCATGTTTTAATTTGTTCATGAATTCTTTCATTTTATCTTTCATTAATCGGATGTTTGTCGAGTGCCTACTCTTTGCCCAGAAACATTCTAGGCACTGAGGATGCAGACAAAAGTCACTGCTCTCATGTACTTTATGTCCCAGTGGAGGAGACTGACGGGAAACTAAGGAAGTAAAGATTAGAGTCAATTTGGTTATGATAAATGCTGGGGTGACAAAGGAGGCAAAAACAGTGTCCAAGAAGGGGTGTCGCAGTTAAATATGTTCTCACTGAAAAGATGGCATGTGGGTAAAAACCAATGGTGAGAAAGCAAGCTATGAAGATGTGGGGTGAAAGGAAAGGAGAGTGATTCAAAAGGGAGAATTATGCACAAATGCCCTGATGCAGGTGGATTACTGTAAATTTTAGCAAGACCTGGAACAAAATGTGTGGGAAGAGAGACGTGAGGGTGTCAGAAGGTAAGAGGGGGCCAGATCATGCAGGACATCGTAGGCCTGGGTAAGGTCATAGCTTTTACTCTGATTAGGATTGGAAGCCACCGGAGGGCTGAATCAGAGGAGTGATATCATCCAACTTGTGTGCTCACAGGACCATTCTGGCTCCTCTGTAGAGAAGGAATTAAGGGAACAAAGCTTTAAGCAGGGAGACCATCTCCACAAATAGCAGTAATTCAAGCTTGATCGCTCTGTAGGTAAAGAATTTGCCTGCTATGCAGGAGACACAGGAGACTCAGGATTAATCCCTGGGTTGCGAAGAACCTCTGGGAAGAAAATGTCAAATGCCAGTATTTTTGCCTGAAAAATCCCATGGACAGGGAGCCTGGCAGGGTACAGTCCAGTGGGTCACACAAAGCTGGACACTGCATGACTAAACACAAGCTTAAGATGGACAAAGTTTATGGTGAAGTACAAGAAATGGAGGTGGTTAAAGTGGTTGGATTGTGAATATAGTATTACATATTATAAGGTAGTTCTAACAGGATTAGCTCATAGATTGGATGTGTAGTGTGAGAGAGGACAAGAAATATTGCTACTAAAGTGTTTGACCTCAGTAAGTAGACAAATTTAATTAATGACACGGAATACCACAATGGTGTGGTCACTCACTTAGAATCGGACATTCTGCATTCTGAAGTCAAGTGGGCCTTAGGAAGGATTACTATGAACAAAGCTAGTAGAGGTGGTGGAATTCCATTTGAGTTATTTCAAATCTTAAAAGATACTGCTACTGAAGTACTACACTCAATATTCCAGCTAATTTGGAAAACTCAGACGTGTCTACAGGACTAGAAAAAGTCAGTTTTCATTCCAATCCCAAAGAATGTTCAAACTAACACCACACAATTGCACTCATTTCACATGTTAGCAAGGTAATGCTCAAAATCCTTCAAGCTAGGTTTCAATAGTATGGGAACCGAGAACTTTCAGATGTACAAACTGGATATAGGAAAGGCAGAGAAATCAGAGATCAAATTGCCAACATCCACGGGATCAGAGAAAAAGTAAGGGAATTTAAAAAAAACATCTACTTCTGTTTTGTTGACTACGCTAAAGCCTTTGACTGTGTGGATCACAACAGTGAAAAATTCTTAAAGAGATGGGAATACCAGACCACCTTACCTGTCTCCTGAGAAACCTGTATGCAGGTTAAGAAGCAACAGTTATAACTGGACATGGAACAACAGATGGGTTCCTAATCGGGAAAGGAGTACGTCAAAGCTGTGTATTGTCACCCTGTTTAGTTAACTTGCAAGCAGAGTATATCAAGTGAAATGCCAGGCTGGATGAATTACAAGCTGGAATCAAGATTGCTGGGAAAAATATAAACAACCCCAGATATGCAGATGATACCACTTTAATGGCAGAAAGAAGGAGGAACTAGAGACTCTTGATGAGGGTGAAAGAGGAGAATGAAAAAGCTGACTTAAGTCAGCTTTAACCACCTCCATTTCTTATACTTCACCCAACACTCAAAAAATGAAGATCATGGCATCCAGTCCCATCACTTCATGGCAAATAATGGGGAAACAATGGAGACAGTGACAGACTTTATTTTCTTCAGGTCCAAAGTCACTGCAAACAGTGACTGCTGCTGTGAAATTAAGAGATGCTTGCTCCTTGGAAGAAAAGCTATGACAAAACTAGATAGTATTAAAAAGCAGAGACATCCCTTTGCCGACCAAGGTCCATATAGTCAAAGCTGTAGTTTTTCCAGTAGTCATGTATGGATGTGAGAATTGGACCATAAAGAAGGCTGAGAGCCAAAGAATTGATGCTTTTAAACTGTGGTTCTGGAACATTGTTATTAGGCTATATCACAATACAAAATGTTTTTGGCATTAAAAAAATTAAGAAAAAGAAAATTGTAGTTCTGGAGAGTAGTCTTGGGCACCCCTTATATAGCAAGGAGATCAAACTAGTCAGTCTTAAAGGAAATCAACCCTGAATATTTACTGAAAGGACTAATGATGAAGTTGAAGCTCCAATACTTTGGCTACCTGATGGGAAGAGCCGACTTATTGGAAAAGACCCTTATGCTGGAAAGATTGAGGAAAGGAAGAGAAGGGGATGACAGAGGAAGATGGTTGGATGGCATCACTGACTTAGTGGACATGAATTTGAGCAAACTCACAGAGATAGTGAAGGACAGGGAAGCCTGGCATGCTGCATCTCATGGGGTCACAGAGTCAGACACAAGCCAGCAACAGAACAACAACCTGTACTGAACTGCAGGAAGACTGGAGGAGGAGGAGATTTGGGATTGGGACTATCAGGAGCTCAGTTTTTAATGTGATAATTTGAGATGACTGGTAGACAGTCAGGTAGAGGTACCATGTAGGCCATTAAACATATGAGTCTGGAGGGTAAGGGAGGGGGAGATATACCTTTGAGAGTTAACAACATTTTACCTGGTATTTAAAGCCACAAGACTGGATGAGACTACCATGGATGTGAGTATAGATAGAACAGAAATACAAAGTCTTCCCTGCTGTACTGCCTCATTAAGAGCTTAAGGAGTGAGGAGAAATAGCAAATTAGGTAGGAAGAGAAGCTAGAGAAGAAATCAGAAGACCAATACAGTCTGACATCTTAGAAACCAATTAAAGAAGATGTTTTTAGGAGAAAGGAATGTTAAACTCTATCAAATACTATTGATGATCTGGTAAGCCTAAGACTGAGAAGAGGTTGTGAGGTTTAGCAAAATGGACATCATCAATGACTTTAACAAGAGAAGTTTTGGTGATTATAAAAATGAAAGTCTGACTGAAGTATGTTAAAGAAGGATTTGGAGTAAAATAACTGAAGAGACACTACAGAAACTCTCGAGTAGTTGGGGCAGTTCCTTGATGGGAAAGGAGTGTAAGTGGGGTTTTGATGATGATGGTGGTGGTTATGAGAAAGTAATAACAACATGTTCATATGCTGATGAAAAAAGTGACAATGTAGGGGGAAGCAGAACAATGTGTTTGAGCAGGTAAGAGGAAATGTAGTCTTTTGCACAGGTGGCACAATTAATTGGTCTTACCTTGGAACAGCTTCCAAAAAGTGTGAGGTAAGAAATACAAAGGATCACAAGAAACTACTACAAACAACTATATGCCTTTAAAATGGACAACCTGGAAGAAATGGACAAATTCTTAGAAAGAAGATTGAATCAGGAAGAAACAGAAAATATGAACAGACCAATTACAAGTACTAAGATTGAACCTACGATTCAAAAACTCCCAAACAAAAGTCCATGACCTGATTGTTTCACAGGCAAATTCTGTCAAACACTGAGACAAGAGTTAGCACATAGTCTTCAGAAACTATTACCAAAAAAATTGCAGAGGAAGGAATACTCCAAATTTATGCTATGAAGCCACCGTCACCCTAATACCAAAACCTGACAAAGATACCACAAAAAAGAAAATTACAAGCCATTATCAGTGATGACTATAGATGCAAAAATCATCAACAAAATACCGGCAATCAGAATCCAACAATATATTAAAAAGATTATACATCAAGATCAAGTGAGATTTATTTCAGAGATGCAAATATTTTTCAATATCTTCAAATCAGTGTGATACATCACATCAACAAATTAAAAACCATATGATCGACTCAATAGATGCAGAAATTTTTGACAAGATCCAATACACATTTATGATAAAAACTCCCCAGAAAGCGGCATAAAGGAAATACATCTCAACATGATAAAGATGATATATGACAAACCTGCAGGTAACATTATTCTCAATGGTGAAAAGCTGAAAGCATTTCTTCTAAGATCAGGAACAAGACAAGGATGTCTGCTCTCACCACTTTAATTCAACATAGTTTTGTAAGTTCTAGCCATGGTAATCAGAAAAGAAAAAAGGAATCCAAATTGGAAAGCAAGTTAAACCATCATTGTTTGCAGATTACATGATACTATACGTAGAAAATCTTAAAGATGCTACCAGAAAACTACTAGAGCTCAGCAATGAATTTGGTAAAGTTGCAGGGTACAAAATTAAAACACAGAAAGAGAAGTTAAAGTAACAGTCTCATTTACCATCACCTCAAAAAGAATAATATTCCTTGGAATATACCTAAGGAGACAAAAGACCTATACTCCAAAAACTATAAGATACGGATGAAGCAAATCAAAGATGACACAAACAGACAGTGAGATATACCATGTTCCTAGATTGGAAAAATCAACCTTGTCAAAACAACTATATTGCCCAAGGCAATCTACAGATTCAAAGTAATGCCGATCATATGACCAATGGCATTTTTCACAGAATTAGGACAGCAACAACAAAACTCTTAAAATTTATACACAGACAAAAAAGACTCAAATAGCTGAGCAATTTTGAGGGGGTGAAAAAAAAACAGAGCTGGAGGACTCAGGCTTCCAGATTTCAGACCATACTAAAAGGTCATCGAAACAGTATGATACTGGCACAAAAATAGAAATACTGATCAATGGAACAGGATAGAATGCACAGAAATAAACTCACACACCTAGGGTCAACTGATCTTCGCTGAAAGAGGAAAGACTACACAATGGAGGAAAGACAGTCTCTTCAATAAATGGTACTAGGAAAACTGGACAACTATGTGGAAAAAAATGAAATGAGAATATTCTTTAACACCATACACAAAAGTAAACTCAAAATGGATTAATGACCTAAATGTAAGACTGGATACTATAAAACTCTTAGAGGAAGACATAGAACATTCTTTGACATAAATCAAAGTAATGTCTC